>NC_135232.1:384003383-384714383 GCF_051348905.1 Ranitomeya variabilis | reverse complement strand
TGACGCCGGGGGACGTGACAGACATCGGAATGTGAGTATGTACTGTTTTTTTTTTTTTACTTTTACAATGGTAACCAGGGTAAATATCGGGTTACTAAGCGCGGCCCTGCGCTTAGTAACCCGATGTTTACCCTGGTTACCCGGGGACTTCGGCATCGTTGAAGACAGTTTCAACGATGCCGAAGTCGTTCCCCTGATCGTTGGTCGCTGGAGAGAGCGGTCTGTGTGACAACTCTCCAGCGACCACACAACGACTTAACAACGATCACGGCCAGGTCGTATCGCTGGTCGTGATCGTTGGTAAGTCGTTTAGTGTAACGGTACCTTTAGACTAATCTTATGCATCTGTGTTACATAACAATAGATCATTTGGTAATATTTTACCTTTAAGATGAACAAATCCAATTTTTTTAATGCAAAATCAAGTATAAACTATAGTAGGGGTTTATAAACCTATAAATGGGTTTTGTCATGTTACTTTTTTCAGGAGAACACTACTCCCTTGCCTCTTAGCTCCCTGTTTGCTTGGCGACAATGCACTGCTGCAGATTGACCTTTTGGACAAGTGACATGGTTGTAATACTGGTCCAAACTGTGCACTGTTTGATGCTGTAGCATAGGAGGAGCACAGAGATAATAAGTGCCAGAAGATAGTGACAATAAAGTTGGCTTGATCATGTGTTCCAGCATTTCAGCCAGCTTTAGATCAGCCCTTGCAAACTTTATTAAAAAGAGCTTGTAAGCACTGCATATGCTAGATCATCACAGCTAGTCTGCCGCAGTGATCTATAACCTAGAAAATGAGCTTTAAATTGAACCTGTCATGTAAAATCATCCTATCAACCTTTAGATATGGTGTTAATTTGCAGGCTAAAAGCATTTTGAAGCCGTGTGGCCACCATGCTAAGAGCCTCACTGTCTGGAGGAAATTAACTTAAGTCCTCCCGGCAGCCTCAGGTTTTCAGTCATAGGGGTGGGCCGCCAAGGGTTCAGTGAAGACTGAGTGCAAATGCGCCAGTGCTGACTGATAGTCAGTTCAGTATTAGTGACAGCTGTCAATCAGAGTCTAGGCATAATTACAGCCACTGCTCACTATGCACTGAATAGTGACTGAAACCACGACAGCCCACTCCTATGACTGAAAGCCTGAAGTTGCTGGGAGAAATAAAGTTCATTTCCTCCCGGCATAGCGGCTCTTAATGCGACCACCGCACGGCTTCTGAATGCTTTGAACCTGCCAGTTAACCCTATGACTGGGTGGTGCTTGGCTTTCCCCATGTGTTCTGGAGATTGCCCAGCTACTTAACTGAGCTGTCTGCCTCTGATCCCTGCCAGAGATAGCGTGTGCTTCCTTGTGAGTGCTTGCCTGATTCTGTTGTACTGAATTCTGATCTTCCGCTGCCTGACCCATTGCACCATGTTCTGACTATTCATTTGTCTTGTCCTTTTGCTTTAATCATATATATCCTGGTATTTTGACCCCGTACCATGACCTGACTTACGCCTTTGTCTTTCCCCTTGGTTTTCTGCTTGCTCTCTTGGTACTAACCCCAGAACATTTGACTTCTCTACCTCAGTGTATGTACATGAGAAGTAACTAGCATCACAAATTCAAGATTTTTTTTCTTTCTTTATTAAAAACAATTCAGAATCAATACAATGTACAAGACAAAACCACCTTAGATGCGTTTCTTGTTATAACTAATGGCCATATTAGCCTGAAAAGAGTCACAGTGGCTTTGCCTTGTGCATCTGATTGATTTTACTTTGATTTTAACAAAGAAAGAAGTAAAGCTTAAACTGTTTCATTTCATATAGATGATGGTTTTTGTCTCTAATACATTGTTCCCCAGTGCATTCCCATGCAGCCAGTACATAAATGAGTGAGCTAGAGATTTTTAATTGGTGGGACATGTAAATTTACTGCAATTACT
Organism: Ranitomeya variabilis; assembly: GCF_051348905.1. NCBI lineage: Eukaryota > Metazoa > Chordata > Amphibia > Anura > Dendrobatidae > Ranitomeya > Ranitomeya variabilis. The sequence goes on along the minus strand of NC_135232.1, from coordinate 384,712,449 downwards.
ACAGTGTTACTCTAAAATAAATCAACCCAATATATAGTACCTTCAGATAAGTTGTAATTATTGGTGGCCACTATACCTGTGCAATATTTCCATTGACTATATTAAGAAGGATAAGAGGTTTACTATTCAAATGTCACATGTCATGTGGAGTCGCATAGCATTCTTATTCTAAGCATTTTCTGGCTTATTTAGCCCTAAAGTCTTTGGTTGCACAGAATGATAATGATACCTCCAGCAAGAATAGAACATAAAGTGATAGAAGCACTGTAAGTCTTGTTCTATATATGCTGTATACTGAAGGCACAATGCTATCTATACGAACAGGGCATTAGGTATATATACAGTGCCTTGCGAAAGTATTCGGCTCCCTGGAACTTTTCAACCTTTTCCCACATATCATGCTTTGAACATAATTTTTGGTGAAGAATAGTGTTGAGCATTCCGATACCGCAAGTATCGGGTATTGGCCGATATTTGCAGTATCGGAATTCCGATACCGAGTTCCGATATTTTTGTGATATCGGAATCGGAAGTTCCCAGTGTATGGTTCCCAGGGTCTGAAGGAGAGGAGACTCTCCTTCAGGCCCTGGGATCCATAGTCATGTAAAAAATAAATAATAAAAATAAAAAATATGGATATACTCACCCCTCCGACGGACCCTGGACCTTAGCGGTGCAACCGGCAGCCTCCGTTCCTAAGAATGCAGTGAGTGTACAGGACCTGCAATGACGTCGCGGTCTTGTGATTGGTCACGTGACCGCTCATGTGACCGCTCACGTGACCGCGACGTCATCGCAGGTCCTTCACGCACTGTATTCTTAGAAACGGAGGCTGCTGGTTGCACCGCTAAGGTCCAGGGCCCGTCCGAGGGTGAGTATATTCATATTTTTTATTTTTATTCTTAATTTTTTACATGAATATGGATCCCAGGGCCTGAAGGAGAGTTTCCTCTCCTTCAGACTCTGGGAACCATCCAGGATACCTTCCGATATTTGTGTCCCATTGACTTGTATTGGTATCGGTATCGGCGATATCCGATATTTTTTGGATATCGTCCGATCCAATCCGATACCGATACTTTCAAATATCGGAAGGTATCGCTCAACACTAGTGAAGAATCAACAACAAGTGGAACACAATTGTGAAGTTGAATGAAATTTATTGGTTATTTTACATTTTTGTGGAAATTCAAAAAATGAATAGTGGGGCGTGCAATATTATTCGGCCCCTTTACTTTCACTGCAGCAAACTCAGTCCAGAATTTCATTGTGGATCTCTGAATGATCCAATGTTGTCCTAAATGCCTAATGATGATAAATATAATCCACCTGTGTGTAATCAAGTCTCCATATAAATGTCCCTGCTCTGTGATAGTTTCAGGGTTCTGTTTGAAGCACAGAGAGCATCATGAAGACCAAGGAACACAACAGGTAGGTCCGTGATACTGTTGTGGAGAAGGTTAAAGCCGGATTTGGATACAAAATGATTTCCAGAACTTTAAACATCCTAAGGAGCACTGTGCAAGTGATCATATTGAAATGGAAGGAGTATCATACCACTGCAAATCTACCAAGACACTGCTGTCCCTCTAAACTTTCATCTCAAACAAGGAGAAGACTGATCAGAGATGCAGCCAAGAGGCCCATGATCACTCTGCATGAACTGCAGAGATCTACAGCTGAGGTGGGACAGTCTGTCCATAGGACAACAATCAGTCGTACACTGCACAAATCTGGCCTTTATGGAAGAGTGGCAAGAAGAAAGCCATTTCTCAAATATATCCATAAAAAGTGTTGTTTAAAGCTTGCAACAAGCCACCTGTGAGATACACCAAACATGTGGAAGAAGGTGCTCTGGTCAGATGAAACAAAATCGAACATTTTGGCAACAATGCCAAGCGATATGTTTGGCGTAAAGGCAACACAGCTCATCACCCTGAACACACCATCCCCACTGTCAAACATGGTGGTGGCAGCATCATGGTTTGGGCTTTTCTTCAGCAGGGACAGGGAAGATGGTTAAAATTGATGGGAAGATGGATGGAGCCAAATATAGGACCATTCTTGAAGAAAACCTGTTGGAGTCTGCAAAATACCTGAGACTGGGACGGAGATTTATCTTCCAACAAGACAATGATCAAAAACAAAAAGCAAAATCTATAATGGAATGGTTTACAAATAAATGTAAATGTATCCAGGTGTTAGAATGGCCAAGTAAAAGTCCAGAACTCAATCCAATCGAAAAATTTACCTTAAAATTATAGACTATTCATGTCTTTGTCAGTGGGCAAACTTACAAAATCAGTAAGGGAGCAAGGGATCAAATAATTATTTCCTCCACTGTTTATATATATTCCTACTACCCTGTTCATATACATATAAGTTCATATATATATATAAATACACACACAGTCAGAAAAGGGAGTGTGTTGTGATCCGCTTTTTGGGCTCCCCTAGTGGTGGCTGGTGGTACTGGAGACTTGTGTGTTCTTTTCTGCCTCAGCTCACCTGCTTCCATCAGTTTTGGGAGTTCCCTATTTAGCCTTGCTCTCCAGTCACTTCCTTGCCGGTCATCATTGTAACCTGAGTCTTTCAGTTGCATGTTCCTGCTACCAGTCTGCTGATCAGCTAAGTGGACTCTTGTCCTTTTTGTTTTGTATTTTTTGTCCAGTTTACAGTTTGTCATTTCCTGTTACTGGAAGCTCTTGTGGACTGAAATTGCCACTCCTGTGTCATGAGTTGACACAGGAGTCTTAAAGTAATTTCAGGATGGGTTTTTGAAAGGGTTTTTCAGCTGACCGTGAAGTCCTCTTTTGTATCCTTCCTCTATCTAGTAAGTGGACCTCGCTTTGCTAAATCTACCTTCATACTGTGTATGTCTTTTCCTCTGAACTCACCGTTAATATATGTGGGGGCTACTATCATCTTTGGGGAATTTCACTAGAGGTAAGCCAGGTCTGTTCCTTCCTCTTCCAGGCGTAGTTAGTTCTCCGGCTGGCGCATGGCATCTAGGCAGCCGTAGGAATGCTTCCTGGCTACTGTTAGTTGTGTGGTAGATTTAGGTCACGGTCAGCTTGAGTTTCCATCACCCGAGGGCTAGTCTGTTATTTTGTGTTTCTGATGTTCCCATGCCATTGGGGAATCATGACAGTATGACCGGCCACTGTTAAAGTAATTGGCAGAAGAAAGGAGAGTAAAAGAAGTCTGTAGATTTTTTATTTTTTTTTTCCTCACATGTTTGCTACTTAGTTGGCTCAGTTGTATTTCTGCTCTATTTACAGCCTTGCCTTTCTCTCCTTCTAATCCTTGAATGGCTCTGACCTCTCCGGTTTAAGGATGGACTCTCAGAGTTTGGCTGCAGGTTTAAATAATCTTGCTACGAAGGTTCAGAATTTACAAGATTATGTTATACGTACTCCTATTTCTGAACCTAAGATTCCTACACCAGAGGTATTTTCCGGAGATAGATCTCGGTTTCTGAATTTCAAATGTAATTGTAAATTATTCCTTTCTCTCAGACCTCACTCCTCTGGAGATCCTGTTCAGCAGGTTAAGATTGTGATTTCTTTGCTGCGAGGTGACCCTCAAAATTGGGCATTTTCATTGACACCAGGGGATCCTGCGTTGCTCAATGTGGATGCGTTTTTTCTGGCTTTAGGGTTGCTGTATGAGGAACCTAATTTGGAGATTCAAGCTGAAAAAGCTTTAATAGCCCTGTCTCAGGGGCAAGATGAAGCTGAGATATACTGCCAAAAATTTCGTAAATGGTCTGTGCTTACTCAGTGGAATGAGTGTGCCCTAGCGGCAATTTTCAGAGAAGGCCTTTCTGATGCCGTTAAGGATGTCATGGTGGGGTTTCCTACGCCCACAGGTCTGAATGAGTCCATCACAATGGCGATTCAGATTGATCGGCGTTTGCGGGAGCGCAAACCCGTGCACCATTTGGCGGTATCTTCTGAAGGGACGCCAGAGAAAATGCAATGTGACAGAATTCTGTCAAGAAGCGAGCGGCAGAATTATAGGCGCAAAAATGGCTTGTGCTTCTACTGTGGTGATTCCGCGCATGTTATATCAGCATGCTCTAAACGTACTAGGAAGGTTGACAAGTCTGTTTCTATTGGCACTTTACAGTCTAAATTTCTTCTGTCTGTAACTCTGATTTGTTCATTATCAGTTATTACCGTGGATGGCTATGTGGACTCTGGCGCCGCTCTGAGTCTCATGGATTGGTCCTTCGCCAGGCGCTGTGGGTTTGATTTGGAGCCTCTGGAAGTTCCTATACCTCTGAAGGGTATTGATTCTACACCTCTGGCTTGTAATAGACCACAGTTCTGGACGCAAGTGACTATGCGTATGACTCCAGACCATCAGGAGATGATTCGCTTCCTCGTGTTGCATAATTTACATGATGTGTTAGTGCTTGGATTACCATGGTTGCAATCTCATAACCCAGTACTGGACTGGAAAACTATGTCTGTGTTAAGCTGGGGATGTCGGGGGGCTCATGGGGACATACCTTTGGTTTCTATCTCGTCATCTATTCCCTCTGAGGTTCCGGCATTTTTGTCGGATTTTGGGGATGTTTTTGAAGAGCCTAAAATTGGTTCTCTCCCTCCCCACAGAGAGTGTGATTGCGCCATAGATCTGATTCCAGGCAGTAAATTTCCAAAGGGTCGTTTGTTTAACCTATCTGTACCTGAGCATGCTGCCATGCGAGAGTATGTTAAGGAGTCCCTGGAAAAGGGACATATTCGTCCTTCTTCATCACCTTTAGGAGCTGGGTTTTTCTTTGTCTCTAAAAAGGATGGCTCGCTGAGGCCTTGTATTTAGGGTTGAGCGACTTTCATTTTTTTAAGATCGAGTAGGGTTTTGGGAAACCCGATTTTGTCCAGAGTCGAGTCGAGTGCAGTCGGCCGATTATCGCTAAAAGTCGGGGATCGACCGAAACACGAAACCCAATGCAAGTCAATGGGGAAGCATAGTCGGCAGTGAGTGGAGGCCAGGAAAACACCTACAGTGCCCATTTTAATGCCAAAAACATCCATTCTTGTTTCTGAAGCTTGCCAATCTTAATTAACTGTATAATAATAGTTGGGCATAGGGAATTGGGGGAAAGTTGTGGGGGGAGTAGGGCTGGCTCAAGTTTTTCGTGGGCCCAGGAAATGCGGACTACGTCACGGCGGTGTTGCAGGGAAAGGTAAGTATTTAAAAGTTGCAAGTGCTGTGATCCTGAGCAAGCAGGGGGGGGGCCCACTCGTTCGCATTGCCACTGGCACAGGGCCCCTCAAAGTACGGCGGTGTGTTTGCATGGCGGGGGCGCCTCCCACCAGCAGCGACACTTTTGCGTACTCTGAGGGGCCCTGTGCCAGTGACGTCGCCAACGAGTATGCCCCCCCACCTGATGAAGGAACCTGCACTTTCATCTGCACCTTCCTCTTTGTCCCTGTGTAAGGTGGTATAACATGCGGGAAGGGGAACCTTACTTTCAGCAGGGACAGATTCTGGCTGTGTAGAGTACAAGGGGAATGTAGTGGTCTAGGTCAATGTACCAGCAGACTCATTTAGCAGTGGCTGGGCAATGGGCAGGATGAGGAGGAAACAGATATAGGGCCAAAGAATAAAGTAGGCTACATGCAGTTCAAAATTGGTAACAGGACTAAACAGGCGGCATTGCTTTGTTCAGTGGAGTAGCAAACCCAAGAGCAGCAGACACTGTTTCAAGGGCCTAACCACACTAGTAGGCCAAATGCAGTTTAGTATCTGATAGTATAGGGCGAAAGCCAGAATGTGGAAGCTCAGCTTTGTTCAGTTGAGGACAACACCAGGCAGGGGCAGACAGACACCTTTAGTAGGCCGGAACAGCCAATTTTTAAAAAAAACAGCAGTTAGTAAGAGGCAGAAGGTAGAAGCTCAGCTTTATTCAGTTGAGGACAACACCAGGCAGGGGCAGACAGACACCTTTAGTAGGCCGGAACAGCCAATTGCATTTTTAAAAATGGTAATTTGGAACTGAAGGTTGAAGCTCAGCTTTATTCAGTTGAGGACAACACCAGGCAGGGGCAGACAGACACCTTTAGTAGGCCGGAACAGCCAATTTTTAAAAAAAACAGCAGTTAGTAAGAGGCAGAAGGTAGAAGCTCAGCTTTATTCAGTTGAGGACAACACCAGGCAGGGGCAGACAGACACCTTTAGTAGGCCGGAACAGCCAATTGCATTTTTAAAAATGGTAATTTGGAACTGAAGGTTGAAGCTCAGCTTTATTCAGTTGAGGACAACACCAGGCAGGGGCAGACAGACACCTTTAGTAGGCCGGAACAGCCAATTGCATTTTTAAAAATGGTAATTTGGAACTGAAGGTTGAAGCTCAGCTTTATTCAGTTGAGGACAACACCAGGCAGGGGCAGACAGACACCTTTAGTAGGCCGGAACAGCCAATGGCATTTTTAAAAATGGTAATTTGGAACAGAAGGTAGAAGCTCAGCTTTATTCAGTTGAGGACAACACCAGGCAGGGGCAGACAGACACCTTTAGTAGGCCGGAACAGCCAATTTTTTAAAAAAACAGCAGTTAGTAAGAGGCAGAAGGTAGAAGCTCAGCTTTATTCAGTTGAGGACAACACCAGGCAGGGGCAGACAGACACCTTTAGTAGGCCGGAACAGCCAATTTTTAAAAAAAACAGCAGTTAGTAAGAGGCAGAAGGTTGAAGCTCAGCTTTATTTAGTTGAGGGCAACACCAGGGAGGGGCAGAAGCCGTTAGTAGGCCCTAACCACCATTTTTTTTTTTAAAACCACATAATGAGAGCCGGAAGGTTGAAGCTCAGCTTTATTTAGTTGAGGACAACACCAGGGAGGGGCAGAAGCCGTTAGTAGGCCCTAACCACCATTTTTTTTTTTTAAAACCACTTAATGAGAGCCGGAAGGTTGAAGCTCAGCTTTATTTAGTTGAGGACAACACCAGGGAGGGGCACACAGACAGACACCTTTAGTAGGCCGGAAAAGCCTATTGCATTTTTCAAAATGGTAATTTGGAGCAGAAGGTTGAAGCTCAGCTTTATTTAGTTGAGGACAACACCAGGCAGGGGCACACAGACAGACACCTTTAGTAGGCCTGAAAAGCCTATTGCATTTTTCAAAATGGTAATTTGGAGCAGAAGGTTGAAGCTCAGCTTTATTTAGTTGAGGGCAACACCAGGGAGGGGCAGAAGCCGTTAGTAGGCCCTAACCACCATTTTTTTTTTTAAAACCACTTAATGAGAGCCGGAAGGTTGAAGCTCAGCTTTATTTAGTTGAGGACAACACCAGGGAGGGGCAGAAGCCGTTAGTAGGCCCTAACCACCATTTTTTTTTTTTTAAACCACTTAATGAGAGCCGGAAGGTTGAAGCTCAGCTTTATTTAGTTGAGGACAACACCAGGGAGGGGCACACAGACAGACACCTTTAGTAGGCCGGAAAAGCCTATTGCATTTTTCAAAATGGTAATTTGGAGCAGAAGGTTGAAGCTCAGCTTTATTTAGTTGAGGGCAACACCAGGGAGGGGCAGAAGCCGTTAGTAGGCCCTAACCACCATTTTTTTTTTTAAAACCACTTAATGAGAGCCGGAAGGTTGAAGCTCAGCTTTATTTAGTTGAGGACAACACCAGGGAGGGGCAGAAGCCGTTAGTAGGCCCTAACCACCATTTTTTTTTTTAAAACCACATAATGAGAGCCGGAAGGTTGAAGCTCAGCTTTATTTAGTTGAGGACAACACCAGGGAGGGGCACACAGACAGACACCTTTAGTAGGCCGGAAAAGCCTATTGCATTTTTCAAAATGGTAATTTGGAGCAGAAGGTTGAAGCTCAGCTTTATTTAGTTGAGGGCAACACCAGGGAGGGGCAGAAGCCGTTAGTAGGCCCTAACCACCATTTTTTTTTTTAAAACCACATAATGAGAGCCGGAAGGTTGAAGCTCAGCTTTATTTAGTTGAGGACAACACCAGGGAGGGGCACACAGACAGACACCTTTAGTAGGCCGGAAAAGCCTATTGCATTTTTCAAAATGGTAATTTGGAGCAGAAGGTTGAAGCTCAGCTTTATTTAGTTGAGGGCAACACCAGGGAGGGGCAGAAGCCGTTAGTAGGCCCTAACCACCATTTTTTTTTTTTAAAACCACTTAATGAGAGCCGGAAGGTTGAAGCTCAGCTTTATTTAGTTGAGGACAACACCAGGCAGGGGCACACAGACAGACACCTTTAGTAGGCCTGAAAAGCCTATTGCATTTTTCAAAATGGTAATTTGGAGCAGAAGGTTGAAGCTCAGCTTTATTTAGTTGAGGGCAACACCAGGGAGGGGCAGAAGCCGTTAGTAGGCCCTAACCACCATATTTTTTTTTTTAAACCACTTAATGAGAGCCGGAAGGTTGAAGCTCAGCTTTATTTAGTTGAGGACAACACCAGGGAGGGGCAGAAGCCGTTAGTAGGCCCTAACCACCATTTTTTTTTTTAAAACCACATAATGAGAGCCGGAAGGTTGAAGCTCAGCTTTATTTAGTTGAGGACAACACCAGGGAGGGGCACACAGACAGACACCTTTAGTAGGCCGGAAAAGCCTATTGCATTTTTCAAAATGGTAATTTGGAGCAGAAGGTTGAAGCTCAGCTTTATTTAGTTGAGGGCAACACCAGGGAGGGGCAGAAGCCGTTAGTAGGCCCTAACCACCATTTTTTTTTTTTAAAACCACTTAATGAGAGCCGGAAGGTTGAAGCTCAGCTTTATTTAGTTGAGGACAACACCAGGCAGGGGCACACAGACAGACACCTTTAGTAGGCCTGAAAAGCCTATTGCATTTTTCAAAATGGTAATTTGGAGCAGAAGGTTGAAGCTCAGCTTTATTTAGTTGAGGGCAACACCAGGGAGGGGCAGAAGCCGTTAGAAGGCCCTAACCACCATTTTTTTTTTTAAAACCACATAATGAGAGCCGGAAGGTTGAAGCTCAGCTTTATTTAGTTGAGGACAACACCAGGGAGGGGCACACAGACAGACACCTTTAGTAGGCCGGAAAAGCCTATTGCATTTTTCAAAATGGTAATTTGGAGCAGAAGGTTGAAGCTCAGCTTTATTTAGTTGAGGGCAACACCAGGGAGGGGCAGAAGCCGTTAGTAGGCCCTAACCACCATTTTTTTTTTTAAAACCACTTAATGAGAGCCGGAAGGTTGAAGCTCAGCTTTATTTAGTTGAGGACAACACCAGGGAGGGGCAGAAGCCGTTAGTAGGCCCTAACCACCATTTTTTTTTTTAAAACCACATAATGAGAGCCGGAAGGTTGAAGCTCAGCTTTATTTAGTTGAGGACAACACCAGGGAGGGGCACACAGACAGACACCTTTAGTAGGCCGGAAAAGCCTATTGCATTTTTCAAAATGGTAATTTGGAGCAGAAGGTTGAAGCTCAGCTTTATTTAGTTGAGGGCAACACCAGGGAGGGGCAGAAGCCGTTAGTAGGCCCTAACCAAAGTTGAAGGCCAAATGCAGTTTAATTTCTGATACTATAGGCCGAAAGCCAGAAGGTGGAAGTTCCGATTTAGACAGTGGAGGACAATTTGAATTAGGGACTGCAGACAGACTTAGTAGGCTGTCCCCTGTGGACCATGCATCCACCACATTAACCCATTGCGCCGTAATGGACACGTAATCTTCCGTGGCCATGCCTACAGGTCCATGCGTCTGTTGTCAGGTGCACCTTTGTACTCACAGATTGCCAGAGTGCATGGACAATGCGGTCTTCTACATGCTGGTGGAGGGTTGGGATGGCTTTTCTCGCAAAAGAAGTGTCGACTGGTTAGCTTGTAGCGTGGTACAGCGTAGTCCATCATGGCCTTATTAATAGTAAATAAAATATATAACTAGGCTCTATGAACTTTTAAATAGGTTCCAGGGGTACACGGGCAGCATTGGTGTGGTCAGTGGAGGAGTATTGCAAGTAGGGGCTGCAGACAGGCTATCAAAGGCCTAAAATAACAAACAGTAGGCAGTCATGGCAGTTTTACATCGGTTACATGGATACACAGGCAGGCACTCCAGGCAGCATTGTGGTCAGTGGAGGAGTATTGCAAGTAGGGGCCGCAGACAGGCTATCAAAGGCCTAAAATAACAAACAATAGGCTCATGGCAGTTTTACAGCGGTTACATGGATACACGGGCAGGCAGCTTGGTGGTCAGTGGAGGAGTATTTAAAGTAGGGACCGCAGACAGGCTATCAAAGGCCTAAAATAACAAACAATAGGCTTATGGCAGTTTTACAGCGGTTACATGGATACACGGGCAGGCAGCTTGGTGGTGGTGAGTGGAGGAGTATTTAAAGTAGGGACCGCAGACAGGCTATCAAAGGCCTAACATAACAAACAATAGGCTCATGGCAGTTTCACAGCGGTTACATGGATACACGGGCAGGCAGCTTGGTGGTGGTGAGTGGAGGAGTATTTAAAGTAGGGACCGCAGACAGGCTATCAAAGGCCTAAAATAACAAACAATAGGCTCATGGCAGTTTTACAGCGGTTACATGGATACACGGGCAGGCAGCTTGGTGGTGAGTGGAGGAGTATTTAAAGTAGGGACCGCAGACAGGCTTCAAAGGCCTAACATAAGAAAATGGGCTGGCTGTAGGCACTTTAGAATTGGTTCCAGGGGTACACGGGCAGCAGTGGTCTGGTCAGTGGAGGAGTATTTAAAGTAGGGACCGCAGACAGGCTATCAAAGGCCTAAAATAACAAACAATAGGCTTATGGCAGTTTTACAGCGGTTACATGGATACACGGGCAGGCAGCTTGGTGGTGGTGAGTGGAGGAGTATTTAAAGTAGGGACCGCAGACAGGCTATCAAAGGCCTAAAATAACAAACAATAGGCTCATGGCAGTTTTACAGCGGTTACATGGATACACGGGCAGGCAGCTTGGTGGTGAGTGGAGGAGTATTTAAAGTAGGGACCGCAGACAGGCTTCAAAGGCCTAACATAAGAAAATGGGCTGGCTGTAGGCACTTTATAATTGGTTCCAGGGGTACACGGGCAGCAGTGGTCTGGTCAGTGGAGGAGTATTTAAAGTAGGGACCGCAGACAGGCTATCAAAGGCCTAAAATAACAAACAATAGGCTTATGGCAGTTTTACAGTGGTTACATGGATACACGGGCAGGCAGCTTGGTGGTGGTGAGTGGAGGAGTATTTAAAGTAGGGACCGCAGACAGGCTTCAAAGGCCTAACATAAGAAAATGGGCTGGCTGTAGGCACTTTATAATTGGTTCCAGGGGTACACGGGCAGCAGTGGTCTGGTCAGTGGAGGAGTATTTAAAGTAGGGACCGCAGACAGGCTATCAAAGGCCTAAAATAACAAACAATAGGCTTATGGCAGTTTTACAGCGGTTACATGGATACACGGGCAGGCAGCTTGGTGGTGGTGAGTGGAGGAGTATTTAAAGTAGGGACCGCAGACAGGCTATCAAAGGCCTAACATAACAAACAATAGGCTCATGGCAGTTTCACAGCGGTTACATGGATACACGGGCAGGCAGCTTGGTGGTGGTGAGTGGAGGAGTATTTAAAGTAGGGACCGCAGACAGGCTATCAAAGGCCTAAAATAACAAACAATAGGCTCATGGCAGTTTTACAGCGGTTACATGGATACACGGGCAGGCAGCTTGGTGGTGAGTGGAGGAGTATTTAAAGTAGGGACCGCAGACAGGCTTCAAAGGCCTAACATAAGAAAATGGGCTGGCTGTAGGCACTTTATAATTGGTTCCAGGGGTACACGGGCAGCAGTGGTCTGGTCAGTGGAGGAGTATTTAAAGTAGGGACCGCAGACAGGCTATCAAAGGCCTAAAATAACAAACAATAGGCTTATGGCAGTTTTACAGCGGTTACATGGATACACGGGCAGGCAGCTTGGTGGTGGTGAGTGGAGGAGTATTTAAAGTAGGGACCGCAGACAGGCTATCAAAGGCCTAAAATTACAAACAATAGGCTTATGGCAGTTTTACAGCGGTTACATGGATACACGGGCAGGCAGCTTGGTGGTGGTGAGTGGAGGAGTATTTAAAGTAGGGACCGCAGACAGGCTTCAAAGGCCTAACATAAGAAAATGGGCTGGCTGTAGGCACTTTATAATTGGTTCCAGGGGTACACGGGCAGCAGTGGTCTGGTCAGTGGAGGAGTATTTAAAGTAGGGACCGCAGACAGGCTATCAAAGGCCTAAAATAACAAACAATAGGCTCATGGCAGCTTTACAGCGGTTACATGGATACACAGGCAGCTTGGTGGTGAGTGGAGGAGTAGTGCAAGGAGTGTCTGTCCCAGTACTCCCAAAATATAAATAGATGTTAATGTCTCGCAAAACAACCAAAACAAAAAAAAAGGTGGCATACTTAGGTACAGGGGTGGGCTCATCTACTGAGTTTCTGACATAGTAATTTGGCAGTAACTATTTAATGGTGCCAATATAGGACACAGACACAGACTACTTTAAGTTGCATCATAGATGTCTACAAATTTGTATTGTCAGTGCCAGACATTGAATGATGTCAGCGAATAGACTAAAGATTGGTGGAGCTGTGCGACATAATTTTGCACGTGGTAGAGCACATTTTGAGCTGGGGTAGGGGGGAACTCTCTTGAGGCCGGCGGGACCGCCCCAGGGCCCCTCATGTTACAACGGTGTGTCTGACGTTGGGTGCGCACCACCACCGCCAGAGACACTACATTGTACTATGAGGGACCCAGTAGCAATGCCGTCAACCAAAAGCGAGCACACCCACCTCTTCAGACAAACAGCAGTCTCACGGGTGCTTGCGCCAAGTCGCGATACCACGGCCCCGTGTGGGGAGTTTTGCCATTTAGGGAGGTGTAAACATGTCGTATGCTGTACAATCAGCTGCAGCAAATTAGACATTAGAAAAGTAATTCACAGGCAAGAGCTTTTCATAGGAAAGCTAGGTGTCGGCCGGGCAAGGTGGGGCAAAAGATTTCGAAATCCAGTTGTGGTTCATTTTAATGAATGTTAGATCGTCAACATTTTGGGTAGCCAGACGAGTCCTTTTTTCGGTTAATATTGAACCTGCAGCACTGAATACTCTTTCTGATAGGACACTTGCTGCCGGGCAAGCAAGCTCCTGCAATGCATATTCTGCCAATTCTGGCCAGGTGTCTAATTTGGAGGCCCAGTAATCAAATGGGAATGACGGTTGAGGGAGAACATCGATAAGGGATGAAAAATAGTTAGTAACCATACTGGACAAATGTTGTCTCCTGTCACTTTCAATTGATGCAGCAGTACCTGTCCTGTCTGCGGTCATAGCAAAATCACTCCACAACCTGGTCAGAAAACCCCTCTGTCCAACGCCACTTCTGATGTGTGCACCCCTAACACTCCTAGTCTGCTGCCCCCTGGAGCTCGTGTGAGAACGATCACGTGCGCTGTGTGCTGGGAATGCCTGAAGCAAACGGTCAACAAGAGTTGATTGTTTGGTTGCTAATATTAGTTCCAAGTTCTCATGTGGCATAATATTTTGCAATTTGCCTTTATAGCGTGGATCAAGGAGGCAGGCCAACCAGTAATCGTCATCGTTCATCATTTTCGTAATGCGTGTGTCCCTTTTTAGGATACGTAAGGCATAATCCGCCATGTGGGCCAAAGTTCCAGTTGTCAAATCTCCGGTTGTGATTGGTTGAGGGGCAGTTGCAGGCAAATCTACGTCACTTGTGTCCCTCAAAAAACCAGAACCCGGCCGTGACACGCAACCAAATTCCTGTGCCCCCGGGAAAGGTTCGGCATTAAAAATATACTCATCCCCATCATCCTCCTCGTCCTCCACCTCCTCTTCGCCCGCTACCTCGTCCTGTACACTGCCCTGACCAGACAATGGCTGACTGTCATCAAGGCTTTCCTCTTCCTCTGGTGCAGACGCCTGCTCCTTTATGTGCGTCAAACTTTGCATCAGCAGACGCATTAGGGGGATGCTCATGCTTATTACGGCGTTGTCTGCACTAACCAGCCGTGTGCATTCCTCAAAACACTGAAGGACTTGACACATGTCTTGTATCTTAGACCACTGCACACCTGACAACTCCATGTCTGCCATCCTACTGCCTGCCCGTGTATCCTCCCACAAATAAATAACAGCACGCCTCTGTTCGCACAGTCTCTGAAGCATGTGCAGTGTTGAGTTCCACCTTGTTGCAACGTCTATGATTAGGCGATGCTGGGGAAGGTTCAAAGACCGCTGATAGGTCTGCATACGGCTGGCGTGTACAGGCGAACGTCGGATATGTGAGCAAAGTGCACGCACTTTGAGGAGCAGGTCGGAGAACCCAGGATAAGTTTTCAATAAGCACTGCACCACCAGGTTTAAGGTGTGAGCCAGGCAAGGAATGTGTTTCAGTTGGGAAAGGGAGATGGCAGCCATGAAATTCCTTCCGTTATCACTCACTACCTTGCCTGCCTCAAGATCTACTGTGCCCAGCCACGACTGCGTTTCTTGTTGCAAGAACTCGGACAGAACTTCCGCGGTGTGTCTGTTGTCGCCCAAGCACTTCATAGCCAATACAGCCTGCTGACGCTTGGCAGTAGCTGGCCCATAATGGGACAACTGGTGTGCAACAGTGTCATCTGCCGATGGAGTGGTTGGCAGACTGCGTTCTGTGGAAGAGCTGTAGCTTCTGCAGGAGGACGAGGAGGAGGAGGAGGAGGGGGTGCGAACGCCTACAGCCAACTGTTTCCTAGACCGTGGGCTAGGCACAACTGTCCCTAAATTGATGTCGCCTGTGGACCCTGCATCCACCACATTCACCCAGTGTGCCGTGATGGACACATAACGTCCCTGGCCATGCCTACTGGTCCATGCATCTGTAGTCAGGTGCACCTTTGTACTCACAGATTGCCTGAGTGCATGGACGATGCGCTGTTTAACATGCTGGTGCAGGGCTGGGATGGCTTTTCTGGAAAAAAAGTGTCGACTGGGTAGCTCGTATCGTGGTTCAGCGTACTCCATCAGGGCTTTGAAAGCTTCGCTTTCAACTAACCGGTAGGGCATCATCTCTAACGAGATTAGTCTAGCTATGTGGGCGTTAAAACCCTGTGTACGCGGATGCGAGGATAAGTACTTCCTTTTTCTAACCAGAGTCTCATGTAGGGTGAGCTGGACTGGAGAGCTGGAGATCGTGGAACTTTCGGGTGTGCCGGTGTACATGGCAGACTGAGAGACGGTTGGAGACGGTATTGTTTCCGCCGGTGCCCTAGATGCAATATTTCCTCCTACAAAACTGGTGATTCCCTGACCCTGACTGCTTTTGGCTGGCAAAGAAACCTGCACAGATACTGCCGGTGGTGCGGAAAATGGTGGCCTTACAGTGACGGAAGGGATGTTGCGTTGCTGACTAGCTTCATTGGCCGAGGGTGCTACAACCTTGAGGGACGTTTGGTAGTTAGTCCAGGCTTGAAAATGCATGGTGGTTAAGTGTCTATGCATGCAACTAGTATTTAGACTTTTCAGATTCTGACCTCTGCTTAAGCTAGTTGAACATTTTTGACAGATGACTTTGCGCTGATCAGTTGGATGTTGTTTAAAAAAATGCCAGACTGCACTCTTCCTAGACTCGGATCCCTTTTCAGGGATTGCAGACTGAGCTTTAACCGGATGGCAACGCTGTGCTCCAACAGGTTTTGGCTTTGACACGCGTTTTGGTCCAGATACGGGCCCGGCAGATGGAACCTGTTGCGATGTTGATGCCTGCTGCGGCCCCTCCTCCACCTCCGCTTCTGAACTACTGCTGCCTGCACCCTGTTCCCCCAATGGCTGCCAATCGGGGTCAATAACTGGGTCATCTATTACCTCCTCTTCGAGCTCGTGTGCAACTTCGTCTGTGTCACTGTGTCGGTCGGTGGTATAGCGTTCGTGGCGGGGCAACATAGTCTCATCAGGGTCTGATTGTGGATCTGTACCCTGAGAGGGCAATGTGGTGGTCTGAGTCAAAGGAGCAGCATAGTACTCTGGCTGTGGCTGTGCATCAGTGCACTCCATGTCAGAATATACTTGTAATGGGCATGGCCTGTTAAATGTTTCACTTTCTAAGCCAGGGACGGTATGTGTAAAGAGCTCCATGGAGTGACCCGTTGTGTCGCCTGCTGCATCCTTCTCTCTTGTTGTAGTTTTTGCTGAGGAGGACAAGGAAGCGACTTGTCCCTGACCGTGAACATCCACAAGCGACGCGCTGCTTTTACATTTACCAGTTTCGGAAGAGGAGGCAAAAGAGCTAGAGGCTGAGTCTGCAATGTAAGCCAAAACTTGCTGTTGCTGCTCCGCCTTTAAAAGCGGTTTTCCTACTCCCAGAAAAGAGAGCGTTCGAGGCCTTGTGTAGCCTGACGACGAAACTGGCTCCACAGCTCCAGACTTAGGTGGAATATTTTTATCCCCACGACCACCTGATGCTCCACTACCACTACCATCATTACCAGCTGACAATGAACGCCCACGACGACCTCTTGCACCAGACTTCCTCATTGTTTTAAAATCTTAACCAAAGTAACTTTATTTGTTGCTGTCAAACAACTTACATGGTGAGCTATAACTTCAGTATGATTTCAATATCCCTTAACAGGTTGGTGAGACCACAAGGAAAATCAGGCACAATGTTACACACTCTGTTTTCTGTGGCACAAAATCACAGAGATGACACACACGCAGGACTGTCACTCAAGCACTAATGTCAATATTAATCTCCCACCTAATTTATGTTTTTTTTTTTTTCAGGGAGACTTTAGAAACTAAATAATATTAAAAAAAAAAAAAAAAATAAAAGGCTTTCTATGGCCCACAATTAGAGAGAGAGAGGTGGCACACCCAGGAGTCAAGACTGGCACACAAGCTGAAAGGGCAATATTACTCTCCCACTGTTTTTTTATGTATTTTTTGTTTTTTAAGGGAGACTTTAGAAACCCAATAATATTTTAAAAAAAAAATAAATAGGCTTTCTATGGCCCACTGAATGAGAGGGAGAGAGGTGGCACACCCAGGAGTCAAGACTGGCACACAAGCTGAAAGGGCAATATTACTCTCCCACTGTTTTTTTTTTTTTTTTCAGGGAGACTTTAGAAACCAAATAATATTAAAAAAAAAAAAAAAAAAAAAAAAAAAAGGCTTTCTATGGCCCACAATTAGAGAGAGAGAGGTGGCACACCCAGGAGTCAAGACTGGCACACAAGCTGAAAGGGCAATATTACTCTCCCACTGTTTTTTTATGTATTTTTTGTTTTTTCAGGGAGACTTTAGAAACCCAATAATATTTAAAAAAAAAAATAAATAGGCTTTCTATGGCCCACTGAATGAGAGGGAGAGAGGTGGCACACCCAGGAGTCAAGACTGGCACACAAGCTGAAAGGGCAATATTACTCTCCCACTGTTTTTTTAGGTTTTTTTTTTTTTTTCAGGGAGACTTTAGAAACCAAATAATATTAAAAAAAAAAAATAAATAGGCTTTCTATGGCCCACTGAATGAGAGGGAGAGAGGTGGCACACCCAGGAGTCAAGACTGGCACACAAGCTGAAAGGGCAATATTACTCTCCCACTGTTTTTTTAGGTTTTTTTTTTTTTTTCAGGGAGACTTTAGAAACCAAATAATATTAAAAAAAAAATAAAAAAAAAATAGGCTTGCTATAGCCCACTGAATGAGAGATAGCACACACAGCAGTGGCACACAAGCCCTGACTGAGGCCAATATTTTTCTCCCACTGATTGATGTAGTGTTTTTGTGTTGAGGTAGAATTTAGAACACAAATCATGGAAAAAATAAATAGGCTTTCTATGGCCCACTGAATGAAAGGGAGAGAGGTGGCACACCCAGGAGTCAAGACTGGCACACAAGCTGAAAGGGCAATATTACTCTCCCACTGTTTTTTTATGTATTTTTTGTTTTTTCAGGGAGACTTTAGAAACCCAATAATATTTAAAAAAATAAATAAATAGGCTTTCTATGGCCCACTGAATGAGAGGGAGAGAGGTGGCACACCCAGGAGTCAAGACTGGCACACAAGCTGAAAGGGCAATATTACTCTCCCACTGTTTTTTTAGGTTTTTTTTTTTTTTCAGGGAGACTTTAGAAACCAAATAATATTAAAAAAAATAAATAAATAGGCTTTCTATGGCCCACTGAATGAGAGGGAGAGAGGTGGCACACCCAGGAGTCAAGACTGGCACACAAGCTGAAAGGGCAATATTACTCTCCCACTGTTTTTTTAGGGTTTTTTTTTTTTTTCAGGGAGACTTTAGAAACCAAATAATATTAAAAAAAAAAAAAAAAAAAAATATGCTTGCTATAGCCCACTGAATGAGAGATAGCACACACAGCAGTGGCACACAAGCCCTGACTGAGGCCAATATTTTTCTCCCACTGATTGATGTAGTGTTTTTGTGTTGAGGTAGAATTTAGAACACAAATCACGGAAAAAATAAATAGGCTTTCTATGGCCCACTGAATGAAAGGGAGAGAGGTGGCACACCCAGGAGTCAAGACTGGCACACAAGCTGAAAGGGCAATATTACTCTCCCACTGTTTTTTTATGTATTTTTTGTTTTTTCAGGGAGACTTTAGAAACCCAATAATATTTAAAAAAAAAATAAATAGGCTTTCTATGGCCCACTGAATGAGAGGGAGAGAGGTGGCACACCCAGGAGTCAAGACTGGCACACAAGCTGAAAGGGCAATATTACTCTCCCACTGTTTTTTTAGGTTTTTTTTTTTTTTCAGGGAGACTTTAGAAACCAAATAATATTAAAAAAAAAAAATAAATAGGCTTTCTATGGCCCACTGAATGAGAGGGAGAGAGGTGGCACACCCAGGAGTCAAGACTGGCACACAAGCTGAAAGGGCAATATTACTCTCCCACTGTTTTTTTAGGTTTTTTTTTTTTTTCAGGGAGACTTTAGAAACCAAATAATATTAAAAAAAAAAAATAAATAGGCTTTCTATGGCCCACTGAATGAGAGGGAGAGAGGTGGCACACCCAGGAGTCAAGACTGGCACACAAGCTGAAAGGGCAATATTACTCTCCCACTGTTTTTTTAGGTTTTTTTTTTTTTTCAGGGAGACTTTAGAAACCAAATAATATTAAAAAAAAAAAAAAAAAAAAATATGCTTGCTATAGCCCACTGAATGAGAGATAGCACACACAGCAGTGGCACACAAGCCCTGACTGAGGCCAATATTTTTCTCCCACTGATTGATGTAGTGTTTTTGTGTTGAGGTAGAATTTAGAACACAAATCACGGAAAAAATAAATAGGCTTTCTATGGCCCACTGAATGAAAGGGAGAGAGGTGGCACACCCAGGAGTCAAGACTGGCACACAAGCTGAAAGGGCAATATTACTCTCCCACTGTTTTTTTATGTATTTTTTGTTTTTTCAGGGAGACTTTAGAAACCCAATAATATTTAAAAAAAAAATAAATAGGCTTTCTATGGCCCACTGAATGAGAGGGAGAGAGGTGGCACACCCAGGAGTCAAGACTGGCACACAAGCTGAAAGGGCAATATTACTCTCCCACTGTTTTTTTAGGTTTTTTTTTTTTTTCAGGGAGACTTTAGAAACCAAATAATAAGAAAAAAAATAAATAAATAAATAGGCTTTCTATAGCCCACTGAATGAGAGATAGCACACACAGCAGTGGCACACAAGCCCTGACTGAGGCCAATATTTTTCTCCCACTGATTGATGTAGTGTTTTTGTGTTGAGGTAGATTTTAGAACACAAATCACGGAAAAAATAAATAGGCTTTCTATGGCCCACTCAGTGAGAGATGGCACACACAGGGATGGCACTGTAGCAGAAATGCCAATCTTAATCTCCCACAAAAAAAAAACAAAAAAAAACAAAAAACTGTCCTACAATTACTATCTCCCTGCAGTAATGTAAGCCAGGTATGGCAGGCAGCAATAGGAGTGGACTGATGCACAAATTAAATAAAAAGTGTGGACAAACAAAAAAGATAGCTGTGCAGAAAGGAAGGAACAAGAGGATATGTGCTTTGAAAAAAGCAGTTGGTTTCCACAGTGGCGTACACACAGCAATACAGCTATCACGGAGCCTTCTAGGGCAGCCCAATGAGCTACAGCGCTGAGGGGAAAAAAAAAAAAAAATAGCTTCCACAGTCCCTGCACACCGAAGGTGGTGTTGGGACAGTGGAAATCGCTGCAGCACAAGCGGTTTGGTGGTTAGTGGACCCTGCCTAACGCTCTCCCTGCTTCTGACGAAGCGGCAGCAACCTGTCCCTAAGCTCAGATCAGCAGCAGTAAGATGGCGGTCGGCGGGAACGCCCCTTTATAGCCCCTGTGACGCCGCAGACAGCAAGCCAATCACTGCAATGCCCTTCTCTAAGATGGTGGGGACCAGGATCTATGTCATCACGCTGCCCACACTCTGCGTTCACCTTCATTGGCTGAGAAATGGCGCTTTTCGCGTCATTGAAACGCGACTTTGGCGCGAAAGTCGCGTACCGCATGGCCGACAAGCACAGGGGTCGGATCAGGTTTCATGAGACGCCGACTTAGCCAAAAGTCGGCGACTTTTGAAAATGATCGACCCGTTTCGCTCAACCCTACTTGTATTGATTATCGACTCCTGAATAAAATTACTGTCAAATATCAGTATCCGTTGCCGCTGCTTACTGATTTGTTTGCTCGCATAAGGGGGGCTAAGTGGTTCTCCAAGATTGATCTCCGTGGGGCGTATAATTTGGTGCGAATTAAGCAAGGGGATGAGTGGAAAACCGCATTTAATACGCCTGAGGGCCACTTTGAGTATTTAGTAATGCCTTTCGGCCTTTCTAATGCACCTTCAGTTTTTCAGTCCTTTATGCATGATATTTTCCGTGAATATCTGGATAAATTTGTGATTATGTATTTGGACGATATTTTGATTTTTTCTGAGGACTGGGAGTCTCATGTTCAGCAGGTCAGGAGGGTTTTTCAGGTCTTGCGGGAGAATTCTCTGTGTGTAAAGGGTTCTAAGTGTGTTTTTGGGGTTCAAAAGATTTCCTTTTTGGGGTACATTTTTTCCCCTTCTTCTGTTGAGATGGACCCTGTCAAGGTTCGGGCTATTTGTGACTGGATGCAGCCTACTTCTCTAAAGGGTCTTCAGAAGTTCTTGGGCTTTGCTAATTTTTATCGTCGATTTATAACTGGTTTTTCTGGTGTTGCTAAGCCTCTTACGGATTTGACTAAGAAGGGTGCTGATGTTGCCAATTGGTCCTCTGCCGCTGTGGAGGCCTTTTGGGAACTTAAGCGCCGCTTTTCGTCTGCCCCTGTGTTGCGCCAGCCTGATGTCTCTCTCCCCTTTCAGGTTGAGGTCGATGCTTCCGAGATCGGAGCGGGGGCGGTTTTGTCGCAGAAAAGTTCCGATTGCTCAGTGATGAGACCTTGTGCGTTCTTTTCTCGAAAATTTTCTGCCGCCGAAAGAAATTATGATGTCGGTAATCGGGAGCTTTTGGCCATGAAGTGGGCATTTGAGGAGTGGCGTCATTGGCTTGAGGGTGCTAGACATCAGGTGGTGGTTTTGACTGATCACAAGAATCTGATTTATCTTGAGTCTGCCAGGCGCCTGAATCCTAGACAGGCGCGCTGGTCGTTGTTTTTCTCTCGGTTTAATTTTGTGGTCTCATATCTACCAGGTTCTAAGAATGTGAAGGCAGATGCCCTTTCTAGGAGTTTTGAGCCTGATTCCCCTGGTGATTCGGAACCTACAGGTATCCTTAAGGATGGGGTGATATTATCCGCTATTTCCCCAGATCTGCGACGTGCTTTGCAAGAGTTTCAGGCGGATAGACCTGATCGCTGTCCACCTGGTAGACTGTTTGTTCCTGATGATTGGACCAGTAGAGTCATCTCGGAGGTTCATTCTTCTACGCTGGCGGGTCATCCTGGAATTTTTGGTACCAGGGATTTGGTGGCTAGATCCTTCTGGTGGCCATCTCTGTCTCGAGATGTGCGTGTTTTTGTGCAGTCTTGTGATGTGTGTGCTCGGGCCAAGCCTTGTTGTTCTAGGGCTAGCGGGTTGTTGTTGCCCTTGCCTATTCCGAAGAGGCCTTGGACGCACATCTCGATGGACTTTATTTCTGATCTTCCTGTCTCTCAGAGGATGTCTGTTATCTGGGTGGTGTGTGACCGTTTTTCTAAGATGGTTCATTTGGTGCCATTGCCGAAGTTGCCTTCCTCGTCTGAGTTGGTTTCTTTGTTTTTTCAAAATGTGGTTCCTTTGCATGGTATTCCTGAAAATATCGTTTCTGATAGGGGTACCCAGTTCGTTTCTAGATTTTGGCGGGCATTCTGTGCCAGGTTGGGCATTGATTTGTCTTTTTCGTCTGCCTTCCATCCTCAGACTAATGGCCAGACGGAGCGAACTAATCAGACTTTGGAGACGTATTTGAGGTGTTTTGTGTCTGCGGATCAGGATGATTGGGTTGCCTTTTTGCCGTTGGCGGAGTTTGCTCTTAATAATCGGGCTAGTTCGGCCACTTTGGTTTCCCCTTTCTTTTGCAATTCGGGGTTTCATCCCCGTTTTTCTTCTGGTCAGGCGGAGTCTTCGGATTGTCCTGGAGTAGATGCTGTGGTGGATCGGTTGTATCGGATTTGGGAACAAGTGGTGGACAATTTGAATTTGTCCCAGGAGAGGACTCAGCGGTTTGCTAACCGCCAGCGTCGTGTTGGTCCTCGCCTTCGTGTTGGGGACTTGGTGTGGTTGTCTTCCCGTTTTGTCCCGATGAGGGTTTCTTCTCCTAAATTTAAGCCTCGGTTCATCGGTCCCTATAGGATTTTGGAGATTATTAACCCTGTTTCCTTTCGTTTGGACCTCCCGGCATCTTTCGCTATCCATAATGTGTTCCATCGGTCGTTGTTGCGGAGATACGAGGTGCCGGTGGTTCCTTCTGCTGAGCCTCCTGCTCCTGTGCTGGTTGAGGGTGAATTGGAGTACGTTATAGAGAAGATCTTGGACTCCCATATTTCCAGGCGGAGACTCCAGTATCTGGTTAAATGGAAGGGCTATGGTCAGGAAGATAATTCTTGGGTAACTGCCTCTGATGTTCATGCCTCGGATTTGGTTCGTGCCTTTCATAGGGCTCATCCAGGTCGCCCTGGCGGTTCTTGTGAGGGTTCGGTGCCCCCTCCTTAAGGGGGGGGGTACTGTTGTGATCCGCTTTTTGGGCTCCCCTAGTGGTGGCTGGTGGTACTGGAGACTTGTGTGTTCTTTTCTGCCTCAGCTCACCTGCTTCCATCAGTTTTGGGAGTTCCCTATTTAGCCTTGCTCTCCAGTCACTTCCTTGCCGGTCATCATTGTAACCTGAGTCTTTCAGTTGCATGTTCCTGCTACCAGTCTGCTGATCAGCTAAGTGGACTCTTGTCCTTTTTGTTTTGTATTTTTTGTCCAGTTTACGGTTTGTCATTTCCTGTTACTGGAAGCTCTTGTGGACTGAAATTGCCACTCCTGTGTCATGAGTTGACACAGGAGTCTTAAAGTAATTTCAGGATGGGTTTTTGAAAGGGTTTTTCAGCTGACCGTGAAGTCCTCTTTTGTATCCTTCCTCTATCTAGTAAGTGGACCTCGCTTTGCTAAATCTACCTTCATACTGTGTATGTCTTTTCCTCTGAACTCACCGTTAATATATGTGGGGGCTACTATCATCTTTGGGGAATTTCACTAGAGGTAAGCCAGGTCTGTTCCTTCCTCTTCCAGGCGTAGTTAGTTCTCCGGCTGGCGCATGACATCTAGGCAGCAGTAGGAATGCTTCCTGGCTACTGTTAGTTGTGTGGTAGATTTAGGTCACGGTCAGCTTGAGTTTCCATCACCCGAGGGCTAGTCTGTTATTTTGTGTTTCTGATGTTCCCATGCCATTGGGGAATCATGACAGGAGTGCACCCTTCAGATTTGTGTAAATATTTCATTATATCTTTTCATGGGACAACACTGAAGAAATGACACTTTGATTCAATGTAAAATAATTAAGTTGTCAGTGTGCAGCTTGCTTAACAGTGCAAATTTGGTGCGACCTGTAAATTGTTCAACATGCAGTCATTAATGTCTAAACCAGTTGTGTATCCAGGGAGGGGCAGCCGGGGCATGTGCACCGGGCGCAGCCAACAGGGGGCGCCAGCGGGCCGCCTGATGATGCGGCAGTCCAAGGAGACTCCTCGTCCTGTACTGAGCGGTCACATGGTACCGCTCATTACAGGAAGAAGCTGCCAGCACCAGGGAAGCAGGGACTGCACCGCGCCAGGAGCAGGTGAGTATAGTAGGGAGCGCAGCGTGATATTCACCTGCTCCTTGTTCCGGCGCCGCTCCGCCTTCAGCAGTGACGCTGAGGTCAGAGGGCGCGGTGACGTAGTTAGTGCACGCCCTCTGCCTGAACGTCAGTGCTGAAGATGGAGCGGCGGCTGGAACAAGGAGCAGGTGAATATTGAAAGTGCCGGGGGCCTGAGCGACGGAGAGGTGAGTATGTGATTTTTTTTTATCGCAGCAACAGCAAATGGGGCAAGTGTCTGTATAGAGCATCTTATGGGGCCATAACGTTTGTGCAGTACGACATGGGGCAAGTGTCTGTATGAAGCATCTTATGGGGTCATAACGTTTGTGCAGTACTATATGGGGCAAGTGTCTGTATAGAGCATCTTATGGGGCCATAACGTTTGTGCAGCACTATATGGGGCAAATATCTTTATGGAGCAACTTATGGGGCCATAATTAATGTTTGTGCAGCACTATATGGGGCAAGTGTCTGTATGGGGCATCTTATGGGGCCATAACGTTTGTGCAGCACTATATGGGGCAAGTGTCTGTATGGGGCATCTTATGGGGCCATAACGTTTGTGCAGCACTATATGGGGCAAGTGTCTGTATGGAGCATCTTATGGGGCCATAACGTTTGTGCAGCACTATATGGGGCAAGTGTCTGTATGGAGCATCTTATGGGGCCATAACGTTTGTGCAGCACTATATGGGGCAAGTGTCTGAAGTGACTGTATGGAGCATCTTATGGGGCCATAATTAATGTTTGTGCAGCACTATATTGGGCAAATGTGTCTATTATGGAGCATCTTATGGGGCCATTATTAACCTTTATGCAGGATTATATGGGGCTCCTGATTCAATATGGATATTCAAAAACACTTAACCTACTGATGTCTCAATTAATTTTACTTTAATTGGTATCTATCTTAACATTATGGGGATTCAGGAATGTACCTTGGCTTGGTCATACAGTGTCAATTGAGTTAAGGTTTAAATGGGGGTGGTTTAGGGGGGGGCACCGAACTGATCCTTTGCCCCGGGTGCAGGAAAGGCTAGATATACCTCTGGTCTAAACTACTGGCAACAAAAGTCTGTACACCCCAAATGAAAATGGCCAAATTGTGCCTAGGCTATAAAAAGATTGCCAGCGCCCTGAAACTGAGCTGCAGCATGGTGGCCAAGACCTTACAGCGGTTTAACAAGACAGGTTCCGCTCAAAACAGGCCTTGCTAAGGTCTACCTAAGAAGTTGAATGCACATGCTCAGCGTCATATCCAGAGGTTTTCTTTCCAAAATAGATGTATGAGTGTTGCCAGTATTGCTGGGGGTCCGCCTGTCAATGCTCAGCCACGCTACATCAAACTGATCTGAATGGATGGCATCCCACAAGGAAGCCTCTTCTAAAGATGATGCGCAAGAAAGCCCGCAAACAGTTTGATGAAGATAGCCAGACTATGACTTGGATTACTCGATCATGTCCTGTAATCTGATGTGACCACGATAAACTTATTTGGATTAGATGATGTCAAACGTGTGTGGCAGCAACCAGGTGAGGAATACAAAGACAGGTGTGTCTTGCCTACATGGTTGTTTGGGGCTGCATGAGTACTGCCAGATGTTGAGAGCTACGTTGATGGAACCATGAATGCCAACATGTACTATGACATACTGAAGACAAATATGATCTCCTTCCTTCAGAAACTGGGCCACAGGGCATTATTCCAACATGATAACAACCCCAAGCATGCCTCCAAAATGATCACTGCCTTGTTCAAGAAACAAAGGGTAAAGGTGCTGGACTGACCAAGCATGTCTCCAGACCTAAACCCTATTGAGGATTCCAGTGACAACTTGTGAAGCTATAGTGAATGCCATGTCCAAGGCAGTGCGTAAAAATAATAGTGGCCACACAAAATATTTACAATTTGGCACAATTAGGCCATTTTCACTTAGGGGTGTACTCACTTTTATTGCCAGTGGTTAAGACAGTAAAGGCTGTGTGTTGAGTTACTTAAAAATGTACACCGTTTTACAAATTGTACACTGACTAATTTACATAGTAACATAGTAACATAGTTATTAAGGTTGAAGGAAGACTTTAAGTCCATCTAGTTCAACCCATAGCCTAACCTAACATGCCCTACCATGTTGATCCAGAGGAAGGCAAAAAAACCCATGTGGCAAAGAGTTAGCTCCACATTGGGGAAAAAAATTCCTTCCCGACTCCACATACGGCAATCAGACTAGTTCCCTGGATGAACGCCTTATCATGGAAGAGATCATCAGAAAGGTCTTTGTACTGTCCCCTCATATATTTATACATTAAAATAAGATCACCCCTTAGCCTTCGTTTTTCCAAACTAAATAGCCCCTGATTACCCTGCAGAGTTTAGTGTCATCTGCAAATATTGAAATTCTGCTTTGTATGCCCCCTACAAGGTCATTAATAAATATGTTAAAAAGAAGAGGGCCCAATACTGACCCCTGTGGTACCCCACTGCTAACCACGACCCAGTCCGAGTGTGCTCCATTAATAACCACCCTTTGTTTCCTATCCCTGAGCCAGCTCTTAACCAACTTACACATATTTTCCCCTATCCCCATTATTCTCATTTTATGTATCAACCTTTTGTGTGGCACCGTATGAAAAGCTTTTGAAAAGTCTATATACACTACGTCCCCTGGGTTCCCTTGGTCCAGTCGGGAACTTACGTCTTCATAGAAATTTACATTGTATCAAACTCTCATATCTTCAGTGTTGTCCCATGAAAAGATAAAATAAAATATTTACAAAAATGTGAGGTGTGGACTCACTTTTGTGATATACTGTGTATATTTATATGTGTGTATATATATATATATATATATATATATATATATACTGTATATATATAGTGAATATATTGTAGTGCAGTGGTATCCACGCTATGCAGTGATGAAGTAGTGACCCAGAAAAGTTCAAAACAAAAGTATCTTTAATGCGTTTACTTCACAGTATTAAATGTCCAATTCACAGCATTAATGTCCTACTCACAGCACTACACAGTACATGATATCCTCTGGATCGCAGCCGGGAACCATATCCTCAAGTTTTCAGCTGATGAACACGCCAGTCCACCTCCAAGATCAGTTACTGAGGGAGATTGCACCGCTGTGTATGCTGTTGGTGCCAGGGCTTCCAGCTGCCTTTGGCTCCGCTTGCCTAAGTTGCCTTACACAGGTGGAGCTCTGCAGAGTTTACTGCTGTGCACTCCTGCAAACACCAGACTGATACTGACTCTGACACACCCAAACACTTTACTGCAGTGCTTTTAACCAAATAACCTGTAGCCTTTGGCCACATGGAATCCAGGCCAGGAAGGAAATGGACTGCCATACTACCATCCTGTAGTCCGTTTCAAAACAAAAACCCAGCAGGTTTTCTCAAATCTGCCCTGGACAAATAGCTTGTCCAAGACTAACACTTACTTTTATTGTGAATTGCAATCACAGCTACGCCTGTGACTGCAATGCATTCCCATGGCTTCAATACGCGTCCGTGCTCATCCTGGGAGAAACATTCAGTGACCCTTACATGTAACACCGGTCAATGCCTCACAAAATATTGTGAAGGGTTGACACACTCAGCTGCTTTTTAAGGTAGACACAGGAACATTTTGGTTGTAAATTACCTGCTGGTTTGTTATAGTCAGCATAGACCAAAGCAGGGTTCAGGGAAAATAAGCAGAGCCTTCCTGGCCTAACGGAAAACAAAACAAAGTGCAAATGAGTCCTTTCTCTGCAGGTTTCACCCGCAGATGCCACACAATGTTCTCAGCTCCTCCTGGAGCTACATGGGAGTACGTCCTCTCACAACCCAAACTGGCTCTCCAGACAGGCTTTTTAACCCAGACCATGTGATCATGTGACATCATCTCATGTCCTGTTGGTACACATGCCCGTGTCGGCTCTGCAGGAGGAGATATGGTGAGCACCCTCCCATTTTATGGGTGTCCACTAGGGTTGATTGAATAGCTTCAGATATGTGCTTATCCGAATAGCTATAGTGCTTCCCGAATAGCTGCTTCAGTAACCTGGATACCTGGAGCGCTATAGATAATCAGCTGTTTGATGCCGCAGCTGCATGTGTCGCGGCTGTGTGACAGTCACAACACATGCATGGATAGCCTGTTTGTTGGGCTCTCCATGCATGTGTTTTGACTGTGAAACATGCAGCTGTGGTGCTGAACAGCTGATTATTGGGAGTGCTTCAGGTATCCAGGTTACTGGGGCAGCTATTCGGTAAACGCTATAGCTATTCAAATAAGCACTTCGCAAAGAACAACCTACCCAATTCCAGCCTTGCTGAAGCATCCCCAGATCAACACCTGGTAATCTAATGGTTAGATGGAGACCTGGAGAGGCGTAAAAGCCACAGTGTCTTGCACCCACTGTGAAGTTTGGTGGAGGATCGGTGATGATCTGGGGATGCTTCAGCAAGGCTGGAATTGGGCAGGTTGTTCTTTGCGAAGGATGTATGAAACAAGCCGCATACAAGGTTATCCTGGTGTCATGAATCCACACCGCGGCCACCAATATGTCACGGATCCACACCGTGACCGTCACCCCTACGTCACGGATTGGGGTGACTTTAGGCCAACAGATGGCTATCACATGTGCAGGGGGGCTTATCTTAAGTATCGCTCCACTGCTACACTGTGATGAAAAAACACACACAAGGCTATTGACCTCTTAGTTACAGCAGGGGCTTATTTTAGGTATCCCACTGCTCTTCAATATACCACGAACTGCAGGGATTTATGTATATCCCGCTTACAAATCCACTTGAAACTTGCAGCTCTCTGGCGCCCCCCTTACTCTCAGGTCAGATTAGGTACTGCACCTAGGGTAATTAGTCACTAGAAAGGCTGCCTGCTATGTACTGGCTATTGGGCTTGCTGCAGCGAGGCGATATAACTACTCCGACTCAGGCAGGAACAATTATTATCAACGCCGTAGTCGCTACAACGACTCCCAACTACCCGGTACAAAGGTATGCTGCCACCAGCTTCGATTAAACGGGTCCAAAGCTAACCCAAAACAGTAGCGTAATTCCCTTCAGAAGACTAAGGGTACGTTTTAGAGCATGAAGAACGGAAACTAGTAATTTATATATTTTACTCCATTAAAGATTAAGGCAGTGTTTATAAAAAGGTATAAAAGATGTTACAATATGAGACAATTGAAAATATGTACAAGATAATTATAAAATAAAGGGATTAAATGAGAAAGGTAAAACTCACATGTTCTCAGTCCATTTCAGGCAAAACCATGCTGGTGGGCGGGACCCCAAATGTCCCAGTGCATCAGGAGGTCTGGATAGGAACAGCTCCTCAAGTAAGACTCTCTAAGACTCTGGAGGCTGGGTAAAGTGGAGTCACTTAAATAACCACAGCCTTGTGACATCACAAACAGGGCTGGCTTCTTCAGACCCTCCTATCTCTTCAGTCTTAGTAAATTTAACACAAGTTTGTCTAATGCCTGTATCTCCGCTACAGAACATGTCAGAATCATAACACACCCAGCATTCATCTTGTATTAACATTGGCGTTCTAATCAGACCAAATTTGAGTTTGACGGGATGCGTAGTTCCAGAGAAATCCAAACTCTGTCCTTGTTGGAACTAGAAGCCCGCGTTTACCGTGGCCGATAGATCCGCCGATGGAGATTCACAAACTGGATGTATTATTTTCCTAGCTTAAACCGTTGGCCCAATATCTTATCATATTAGAACAAAGACCCTCATGGATTCTGGAGACTTCTATACCAGTTCTAGCTGGAGGAAAGTTTGAGCAAACACAAGCGATCGTAAAAATTCTTTTGGGAGGGGCATGAAGAGTGAGTTGCTCAAAGTCAGGAATTTACAGCCAGAGCAATAAAAGCTCTTCTACTCCCATTGAAAAGAAAAGCTAAATCCTGAAGTAAAAGGGGGTCAACGCCCACCCTATACTTGCTGGCAATGAGAGACTAAAACTTATATTATACATTATCCTCACACCTCCCCCTTTTGATCTGCGCTACGGAGGCAGAACCTCATGGTGCTCCTCCATACGCACATCAGCAGGTTCACCCTGGTGGGCCAACCCATCAACATTGCCATGCTCTGGCTTCATGGTGCCCCCGCCTATCCGGTGCCCCAGGTAGTGAACCTCACTCATGCCCATCTGGCACTTTCCTGGCTTGATAGTCAGTCCGGCTCGGTGAATTCGCCTGAGCACCTCCTCGAGATGCTGTAGGTGTTCCTTCCAGGAGGAACTGAAGATGGCAATGTCATCCAAGTACGCCACGGCATACTCCTCCAGTCCCTGAAGCAGCAGGTTGACCATCCGCTGGAAAGTGGCAGGGGCATTCTTCATGCCGTAGGGCATGACCGTGGACTCGTACAGTCCAAAGGGTGTGGTAAAGGCAGAATTCTCCTGCGCCTCGGGGCTCAGGGGAATCTGCCAGTATCCTCGACTCAGATCCATTATTGTCAGGTATTTTGCGCCAGCTAACCTCTCGAGCAGCTCCTCGATGCGCGGCATTGGGTGCGCGTCGGAGGCTGTGATGGCGTGAGCCCCCTATAGTCCATGCAGAACTGGGTGGTCCGGTCCTTCTTTGGCACGAGAACTACAGGTGAGGCCCACATGCTCTTTGACCGTCGAATCACCCCCAGCTGTAACATCTCATCGATCTCCTGGTGCATAACCTGCTGCACCTGGTCGGAGATTCGATAGGGTGTTTGCCGTAGTGGGGCATGATTCCCGGTGTCCACCTCGTGGACTGCTAACTCAGTCCTTCCAGGTCGGTTGGAGAACATGACCCGGAAGGGTTCCAGCGTGGTTTGCAACTGCAACCACTGGGGTCCAGTTAAAGAGGTGCTTACCTCCACATCCTCAATGGACCCACCGGCCTTGGCTTGGGCCAGCATGTCCAGGAGGGTGTCTTCCTTCCCGTCTTCGGGCAAACTGCAGACCGGTAGGACGAAAGGTTCACGTTCGTGATGAGCCTTCATCATGTTGACGTGAAAGGCCTTTCGCCTACCCCGAGCGTGGTCAAGCGTGACCATGTAGGTGACCGGGTTGAGCTGTTGGTGGACAATGTACGGGCCCTCCCAGGCTGCCTGGAGCTTATCCGTTGGCACGGGGACCAGCAGCCACACCTTTTGACCCATGTGGTAGGTCCGCTCCCGGGCGTTCTGGTCGTACCAGCGCTTCTGATCAGCCTGAGCCTGCGTCATGTTGTCATGCACCACCTGCATCAAGGTCTGCATCTTGTCACGGAAGCGCATGACATACTCCACTATGGACACTTCAGAAGGGTTCGGCTCCTCTTCCCAGGATTCTCTTACCAACCCAAGGGGTCCCCGTACTCGCCTGCCGTACAGGAGCTCGAAGGGGGAGAACCCCGTCGAGGCCTGCGGAACCTCTCGGTAAGCGAACAGCAGGTGTGGGAGGTACCGCTCCCAGTTGCGCCCTTGTGTCTCAACCAGCATGCGTAGCATCTGTTTGAGGGTACCATTGAAGCGTTCACACAAGCCATTGGTCTGTGGGTGATATGCACTCGATACCAGGTGCTTCACCTGCTTTCTCTTACAGAGAGCCTCCATTAGGCGAGACATGAATTGGGTCCCTTGATCAGTATGCATCTCCCTGGGAAATCCTACACGTGAAAAGATAGCCAACAGGGCATCCACCACCTTATCTTCCCTAGTTGACGACAGAGCTACTGCCTCTGGGTACCAGGTAGCGTAGTCTACCACAGTAAGGATGTATTGCTTTCTAGAGCTGCTGGGGACGGCCAGCGGGCCCACAACGTCCACCGCGATCCTCTGGAAAGGCTCCTCTATCACTGGCAAAGGGATCAGGGGAGCCTTAAGAGCAGGCCCCGCCTTCCCCACTCTTTGGCAGCTGACACAGGAGCGGCAGTAGTTTGACACATCTGTCCCCATCTTAGGCCAATAGAAGTGTTGAGACAGCCGGGCCTTTGTTTTGCTGATCCCCAAGTGTCCAGCTAGCGGGATCTCATGGGCAATCCGTAGCAACTCACCCCGGCATTGCTGCGGGACGACCAGCTGTCTTTCCCTCAACCACTCCTTTTGTGATTTTCCAGCTACTGTCTCCCGGTACAACCTTCCTCTTTCCCAGAACACCCTCTCCTTATCAGTCTCGGAGATGGGTGTCTCGGTGAGTTGTCTCAAACTCTCTAGGCTTGCATCTGCGTGCAGAGCGGCCTGAAACTCCTGGCTAGGGGAAGCCAGAAGCGATGTCAGGGTCCCTTCCCCACGGGAACCCTCTGGGACCTGCTCTGGGTCCACCTCTGGTTCAGTCACAATGATGACTGAGGAGGGTCTGGAAGGCAGACAGTTATCTGTGTTCCGGGCACTCTGACTGCGGGTGACAGCAGCTACGTAGGCTGTCTCCTCGGGGATTTCTACTGACCCATCAGCCGACGCTGCTATGGGCTCTACCTCCCCATCCACCCCCATTACCTCAGGAGCATTGCTACTTATGGGCCAGTTACCTTCCTCGGTGGCACTGGTCAATTGCATGGCATCACCTTCCTCACGGTTCCCATGTATCTCCCCATTTCCTGTAGCACCGACACTTGCCCCTGCTAGGGGTTCCTCAGCCATCTCACTCCGCAGAGCGACATGGCTGAGCACTCCTGTACCTATGGACACATCAACTTTCACAGAAAAATCATTATCAGGTTCAGTTGGCACAGGTACAACATTTTCACCATCAATCCTAGGGAAAAAATGGGTATCAGAGGCATCATTACTGGATAAAGCATGGTCAGGTAACACATGCGATTTCCCATCATCATCATCATCATCATCAGGGTTAACGTTACCCTTATTAGCAGATTGGGGAGGGGTGTCAGGGACGTAGTATGCAACCATCCTCCCCAAATCAGTCCCCAACAAAACATCAGTGGGCAAATTATCAGACAGCCCCACTTCCTTCACCCCTCTCCCGGCACCCCAATCAATATAAACCCGGGCCATTGGCAAGGGACAGCTGATGCCCCCAATCCCAGTGACAGTTAGGGTTTTCCCCGGAATGATTTCTTCAGGGGCTGCCAGTTCGGGTCGGATGAGGGTTCGTTCAGCCCCGGTGTCCTTGAGGCCTATAGCAACATGGCCTCCCACAGTGACGTGCTGTACGTTGTCACACACCCTCCCAGCCACACCACCCACCAAAAGAACTGCTGCATTAGGCCCTGGGGCCTTGGATGGGGGGTTCTTCGGCTTGTCTGGACAGTGGGGACTAATATGACCAGTCTGCTTGCAGACGTAACACTGGCGAGGTTCGGTGGTAGGTCTGATGCTGTTGGCTACGGAGACAGGACCTCTGGTGTGTTGGCTGGCAGGGGTACTGGCGTTGGTTGGAGGCTTACCCCCTCTCCAGCTGGTGGTGACTGGCTTCCGCACTTCCGATCTACGGTTGGCCTCATAGGCATCGGCAATCTGCGCTGCTTTCGTCACATCTTTGGGTTCTCTGTTCAACACGAACTGTTGCACCTCAGCTGGACAAAGATGTAAGAACTGGTCTTTGATCATCAGGTCTTCCAGCTGCTCAAAGGTGGTCACTGACAGTCCTTGGATCCACTGGTGAAAGTGGGTCCTGAGTCCATGCACCACATCGCCATAGCTGTCGTGTGGGCCACGTTGGAGGTTCCGGAACTTTTTACGGTACACCTCGGGTGTAAGCTGGTACTTGGCTATGAGGGCCTGCTTGATGGCCTCATAGTCACCATCTTGTTCTTGAGGGAGGGCAGCAAACACCTCCAGAGCTTTGCCTCTCAGCCCTGGGGTCAGGTATCGTGCCCATTCGTCTGTAGGCAGCTGGTACTGTCTGCAGGCTTTCTCAAAGGCCAGCAGAAAAGTGTCCAAGTCCCCATCCTTTTCCATAACAGGAAAATGATCGGGCCGGGGCTTCGGTATCGGAGCGCTGTTGGGCTCATGGCTCCGGGCGGTGGAGGGCATCACCCCATGCCGGAGCATCTCCAGTTCATATTCTCACTGGACTTGGCGCTCAGCTCATTGGGTCTGGGCCTCCCGCTCGGCTCGGGCCTCTCGCTCGGCTCGCTGGGCCTGGGCCTCCTGCCGGTATTGCTGAATCAGCTGCCGACGTCCCTCATGGTCATCAGTGGGGAATTCTTCCAAGGTCGCCAACAGGTGGGGGTCCAATTCACCCTGATTGCTAGTAGGGCCGGCATTCAGTGGTTGGACCACTACTGCAGCAACCCCTCTGCTTGGGCCGGGTTCTGCGCCCACTGGCCCACTGTAAAAATAGGTATATACACCGTAGTATCAAAGGATAGGATGACATAAAACAATGTAATCCTCACCATGGAAAGACTAAATCTCGTATATACTGGCAAATAATTGCCGGTGTGATAGTGTAAAATCTATTGTTTAGGGCTCTTTGGGAGTCCTCATAAAGAAGGTATACTTCGCTCCAGTGTAAGGTGGGTAGGTAGTGTACATCAACGCGGTGTCTGCCGCTGGTTACTCAACCATTATTATTTGCCAGTATATACGAGATTTAGTCTCTCCATGGCGAGGATTACATTGTTTTATGTCAACACATTGGAAATCATCCTATCCTTTGATACTACGGTGTGTATACCTATTTTCACATTCAAGTTCGGCTATATTAGCCATCATCCTTACCATAAACCTGGAATGCTAGGCATGCACGCTATGCTTATCCGGGAAACCTTTTCACTTTAGAGGTCCATTTGCAACCATATCATAGGACCTAGTCTACATCCAGCAATATCCTACATCATATAAGCTGTCGGTTTACTGAGGAAGGTCTCATTGTTTGACCGAAACGTTTACTGGACTGCTATCCAAGTAATAAATATCTATTTCTTAAAATCATCACTATACACAAGTTGAGTGCCAAGTTATTTACTTCCTATAATTAAACAGTGAGTCTCCTATACTGCTATTGCCTATGCATTGAGTGGCTGATCTGCCAAAAATTAGGATGCACCCCAATACCCCTTTCACGTGAAGTACAGGAGGGCATCCTGAAAAAATGTTGCATTGAATGCAAGGCCTGGCCTGCCCCAAAGTTGTATGCACCCCAATAACCGTTTCAGCAGACATACTTGAGGGCCTCAACACAAAATTGTTCCCATTCGAAGAAAGTGTGTCTCCCATATTGTTTGCTTATGCATTGAATGTAAGGCCTGCCCTGCACCAATGTTACATACACACCAATAACTGTTTCAGCAGACGTACTTGAGGGCCTCAGGACAAAAATTGTTCCCATTAGAAAAAAGTGTGTCTCCCATACTGTTTGGTTATGCATTAAATGCAAGGCCTGGCCTGCCCCAAAGTTACATGCACCCCAGTAACCCTTTCAACAGAAGAACTTGAGGGCCTTATGACAAAATTGTTCCCATTAGAGGAAAGTGTGTCACCCATTCTGTTTTATTATGCATTGAATGCAAGGCCTGGCCTGCACCAAAGTTACATGCACCCCAATAAGCCTTTTAGCAGACATACTTTACGGACTCATGACAAAATTGTTCTCATTAGACGAAAGTGTATCTCCCATACTATTTGCTTATGCATTGAATGCAAGGCTTACCCTGCACCAATGTTACATGCACCCCAATAAGCCTTTCAGCAGATGTACTTCAGGGCCTCATGACAAAATTGTTCCCATTAGAAGAAAGTGTGTCACCCAGGGCCGGACTGGCCATAGGGCAGTTCTGGCAAATGCCAGAAGGGCCGATGGCAGTAGTGGGCCGCTCGAATGTGCCGCTGTCGGCACACTCCCCACGCTGTCGCGGCACACTCCCGGCCCCGCATTCAACTATACCAGCGTCATAGACATTCTATGGGGGCTGTGCTGTATTACATTCTATGGGGGCTGTGCTGCATTACATTCTATGGGGACTGTGCTGCATTAAATTCTATGGGGCTGTTCTGTATTACATTCTATGGGGCTGGCTGCATTACATTCTATGGGGGCTGTGCTGTATTACATTCTATGGGGGCTGTGCTGTATTACATTCTATGGGGCTGGCTGCATTACATTCTATGGGGGCTGTGCTGTATTACATTCTATGGGGGCTGTGCTGTATTACATTCTATGGGGGCTGTGCTGTATTACATTCTATGGGGGTTGTGCTGTATTACATTCTATGGGGGCTGTGCTGCATTATATTCTATGGGGGCTGTGCTGTATTATAGTCTATGGGGGCTGTGCTGTATTACATTCTATGGGGACTGAGCTGTAATGCTGGATACAGCTGTAATTATATGTTATATAGTCGTGTTACACTCCCCTCACTTCTTGTAGCCTACAAGTGTACAAAGATATTATACAGTCACCAGGGCTGAATTTTAGTCCCAGTCCGGCCCTGGTGTCACCCATACTGTTTTCTTATGCATTGAATGCAAGACCTGGCCTGCCCCAAAGTTACATGCACCCCAATAAGCCTTTTAGCAGACATACTTTACGGCCTCATGACAAAATTGTTCCCATTAGAAGAAAGTGTGTCACCCATACTATTTGCTTATGCATTGAATGCAAGGCTTACCCTGCACCAAAGTTACATGCACCCCAGTAAGCCTTTCAGCAGACGTACTTTACGGCCTCATGACAAAATTGTTCCCATTAGAAGAAAGTGTGTCTACCATACTGTTTGGATATGCACTGAATGCAAGGCCTGGCCTGCCCCAAAGTTACATGCACCCCAGTAACCCTTTCAACAGACGTACTTGAGGGCCTTATGACAAACTTGTTCCCATTAGAAGAAAGTATGTCACCCATACTGTTTTATTATGCATTGAATGCAAGGCCTGCCCTGCACCAAAGTTACATGCACCCCAATAAGCCTTTCAGCAGACATACTTTACGGCCTCATGACAAAATTGTTCCCATTAGAAAAAAGTGTGTCTCCCATACTGTTTTCCTATGCATTGAATGCAAGACCTGGCCTACCCCAAAGTTACATGCACCCCAATAAGCCTTTTAGCAGACATACTTTACGGCCTCATGACAAAATTGTTCCCATTAGAAGAAAGTGTGTCTCCCATACTATTTGCTTATTCATTGAATGCAAGGCCTACCCTGCACCAATGTTACATGCACCCCAATAACCGTTTCAGCAGATGTACTTCAGGGCCTCATGACAAAATTGTTCCCATTAGAAGAAAGTGTGTCTCCCGTACTGTTTGCTTATGCACTGAATGCAAGGCCTGGCCTGCACCAATGTTACATGCACCCCAATAACCGTTTCAGCAGTCGTACTTCAGGGCTTCATGACAACATTTTTCCCATTACAACGAAGTGTGTCTCCCATACTGTTTGTTTATGCAGTGAATGGAAGGCCTGCCCTGCATCAATGTTGCATGAACTCCAATAACCCTTTATTAGAAACCACGTACTGGATGGTCATATGAAACAATAGTTCCCATTATTATTATTTTTTTTATTACCATAAATATTGTCCATGAAGTGAATGCAAGGCCTGGCCGTAATTTGCATGCACCACAATCCCCTTTGGAAAAAACGTGGAGTAGGGTCTCGTAAAAAAATTTAAAATTACAAAGGAGTGCTTCACCTATACTTGGAATGCCCATACACTAAGTGTATGGGCTGACAAACATTTCCCCCTTGGGGGGTACACATCAACATAGTGTGTAAAAATTTTTTTTTTTTAGGGGCATCATAAACACCTTGGAAAACAGTAACGTGGTTTCCTACACAGTTGCTGCTGGGAAGGTGCAGGTTTTTAGTAAAAATATGGCGGACGAGTTGTTGGATGGAGTGATCATAAAAAGGGGCATGGTCACGGCAGGAATGGTAACGTACAGGATTAATAACAGCGGTGGCTATGGGAGGTATGACATCCAGGATACAGTCTACAATGATTAGTCGTTTAGCTACCACCAATTACCAGAATGTGTTTCATGCCCTTCAGAAGATCGGTGTAACAGATGCGCGTGTGAAGCTCGACATACAAAAAAATGCCTGTACAAAATATGTTGCCAAAGACGCATGTGTTTGTATAAAGGGCAAAGTGCAACATGTTTGTGAGATGCTGAATTAGTGAAAGCGGATCAGTGTTGGAGGAAAACCAAACAAACTGATAGATACTCGTGAAAAACTAATTTTAAAGAGGGGTGCACCGTCCGTAACTATCAACACACCCGTGGCACAAGGTTCTTCCTCTTCACCTATATACACTCACCGGCCACTTTATTAGGTACACCTGTCCAACTTCTTGTTAACACTTAATTTCTAATCAGCCAATCACATGGCGGCAACTCAGTGCATTTAGGCATGTAGACATGGTCAAGACAATCTCCTGCAGTTCAAACCGAGCATCAGTATGGGGAAGAAAGGTGATTTGAGTGCCTTTGAATGTGGCATGGTTGTTGGTGCCAGAAGGGCTGGTCTGAGTATTTCAGAAACTGCTGATCTACTGGGATTTTCACGCACAACCATCTCTAGGGTTTACAGAGAATGGTCCGAAAAAGAAAAAAAATCCAGTGAGCGGCAGTTCTGTGGGCGGAAATGCCTTGTTGATGCCAGAGGTCAGAGGAGAATGGGCAGACTGGTTCGAGCTGATAGAAAGGCAACAGTGACTCAAATCGCCACCCGTTACAACCAAGGTAGGCCTAAGAGCATCTCTGAACGCACAGTGCGTCGAACTTTGAGACAGATGGGCTACAGCAGCAGAAGACCACACCGGGTACCACTCCTTTCAGCTAAGTACAGGAAACTGAGGCTACAATTTGTACAAGCTCATCGAAATTGGACAGTAGAAGATTGGAAAAACGTTGCTTGGTCTGATGAGTCTCGATTTCTGCTGCGACATTCGGATGGTAGGGTCAGAATTTGGCGTAAACAACATGAAAGCATGGATCCATCCTGCCTTGTATGGAGCATCTTTGGGATGTGCAGCCGACAAATCTGCGGCAACTGTGTGATGCCATCATGTCAATATGGACCAAAATCTCTGAGGAATGCTTCCAGCACCTTGTTGAATCTATGCCACGAAGAATTGAGGCAGTTCTGAAGGCAAAAGGGGGTCCAACCCGTTACTAGCATGGTGTACCTAATAAAGTGGCCGGTGAGTGTATATTACCAATTATATCAAAATGTCACAGCCGAAAATTATTTGTTCTAGTGTAAAGAACACTGTTAAAGGAATGCAACTAAACGTAGATAACCACTACCCTGGGAAACACCAGATTTCCTCTTTAAAAGATATGGAAGATGAAGATCACAGCTGCAAACAATGTGCAAAAAAGGCCATGAATGTCTGGAAATTCATTTTCTCTTGGGCAAACTTTACCTCTTACTAAAATGGTTCAGAATGATGCATACACAGCTCCCATGTCTACTCAGCACAACACTTAGCCACCTTTATTGCACACAAAGGCTCTAACCAACGTGTCACGGACACTTGTCACAAAGGAGGCCAATTCATCAGTAGGGCCCACTCATAAAGAGTCTGTCTTTAGCTCTTTAGAAGGCCCAAAAATGACCATTAATAATTTGCATCCATGAGGCACAGAGTAAGATATTGTAGAGCTTTTCTGTGTACTCGTTGCCTTGAAGCGCACCTGCTTGTTGACTTCAGAAGTTGCAGAGGTTGTGTTTGTAAGAAAGGAAGAAGCAGTTGGTGCCTACAAATAATACAACAGATACCTAGATGGACAACCAATGAAATGCAATCTTCCTTTGAATGGTAGTGTGATGACATCAGACCAGCCCATATTTCTAATATTAAGTGACACCACATCAAAGAAGGGAGGTTAATGTCAAAGAAATACATACTCCTCCTCCTCCAGTGTGGCGTAAAATCTTCCAGCTGAAGTTGATCCTGATAATATCTTAAAATCACTCTTTAAATCATCAGGGTCATCAGCAGTCATCCAACCACCTGCATTTAAGATTAAGATCTGATGAGACCAACACAACTTGGAGACTGTAATAAGAGAGATTCACAATTCACATATGGGCCCAGAGACTCCTTTAAAAAAAAAAAATCATTTTTCTTTTTTTGTTTTTGTTTAACGCTGGTAATGATCACCAGAAGGTAGTTGATGTTTGACGGAGCGTGGCATCTGACATTGGACAATTGACAGGCGATTCCAAGAGCGGCACTAAAAACCCGCTCTGACAAAATGCTAGCGGCAGGGCAGGCCAAGACCTCCAAAGCATAGAGAGCCAGTTCATGCCATGTGTCCAGCTTGGATACCCAATAATTAAAAGGCACAGAGGAATCACGGAGGACATTGGTACAGTCAGCAAGGTACTCCCTCACCATCTTCCCAAATATTCCATTCCTTGTGACATTACCCCGTGCCTCTGGCCCAGGGCGATGGGAGGGTCTGAGAAAACTGTCCCAGAACTTTGCAAGTATTGCCCTGCCACTGCTGGATTGGAGTTGTGTCTCCCTCGCTTGTACTCATTGGTTTTCCAATGCACTGTGACATCTGCCGCCAGCGTTTTCAGATGGGATTTTTTTAATAATTCCACAACAGTGGCCCTCTGGTACTGCACCATTTTAGTATACCTGTCTGCCTCTGGAACAAGAGATTGAATGTTCTCCTTGTAGCGTGGGTCAAAAAGTGTCACTACCCAGTAATGATTGTCACCCAAAATTTTTATAATACGAGAGTCATGGGAAAGGCAGCGCAACATAAATTCAGCCATGCGTGCCAGACTGGTATCAGGAAAGCCTTCCGTGTCCTCAATAACAGGACAAGTGACCAAGGTGTCCTCCTCCCTTTCCTCAGGCCATCCACGCTGAACAGACGGTATGACAGTTGTGCTTGTAGTACTGTCTATACTGCATGAAAGTAGCTCCTGTTCTTCATCCTCCTCCTCTTCCTCATTGTCAACCAATCCATGTTGGCATGACATGAGGCTGGGCTGTGTGTAATCACCCTGCATGGTTCCTTGCTTCCTGTCCTCGTGCTCCGCCTGCAATCCATCCTCTTTCATTGTGAGTAGAGAGCTATCCAGAATGCTGGGAAGCAGGATGGTGATGCTAATTATGGTGTCATCACCACTCACAATCTTGGTGGACTCCTCAAAGTTTTGCAGGATGGTACAGATGTCTGACATCCATGTCCACTCCTGAGTTCTTATGTGTGGAGTCTGAGCTGAAAAATGATGGCCTTGTTAATGCTGGTAGTCAACTACTGCCCTCTTCTGCTCTCAAATCCTTTC
Organism: Ranitomeya variabilis; assembly: GCF_051348905.1. Lineage (NCBI taxonomy): Eukaryota > Metazoa > Chordata > Amphibia > Anura > Dendrobatidae > Ranitomeya > Ranitomeya variabilis. The sequence continues at coordinate 384,670,920 of NC_135232.1, read as the reverse complement.
CTACATATGTAATGTAGAGATCCAACGCGTAGGGACATCAGACACCAGTCAGTGAGCCGGAAGCTGCTAACGCTGCTGAAGCACAGCAGGGGCAGCTGAAGCTGTAGCTGACTTTCTAAAAAGGGCACACAATCAGCATACTTTCATAAGCAGATCCGACAGCTCTGGGTAGGTTTTGAGAAAATCCTGAACAATGAGTTTAAGCACATGGGCCAGGCATGACACGTCTGTGAGCTCGCCTCGCCTCAGAGCCACCACTGGGTTCCGGCCATTGTCACATATGACCATGCCTGGCTGTAGGTTCAGCGGTGTCAGCCACAGATCTCACTGCTCTTTCAGCGCTGTCCACAACTCTTCAGCATTGTGTGGTTTTTCACCTAAGCAGATTAGCTTCACCACAGACTGTTGCCTCTTGGCTGAGGTAGTGCTGCAGTGCTTCCAACTTGTGACTTATGTGCTACTTTCAGACATGGAGGCTGAAGAGAAGGCGGAGGAGGAGGTGCAGGAGCTATAGATTGTGGGGCAACCCAGATTGATGTAGGGCCCACAATCCTTGGGGTTGGGAGGACGTGCACATCCCAAGGTCTGACTGGGTCCCAGCTTCCACTATGTTAACCCGTTGTGCCATCAGCGAGATGCACCGTCCCTGCCCACAAGAACTTGTCCATGTGTTCGGGGTTAGGTGGAATTTCCCAGTAACAGCATTGTTCAGGGCATGGCTAATGTGGACACATGCTTGTGTAATGCTGGGACGGCATACCTGGAGAAATAGTGGCGACTGGGGACCAAATACCTTGCGATGGCCGCCGCCATCAGGTTGCGGAAAGCTTCCGTCTCCATGAGCCTAAAAGGCAACATTTCGAGCTCAAGCAGACAACAAATTTCTGAATTTAGTACTGTGGCCTGTGGGGCATTCTTCCGCATGCATTCCAATGACTGTGGTATGGACAGCTGAAGGTTGCACTGGGACAAGGATGCTCAATGAAGGTGTTAGTTGAGTGTGGGTAACGCAGGGCAGGAGGAATCTTCACAGGCACCGTGGACAGGGGATTAGCTTTCACGCACAACGGTGGAAGAAGGAGTGGTAGTACTCGCAGACACTGTTCGTGGTGCCTGTGGTTCAGCCCAAAAAGTTGGGTGCTTTGCTGCCATGTGCCTGATCATGCTGGTGGTGGTCAGGCTGGTTTTGCTACCCCTGCTGATGCAGGCATCGCAGGTGGTGCAAATGACCAGTTTGGGGTTATCGGCAGAGTTTTTAAAAAACAACCAGACTCGGGAAGACTCGGGAAGACCTTACAGTTGGACTGGCAACTTCCATCATGCTAGTGTTGTGTGGAATGGTTGCCCACCTTCTGTCTGTGGACACCACACTGCGTCTTCCTGCCTGTTGGGGTGCTATGCCTTCATCCCCCTGTGTGCTGCTGTCTTTGCTCTGCAGGTTGGGTCAGTTACTATATCATCCACCACCTCTTCTTCCACTTCCACAACCTTGTCCTATTCCTGAGTTTCTATCAGTTGTGTCTCATCATCGTCCACCTCTTGTGACACGTTCTCACCATCGCCTTCGTGTGACTGTGGCTGCTCAAATATTTGGGCATTGCTACATGGAATCTCATCTTGCCCCGCTTCAAGAGGCCTGAATCGATAAATGGAAAAGTGAACAACTCTTCTGAGTGCCCAAGTGTTGGATCAGTTGTCCTAGGGCCCTCAGCATGGTGGGAGGAAGGAGGATCAGGGAGAGGAATATGCGGTCCAGAGTCATGGCTACTCAGGCGTGACTGTGTGGAAGACAGGGTGCTGGTGGTGGTGGCAAAGTGACTGGAAGCATTATCCGTCATCCAACCAACTACCTTTTCACGTTGCTCTGGTGTCAAGAGTGCTGTTCTGCCATGCCCTATGAATTCTTACAGGAATCTGTAGCGAGAAGACGTGGCTGTTTGTTGTGGCCCACTTTCAGCTTGCCCACGGCCTCGACCTCTGCATGCACCATCACCATCACGTACACTTCCCCATCCCTTGCCACGCGCCTTGCCCATTTTAATAAAAAGGTGAATGCAAGCCTCAACTCTAATCTAGTGACACAGATAGATGAGGCGTGTCACCGAGATACTAGACTGTTCAATATGTGACCGGTATTTTTTTATTTTTTACCCCAAAATAGTGTTTTGAGCTAGAGTAACACACAGCAAAAAAATGTGATGGGAAGCCTCAAAAGCACACTTTGTAACCCACAGATAGATGAGGCGTGTCACAGAGATACCAGACTGTTCATTATGTGGCCTGTATTTTTTTAATTTTTTTACCCCAAAATAGTGTACAGAACTAGGGTAACAGACAGCAAATACAGTGAAATGTAGGCCTGAATTGCCACAATTTGTAGGTCACAAATAGATCAGGCATCTGACAGCGATACCAGACTGTTCAATATGTGGCCTGGAGTTTTTTAATTTTTTTACCCCAAAATACTGTATAGACCTAGGGTAGCAGACAGCCAAAAAAGGGGAATGTAGGCCTGAAAAGCAACTACCATATTTGTAGAGCACATATACACCAGGCGTCTGATTGAGATAACAGACTGTTCAATATGTGGCCTGTATTTTTTAATTTTTTACCCCAAAATAGTGTATACTAGACCTAGGGTTGTAGACAGCAAAAAAATGTGGAATGTAGGCCTGAAAAGCAACTATTTGTAAAGCACAGATACACCAGGCTTCTGATGGAGATAACAGACTGTTCAATATGTGGCCTGGAGTTTTCTTAATTTTTTTACCCTAAAATACTGTATACACCTAAGGTAACAGGCAGCAAAAACAGTGGAATATATATCATAGATAGACCTGGCGTCTGACAGAGATAGAACACTGTTAAATATGTGGCCTGGATTTTTTTTGGCCCACCAAAATTGTGTCAATAAGTAGGCTATGACACTAAAAAAAAATTGTTGGAGTACTAAAATTGTAAAATATTTAGCGCAATGATATGCGATGCATGTGGCGTATAAAACACAGTGATAAATATAAGAACTGTAGCTAAATATTTTTTGGCCAGCTAAAGATTTTTTGGTCAGCAAAATGGTGTCCAAAAATGTTGCAAGACACTCCAAAAAATACTACAGTGCCAAAAAAAGGCCAGAATTTTCTGCGCACTCCGATCTGATGTCTGGGACAAAATAGCTGTTTTAAATTGCTAGATTTTCACGCTCTTGTATTAAAATGACCAGGCTGTAGTCTGCAGTGTGGCCAAGCAAATAAATGTAGAAAAAAAGGTGGCTCTGGATTGATTTGTAATAAAGTTATCAGGATTCAGGGGCCAAAGAAAGTAATCCTAGCAACAGACACCTGCAGCTAGGTATATATAAAATATGCAGTAGCAGACAGTAATGGACCCTTTTGATGTATGCAGTGAGATCTATATACTCACATACAGTGCCTGCATGCCTTGCACTGCGGTGGATATGCACACAGACTCCCCTGCCTACCTAGCGCTGCAATCTATATACCCCCGAATTAGCCCTAAAAAGGACTATTGGTTTATCAGGATTTGTGGATTGAACACTAGTAGACCCACACTAACTAAGAAAAGCACAAATCTGACCCTATCTCAGCAGCAGCTCTCCCTACACTATCTGATTCCAGAGCTGAATGCGCCGAGCAGGACGGTGCCAGGTCTCTTATAGACCTGATGACGCTGTGCGGCCAGCCAATCACTGTAATACCACAACAAAGATGGCTGTGGCATTACAGTGCATGGCAGACAATCCCTGCATGTTCGTTGGCTCTCTAAAGAGCTTCAAAATTGCAGGGTGGAGACCAGAGCTGCCTCCAAATAATCCTGGAAATGCTCGGTGCTCGCCGAAGGCACAGAGTACAGTGATACTAGGGTGAGTACGGAGTAGTGGCGAGCACGTTCGGTCATCACTAATTTTGACCATTTCACATTTTCAGAAAATATATACAAAATTTATTACTTGGAACTTTGGAGACATGTTATCAGTAGTTGATAGAATAAAAGAACAGTTTACATTTTACTCAAAAATATACCTATAAAGAGAAAAATCAGACAATCTGAACATTTTGCAGTGGTCTCTTAATTTTTGCCAGAGCTGTATAAGAATTAAGAATGTAATATATCCATGTATACATTTATGTGAAAATTATTATTAAAAATGAACATTTTTGTGTTCCAGGAGGCCAACCTAATAGGAATGATGGTCCTAAAGGGAAAAATCTTGAAGTTCCTCCTCGGATTGCAGTTTCTAAGCCACCTCCAGCTAAAGGACCACCAGTGCCTTGCTGAACACTAGAATTAGCAAAACAATTGTGCTGAGATACAACATGGAGTAATTTCAGGCACTACATCACATATACTGTATTACTATTATTATTATGCCTATATGACAATACAGAGTTAGCACTGCCAACATGATGGCTTCCGTGCTAAGTCAATACCGTAGTATGCCACAGTCCTGTACTCTATTTGTGTAGTTTAGCTATTTTATTCACTTTGAATGAGCACAGTATTAAACAATAGAATAGGAATGGCATGCGACAGCCATTGTGCTGATTGCTGTTACATCTGTGTAGTACTTACATTACTACACTCCAAAAAATACACCTGTAATTATGCAGGGTACAGGTTCGCGGGTTACTTGAAATTGTATAAACTTGTAATTCTCTGTTTTACTATTGTGGGTTAGCACTTTAAATATGGCTTCACCCCTTGTCCCACCAATAGCACAGACATTTTAAATCTTTCACAATTTAGTCACTTAGTCTCAGTGTGTCTGAGCCTTAAATTGTGCTTTTAACAATGTCAGGTATATTATTTATTCCTTTGCATACTGTATTTGCCTCCCTTCCTCTACAATAAACTCATCTTTCTTTTTATCAGCATTCCACATTTTCTTTCTGGTCATGTTACCTTTTAAATCCTCCAGATATAATATTTACTAACAGGAAATTACGGAATCAGAATTTATACATTGCAGCAATGCTATCCATTAAGACAGCATGGGGAACCTACGACCCACGGGCTATTTACGGCCTCTGATGTAATTTCTTCTAGCCCCTGGGCAGATTCCCAGGGACCACAGTTCTTGAGCCACTGGCCCCCTGTTGCCAGCTCTTTAACTCTTCTCTGGAACATGAGTATGCGCATGCAACAAATGATTAAGTCCTGACGCTGGCTAGTGCCCGGGTCAGGATGTTCCTTGTGTGCGGAGTTAGCACCCTACACTCCCATCCCAATGGAAGCATACTCCTCTGCAATGTATGCAAAGGTCTGTAAATCCTTTGTGATGTATTTACATCAGCCCGATTGTCTTTTATGTAATAGAGACAAGTATGTTATGCATGTATGCAGTGGCTTGCAAAAGTATTCATCCCCCCCCCACACACACACACACACACACACACACACAGCATTTTTTGTGTTTTGCTGCCTCACAACCTGGAATTTGACTGTTTTTTGAGGGTTTGCATCAGTTCATGAAAAGAACATGCCTTCATTTGTGAACATTTGGCTGTCTTTGAATTGTGAAGCAAATAACAAATAGAACAAAATAACTGAAAACTTCAGTGTGTATAGCTATTTGTAGAGCCTTCATTTTCTGCAATTACAGTTGCAAGTCATTTTGGACACTTCTCTATGAGCTTTACTCATTTTACCACTGGGATTTCTGCCAATTCCTCAAGTCAAAACTACTCTAGCTCCTGGTGAACAGCAATCTTCAAATCTGACCACAAAGTTTCAATTGTATTAAGAAAAAGGTTTTGACTAGGCCACTCCAAAACATTTACACATTTCCTCCTTAAACCACACGAGTGTTGCTTTAGCAGTATGCTTTGAGTCATTGTCTTGCTGGAAGGTGAACCTCCATCCCAGTCTCAAATCACTGGCAGACTGAAACAGGTTTTGCTCAAGAATATCTCTTTATTTTGCACTTTTAATTTCCCCCTCGACTCAGACCATTTTCCCTGTCCCTGCTGCAAAAAAACATCCCCATAGCATGATGTTTGTGGGGTGATGAGCTTTTGATTTGGCGTGAGACACAGCATTTACCTTGGTGGCCAAAAAGTTCAATTTTGATCTCATCTAACCACAGCACCTTCCTCTATATAGTTGAGGAGTTTCCTACATGTCTTTTGGCAAACTCAAAATGAGCCTTAATATTTTTGTGTGTAAGTTAGACTTTTTTTCTGCCCACTCTTCCATAATGGCCACCTCTATAATGTACGAATTATTGTGGTCGTATGAACAGATACTCCAGTCTTTTCTTGAGAACTCTGCAGCTCCTTCAGGGTTACCTTTGGTCTCTGTGCTGCCTCTTTGATTAACACCCTCCTTGCCAGAGGCGAAAGTCTTGGTGGGCGGTCCTCTCTTGGCAGGTTTGTTGTGTACTATGTTCTTTTCCCAGTATTTTTTATTAACATTTTAATAGGTTAACAAGATAGCATCATCAAAGTGGTATAACTTTTTTGTAACTTTCAGACATATTAGATAGTGATTATATAGTGTAATAGGGAGGTATGGGAAGGATGGGGTGGTAGGGGAGGTGGTGAGGAGGTAACAAGGGTAAAGTAAATAAATTAGAGAAATCTAATCAGGAACAAATGTTAATAAGTCAATATTGATTCGTGGACCAGGAATATCATCTATCCTGTAAAATTATGTCAGTGTCCTTTTCAAGACAAGATTATTAATTTCCCTCAACTAGGAGATCACATAAGTGTGGAATCTTAAATAGAGGGTAACAAATAAAAACAAAAAAGAAAGAAAATAAGTCGTGAGGTGCTTATTTCTTTTGTAGGGGTTCAGCAGGAGCATATTTGAGGGTTTGGGAAATAAAGAATTCCATTTGTCCCATTTTATACCATACTAGCTGTACTACCCGGCTTCGCCCGGGTTAATGACTGCTGTTAGCAAAATAGAATGTGATAACAAAAATTTATTCTGCACACAAAAACCACAAAACAAATAGATAGAAATGTAATTATTAAAAGGCAAAAACTAAGCTAATAGAAGCATTTCACAACATATATTAGCTTTGTTATACTGAGAATGTCTTTGTTGCCTATATTAACCAATCAGAGCTCAGATTAATTAACTGTAGCAAAATAGAAGCTGAGCTGTGATTGGTTGCTATTGGCAGCCTGATAAATCCCCAGCCAACAGTAAGCCCTCCCCCTGGCAGTATATATTAGCTCACACACACACATAATAGACAGGTCATGTGACTGACAGCTGCCGGATACCTATATGGTACATTTGTTGCTCTTGTAGTTTGTCTGCTTATTAATCAGATTTTTATTTTTGAAGGACAATACCAGACTTGTGTGTGTTTTAGGGCGAGTTTCATGTGTCAAGTTGTGTGTGTTGAGTTGCGTGTGGCGACATGCATGTAGCGACTTTTGTGAGATGAGTTTTGTGTGGCGACATGCGTGTAGCAACTTTTTGTGTGTCGAGTTGCATGTGACAGGTTAGTGTAGCAAGTTGTGTGCAGCAAGATTTGTGCATGGCGAGTTTTGCGCGTGGCGAGTTTTATGTGTGGTGCGTTTTGAGTATGTGCAAGTTTTGTGTGAGGCAACTTTTGCATGTGGTGCAACTTTTGTACATGTGGCAATTTTTCTGTGTGTGCAAGTTTTGCATGAGGTGAGTTTTCCATGAGGTGAGTTTTGCACGTGTGGCGAGTTTTGCGTGAGCCTAGTTTTGCATATGGCGAGTTTTGCATGTAGCGAGTTTTGCGCGTGGCGAGTTTTGAGTGGTGACTTTTGTGTTTCGACTTTTATGTGGCGAGGTTGGTGTGTGTGTGGTGAAATGTGTGCTGAGGGTCGTATATGTGTTCAAGCACGTGGTAGTGTGTGGCGCATTTTGTGTTTGTGTTCATATCCCCGTGTGTGGTGAGTATCCCATGTCGGGGCCCCACCTTAGCAACTGTACGGTATATACTCTTTGGCGCCATCGCTCTCATTCTTTAAGTCCCCATTGTTCACATCTGGCAGCTGTAAATTTTCCTCCAACACTTTTCCCTTCACTTTTTCCCCATTATGTAGATAGGGGCAAAATTGTTTATTGAATTGGAACGCGCGGGGTTAAAATTTCACCTCACAACATAGCCTATGACGCTCTCGGGGTCCAGACGTGTGACTGTGCAAAATTTTGCGGCTGTAGCTGCGACGGTGCAGATGCCAATCCCGGACATACACACATACATACACACATACACACATTCAGCTTTATATATTAGATATACCTGTGTGTCATCTCACCTATATAAAGTATATATCTGTGTGTCATCTCCTCCTGTATATAGTATATACCTGTATGTCATCTCCTCCTATACATAGCATATACCTGTATGTCATCTCCTCCTGTATATACTATATACCTGTAGGTAATCTGCTCCTGTATATAGTATATACCTGTATGTCATCTCCTGCTGTATGTAGTATATACCTGTATGTCATCTCCTCCTGTATGTAGTATGTACCTGTATGTCATCTCCTCCTCTATATAGTATATACCTGTGTGTCATCTCCTCCTGTATATAGTATATACCTGTGTGTCATCTCCTCCTGTATATAGTATATACCTGTATGTCATCTCCTCCTATACATAGCATATACCTGTATGTCATCTCCTCCTGTAAATACTATATACCTGTATGTCATCTCCTCCTGTATTAGACCTCGTTCACACGTTATTTGGTCAGTATTTTTACCTCAGTATTTGTAAGCTAAATTGGCAGCCTGATAAATCCCCAGCCAACAGTAAGCCCACCCCCTGGCAGTATATATTAGCTCACACATACACATAATAGACTGGTCATGTGACTGACAGCTGCCGGATTCCTATATGGTACATTTGTTGCTCTTGTAGTTTGTCTGCTTATTAATCAGATCTTTATTTTTGAAGGATAATACCAGACTTGTGTGTGTTTTAGGGCGAGTTTCGTGTGTCAAGTTGTGTGTGTTGAGTTGCGTGTGGCAACATGCATGTAGCGACTTTTGTGAGATGAGTTTTGTGTGGCGACATGCGTGTAGCAACTTTTTGTGTGTCGAGTTGCATGTGACAGGTTAGTGTAGCAAGTTGTGTGCAGCAAGTTTTGCGCATGGCGAGTTTTGCGCGTGGCGAGTTTTATGTGTGGTGCCTTTTGAGTATGTGCAAGTTTTGTGTGAGGCAACTTTAGCATGTGTTGCAACTTTTGTGCATGTGGCAACTTTTCCGCGTATGCAAGTTTTGCGTGTGGCGAGTTTTCCATGAGGTGAGTTTTGCACGTGTGGCGAGTTGTGCATGTGGAGAGTTTTGTGCGTGGCGAGTTTTGAGCGGCAACTTTTGTGTTTTGACTTTTGTGTTTCGACTTTTATGTGGCGAGGTTGGTGTATGTGTGGTGAAATGTGCGCTGAGGGTGGTATATGTGTTCGAGCACGTGGTAGTGTGTGGCGCATTTTGTGTGTGTTCATATCCCCGTGGTGGTGTGGTGATTATCCCATGTCGGGGCCCCACCTTAGCAACTGTACAGTATATACTCTTTGGCGCCATCGCTCTCATTCTTTAAGTCCCCCTTGTTCACATCTGGCAGCTGTTAATTTGCCTCCAACACTTTTCCTTTCATTTTTTCCCCATTATGTAGATAGGGGCAAAATTGTTTGGTGAAGTGGAAAGCGCGGGGTTAAAATTTCACCTCACAACATAGCTTTGACGCTCTCGGGGTCCAGACGTGTGACTGTGCAAAATTTTGTGCCTGTAGCTGCGACGCCTCCAACACTTTTCCTTTCACTTTTTCCCCATTATGTAGATAGGGGCAAAATTGTTTGGTGAATTGGAAAGCGCGGGGTTAAAATTTCACCTCACAACATAGCCTATGACGCTCTCGGGGTCCAGACGTGTGACTGTGCAAAATTTTGTGGCTGTAGCTGCGACGGTTCAGATGCCAATCCCGGACATACATACATACATACACACATTCAGCTTTATATATTAGATTTGGTTAGACAACCATTAATTATAGCAAACCTGTATTCTAAGGAATTATGAAGGTGAAGCCTGTCAACAACGTCAGAGAGTCCAGGTACAGTTGTTTTTTTCCAATGGAAGGCAATCAAGTTCTTAACTACTAATTAGATGTGTATAACAAGACGTGTATAACAACAAATTGCAATGAAGGATGTATACTTTCTAGGTCTACGGAAAGTAAGGCAGATTAAGGAGTGAGTACAAAATCTCTATTAAGTATTCTGTTTATGTAGAGGGAAACCTGCTTCCATAATGATTTGATATTCGGACATCCCCAAAATATGTGGAACAATATGTGATATTTCAGTTATTCATTTTTAATACATTTGCAAAAATTTCTACATTTCTGGGATTTTTTCAGTCAAGATGAGGTGCAGAATGTACATTAATGAGAAAAAAAATGAACTTTTTTGAATTTACCCAATGGCTGCATTGAAACAAAGAGTGAAAAATTTAAAGGGGTCTGAATACTTTCCGTACCCACTGTATACACCAGCCTCAGTGTCTGATATGTGATATGTATACTGTACATAAGCGTTGGTGTCTCCTATGTGATATATACTGTATACTGCAGTCTTCGTGTTTCCTTTGTGGTCTATATATGCAGCGCCCCAGAGTCCTGGTCATTGCAGTAATGTCACTCTTCCACCAGGGGGAGTGATGTTACGTCTGATGGCACTAAAGGAGTTCACCTGACCAGGTATCACAGTCACACATTACACTTCACACTCCGGCCACCAGGGGGAATTGATGGCACTAAAGGAGTTCACCTGACCAGGTATCACAGTCACACACTACACTTCACACTCCGGCCACCAGGGGGAGCAAAAGGTTCTATCTATTTGGCCACTCCTCACACTGAGGTAAAACTGGGGGCTGGATAGGAAGTTAGTCAGAAAGCTACCTGGGTTCGACCCAGAGAAGACCTGTCAGGCAGACAGGGGAGAAGGAGGAACATCTGAGCTGCAGACAGAGGTCCCTGTCAGGGGTTTGATTCTGACAGAGACAGAGCAAGAGATAGAACGTTACGGAGCTGCGCCTGCACTACATTGCGGCAGCATCCTAAGAAAGGACAAGAAGCGAAGTATATTGTGGAGAGTGAGAAACGAGATCACAGCACAAGGTGATAATACCGGGAGGAGTCTTGCCTTAAGAACGGCAACATCCTTCTGAGGCGCGTAGCTGGTGGCCGGAACACCGAGGGAGTAATTGGCTCTACGCATTACTTTGAACTACAGCAGGACAGTTAATTCCAAGTTGGCTGCCCAACCTTTAACCTAATGAAGACAACGGAGGCAAATTGTGGGAGAGGGGCGTCTCTAGGGTCCCTATGAAATAGCTCCAGGCCTACCCCATCATACGGGTCGTCCTATCCATACTATCTGGGGGACGGAGAGAGAATATCAGAATCATACACAACAGTTGTGAGGACTATCCCGTGGTGCTCAGCAGGGAATTACTACAACACACAGGCGCTAGTAGGAAAGCTACTGACTTCCACCTGCAATGGGAACTCTGGATGTGCCTTCGGACAGGCCGGATTCAGCCAGCCCTGTTAGCAGTGCTCTGGATTGTGGACACTGAAGTCTACAGTAAAAGGTAAAGAGACTGCAACCTTGTGTCCTCGTTATTTACTGCGACCTGCACCATCACCATCTACCTTACTGGGAAGCGCTGGGGACATACTTCACCTGTGGGAAGGTATACCATCTAGCTGCCATAACATCACCCCAGCGGACCCCTCAGCAGCGTCGGTCATCCTGACCGAACACCACAGGTGGCGTCACGAACACTTGACAAACTATCACCTTTAATTGGGCGCCCCTTAGCAGGGCCACGGACCGGGTCGGGCCACCGTGACATCCCCAGAACCGAGACCGAGGGACCCGGTACCGAGTACCCCACTGCCCTGCGCCTGGGGGCGATCCATATACATAGCCCCAGTGTCTCCTTTGTGATGAATGTACACTAGTCCCAATGTCTCCTATGTAAAACATATATACACCAACCCCAATGTTTCCTATATAATATGTATGCAGAAAACTCAATATCTATGTGATGTATTGACAGCAGTATCGGTGTCTCCTATGTGCACATATTTGGTATTGACGCGTCCGTAACGACCCGCTCTATAAAACTGTCCCACTAGTTAAACCCTTAAGTGATTACAGTAAAAAAAAATGAGGCAAAAAACAATGATTTATCATCATACTGCCGAGCAAAAAGTGCAATAAAACACAATAAAAAAGACGGATGTAAATTAAAAAAAAAAAAGCTGCGATAAAGCTCCGTCAGAAGAAAAATAAAAAAGTTATAGATCTCAGAATAAGGTGATGCAAAAATAATTATTTTTTCTATAATAAGCGCCATAAAAAAATTATAAATGAGATATCGCTGTAATTGTCCTGACCCGAAGAATAAAGCTGCCTTACCAATTTTACTACACACGGAATGGTATAAAAAAAACAAACAGAAAGCAATTCCTGAAAGTCCCGCAAAAAAAACAAGCCCTCACATGACAAAATTTGGTGATGCAAAAACTAGTTTTCGCAATAAAAAGCGACTTTTAGTGTGATTTTCTTGATTTGTTTTCTCAGTTTTAACTCTCATAGTTGTGGTCTACCTATGATGTCAAATACAAGCATCTCTCATCTTTTAAATGGGAGAACTTGCACAATTGATTGCTGACTAAATACTTTCTTTCCCCACTGTATGTATATATATATATATATATATATATATATATATATATATATATATATATATGTGTGTGTGTGAAAAGCCGGGAATTCAGCAGCCTCGTACTTTAAAATCACAGTAGGAGCTGACAGCATAGAATAGATGGATTACACACAGGATATACACATGGAATCGATAGTTGTACAGATGCCAGTGACAAATACAATTTGTACAGTGTGTGTACAGCTTACTGTATATGTATTTAATTAGTAAAAGATTATTTTTCTGAAAAAAATGGCGTGGGCTCCAGCGTAATTTTCTTAACCAAAAGAGGGAAAACCAATGGCTGGGGGCAGATGTTTATAGCCTGGAAATGGGGTAACACCCATGGAGCTTCCCATACGATTAATATCAGCTCACAGCTGTATATTTAACCTTTACTGGCTATTAAAATGTGGGAGCCCCCCAAAAAATGACATAGGGTCCCCTATAATAAATAACCAGCAAAGGCTATGCAGACAGCTGTGGGCTGATATTAATAGCCTATTAATGGGCCATGGATCCTGGCTGAAAACATCAGCTCTCAGCCACCCCAGAAAAGGCGCTTCTATAATGTGTGCTAATTCTGGCCCTTAGCCTCGCTCTTCCCACTTGCCCTGTAGCAGTGGAAAGTGGGGTGATAGTTATGGGTTGATGTCACCTTTGTATTGTCAGGTGACATCAAGCCCAGAGATTAATGGAGAGGCATCAATAAGACACCCCCATTACTAACCCCATAGTCATATTATATGAAAACACAGACACCCTGAAAAAAGTCCTTTAATTGAAAGAATGACACAGACTCTTTAATAAATCTTAATTAAACCATACTTACAACTTAACCCATTCCATCGACACCATTGTCTTCTGCAAAGGAGTTAAAATAAAAAACAACAATATTCCTCACCTTTCCGCAGAGAAGATGATAATCCATTTGTCCCACGATGTTTCTAGCCCTGCTACATCTAGATGGCAGGCTGCATGGTTGTATGATGTTACTGTCACGTCGCTGCCTCTGCTGCTCCCCGCGACCTGCTATACTCACGTGTCCTCAGCGTCCTGGCGCGTCTCCACTGCTGCAGCATCTTCCCCGCATTGCTCGCTCTCGCGCTCTGCCACTCGTTGGGTGCGTGTGCATGCCAGGTTCAACGCTGCATACGCACATTTCTGAGTTCTGTCTGGTGCCTCCTTTCTGACCTCTCTATTCTCCTTGAAGGTCTCCAGAACTGGAAGTGTCATGCAGCGCCACGTTATTACCCTGCCTCTTCCTTTCCCCTGTGCCTGATGCTCATTTGTTTAAAGCAAGTGGTCTTGGCGGCACACCTATCTGTGCACCTTGTTTCCTGACTTAGTCCTTTCTTAGTTATCCTCAGATCCAGTCCTTTGTGTCCGTCCTGTTAGCCCTGTGTTTTCTGCCATACCTGCCAGTCCCGTGGCTGTGCCTTGTTCATCAGTCCTGTGTCTCAGCCGTACTTGCCAGTCCTGTGTTTCCCTGTGTCTAGCCGTACTTGCCAGTCCTGAGAATTCCTGTGTCAAGCCATATCTGCCTGTCCTGTGTTTGTGCTCCTGTTTCCAGCCTGTCAGTGCCCTTCCTTTGTCTAGTCCGTGATTCGCTCCCTAGTCCATCCTTGTTTCCCAGCTGCCATGGCGATAGTCTCCCGCGGGTCTGTCCCTAACGCTCCCTGTATAGGGGGTGGTCCATCTGGTCAGCTCGCCCGAGGGAGGATCGTTGTCACGGTCCAGTGGGTCCACTCCTCGAGTCCTCACAGTTACCATACAGCATGTCATCCAGCAAAGAAAATGAGCAGCATCTTCTATCGCTGCCCAGTGACTCACGGTGTACTCATAGGACCTTTCTGATGGCACCGCATGCTCCCAGTGCCATCAGAAAGGTCCTGGGAGTTTACAGCCAATGACCTATCTGGTGTCAACGCAAGCGCCGATAGAAATTTTCCCACAACACTCGCTTTAATGTCAAACCGTTACCGGAGATGTCAGTGTCCGTGTGTGTAATACGTGTGGCAACCGTGTGCTGCATCAGTAGAAGGGAAGCAGCAGTACAGTAAGCACTGTTCCCAGGTGCCTGGTGCTGAATATGACTTTCATCATTCTTCCCTGCTCTGCCAGCGATCAGCACGAGCAGCAGAGAATGATTACAGTTTTATTCAAGTAAGAATAATGACAGCAGGCACAAATATGAACCCCACTTGCCGCCGCTAGAGGGCAAGTGAGAAGAGCTGCGAGAAGCACCAGAATTGGTGCATCTAATAGATGTGCATCTTCTGGGCTGCTGCGTTCGGCTATTTTTTGGCTGGCAGGGCCAATATCTATAGCCCCTTACCAGCCGGAGAATATCAGCTCCCAGCTGTCTGCTTTAGCAAGGCTAGTTGTCAAAAATGGGGGGGACCCCACGCCTTTTTTTAAATTATTTATTTAAATAATTAAAAAATACGGCATGGGGACCTCTCTATTCCTGATAACCAGACTTGCTGAAGCTGACAGCCGAGGGTTTGACTGGTTAGCAAAAATACAGGGGAACCCACATTGTTTTTTTTTAATTATTTATTTACAGCGCAGGAGCCTGCTGATGAATACTCCCATCAGCTGCTCCTGCTCTCACTGTTATTAGCGGCAGCAAGCGTTGGCTGATGGGAGCTGTAGTCCCATCAGCTGACACCAGTGACCGGAGGTGAACTTTATACCTCCGATCACAGCTGCGAGCCCACAGTTTTTTGAGAACCGCTGCTCTTTAACCGGCGGTGATGATTTGATGATTTCACCGCCGATCAGAAGCGGTGTTTGCCAGCTGTCATGCACATAACAGCTCAACAAACACCCGGTGTTCGGGCAGCCTGTCACAGTAATGCCGCACCAAAGATGGTGATGGCATTACTATGATTGGCAAGCAAGCCCAGCATGTTCATTGGCTGCAAACAAAGCACCAAATATGCTGAGAGGGTCACTCAAATATACCAAGGCGAATAGCAAATTACTCGCCAAGTAAAAAATAGCCCAAATACTGTATTATTCATATGAGTAACAAATAGAGCCGAATATATCGCTCATCACTAATTACTGCCTACCACCTACCACATGTACACGTTGAACACCAAGCCTATTCCCCCTTCCACCACCACCTTGCTTTTTCACATCATGTTGTATGTCACCTTCCCCTCTTTTAACCAGCTGTTTCACCCTAGCCCCACATCTGTCAATCACATGTCAGTAAATTAACAATCTGTATTTATTTGCTGAGATAGTGTGGCTTTACCACAGAACTAGCACAAAAGATTTTGATGCTGAAATTTGGACTGATGTCTGGACTTCACAATTACCACAAGGGATTTAGATGCTGAAATATATAATGCTGGCTGGACCACACCATTTCCACAAAGGACTTAGATTCTGAAATGTTGACTCCTAGATGGACCACACTATTAGCACAAATTATTTAGATTCTGCAATGTGGACAAAACAGGCAATAATCAGGTCACCTGTATATAGCAGAAATGCTCACTTCCTATGACAGCCACCTACTGGGCAATCCGGCCGGCAGTGACAATCATAGAGGACTGCTGGAGACCTCTAGTTGTTATGATAACCCATCAGTGACCCGTGATCACGTGACGGGGTCACCAATGGGTGGGATTTCCGGTACGCTTTCCGGAAGCTCAAGTTAAATGCCGCTGTCAGAGATTAACAGCAGCATTTAACAGGTTAACAGCTGTGGGTGGATTGCAATTCCACCCACGGCTGTTTGAGGCACATGTCAGCTGTTTAAAACAGCTGACATGTGCTGGGAAAGATGTGGGCTCAGCGACGGAGTCACATCAAAGGGAGGGAGTCCCTTGTGGGCGTATTATTACACCCAACATTGGAATGGGGTTAAAAAATGTAATCCTCAGAGTATTGGGAGCAATACTTAAGAATAAGATTTTAACAACTTTCAGCCTCAGAACATGAGGAACTATACCCCCACAGAAGATTTTAACAAATTTCAGCCTCAAAGCATGATGCTGATTAAAATTTCACCCCAAGAGGCAATGGGGACCTGAAATTTTGTGCTGTAAAATTGTGGCAGTAAGGGGTAGAGTGCTGCAAAAGGAAGCAACATGGGGGTAAGACCAGGACAATCGCCCTGCAAACAAATGTGGATAGGGAAATTATTTAAAGGGGTTCTGTTGGTTTTTGAGCTCTATACAAATGAGGATAGGGCACTGACTTAAAATAAAAAAAAATACTCTTGAACCAGGAGACTGAGGTCCAAGTGGAGGTGGACATGGTGATGTATGTGTAAGAGGTGAAGTAGGAGTTAACACTGTTTTGGAGGGCTTTTTTTGTATTTTGTAAAATTTTTAAGGGGAATTAATGGAATTAACAGATAATAAGATTTAAAACCAAACAATTTTCTTGTACTAGGAGGCTGAGGCTCATGTCGAGGATGTAGGTATAACAGTCAAAGCAGGAGGTAGCCAACACTTTTTTAAAGTATTTTTTAAACCTCAGACCACACCCTGAATTTAAGATAAGATGGACAACCTCCTACCTGATCTATGGTTGTGTACAAAAACCCAACCCTCAAAAAATAGTGTGCTGGAAGAAACTACTGGGTTTCAAATCACTGAAGTTAATAGCCTCAGTGAAATGTATCTCCCCTCCAGCACATTGCCAGTTGATTTTTAAGTTAAAAAAATAACAAGACATTAAATAAAGGGCAAGCTCAGGCCATGTGTTCAATTTAGAGACTCAAAAGTTAAATGAGGCAGACCCATCAGTTATAACGTGGAGAAATGTGGACAGGTACTCTTCCACCATGCTGATATGGACAGCATCAGATGGTGGTGCTGAATGTTGTGGTGTGTGGAGGAAGTGTTTCCACATTTTGGCCATGCAAACTCTGCCTTCTGAAGTGCAGGTGGTGCCCCAGCTGCGTTGGCGGCTTCCTCTTCCGCCTCTGCCTTGTTCTTCCACTGAGCCCTCTCTGTCTGGTGGGAAAGCCATCAGTAGTTTCTCTATCAGCATGCTCCTGCATTCACGCATTTTGGGATCCCATTCCAAGACAGAAGTAAGGATGGTACGTTGTCGTAGTAACAGGGATCCAGCAGTGTGGTCACCAAGTAATCAGAACTCTTAAAAATACCGGCAACTCGGCGGTTGTTGCATACGCACAGCAGCATGTTTTGTCTCATGTGTGCCAGGCTACCCAGAATTAACAACAAGCTGTCCTTGGTGGGAGGTGTTTGGTCTGGGTCCTCTGTATTCAGCCAACCAGCCACGCTCGAGTAATGCCTGTGAGCAGCTTGGCGTGCCCCTCTGCTGGAAGCACTGTTACTCAATGTCCTACTGCTACTCATCCTTCATAGCTGTCCTTTGGCTGGACCCTTACATACTATGCCACTGCGGGTACAGCAACCCAAACTCCGAGCCATGTGTTGATGACATGCCTGAAAAAAAGTGTGACTGCTGCCTGGTCCTCCTTCTCCTATTCCTCTTGTGCCACCATCTCATCCATCATCGCCTAAAGGGATTCTTCAAGCAGACAGCAGCAGTTGGATAGTAATTCTACTGGTGGCATCATCAGTACTGGCCATGTTGGTGGAATATTCAAAGCAGCGCAACACGGCACACACGTCCCGCATGGAGGCCAACTCATTCATGGTGAAGTGATGTTCTGCCAAGCGATTCATGCATGCTTGCTGCAGCTGAAACTCCACTATTGCCTGCTGCTGCTCACAGTCTCTCCAGCATATGCAAGGTGGAGTTCCACCTTGTTGGTATGTCACATATGAGGTGGTGAGCTGGAAGGCAGAAGTGATGCCGCAGCGCAAACTCACGAGCAGCAGCTGGGTGGGAATACGAAAGCGTGCATACACTGCATGCACTTTCAGCAGCAAATCAGACATATTTGGGTGCTTCTTCAGGAAGCTCTGCACCACCAAGTTCAGCACATGTGTCAGTCAAGAGATGTGAATCAAAACGGCTAGGCCCAGAGCTGTTACCAGATTTCGTCCATTATCGCAAACCACGAAACTGGGCTTGAGGTTCACCAACTACTCATCTGTTTGCTGTTTGAACCCTCAACTATAGCTCCTGCGTGGTGTGGGATCTGTGCACCAAGCAAATGAGTCGCAGAACAACCTACTTTCATTTCCCCCTGGCTGTGCTGAAGTTGGTGGTGCAGTTATTACTGTGACCAGATGAGGAGGCGGTGGAGGAAAGGGAGTATGAGGAGAAGACAATATGTACCCAGATACATCCAGCAATCCTTGGTGGTGGTAGGACATTTGCTGGAAAGCCTTCCATCTCTGTCCCAGCCGCAACTACATTGACCCAATGGGCATTTAGGGAGATGTAACATGCCTGTCCGTGCTTACTGGTCCATGTATCTTTGTAAAATTGACTTTGCCAGAAATGATGTTGCGCAGTGCACATCTCATCTGGTTAGAAATGTGTGTGTACAGGGCATGGATGGCCCGCCTGGCAGAGTTGTGGCAGCTGGAAACAACGTACAACAGAACAGACATCAACATTAGTTTTTTTAAACTGTTGGTAACCAGCATCTGGAATGGCAGAATTTCAAATGCCAGTAATTAAGAATTGCTGACATTGAGGCACATGGCTTGTGGGTGATTAGGGTGGAATTTCCTCTTTCTCTCAGCAGTGTGGGGAATGGAGAGCTGAAAACTTTCATAGGAAGGTGTAGACATGGTTGGTGACACTGTTGTTGGTGTTGGTGTTGCTGTCACATCCTCTCTTTGGGGGAAGGCAGGTGGCCCTGTTGTATATGACCAAAGAGGAAGATGCTAAGAGTAGGGTTGAGCGAAACGGGTCGGCCATTTTCAGAAGTCGCCGACTTTTGGCAAAGTCGGGTTTCATGAAACCCGACCCGACCCCTGTGTGGGGTCGGCCATGAGGTCGGTGATCTTCTGAATCGGGTATCGGAATTCCGATACCGAGTTCCGATATGTTTGCGATATCGGAAATCGGTATCGGAATCCACATTTAAGTGTAAAATAAAGAATTAAAATAAAAAATATTGATATACTCTCCTCTCCGACGCAGCCTGGACATCGCCGCTGGTAACTGGCATCTTCCGTTCCTAAGAATGGCGCTTGAAAGACCTTTCGATGACGTCACGGCTTGTGATTGGTCGCGGCCGCCCACGTGACCGCTCAGCGACCAATCACAAAGCCGTGACGTAATTTTCAGGTCCTAAATTCCTCATTCTAGGAATTTAGGACATGAGAATTACGTCACGGCTTTTGATTGGTCGCAGAGCGGTCACGTGGGCCGCCGCGACCAATCACACGTGACGTCATCGAAAGGTCCTTCAAGCGCTCATTCTTAATAAGGAAGGCTGCCGGAAAGAAGCAGGGCGCGTCCGAGGGTGAGTATATACCTAATAGGAATATACTCACCCTCGGCTTCTTTCCGGCAGCCTTCCTTCTTAAGAATGAGCGCGTGAAGGACCTTTCGATGACGTCATGGCTTGTGACTGGTCGCGGCGGCCCATGTGACCGCTCAGTGACCAATCAAAAGCCGTGACGTAATGCTCATGTCCTAAATTCCTAGAATGAGGAATTTAGGACCTGAAAATTACGTCACGGCTTTGTGATTGGTCGCTGAGCAGTCACGTGGGCAGCCGCGACCAATCACAAGCCGTGACGTCATCGAAAGGTCTTTCAAGCGCCATTCTTAGGAACGGAAGATGCCAGTTACCAGCGGCGATGTCCAGGCTGCGTCGGAGAGGTGAGTATATCAATATTTTTTATTTTAATTCTTTATTTTACACTTAAATATGGATCCCAGGGCCTGAAGGAGAGTTTCCTCTCCTTCAGACCCTGGGAACCATAGTATCCCATTGCACTGCATTGGGTTTCGTGTTTCGGCCGACCCCGACTTTTTTATAGGATCGTCCGATTTCACTCGACCCGACTTTTGAGAAAGTCGGGTTTCGTGAAACCCGACCCGATCCTATAAAAATAAAAGTCGCTCAACCCTAGCTGAGAGTTTTTTTGTGTATTCCACTGCACCTTGGGCTTAGATTTGATATGCTTGATCATTCAGGTGGTGCTCAGGTTTAGAATTTTTACTCCTTGCTTGATGCTCTGATGGCACAGCATGCAAACGTCCTGCCGCTTGTCTTCTCATGTCTATATTGGGTGAAGAAGTCACATGCCAGGAAGCTCCTTTGAGCTGGCTTTTGCGAGCTCATGGTCTTGGCGCAAGTGGCAGTAGCAGACAATGTACTGGCTATGGACCCGCCACTGTAATTTTTCACCCTGCTCCCTTTTTTGCAGAGCTGATTGGGAAGCATCACCACCTCTTCTTCCTCCGAACTGTACGTCACTCTGAAGCCCTTTGATCCACGTGGGGTCAAAGACCGCATCATCCGCCGCATCATTATCCACCCAGTCCTGACCCCTGACCTCCTTTATGATCGGCCAACTGCAGAAAAGCAGTTGGCACTTGCGTTTCCTCATCCCCAGAGATGTGCAGCAGTGATATGTTGACCATGTGTTCTGGGCCTCCCATGTATTTATCATCCAACATAATGAGTGATTGGGCATCAGTGCACTCTATCTCTTCCATTTCTGAGGTAGGGCCAGGTGGATGGGTCTCAGAACCCCTGCCAGCAGATTCATCAAACTTCAGAAGAGACTGCTGCATAACTTGGGGCTCAGACTGTTTGGATGAGTTGCAAAGGGTGAGGTAGAAGAATGATGACTAAGATCCTTAGGTGCCAACTAAATGCTTTCTACAGGGGACTGGGAGGAAGAAAATGTGAAGGAACTGGAGGCATTCTCAGCCATCCAATCTAACAGAGCGTCCACATGTTCAAGCCTCATCATTCGTATTGAGGTATTGGGGCCTACTAAATTACGCTGAATGTCCTGTTGCCTGCATGCACCCCAGAAGGGTGTTTCAGTTGGACATTGTGATGAAACGGGGAGTCAGCAGGTGCCCTGGTCCGCTAGCCAAAAACGCATGGACCAGAGATCAACCCACCAAACGCCCGCTCTCCTTTCACTATGGGATTAACGCTACTCAGAAAACACAGGGTGACAGTAATACAGTGTAGAAATTTTTTATTGAATCACAAAACAGGCAAATAATGCGTTGAAAAGTCCCAGCACAATACCCAAGATGGTACACAATTACAGAGTCTCACCCTTCTGCTGACTCGCCAGGATAACAGCAGCTGTGACTTCAGAGGTTCTAGGACTGACTACCCCACCTTTGGAACACACACACACACAGAGGAGGTAATAGAAAGCTTAGGAAGATGACAATCCATCGAGGTACAAGGCCACTTGACCGGAGGGTCACAATCTGGCTTCTCCGAACATCTCCATGGAGGTATCTATCCTTTTTATAGTTAACAAATGTCCTTCAAGTCAGCATTCACAGGTAAAGGGGAAGAATGTTGATGAGACCAACTCGCATTGTTTGATTATGTAATCCATTTGCAAAGTTTTTCCTCCTCTGTTTTGCAAGCCAACAAACTAGCTGGCCTGCACAATGCATCATCACTAGTCTTCCAGGATAACAGCACAATATGTTACATCAAATGTCAACTTACAAGTCACTATTACAGGCTTATACGAACAAAAGTCTGTGTTTTCTTGACCAACCAGAAAGAACACATGAATTCAAAAGTCAACATATAGATAACAGTCTATTTGTAATTATTATAGGGGATAACTCAGGAGACTCTTTGCGTGGAACAAGACAACTACAGGACACAATTTTATAAGTGGTAAAATCTATATTATCACATGGTGATTCAAACAGGTGCAGAGAGAAACTCAAGTCCACAACACTTGGTGCAAATAATAAACGCAGCTTAGCAGTCTATTGGAAACTTCAGAGGAAAATGCAATCAAGCAGAAAGTCTATGAAGCACAGTTATTCTAGAGGATACTTGACACAAATAAATCCTTGTCTTAGTCCAGGCACAGATAGATATTCTTATTAGGCAGTTCAAATCATATCTTAGCTCAACCAGGGAGGCCTGGTTAATAGTCTCAGGTTATTGCAAAGCAGCAACAGCTTACATGACCAGCAAATGCAGATGGAAGTAAACAGGAACAGCAGATGAAGGAGGATTACTGGAAACTTGTGTATGCAGCAGGAACTCAGAGCAGAGTAGCAGGATCACCACACAGGTTCATAGGAGCAGGTGTATAGCCAGGGAGTAATCAGAGGTCAGGAGCTGGATGCACGGCAGAATACTCTAGCACAGACTGAAGGCTGGGGTGGAGTTTTATAGCAGGAGACACAGTGCACATGAGACCAAAGACGCCATCTTGAAAAAGGGCAGTAATGCACAAAAGGTAAAAAATGTTCAAAGTCCTGACATTACTCCCTCCTTAGAAGCGGCC
Organism: Ranitomeya variabilis; assembly: GCF_051348905.1. Taxonomy (NCBI): domain Eukaryota; kingdom Metazoa; phylum Chordata; class Amphibia; order Anura; family Dendrobatidae; genus Ranitomeya; species Ranitomeya variabilis. The sequence goes on along the minus strand of NC_135232.1, from coordinate 384,647,803 downwards.
TCAGGACGATCCTGGACCTGGTTTCTCAGGGAATCTCTGATGAAAATGAGAAATCTTCTGTTGGGCATTGATGTTTTCCACAGGTTCCCAAGAGTCTTTCTCGGGGATATCCCTGCCATCTTATCAGATATTGAAGCCGATTCCTGCGAATCCTGGAATCAATAATTTCCTCCACCACGAATTGTTCTTGCCCATCAATCACCACAGGCTGCGGAGGTGGCACAACACGTCCCTGGAAGGTATTAGGAGATACAGGCTTTAGTAAAGATACATGAAAAACGGGGTGTACCTTCATTGTCCTAGGCAGCTTCAGCTGGCAGGCCACAGAGCTCACAATACCATTGATCTTGAAAGGGCCAATGAATTTCTGTCCAAGTTTTTGTGAAGGAACCTTTAACTTCAGATTCTTAGCTGCTAACCACACGGAATCTCCTACCTTGAACATGGGTGCAGGTTTACGGAATCTATCAGCCGATCTCTTATAACGTTCTTGAGCTGTGGTCACGGATTCCTTCAGAACCTCCAGATTCTGTCTCATCGCAGTCAGCCTTTCCTCCACTGCCGGAACCGGAGAATTAATTGGAGACCTAGGTAAAATACACGGATGATAACCCAGATTGGCAAAGAAAGGTGTAAATTTAGTGGAGGCGCTCTGAGAATTATTATATGAAAATTCGGCTAACGGCAACAACTCCAACCAATCATCCTGGAGATGGCTGACATAGCATCTTAGATATTGTTCCAGCGTCTGGTTGGTACGCTCAGTCTGACCATTTGTCTGGGGATGGTAAGCAGAAGAGAGACAGACATTAATATTGAGTGCAGAGCAAAACCCCTTCCAGAATCTTGAAGTGAACTGTACTCCACAGTCAGAGATTATCTCATCCGGAACCCCGTGCAACCGAAAGACATTCTGTATAACCAAGTTCACTGTATCTTTAGCTGAGGGGAGGCCGGTGCACGCAACAAAATGAGCAGCTTTAGTCAGGCGATCAACTACCACCATGATTGTATTCATGCCCCCCGATGTAGGCAGCTCCACAATAAAGTCCATTGATATAGACCCCCAAGGGCGGGACGGAACATATAATGGTTATAGAAGACCCGTAGGTGCCACATCAGGAGTCTTGTAACGGGCACATACCTTACAAGAGAGAACATAGTCCTTGGTATCCTTCAGGCAAGTTGGCCACCAGAAGAATTGGCTCAGGAACACTTGTGTCTACTGTACCCCCCTGTGACCAGCAAACTTGGAGTCATGTACCAACTTGAGGATCTGCAGACGGACAACCTCCGGGACGTAGATACGTCGATCTCTGAACCACATGCCACCCTTAAACACAAGATTAATATCCGCAGGTGGGTAGGCCAGAAATACATCACCTTCATAGGCCTCCCTGCACTCCTTCCACAAGTCCTGATCGTGGATAACTCCGATGAAATTGGCATCAGATAGAATGGTCTTGGACGGGGCTCCAGGTACGGAATCCGCAGCATGGATTCAGGATAAAGCATCAGTCTTCCCATTACGAGAACCTGGACGGTACGAGATAACAAAGTTAAATTGATTTAAAAATAAGTTCCAATGAGCCTGACGAGGAGAAAGACATCTAGCGGATCTAAGGAACTCTAGATTGCGATGGTCAGTTAGCACTATGATCTGTTGTGCAGCTCCTTGCAGATGATGCCTCCATTCTTTGAAAGCCGCAATAATAGCCAGCAATTCCTTGTCTCCCATGTCGTAATTCTTCTCTGCTGAGGTTAGTCTACGGGAAAAGAAAGCACAAGGATGTAGCAGACTCTTCTCTCCAGTTCTTTGGGAGAGAATAGCCCCCAAAGCATTATCAGAAGCGTCCACCTCCACAATGAAAGGAAGTGTTGGATCTGGGTGTATCAACAGCGGTGCTGATGTGAAACAGACTTTAAGCCGATCAAAAGCTTCTTGAGCCTGTGATGACCACTTAAAGGGCTTTTCCTTCTTTATCAAGGAAGTAAAGGGATGGACAATATCAGAAAAAATTTGAACAAAGCATCTGTAGAAATTTGCAAAACCAATAAAACGTTGGACCTCCTTAACGTTCTTAGGTACCGGCCAGTGAAGGATAGCCTGGATCTTACCAGATTCCATGTTCAGCCCCTGGGGAGAGATGATATAACCTAAGAACTATATCTCAGAACGATGGAAATCGCATTTCTCCGGCTTAATATACAGATGGTTCTCTTTCAGACGTCTTGAAACAGTTTTGACATGTTCTTCATGTTCCTGTAGAGAGTCAGAAAAGATTAGTATATCGTCCAAATAGATCACTACAAACTGGTCCAACAAATCTCTGAAAATGTCATTAGCAAGGTGTTGAAATGTTGCAGCGGCGTTACAAAGCCCGAAGGGCATCACAAGAGATTCAAAGTGTCCATACCGGCATCTGAATGCTGTCTTCCACTCATCCCCTGGACTAATACGCACCAAATTATAAGCCCCACGAAGATCCAGTTTAGAGAAAACCTTAGCATGGCGGACTCTTTCCAGTAATTTGGGAATCAGAGGCAAAGGGTAACAGTTTTGTACGGTTACCTTATTGAGTTCTCGATAGTCAACACAGGGTCTCATGGTCCCATCCTTCTTCTTTACAAAAAAGATAGGTGCCCCTGCTGGTGAGGAAGAAGGATGTATGAAGCCTTTGGCCAGATTTTCATCAATATACTCTTTTAAGGCTTGAAGCTCAGGTGCCGCCAAAGGGTATACGTTACCAAAAGGAATGGCTGCCCCGGGAAGCAGCTCAATGGGACAGTCATAATGCCTGTGTGGAGGAAGCTGATCTGCATTCTTCTTGTCACATATGTCAGAGAACTCTTTATAAGCTGGAGGTAAAGAAAATACCTGTACATGTGGTTCCGTAGCCGTGGACTCAGGGACAGCTTCTGTTAACGCTGAGTTGCTCCTTGTTGGGAAGATAATATCCTTGGTCTCCCAGTTGATAATTGGGTTCTGAGAACGCAACCAAGGAATGCCTAAAATCACAGGAAAATGAGAAGAAATTATCAAGAAAGAAAGTTGCTCCTGATGATTAGGCTCCAACAAAATTTCAAGGGGTACGGTCTCCTGATCCACAGGCCCAGAGATTAAAGGTGACCCATCCACTGTTTCCATGGTAATTGGAGAGGCTCTTTGCTGAATTTTAATACCATGTTCCTTGGCAAATGCAATATCCATGAAATTGCCACCTGCACCAGAGTCAATCATAGCTGAACTGGAAATCTACTGTCATGAACACAGGATCTTAATAGGGAGAGAACAGTGAGAGTTCTTTTCCTTCAGCTCCTTGGGGGGTGAAGTAATAGAAAGTGAATGGAATACAGCGTTTAAAGGCAGGCTACATTCAGAGATGTCAGATTCATCATCACAGTTGTCATACTCCCCTATTGCTGCTAGCACCTTGTTAGGCCATCTAGGACACTTAGGACAATTGATCAAGAAGTGGTCAGACTGGCCGCAGTAGAAACATAGACTTTCACGCAGGCGATGTCCTGACGCTCATTGATCTCGCGCCTCTGAACGGAATCAATTTGCATGGGCACCTCCTCCACCTCCCGAGAGGTTTTACCTGCAGGCTCTTTGGAAGGAAGGGAAAAGTTAGAAACACGGTTATATGCAGCAAATTTCTCCTGCCTACGCTCAGTAAGGCGAATGTCTATGCGCACACAATGCTGTATAATTGTCTCTAGCTCTTGTGGTGACTCATAGTGGGCTAGTTCATCTTTTACAATACTAGACAGACCCCTCTTAAAAATAGGCAATTGTGCATAACTGTCGCAATTGGTATCTACCGCCAATCTCCTGAATTCAGTGGCATACTCAATAACAGAACGTTTAGCCTGGCGCAAAGACAACAAAGAGATTCAGCAGTTGCACGGCAATTAGGGTCATCAAACATTAATGCCATAGTGGCCAAGAAATCATCCAAGTCATTTAACCATGGGTAACGAGACTCAATCATCGGATTCGCCCAGGTGAGCACTCGTGAGGTCAGTAGCATTATTACACACAATACTTTGGATCTATCAGTAGGAAAATGGTCAGCATGCACATCAAAATATAGCATACATTGATTCACAAAGCCACGAAATTTGTCGCAATCACCATTAAATCTGAATGGGGGCAACTTAGGTGGGTCAGCTGGTGGCGGTTGCACAGAGGGTAAAGTCACTTGTGCAGCTATTTGCGTGCTTATGTCCTGAAAAGCCCGTCCATACTGGGACTCTATGCCAGCAAGATTGTTTTCCTGGGCTGCCATGCGGTTGCCAAGTCCTGCAAAGTTTGTCCAAACACTTGTGTATTGTGTTCAAAGCTTCCAAACTTCTTTTGCAGACCTTCCACATCTTTCTGCAGTGATCTAATTATGGAAAACACCTGCTCTAATTTACTTTCTGCAGTCATTGTTCCAGCAGTCTCCTATTTTTTTTTTTAGGCTAGAGTATCCTGTAATAATTATAGGGGATAACTCAGGAGACTCTTTGCGTGGAACAAGACAACTACAGGACACAGTTTTATAAGTGGTAAAGTCTATATTATCACATGGTGATTCAAACAGGTGCAGAGAGAAACTCAAGTCCACAACACTTGGTGCAAATAATAAACGCAGCTTAGCAGTCTATAGGAAACTTCAGAGGAGAATGCAATCATGCAGAAAGTCTATGAAGCACAGTTATTCTTGAGGATACTTGACACGAATAAATACTTGTCTTAGTCCAGACACAGATAGATATGCTTATTAGGCAGTTCAAATCATATCTTAGCTCAAAAAAGGAGGCCTGGTTAATAGTCTCAGGTTATTGCAAAGCAGCAACAGCTTACATGTCCAGCAAATGCACATGGAAGTAAACACGAACAGCAGATGAAAGAGGATTACTGGAAACTTGTGTATGCAGCAGGAACTCAGAGCAGAGTAGCAGGATCACCACTCAGGTTCACAGGAGCAGGTGTATAACCAGGGAGTAATCAGAGGTCAGGAGCTGGATGCAAGGCAGAATACTCTAGCACAGACTGAAGGCTGGGTGTTATGATCCGGTGACCTAGGAGCCGCATGAGAGACTTTCTCAGGAGTAAGTGGTATCTGTACTGACCGCAAACTCTAAACTGACACCGCAACTAGAAGTAGCCGTGGGGTGTGCCTAACACGTCCTAGACACCTCGACACAGCCGGAGGACTAAATACCCCTATAAGTGGAAATGGGAATTCTATCTCGCCTCAGAGCAGAACCCCAAAGGATAGGCAGCCCCCCACAAATATTGACTGTGAGTATAAGAGGAAAGACACACGCAGGCAGAAAAACAGAATTTAGCAAAAGAGGCACTTCTAGCTAAATAGAAAAGGATAGGACAGAATTCTAAGTGGTCAGTATTAAAATCCTAAAAATATCCACAGCAGAAAATACAAATATACTACATCTAACTAAAGACATAGCAAGTATATCTGCAACTCCTGAGAATCCAGCATGACTGAAAAATCCAAACAAAGTCTAAGCTGGACAAAAACACAATGAATTGCACTTAATTACAAAGCACACTGCATGTGTGCACAGAGACAAAAAACCAGACACTTATCTTAGCTGAATTGGCAGCAGAGCATGAGGAACCAGAGAGAGATGCAATCCCTCCAAGAACAATGGACAACTGGCCAGGAGTAATGGGTCCTGCAAACCTAAATACCTAGAACGAAGATCACAACAAATATAGCAAAATATCGAGACTGAGAGGGGCTAGAGCCCTGCTCTCTCCGTAAATACATAAATGAAACCAAAATAGTCATGGGTGTACTACTCCTAGGACATATAAAAAACTAGAGACCATGGAGTACAACAAAACACCAATAGATAGAAAAAGTAAAAACAATCATTTTATTAATGCATATACAACATACAAAAACGGCCCGATAAAAAAGGGCCTTTGATCGGGCCATTTTTGTATGTTGTATATGCATTAATAAAATGATTGTTTTTACTTTTTCTATCTATTGGTGTTTTGTTGTACTCCATGGTCTCTAGTTTTTTATTAAACCTAAATACCTAGTAGAGCTGCAATAAGCAGAAACACCTGCCCTGGATTACAACCCCAAGACAACTGCACTACCACTAACAACCACCGGAGGGAGCCCAAGAGCAGAATTCACAACAGCTGGGGTGGAGTTTTATAGCAGGAGACACAGTGCACATGAGACCAAAGACGCCATCTTGAAAAAGGGCAGTAATGCACAAAAGGTAAAAAATGTTCAGAGTCCTGACACTATTCCTCCTGGCTTGCTTAATATAGATGTCTGGTTAATTAACAAAAAGTGCTAAATTAGAGGATGAATTTATAGTGGGCTGGACAACGCCCAATGATATAGGGATCAACCAAATAATTAAGCAAAAACAAAGGCAAAGAAGCATGCATAAACAGGGATCACATAATATAAACAGAATTTTTTTAATATATCAAAACAGATACAGAAAACATACATTTAGAGAAAGTTAAAAAGCCTGATGGATATATAAAATCATGCCAGAACAGCCAGATATGATTGTAATGGACAATAAAAAGACCATGTGACATGCAGGGGTATAAGTAAAGAGCCTATATAGCAATTTAAAACATGCAACTGCAGCGCCCCAGAGTCCTGGTCGTTGCAGTAATGTTGTTCTTGCACCAGGGGGAGCGATATTATTTCTGAAGGCAATAAAGGAGATGTTCTGTCCAGGTATCACAACCACACACAACACACTTCACACTCCAGTCCACCAGGGGGAGCAAAGGTTCTATCCACTAGGCCACTCCTCACAGATAGGTAAAACTGGTGGGTTGGTTAGGAAGTTAGACAGAAGCTGACTGGGCTTCACCCAGACAGTGAGAGCTCAACGGAGTTTGGCAGAAGCTGGCTGGAGTGAGTTCCAGCCAGATCCAGACTGCGGTCTGAGGAGGATGAGGGTCCACGGAGCTGTGCCTGCCCCACGTGCGGCAGCATCCAAAGAAAGAGACAGTGAAAGGAAGTAGATTGCAGTGAGTGAGAAACGAAGGCATATCAACTAGTGGATACCAGAGAAGATAGTGACCGAAGAGAAGCGGCATCCTTCTGGTGCGCCATCTGGTGGCCGGAATACCGAGGGAGCAACTGTCTCCAAGCCTTGCTCCAGAAACCAGCAGGACAGTCAATTCCAAGTTGGCTGCCTGACCTTAATACCTAGGAAGACACGGTGGCAACTTGTGGGGGTCGGGGCGTCTCTAGGGTCTCTATAAACAAGCCTCAGGCCATCAGTCATACGGATTTTGTTCTATCCGACCACAGGGAACAGTGAGAGGAGTAGTAACAGTTAGGACCTCATTAGAGCTTATGCAAGTGGGAACCTACTGTGTTACTGGGCGCATAGGAAGGCTATTGAATTCCACCTGGACAAGGAGACTCTGGATTTGCCTTCAGACCGGCCGGACTCTGCCTACCCTGTGATCTGGTGCCCTGGACTGAGGACACTGAAGCCTTCAGTAAAGGTAAAGAGACTGCAACCTTGTGTCCTCTTTATTCACTACGCCTCACACCATCCACCATCTACACTCTGGGAAGCCCTGGGGATACACTTCACCTGTGGGAAGGTATACCATCAAGCTGCCATAACATCACCCCAGCGGTCCCCTAAGCAGCGTCGGTCACCCTGACTGAATACCACAGGTGGTGTCACGAACACTTCCCCTTTAAAGACCCTACCCAAAACCATAAAAACTCCTTTCTTTATTGGATGTCCCTCAAAGGGCCACGGACTGGGTCGGGCCACCGTGACAACCCCCGAACCGAAGGACCCGGTGCCAAGTACCCCATTGCACTTACGTGGGGGCGCTCCACAACCGTACTGCTAAATGGATATAACCAATGGCCAGACCAATCTACTAAAATGCTTGTGCATGCCCTCATCATTAGTGTTGAGCATTCCGATACCGCAAGTATCGGGTATCGGCCGATACTAGCGGTATCGGAATTCCGATACCGGGATTCCGATACTTGCCGCGTATCGGATACCGGAATCGGAAGTTCAATGATTCAAAATTCAGAAATTCAGCCAATGAGAAAGATTCCAAGTGTGGGCACATCCTGTTTAGCATGGAGGGCATGAAACTACTGGCAAGGCTGTGATTGGCTGCTGAAATGATGTCATGATGCAGTTTAAAAGTCGCTGGCGCCATTTTGCGATCACTCTGCTGTGAATTCAGTTAGTGACAGGACGCTGTTTGCTGACTGAGGGCCAGTTTAGAGATAGCGATTTGCTTCTTTGTGCTTTCCAAAGGCTAATTTAGCAACCGCTGTGTTCACCTACTATTCACCTTCCTTTTGCCTTGTAGCGCTGTTTTCACAGCGATCTGCAAGGTCTCTCTGTGTGTGTGTGTGTGAGTGCAGCCCACTCTCTAGTCTGAGTGCAGCCACATAGGCCATCCATAGCTGGTTGTATTCAGTTCAGGGAGGGTGGTTCATTGCCTCATACTGTTCTTTTTTTTTTTTTTTTTTTTTTTTTTTCAAGTAGTGTAGTCTGCTGCTAATTTATTCAAAAAAATCCTATTAGTGTCTTTCCACCCGTCTCCAGCTAATTTGTGGAAAAACACTACATAGGATAAAGTAGAGGAGGGTTTTTGGGCCTTGCAGCGCCGTTTACGGCTGTCTGCACGGTCTCCGTGTGACTGCAGCTCGCCCTGTAATCTGTGAGCAGCTATAGCCTGGTTGTCTCCAGCTCAGGGTTTTTCACTGCGTCATACCGCCAAATCAATTTTCTTTTTTTTCAAAGTAGTGTAGTCTGCTGCTAATTTATTTTAAAAAATCCTATTAGTGTCTTTCCACCCGTCTCCAGCTAATTTGTGGAAAAACACTACATAGGATAAAGTAGAGGAGGGTTTTTGGGCCTTGCAGCGCCGTTTACGGCTGTCTGCACGGTCTCCGTGTGACTGCAGCTCGCCCTGTAGTCTGTGAGCAGCCGTAGCCTGGTTGTCTGCAGCTCAGGGTTGTTCACTGCGTCATACCGCCAAATCAATTTTCTTTTTTTTCAAAGTAGTGTAGTCTGCTGCTAATTTATTTTAAAAAATCCTATTAGTGTCTTTCCACCCGTCTCCAGCTAATTTGTGGAAAAACACTACATAGGATAAAGTAGAGGAGGGTTTTTGGGCCTTGCAGCGCCGTTTACGGCTGTCTGCACGGTCTCCGTGTGACTGCAGCTCGCCCTGTAGTCTGTGAGCAGCCGTAGCCTGGTTGTCTGCAGCTCAGGGTTTTTCACTGCGTCATACCGCCAAATCAATTTTCTTTTTTTTCAAAGTAGTGTAGTCTGCTGCTAATTTATTTTAAAAAATCCTATTAGTGTCTTTCCACCCGTCTCCAGCTAATTTGTGGAAAAACACTACATAGGATAAAGTAGAGGAGGGTTTTTGGGCCTTGCAGCGCCGTTTACGTCTGTCTGCACGGTCTCCGTGTGATTGCAGCTCTATCCGTTGTCAGTTCAGCCCCCAAAAAAATAAATAAATAATAAAGTTCACCAAACACACCAGTTACACCACTTTACATTTGTGTAGGCCACATTAGCTCATATTAAAGTCTAGTCCACACTTTAGAAAATTAGTGTTTCTTATACCTGTTAGGAGGAGTTGCTCAGGAATAAGCACACAAAGCCGTTAGTACTTTTTTGCTTATCTTTATCAGTCAACCAAGATGAAGAAGGCAGTGAGTAAGGCACGTGGGCGTGGGCGTGGGCGCGGAGCAGGGAGGGGACGTGGGGATTCTGTGCCTGCTGCGGGCACCGGTGAGTCATCAGCACCCACTTTCACAAGGGAACAGTCGTTCATGCGCAGCTTTGTCGCCGAGCGCCGTACACCGCTGCTGCGTGAAGACCAAATTGAAGCCGTTGTGGGATGGATGGCAGCTAATGCATCAACTTCCATTAGTGCCACATCCTCTCAGACACAGAGCACTGGAGAGCAGCCATCTGTCTCTTCACCACCTGCAAAATTGCCCAGGCAGACAGAGATCCCAGGACAGGAGCAGTCTCTACTTCTGTTCTCTGAATCATCTCTTGGCTTGGAAACAGGGGGCCAGCCAAGCAGCATTGGAGAAATGGAAGAAGAGGCAGGGTGCAGTGATGCCCAACCGCTTTTTCTGTCTTCCTCTGAAGAGGCGGGTGGGCCAGTGGCTCCGGTCACCACCTCGCAGGCCGCATCAGCTGATGATGACACTCAGGTGCCACTTACTGGTGCGTGCTCTGCTGCTGAGACTACCCAGGAGGAGCAGTTGGGGGCAGAGGGTAGTGTAGATGATGAGGTCCTTGACCCATCTTGGCGTCAGGGACAGGAAGGTGGTGGGAGCAGCTCTGAGGAAGAGATTCCCCGTACGGCCCAAAGAGGGAGAGGGAGGGGGAAGACTGCGGATCCTGCAGCCTCCGCTTTGGCACCCGTAAGGAGCATGTCTCTTCCAAAAGTCAAAAGGGGGGCTCCCAAGACTTGCAGTGCCTGGTCCTTTTTTGACACAGTTGCAGATGACATTTGCTATGTCAGATGCAAGGTGTGTCATCAAAAAATCAAAAGAGGTCAAAAAGTCGCCAACCTCAATACCTCCAACATGTGGAAACATGTGCGCAACAGGCACCCGGCGGAGTTAGACAAACACACTGAAGAGCTAGGCCAACCAACAGCGGCAGCTACCACCTCTTCAGCTCGTGTTGCCTCTTCCTCTAGCTCACACGCAGCTGGTTCGGCTTCCTCCCAGGATCGCCGTGGAAGAACCTCTGGCCCTGTTGTCCAGAGACCCGCTGTCATTCCACCCGCAGCACCACTTTCCCAGTCAACCACACACTCCCAGCCCAGTCTACAGCCATCGGTAGTACAGGCATGGGAGAAAAGGCGGCCTTTCTCGTCAAACCACCCACGAGCACAGGCTCTGACTGCAGGCATTGCCAAACTTCTGTCACTGGAAATGCTGTCATTCAGGCTGGTGGAGACTGACAGCTTCCGTGACTTGATGTCATTGGCAGTCCCACAGTACAGTGTGCCCAGCCGCTTTTACTTCAGCAGGCAAGCCGTCCCTGCCCTGCACAAGCATGTTGAGGGACACATAAAACACGCGCTACTGAACGCCGTCAGTAGCAAGGTCCACCTCACCACCGATGCGTGGACCAGTCAACATGGACAGGGGCGATACCTTTCCCTCACTGCCCATTGGGTTAATGTAGTTGAGCCGGGTACAGACCGTGCGAGTGGCGCAGGACGTGTCCTGCCCACTCCAAGGATTGCAGGAATCCATTCTGTACGCATTGACTCCTCCTCTTACACCAGTTCCTCAGAATCATCGCTGCAGGAGCCGTCACAGTCCACCTCCACATGGACCCGTGATGAACGTGTACCTGTTACGACCGACATGAGCACAGCCGTGGCCAAACGTCAACAGGCCGTCTTGAAATTAATTTTTTTGGGGAATCGTAGCCACACAGCGCAGGAGCTCTGGAATGCCATCAAGCAGGAGAGCGATGTGTGGTTTGAGCCAGCGAATCTCCAGCCAGGCATGGTAGTGTGTGATAATGGCCGAAATCTGGTGGCAGCCCTGGGCCTCGGCAACCTCACTCACATCCCATGTCTGGCACATGTGCTCAATTTGGTCGTGCAGAGTTTTTTGAGGGACTATCCGGATCTTGATGCACTGCTGCACAAGGTCCGCCTAGAGTGTGCTCACTTGCGGCGTTCCAGCATGGCAAAAGCGCGCATTGCGGCTCTGCAGCGCCGACACCGCCTGCCGGAACATCGCATCATATGTGACCTACCTACCAGGTGGAATTCCACGTTACATATGTTGGAGCGGTTGTGTGAGCAGCAGCAAGCTGTAATGGAGTACCAGCTGTATCAGGCGCAAAAAAGTCGCAGTCAGCGCCGTACAGACTTCACAACCACAGAGTGGGCCACTATGAAGGATGTCTGCCAGGTTTTGCGTCCCTTTGATTATTCCACGCGGATGGCGAGTGCAGATGATGCACTAGTCAGCATGACTGTCCCCCTTATCTGCCTGCTTGAAAAATCACTGCAAGCGCTAAGGGATGATGTTGTGGAAGAGGTGGAGGATGAGGATTCACCACTTCCATCATCTTCTGGACAGTCAGCGCCACGTGGTTCCTCACAAACGCGTAGGCAGGGGACAGTTTGTGAGGAGGATGAGGAGGAGTCAATGGAGGAGGAAGACATCCGTCCAGAGGAGGGAGTTCCCGAATTGTCCAGTACTCAGTCTGTACAGCGAGGGTGGGGTGATGACGAGCGGGCAGAGATCACGCCTCCAGCTGGGGACAGCGTTTCTTGGGCAGTTGGCAGTCTGCAGCACATGGTGGATTACATGCTGCAGTGCCTGAGAAACGACCGCCGCATCGCCCACATTCTCAACATGTCTGATTATTGGGTGTTCACCCTCCTCGATCCTCGCTACCGGGACAACGTAGAAAGCCTCATCACACCGTTGAACCGGGAGCGAAAAATGCGGGAGTACCAAGACACACTGGTCAGTTCCATCATCTTCTCCATTCCAACTGAGAGAAGTGCTGCTAGTGCATTCCAAAGCAGCTCAGTGCGTCCAGGCAGTGGTGGAGGCTCTGCACAAAGAGGGAGCAGAAGCAGTGCCTCTGCCCAAGGCAAGACCAGTATGGCCCAACTGTGGCACAGTTTTCTGTGCCCGCCACAAAAGTCTACACCATCACAGACGGCTCCAGTCAGCAGGAGGCAACGGTTCCGTCAGATGGTGACAGACTACATGTCTTGCCCTCTTGCTGTACTCCCAGACGGCTCTTCCCCTTTCAAGTTTTGGGTCTCAAAGCTGGATACATGGCCAGAGCTAAGCCAGTATGCATTGGAGGTGCTGTCTTGCCCTGCGGCCAGTGTATTATCGGAACGTGTCTTTAGTGCTGCAGGTGGTGTACTAACTGACCGTCGCATGCGACTATCCTCCGATAACGTTGACCGGCTTACTTTCCTGAAAATGAACAAGGCCTGGATCTCGCAGGAATTTGCCACTCCTCCTCCTGATTAAATAATTAGGTCACTGTATACGTTATCCAGGTCTCCTGTTGTGTTCATCTTTCTACCACCTGAACTTAAATTCCTGGGCTCCAACACCGCCAGTTGAGGCTCAGATGTGCCGTCTGCACAGTCAAAACATACGACCCAGTGTTATTGGGTTTCAGTAACGTCAGCTGATCCCCAGCTGTGTAGCCGGCAATGTGTCATGCGACCGCCACGCTGACACAACAACTGAAATGTAAGGGAATCTGTCCCCCCCCCCCCCAAGGCGTTTGTTACTGAAAGAGCCACCTTGTGCAGCAGTAATGCTGCACAAGGAAAAAGGTAGCTATTTTGGTTTTGCTCCTTGCACACGCAAAACTTAACACTTATAAAATTGTGTCCACTGATACCGTAAAACCGTCCCGGAGGTGGGACTTTCCTTCGTAATATGACGCAGCACAGCCATCATTACTACCCCCCCGCCGACGCGCCCCGGCTCCTCAGCGTTGTTTGATTCCGTCCCGTAGCCTGCGCTGTTATGTTATCCCGTGGCCAGGCACACTTAGCGCTGCCCGTCTTCTGGCATCATTTGGTGTCAGGCTGGCTGCGCCTGTGCGGCCACGCTGGCCGAGAGCCCGCCTCGCAGTGTCTTCTGATTTAATCCCACTGGGGGCCTGGGATCTATGGACATGCGCAGTGCATATCTGAACCTCCACCTCTCACTCATCTCCCTATGGCTTCTTCAGACTGTTCGGTGTCAGCTGGTCCCTAATAGCATGCCACGGCCGTGACACCGCACAGTCTGAAAAAGAAGCCGTAGGGAGGGGAGTGAGAGGCGAGGATATGCACTGCGCATGGCCATGGATCCCAGGCCCCCAGTGGGATTACATCAGAAGACACTGCGAGGCGGGCTCTCGGCCAGCGCGGCCGCACAGGCGCAGCCAGCCTGACATCAAATGATGTCAGATGATGGGCAGCGCTAAGTGTGCCTGGCCACGGGATAACATAACAGCGCAGGCTCCGGGACGGAATCAAACAACGCTGAGGAGCCGGGGCACGGCGGCGGGGGGGTAGTAATGATGGCTGTGCTGCGTCATATTACGAAGGAAAGTCCCACCTCCGGGACGGTTTCACGGCTTCAGGGGACACATTTTAAAAGTGTTTAGTTCTGTGTTTGCAAGGAGCATGATGAAAAGAGCCACCTTTTCCTTTTGCATCTTTTGTGCTGCACAAGCTGGCTCTTTCAGCTACAAACGCCTTGGGGGGGGGGGTTAAAGGTTCCCTTTCGACTTTCTCAGGCTTCGGCCTACATTGTGTTCCTCTGCTTTTCCACCTGTCCCTGGGCTCCAACACCGCCAGTTGCCGTCCAGAAGTGCTGTACGCACAGTCAACAGTCGCTCCTCTGTTATTGGGGTTCAGTAACGTCAGCTGTTCCCCTGCTGTGTGTGTGGCAATCCCTCCTACCTCCTCCAACCTCCTCCTCCTCCACCTCCTCCACCTGTCCCTGGGCTCCAACACCGCCAGTTGCCGTCCAGAAGTGCTGTACGCACAGTCAACAGTCGCTCCTCTGTTATTGGGGTTCAGTAACGTCAGCTGTTCCCCTGCTGTGTGTGTGGCAATCCCTCCTACCTCCTCCAACCTCCTCCAACCTCCTCCTCCTCCACCTGTCCCTGGGCTCCAACACCGCCAGTTGCCGTCCAGAAGTGCTGTACGCACAGTCAACAGTCGCTCCTCTGTTATTGGGGTTCAGTAACGTCAGCTGTTCCCCTGCTGTGTGTGTGGCAATCCCTCCTACCTCCTCCAACCTCCTCCTCCTCCACCTGTCCCTGGGCTCCAACAATGCCAGTTGCCGTCCAGAAGTGCTGTACGCACAGTCAACAGTCCCTCCTCTGTTATTGGGGTTCAGTAACGTCAGCTGTTCCCCTGCTGTGTGTGTGGCAATCCCTCCTACCTCCTCCAACCTCCTCCTCCTCCACCTGTCCCTGGGCTCCAACAACGCCAGTTGCCGTCCAGAAGTGCTGTACGCACAGTCAACAGTCCCTCCTCTGTTATTGGGGTTCAGTAACGTCAGCTGTTCCCCTGCTGTGTGTGTGGCAATCCCTCCTACCTCCTCCAACCTCCTCCTCCTCCACCTGTCCCTGGGCTCCAACACCGCCAGTTGCCGTCCAGAAGTGCTGTACGCACAGTCAACAGTCGCTCCTCTGTTATTGGGGTTCAGTAACGTCAGCTGTTCCCCTGCTGTGTGTGTGGCAATCCCTCCTACCTCCTCCAACCTCCTCCTCCTCCACCTGTCCCTGGGCTCCAACACCGCCAGTTGCCGTCCAGAAGTGCTGTACGCACAGTCAACAGTCGCTCCTCTGTTATTGGGGTTCAGTAACGTCAGCTGTTCCCCTGCTGTGTGTGTGGCAATCCCTCCTACCTCCTCCAACCTCCTCCAACCTCCTCCTCCTCCACCTGTCCCTGGGCTCCAACACCGCCAGTTGCCGTCCAGAAGTGCTGTACGCACAGTCAACAGTCGCTCCTCTGTTATTGGGGTTCAGTAACGTCAGCTGTTCCCCTGCTGTGTGTGTGGCAATCCCTCCTACCTCCTCCAACCTCCTCCTCCTCCACCTGTCCCTGGGCTCCAACACCGCCAGTTGCCGTCCAGAAGTGCTGTACGCACAGTCAACAGTCGCTCCTCTGTTATTGGGGTTCAGTAACGTCAGCTGTTCCCCTGCTGTGTGTGTGGCAATCCCTCCTAGCTCCTCCAACCTCCTCCAACCTCCTCCTCCTCCACCTGTCCCTGGGCTCCAACACCGCCAGTTGCCGTCCAGAAGTGCTGTACGCACAGTCAACAGTCGCTCCTCTGTTATTGGGGTTCAGTAACGTCAGCTGTTCCCCTGCTGTGTGTGTGGCAATCCCTCCTACCTCCTCCAACCTCCTCCTCCTCCACCTGTCCCTGGGCTCCAACAACGCCAGTTGCCGTCCAGAAGTGCTGTACGCACAGTCAACAGTCCCTCCTCTGTTATTGGGGTTCAGTAACGTCAGCTGTTCCCCTGCTGTGTGTGTGGCAATCCCTCCTACCTCCTCCAACCTCCTCCAACCTCCTCCTCCTCCACCTGTCCCTGGGCTCCAACACCGCCAGTTGCCGTCCAGAAGTGCTGTACGCACAGTCAACAGTCGCTCCTCTGTTATTGGGGTTCAGTAACGTCAGCTGTTCCCCTGCTGTGTGTGTGGCAATCCCTCCTACCTCCTCCAACCTCCTCCTCCTCCACCTGTCCCTGGGCTCCAACACCGCCAGTTGCCGTCCAGAAGTGCTGTACGCACAGTCAACAGTCGCTCCTCTGTTATTGGGGTTCAGTAACGTCAGCTGTTCCCCTGCTGTGTGTGTGGCAATCCCTCCTACCTCCTCCAACCTCCTCCAACCTCCTCCTCCTCCACCTGTCCCTGGGCTCCAACACCGCCAGTTGCCGTCCAGAAGTGCTGTACGCACAGTCAACAGTCGCTCCTCTGTTATTGGGGTTCAGTAACGTCAGCTGTTCCCCTGCTGTGTGTGTGGCAATCCCTCCTACCTCCTCCAACCTCCTCCTCCTCCACCTGTCCCTGGGCTCCAACAACGCCAGTTGCCGTCCAGAAGTGCTGTACGCACAGTCAACAGTCCCTCCTCTGTTATTGGGGTTCAGTAACGTCAGCTGTTCCCCTGCTGTGTGTGTGGCAATCCCTCCTACCTCCTCCAACCTCCTCCTCCTCCACCTGTCCCTGGGCTCCAACAACGCCAGTTGCCGTCCAGAAGTGCTGTACGCACAGTCAACAGTCCCTCCTCTGTTATTGGGGTTCAGTAACGTCAGCTGTTCCCCTGCTGTGTGTGTGGCAATCCCTCCTACCTCCTCCAACCTCCTCCTCCTCCACCTGTCCCTGGGCTCCAACACCGCCAGTTGCCGTCCAGAAGTGCTGTACGCACAGTCAACAGTCGCTCCTCTGTTATTGGGGTTCAGTAACGTCAGCTGTTCCCCTGCTGTGTGTGTGGCAATCCCTCCTACCTCCTCCAACCTCCTCCTCCTCCACCTGTCCCTGGGCTCCAACACCGCCAGTTGCCGTCCAGAAGTGCTGTACGCACAGTCAACAGTCGCTCCTCTGTTATTGGGGTTCAGTAACGTCAGCTGTTCCCCTGCTGTGTGTGTGGCAATCCCTCCTACCTCCTCCAACCTCCTCCAACCTCCTCCTCCTCCACCTGTCCCTGGGCTCCAACACCGCCAGTTGCCGTCCAGAAGTGCTGTACGCACAGTCAACAGTCGCTCCTCTGTTATTGGGGTTCAGTAACGTCAGCTGTTCCCCTGCTGTGTGTGTGGCAATCCCTCCTACCTCCTCCAACCTCCTCCTCCTCCACCTGTCCCTGGGCTCCAACACCGCCAGTTGCCGTCCAGAAGTGCTGTACGCACAGTCAACAGTCCCTCCTCTGTTATTGGGGTTCAGTAACGTCAGCTGTTCCCCTGCTGTGTGTGTGGCAATCCCTCCTACCTCCTCCAACCTCCTCCTCCTCCACCTGTCCCTGGGCTCCAACAACGCCAGTTGCCGTCCAGAAGTGCTGTACGCACAGTCAACAGTCCCTCCTCTGTTATTGGGGTTCAGTAACGTCAGCTGTTCCCCTGCTGTGTGTGTGGCAATCCCTCCTACCTCCTCCAACCTCCTCCTCCTCCACCTGTCCCTGGGCTCCAACACCGCCAGTTGCCGTCCAGAAGTGCTGTACGCACAGTCAACAGTCGCTCCTCTGTTATTGGGGTTCAGTAACGTCAGCTGTTCCCCTGCTGTGTGTGTGGCAATCCCTCCTACCTCCTCCAACCTCCTCCTCCTCCACCTGTCCCTGGGCTCCAACACCGCCAGTTGCCGTCCAGAAGTGCTGTACGCACAGTCAACAGTCCCTCCTCTGTTATTGGGGTTCAGTAACGTCAGCTGTTCCCCTGCTGTGTGTGTGGCAATCCCTCCTACCTCCTCCAACCTCCTCCTCCTCCACCTGTCCCTGGGCTCCAACACCGCCAGTTGCCGTCCAGAAGTGCTGTACGCACAGTCAACAGTCCCTCCTCTGTTATTGGGGTTCAGTAACGTCAGCTGTTCCCCTGCTGTGTGTGTGGCAATCCCTCCTACCTCCTCCAACCTCCTCCTCCTCCACCTGTCCCTGGGCTCCAACACCGCCAGTTGCCGTCCAGAAGTGCTGTACGCACAGTCAACAGTCGCTCCTCTGTTATTGGGGTTCAGTAACGTCAGCTGTTCCCCTGCTGTGTGTGTGGCAATCCCTCCTACCTCCTCCAACCTCCTCCTCCTCCACCTGTCCCTGGGCTCCAACACCGCCAGTTGCCGTCCAGAAGTGCTGTACGCACAGTCAACAGTCCCTCCTCTGTTATTGGGGTTCAGTAACGTCAGCTGTTCCCCTGCTGTGTGTGTGGCAATCCCTCCTACCTCCTCCAACCTCCTCCTCCTCCACCTCCTCCACCTGTCCCTGGGCTCCAACACCGCTAGTTGCCGTCCAGAAGTGCTGTACGCACAGAGCCAAACACCTCGCCAATGTGTTAGTGGGGTTCAGCACCGCCAGCTGTTCCCCTGCTGTGTATACGGCAACGTGTACTGCGACCGCCACGCAGGCACAACAAGTTAAATGTAAGGGAACCTGACCCCCCCCCCCCCAGGCGTTTGTTACTGAAGGAGCCACCTTGTGCAGCAGTAATGATGCAAAGGGAAAAAGTGCCTCTTTTCGTGATGCTCCTTGCACATGCTGAACCAAACACTTATGAAATGTGTCCCCACACAGCGTTAAACCGTCCGGTAGGTGGAACTTTCCTTTGTCGTGTGACGCAGCACAGCCATCATTTTTACCCCCTTGGCGCCGTGCGCCCCCTCCTCAGCGTTGTTTGAATCTGTCCCGGAGCCTGCGCTGTTAGGTTAGCCCTTGGCCATGCACACATGTTGCGCTGCCCGTCTTCTGACCTCATTTGGTGTCAGGCTGGCTGCGCCTGTGCGGGTGCGCTGGCCGAGATCCCGCCTCGCAGTGTCGTCTAATGTAATCCCACCGCGGGCCTGTGATCCGTGCCCGTGCGCAGTGCATATCCTCTCCTCTCACTCCCCTCCCTACGGCTTCTTCAGACTGTGCGATGTCAGCTGGTCCCTAATAGCATGCCACGGCCGTGACACCGCACAGTCTGAAAAAGCCGTAGGGAGGGGAGTGAGAGGAGAGGATATGCACTGCGCACGGGCACGGATCACAGGCCCGCGGTGGGATTACATTAGACGACACTGCGAGGCGGGATCTCGGCCAGCGCACCCGCACAGGCGCAGCCAGCCTGACACCAAATGAGGTCAGAAGACGGGCAGTGCAACATGTGTGCATGGCCAAGGGCTAACCTAACAGCGCAGGCTCCGGGACAGATTCAAACAACGCTGAGGAGGCGGCGCACGGCGCCAAGGGGGTAAAAATGATGGCTGTGCTGCGTCACACGACAAAGGAAAGTTCCACCTACCGGACGGTTTAACGCTGTGAGGAGACACATTTCATAAATGTTAGGTTCCGCATGTACAAGGACCATAATTAAAAGAGCTAAGTTTACCTTTTCCAGCATTAGTGCTGTACACAATGGCTCTTTCAGCTACAAACGCCTGGGGGGGGGGGGGGTTAAAGGTTTCCTTTCAACTTGCTCGAGTGCAGGCTTCGGCCTACACTCCGCTCCCCCTGCTCCTCCTGCTGACCCTGGGCTCTAACACCGCCAGTTTTTGCCCAGATGTGCTAGCTGCACAGAGAAAAACACCAGCCAATGTGTCAGTGGGGTTCAGCACCGCCAGCTGTTCCCCTGCTGTGTAGCCGGCAACGTGTCCTGCGACCGCCACGCAGACACAAGAACTGAAATTGAAGGGAACCTGTCCCCCCTCCCCCAGGCGTTTTTACGTTATCCAGCCACCTTGTACAGCGGTAATGCTGCATGTGTGCAAGGTGGCTCAGAAACGTATTCTCCTCGCACATGTGGAACTGAAAACACGTCTGAAATGTGTCCTCTGTGTGACCATTTAACCGTCCCGGTGGTGTGACTTTCCTTTGTAATGACACGCTGCAACCCCCTTGGTAGCGCTGCCCGTCTTCTGGCATCATTGTTTGGCTGGCTGCGCCTCTGCGGCCGCCCTGACCCACACAACGCCCCTCGGTGTCTTATTTATTGGGACTGCGAGGGTGTGATTCATGGGCAGGATCAGTGCATCAGTTCGCCTGTCCCTCCTCTCCTTCCGCCTTCTTCGGACTGTGCGGCTTCATGGCCGTGGCATGCGATAAGGGATCAGATGACGCCGCACAGTCTGAAGCGGGTGTAAGGACCCGAGTGTGAGAGGCCAACATATGTGCTGCGCCAGGCCCTGAATCCCAGCCCCGCAGTGTTTTAACAATGTTAAGACACTGCGGGGCTGGGATTCATGGGCATCGCGAACCGCACCGGCCGACATTACATGATGCCAGAAGATGGGCAGCGCTAACGGCGCTAGGCCAGGGGATAACACGACAGCGCAGACTCCTGTACAGCAAATAACAACGCTCGGGAGGCTGCACCCAGCACCAAGGTGGGATTCTTGACACCTGTGCTGCGTCTCATTACAAAGGGAACTCTCGCCTCCATTACACAGTTTGACTGTATAAAGGGCTGAATGTTATACGTGTTCCATTCAGCGTGTGCAAGGAGAAAAATTACAAGAGCAACCTTTGACTTGCGCAGCACTGCTGCTGCATAAGCTGTGGCTCTTCTACTTTGTAACCCCTGAGGGGGGGTTAAAGGTGACTTTTGAAATCGGTTCAATTAGGCTTCGGCCTACACTCTGCTCCACCTGCAGAGCCCGGGCTCCAACAACGCTAGTTGCTGTCCGGAAGTGCTGGCTGCACAGAGCCAAACACCTCGCCAATGTGTCAGTGGGGTCCAGCACCGCCAGCTGTTCCCCTGCTGTGTAGCCGGCAACGTGTCCTGCAAAAGCCACGCAGACACAACAGACCCAAAGCTGCCGCCAGTGCAGGCTTCGGCCTACACTCCCCTCCCCCTGCTCCTCCTCCTCCTGCTCCTCCTCCTGCTGACCCTGGGCTCTAACACACCGCCAGTTGGGGCCCAGATGTGCTAGCTGCACAGAGAAAAACACCTCGCCAATGTGTCAGTGGGGTCCAGCACCGCCAGCTGTTCCCCTGCTGTGCAGCCGGCAACGTGTCCTGCGACCGCCACGCAGACACAAGAACTGAAATTGAAGGGAACCTGTCCCCCCTCCCCCAGGCGTTTTTACGTTATCCAGCCACCTTGTACAGCGGTAATGCTGCATGTGTGCAAGGTGGCTCAGAAACGTATTCTCCTCGCACATGTGGAACTGAAAACACGTCTGAAATGTGTCCTCTGTGTGACCATTTAACCGTCCCGGTGGTGTGACTTTCCTTTGTAATGACACGCTGCAACCCCCTTGGTAGCGCTGCCCGTCTTCTGGCATCATTGTTTGGCTGGCTGCGCCTCTGCGGCCGCCCTGACCCACACAACGCCCCTCGGTGTCTTATTTATTGGGACTGCGAGGGTGTGATTCATGGGCAGGATCAGTGCATCAGTTCGCCTGTCCCTCCTCTCCTTCCGCCTTCTTCGGACTGTGCGGCTTCATGGCCGTGGCATGCGATAAGGGATCAGATGACGCCGCACAGTCTGAAGCGGGTGTAAGGACCCGAGTGTGAGAGGCCAACATATGTGCTGCGCCAGGCCCTGAATCCCAGCCCCGCAGTGTTTTAACAATGTTAAGACACTGCGGGGCTGGGATTCATGGGCATCGCGAACCGCACCGGCCGACATTACATGATGCCAGAAGATGGGCAGCGCTAACGGCGCTAGGCCAGGGGATAACACGACAGCGCAGACTCCTGTACAGCAAATAACAACGCTCGGGAGGCTGCACCCAGCACCAAGGTGGGATTCTTGACACCTGTGCTGCGTCTCATTACAAAGGGAACTCTCGCCTCCATTACACAGTTTGACTGTATAAAGGGCTGAATGTTATACGTGTTCCATTCAGCGTGTGCAAGGAGAAAAATTACAAGAGCAACCTTTGACTTGCGCAGCACTGCTGCTGCATAAGCTGTGGCTCTTCTACTTTGTAACCCCTGAGGGGGGGTTAAAGGTGACTTTTGAAATCGGTTCAATTAGGCTTCGGCCTACACTCTGCTCCACCTGCAGAGCCCGGGCTCCAACAACGCTAGTTGCTGTCCGGAAGTGCTGGCTGCACAGAGCCAAACACCTCGCCAATGTGTCAGTGGGGTCCAGCACCGCCAGCTGTTCCCCTGCTGTGTAGCCGGCAACGTGTCCTGCAAAAGCCACGCAGACACAACAGACCCAAAGCTGCCGCCAGTGCAGGCTTCGGCCTACACTCCCCTCCCCCTGCTCCTCCTCCTCCTGCTCCTCCTCCTGCTGACCCTGGGCTCTAACACACCGCCAGTTGGGGCCCAGATGTGCTAGCTGCACAGAGAAAAACACCTCGCCAATGTGTCAGTGGGGTCCAGCACCGCCAGCTGTTCCCCTGCTGTGCAGCCGGCAACGTGTCCTGCAAAAGCCACGCAGACACAAGAACTGAAATTGAAGGGAACCTGTCCCCCCTCCCCCAGGCGTTTTTACGTTATCCAGCCACCTTGTACAGCGGTAATGCTGCATGTGTGCAAGGTGGCTCAGAAACGTATTCTCCTCGCACATGTGGAACTGAAAACACGTCTGAAATGTGTCCTCTGTGTGACCATTTAACCGTCCCGGTGGTGTGACTTTCCTTTGTAATGACACGCTGCAACCCCCTTGGTAGCGCTGCCCGTCTTCTGGCATCATTGTTTGGCTGGCTGCGCCTCTGCGGCCGCCCTGACCCACACAACGCCCCTCGGTGTCTTATTTATTGGGACTGCGAGGGTGTGATTCATGGGCAGGATCAGTGCATCAGTTCGCCTGTCCCTCCTCTCCTTCCGCCTTCTTCGGACTGTGCGGCTTCATGGCCGTGGCATGCGATAAGGGATCAGATGACGCCGCACAGTCTGAAGCGGGTGTAAGGACCCGAGTGTGAGAGGCCAACATATGTGCTGCGCCAGGCCCTGAATCCCAGCCCCGCAGTGTTTTAACAATGTTAAGACACTGCGGGGCTGGGATTCATGGGCATCGCGAACCGCACCGGCCGACATTACATGATGCCAGAAGATGGGCAGCGCTAACGGCGCTAGGCCAGGGGATAACACGACAGCGCAGACTCCTGTACAGCAAATAACAACGCTCGGGAGGCTGCACCCAGCACCAAGGTGGGATTCTTGACACCTGTGCTGCGTCTCATTACAAAGGGAACTCTCGCCTCCATTACACAGTTTGACTGTATAAAGGGCTGAATGTTATACGTGTTCCATTCAGCGTGTGCAAGGAGAAAAATTACAAGAGCAACCTTTGACTTGCGCAGCACTGCTGCTGCATAAGCTGTGGCTCTTCTACTTTGTAACCCCTGAGGGGGGGTTAAAGGTGACTTTTGAAATCGGTTCAATTAGGCTTCGGCCTACACTCTGCTCCACCTGCAGAGCCCGGGCTCCAACAACGCTAGTTGCTGTCCGGAAGTGCTGGCTGCACAGAGCCAAACACCTCGCCAATGTGTCAGTGGGGTCCAGCACCGCCAGCTGTTCCCCTGCTGTGTAGCCGGCAACGTGTCCTGCAAAAGCCACGCAGACACAACAGACCCAAAGCTGCCGCCAGTGCAGGCTTCGGCCTACACTCCCCTCCCCCTGCTCCTCCTCCTCCTGCTCCTCCTCCTGCTGACCCTGGGCTCTAACACACCGCCAGTTGGGGCCCAGATGTGCTAGCTGCACAGAGAAAAACACCTCGCCAATGTGTCAGTGGGGTCCAGCACCGCCAGCTGTTCCCCTGCTGTGCAGCCGGCAACGTGTCCTGCAAAAGCCACGCAGACACAAGAACTGAAATTGAAGGGAACCTGTCCCCCCTCCCCCAGGCGTTTTTACGTTATCCAGCCACCTTGTACAGCGGTAATGCTGCATGTGTGCAAGGTGGCTCAGAAACGTATTCTCCTCGCACATGTGGAACTGAAAACACGTCTGAAATGTGTCCTCTGTGTGACCATTTAACCGTCCCGGTGGTGTGACTTTCCTTTGTAATGACACGCTGCAACCCCCTTGGTAGCGCTGCCCGTCTTCTGGCATCATTGTTTGGCTGGCTGCGCCTCTGCGGCCGCCCTGACCCACACAACGCCCCTCGGTGTCTTATTTATTGGGACTGCGAGGGTGTGATTCATGGGCAGGATCAGTGCATCAGTTCGCCTGTCCCTCCTCTCCTTCCGCCTTCTTCGGACTGTGCGGCTTCATGGCCGTGGCATGCGATAAGGGATCAGATGACGCCGCACAGTCTGAAGCGGGTGTAAGGACCCGAGTGTGAGAGGCCAACATATGTGCTGCGCCAGGCCCTGAATCCCAGCCCCGCAGTGTTTTAACAATGTTAAGACACTGCGGGGCTGGGATTCATGGGCATCGCGAACCGCACCGGCCGACATTACATGATGCCAGAAGATGGGCAGCGCTAACGGCGCTAGGCCAGGGGATAACACGACAGCGCAGACTCCTGTACAGCAAATAACAACGCTCGGGAGGCTGCACCCAGCACCAAGGTGGGATTCTTGACACCTGTGCTGCGTCTCATTACAAAGGGAACTCTCGCCTCCATTACACAGTTTGACTGTATAAAGGGCTGAATGTTATACGTGTTCCATTCAGCGTGTGCAAGGAGAAAAATTACAAGAGCAACCTTTGACTTGCGCAGCACTGCTGCTGCATAAGCTGTGGCTCTTCTACTTTGTAACCCCTGAGGGGGGGTTAAAGGTGACTTTTGAAATCGGTTCAATTAGGCTTCGGCCTACACTCTGCTCCACCTGCAGAGCCCGGGCTCCAACAACGCTAGTTGCTGTCCGGAAGTGCTGGCTGCACACAGCCAAACACCTCGCCAATGTGTCAGTGGGGTCCAGCACCGCCAGCTGTTCCCCTGCTGTGTAGCCGGCAACGTGTCCTGCAAAAGCCACGCAGACACAACAGACCCAAAGCTGCCGCCAGTGCAGGCTTCGGCCTACACTCCCCTCCCCCTGCTCCTCCTGCTCCTCCTCCTGCTGACCCTGGGCTCTAACACACCGCCAGTTGGGGCCCAGATGTGCTAGCTGCACAGAGAAAAACACCTCGCCAATGTGTCAGTGGGGTCCAGCACCGCCAGCTGTTCCCCTGCTGTGCAGCCGGCAACGTGTCCTGCAAAAGCCACGCAGACACAAGAACTGAAATTGAAGGGAACCTGTCCCCCCTCCCCCAGGCGTTTTTACGTTATCCAGCCACCTTGTACAGCGGTAATGCTGCATGTGTGCAAGGTGGCTCAGAAACGTATTCTCCTCGCACATGTGGAACTGAAAACACGTCTGAAATGTGTCCTCTGTGTGACCATTTAACCGTCCCGGTGGTGTGACTTTCCTTTGTAATGACACGCTGCAACCCCCTTGGTAGCGCTGCCCGTCTTCTGGCATCATTGTTTGGCTGGCTGCGCCTCTGCGGCCGCCCTGACCCACACAACGCCCCTCGGTGTCTTATTTATTGGGACTGCGAGGGTGTGATTCATGGGCAGGATCAGTGCATCAGTTCGCCTGTCCCTCCTCTCCTTCCGCCTTCTTCGGACTGTGCGGCTTCATGGCCGTGGCATGCGATAAGGGATCAGATGACGCCGCACAGTCTGAAGCGGGTGTAAGGACCCGAGTGTGAGAGGCCAACATATGTGCTGCGCCAGGCCCTGAATCCCAGCCCCGCAGTGTTTTAACAATGTTAAGACACTGCGGGGCTGGGATTCATGGGCATCGCGAACCGCACCGGCCGACATTACATGATGCCAGAAGATGGGCAGCGCTAACGGCGCTAGGCCAGGGGATAACACGACAGCGCAGACTCCTGTACAGCAAATAACAACGCTCGGGAGGCTGCACCCAGCACCAAGGTGGGATTCTTGACACCTGTGCTGCGTCTCATTACAAAGGGAACTCTCGCCTCCATTACACAGTTTGACTGTATAAAGGGCTGAATGTTATACGTGTTCCATTCAGCGTGTGCAAGGAGAAAAATTACAAGAGCAACCTTTGACTTGCGCAGCACTGCTGCTGCATAAGCTGTGGCTCTTCTACTTTGTAACCCCTGAGGGGGGGTTAAAGGTGACTTTTGAAATCGGTTCAATTAGGCTTCGGCCTACACTCTGCTCCACCTGCAGAGCCCGGGCTCCAACAACGCTAGTTGCTGTCCGGAAGTGCTGGCTGCACAGAGCCAAACACCTCGCCAATGTGTCAGTGGGGTCCAGCACCGCCAGCTGTTCCCCTGCTGTGTAGCCGGCAACGTGTCCTGCAAAAGCCACGCAGACACAACAGACCCAAAGCTGCCGCCAGTGCAGGCTTCGGCCTACACTCCCCTCCCCCTGCTCCTCCTCCTCCTGCTCCTCCTCCTGCTGACCCTGGGCTCTAACACACCGCCAGTTGGGGCCCAGATGTGCTAGCTGCACAGAGAAAAACACCTCGCCAATGTGTCAGTGGGGTCCAGCACCGCCAGCTGTTCCCCTGCTGTGCAGCCGGCAACGTGTCCTGCAAAAGCCACGCAGACACAAGAACTGAAATTGAAGGGAACCTGTCCCCCCTCCCCCAGGCGTTTTTACGTTATCCAGCCACCTTGTACAGCGGTAATGCTGCATGTGTGCAAGGTGGCTCAGAAACGTATTCTCCTCGCACATGTGGAACTGAAAACACGTCTGAAATGTGTCCTCTGTGTGACCATTTAACCGTCCCGGTGGTGTGACTTTCCTTTGTAATGACACGCTGCAACCCCCTTGGTAGCGCTGCCCGTCTTCTGGCATCATTGTTTGGCTGGCTGCGCCTCTGCGGCCGCCCTGACCCACACAACGCCCCTCGGTGTCTTATTTATTGGGACTGCGAGGGTGTGATTCATGGGCAGGATCAGTGCATCAGTTCGCCTGTCCCTCCTCTCCTTCCGCCTTCTTCGGACTGTGCGGCTTCATGGCCGTGGCATGCGATAAGGGATCAGATGACGCCGCACAGTCTGAAGCGGGTGTAAGGACCCGAGTGTGAGAGGCCAACATATGTGCTGCGCCAGGCCCTGAATCCCAGCCCCGCAGTGTTTTAACAATGTTAAGACACTGCGGGGCTGGGATTCATGGGCATCGCGAACCGCACCGGCCGACATTACATGATGCCAGAAGATGGGCAGCGCTAACGGCGCTAGGCCAGGGGATAACACGACAGCGCAGACTCCTGTACAGCAAATAACAACGCTCGGGAGGCTGCACCCAGCACCAAGGTGGGATTCTTGACACCTGTGCTGCGTCTCATTACAAAGGGAACTCTCGCCTCCATTACACAGTTTGACTGTATAAAGGGCTGAATGTTATACGTGTTCCATTCAGCGTGTGCAAGGAGAAAAATTACAAGAGCAACCTTTGACTTGCGCAGCACTGCTGCTGCATAAGCTGTGGCTCTTCTACTTTGTAACCCCTGAGGGGGGGTTAAAGGTGACTTTTGAAATCGGTTCAATTAGGCTTCGGCCTACACTCTGCTCCACCTGCAGAGCCCGGGCTCCAACAACGCTAGTTGCTGTCCGGAAGTGCTGGCTGCACAGAGCCAAACACCTCGCCAATGTGTCAGTGGGGTCCAGCACCGCCAGCTGTTCCCCTGCTGTGTAGCCGGCAACGTGTCCTGCAAAAGCCACGCAGACACAACAGACCCAAAGCTGCCGCCAGTGCAGGCTTCGGCCTACACTCCCCTCCCCCTGCTCCTCCTCCTCCTGCTCCTCCTCCTGCTGACCCTGGGCTCTAACACACCGCCAGTTGGGGCCCAGATGTGCTAGCTGCACAGAGAAAAACACCTCGCCAATGTGTCAGTGGGGTCCAGCACCGCCAGCTGTTCCCCTGCTGTGCAGCCGGCATCGTGTCCTGCAAAAGCCACGCAGACACTTGCTCTTGTACCTTCTGCTCCCCATCCTGGTTCCAGTACCGTCAGCTGGTTCCGGGCAGAGCCTTTGGCTTAGGTGCCTCCCTTTGGTATCCGAGTTCCACCAACGTCAGGTGGTCCTTGGTAGTGCTTTCAGGCACGGGTACCTCCTGCTTAGTAACCGGGTTCCAGTAACGTCAGCTGGTCCTCGGTAGTTCCATTGGCTCTTGGACCTTCGGCTACCCATCCGGGTTCCAGCACCGTCAGCTGGTTCTCGGCAGTGTCTTTTGCTCTTGTACCTTCTGCTCCCCATCCTGGTTCCAGTACCGTCAGCTGGTTCCGGGCAGAGCCTTTGGCTTAGGTGCCTCCCTCTGGGTATCCGAGTTCCACCAACGTCAGGTGGTCCTTGGTAGTGCTTTCAGCACAGGTACCTCCTGCTTAGTAACCGGGTTCCAGTAACGTCAGCTGGTCCTCGGTAGTTCCATTGGCTCTTGGACCTTCGGGTAGCCATCCGAGTTCCAGTTCCATCAGCTGGTTCTCTGCATTTTCTCAGCCTTCTTGTACCTTCTGCTACATTTCCAAGTTCAAGAGACTAAACACAATGACCCAGAAGACCACCCCTAAGATGACGACGACACCAGAGACGACAACCACCGTGATGACGACGACCCTGGAGACGATGACCCCGAAGACCACCCCGATGACGACGACCCCGGAGACGACGACCCTGAAGACCACCCCGATGACGACGACCCCGGAGACGACGACCCTGGAGACGACGACGACCTGGAAGACCGAGAAGCAGAAGAACAAGAGGCTGCAGAACAAAGAGCAGAAGGACATTAAGCATAACACAAAATATCAGAGCAAAAAATATTATGTAAATTATAAGCAGAAGAAGACTAAGCAGTGTATGGGGGTGAGTCCGTTCCTCCTCGTGGTGCCCCTGGATAAAGCCTGATGCTGCAGGCCAAACTGAACGCGGACAAATGTAACTGTTTTGTGACAGGCAGAACGGAAGGTGTAATCTTCAAACTTTTATAGATAACAACTACGGGAATGCCTGTCACAAATAAGAATATGATGAAGAAGTTGAATATGATGAAGATAATAGTAAAATAAAAAGAATATGAACAATGTAACCCAAAAAATAATAGGTAGAAGATGAAGAAGAAGATGAATAAGGTGAAGAAGTTGATGTCAAAGAAGCTGATGATGAGGATAATTAAGAAGAAAGCGTGGGAGAAGTAAAAAAGAAGGTGAAGGGCGTGGAAGTAGTGAAACATCAATATCTGACATAAAAAAAAAAAAAAAAAATAGTCAAATTCTTTCTAACGCCGAACTTCATAAAAAAAAATAAAAAATCCTGCTATTCTATTACATTGGGCTAAACCTCTGTCCCTTTAATATCTCCGCCACGTCCCCCAATACATCCTACAATATTCTTAGTTGTTTTCCTTCATGTAGAATGAACCTACAAGTGTATAAAGGGTTTATTTTAATTCCGATATTTTCGTCCCATTGACTTGCATTGGGATCGGGTATCGGTATCGGATTGGATTCCGATACTGTGACGGTATCGGCCGATACTTTCCGATACCGATACTTTCCGATATCGGAAAGTATCGCTCAACACTACTCATCATCTCCGGCACTGCAACATCCTTTTCTGTGGCCTCCCTGCTAGCATTCTTGCACCTCTCCAGACCAGTCTTAACTCTGCTGCCCTACTAATTCATCTCTCTCCTAGCTGGATACGATGAGGGAATGGGAGCCAGTGAAAAGATTTTCAGAGGGGGGGAAGCGGAGGAATAGCGAGGAGAGAGATGAATTAGTCAGGTAGCAGAGTTAAGGAGGACTGGAGAGGTGCAAGGGTGTTAGCAGGGAGGCCACAGTAAAGGATGTTGCAGTAGTCAAGGCGGGAGATGATGAGGGCATGCACAAGAATTTTAGTAGATTGACGGTTGAGGAAAGGACGTATTCTGGAGATATTTTTGAGCTGGAGGTGACAGGAGGTGGAAAGAGCTTGGATATGTGGTTTGAAGAACAGGGCAGAGTCAGGGGTTACTCCGAGGCAGTGGACTTCTGGTACAGGGGAAAGCGTGACGTTGTTAATTGTGATACTTAGGTTAGGTAAGGAAGATCTATGAGATGGAGGAAAGATGATGAGTTCAGATTTGTTCACATTGAGTTTGAGGAAGCAAGAGGAGAAGGAGGAGGATATGGCTGATAGATACTCCGGGTTTCAGGACAGCAGGAAGGTGATGTCTGGGCCAGAAAGGTGGATCTGAGTGTCATCAGCATAAAGGTGGTACTGGAATCCATGATACTTTATGAGTTGTCCCAGGCCAAGTGTATAGATTGAAAAGAGTAGGGGTCCTAGAACAGAGCCTTGGGGGACTCCAACAGAGAGAGGGTGGGATGAGGAGGTAGTGTGGGAGTGGAAGACGCTGAATGTGCGGATGGAAAGGTATGAGTAGATCCAGGATAGGGCGAGGTCTTTGATGCCAAAGGAGAAGAGGATATGTAGTAGGAGACAGTGGTCAACTGTGTCAAAAGCAGAGGACAGGTCTAGAAGGAGGAGTACAGAGTATTGTCCGTTAGCTTTGGCTGTAAGTAGGTCGTTAGTGATTTTGGTCAGGGCTGTCTCAATTCAGTGATGGGGCAGAAACCAGATTGTAGACTGTCAAAGAGCAAGTTAAGGTACCGTCTCACAGTGGCACTTTGGTCGCTACGACGGCACGATCCGTGATGTTCCAGCGATATACTTATGATCTCGCTGTGTCTGACACGCTACTGTGATCAGGGACCCCGCTGAGAATCGTACGTCGTAGCAGATCGTTTGAAACTTTCTTTCGTCGTCAAGTGTCCCGTTGTGGCGGCATGATCGCATTGTGTAACAAAGGTGTGCACGATATTGTATACGATGTGCGCACAGTAACCAACGGCTTCTACATCGCAAATATGTCATGAAATTATCGCTCCAGCGCCGTGCATTGCAAAGTGTGACCGCAGTCTACGACGCTGGAGTGATAATGGAGCGATGCTGGAGCGTCACTGATCGTGCCGTCGTAGCGACCAAAGTGCCACTGTGAGACGGTACCCTTAGATGAGAGGTGGGAGGAAAGTTCAGCATGGACGTGCTGCTCCAGGAGTTTGGAAGCAAATGGGAGCAGAGATATTGGGTGATAGCTGGACATAGCTAATAATGATAATAATCAGTGACAAAATAAAACAGATTCAAGGGAGGGAAGCAATATGCCAATTTGTAAACCATAATCACATGAAGTCAATATAGTTATAATCTAGAGTTAAATCAATAGCACTATATCCCTGAATAAGAGGCAGCATGTATACTTATCACTCCATAATAATTAGCCCCTATGCGCACAATCTGGTCAAAGAAGGTAGACAAAACCCCATGCGTATCAACACAAGTGTGTCTTCCTCAGGGAAAGTATGACTATACTGAGATTAATGCATGTACATACAGTATATGCTACAGATAATAGAAATTAAGTGAATATAGACAGCAGCTGGTAGGCGGCAGATTGGAGGATGAAGGAATTCGACTTTTTCCTATAACCATGTGCACAAGTGTCATCCGTCCACCACTGGAAATATTGGTTCTCGACATGAGGCATCCCCCATGTCCAAGTGTGTGTGTGTCTGAGGTGCGCGAATCCAAAAGTCAAAGTTCCCCGACTCATGCTACTGTCATTGCAACGACACATCCATGTGTTGAAGTGTGCAAGCGCCAACTGCAAGCGAAGTCACGATTTCCCAGCTTATAGCCCTTGTCAAAGCACAGAGCATTTATATTGATGCCGAAAGAAAATAAATAAGATGCCATGCTTAAGTTACAGTACAATGAGGTACAGTGATTATATCAAGTCATGCATACATAAAGGAGGATGTAATGTTGTGAGAGAATATTGAACCTGGAAAGAAATAAGTTCTAAACATCACGCAGTGGATTTATATTTGGAAAAATGTTGTTTTTTTTTTTAAAAAGAAAGTAAATATCCCATACGCAGTGGTGTATGCTCAATACTGATCCTTACCCCAGTGTTTGTATGATCAAACATATATAAACATATTTTCTTACTGGTAGTCCCCATTCAGGTTACTGTATATGACCAACACTATCAAAGAGTTTACTGTCCATAAAGATTGCAGTAGAGAGTTGCAATTTTGCCAATAAACAGAAATAGATGCAAGAAAATGTCACTAAAAGACAGTGTTGTGACAAATAAACTGCAAAAACAGTATGGTATGAAACAATCAAAATCTATATGATAGTTCGCATTGAATGTTAACACACATTAAAGTAGTGAAGGCACATATTGTCTTCATATAGAAAAATCCAGGATTCTTGATCTGGAAAAATAAGGTCCTAGTTACTCAGAATTAATGTATAGACATAGAGACAGATGACAATGCTGATTCACATGCCTGAAGGGAAAAAAAAAAAACTAAAGAAAGGCTATTATGCCACAGAGCAACAGGTACAAGAGTACAAGCTTTTTATGCAACAGTGCAATCGGATTTTCTGCCTCAGCGTACAAGGTTTATATGGCACAGAGCAATAGCATTTTTTGCCAGAAAACAAGGTTTTTATGCAACAGTTCAATAGGATTTTTTGTCACAGAGAACAAGGTTTATATGGCGCAAATCAATAGAATTTTTTGCCACAGAGAACGTTTTTACGCAACAGAGCAATTGGATTTTTCTCCAGAGAACAAGGTTTTTATGCAACGGAGCAACAGGATTTTTTTTGCCACAGAGTACAAGGTTTATATGCCACAGGACAACAACATTTTATGCCACAGAGTACAAGCTTTTTGCACAGCAGCCTTTCAACCAGCTTTATTCGGCTGGCGAACCCGAACATTATGACTGACTTCTGGGAAAAAGTCTGTTTTCGGGGTCTGTGCACGATGCTAGGAATCCGGTAAGAACCCCAAACTTTACAGTTGTGGTTCGCTCATCCATATTTATTATGTCTTATTGAAAGGACAGAACTACCATGCACAGTTGATAGTTAATGTCCTGGTCATTTACTAACAACTCAATCATATATCTCGGATTATGTAAGTAAAATCCCAAAATAAAAACAAAACTATCCACTGAATAGGCCCAGCAAAACTATGCTAGCTCTGCTGCCTTTAAAGAGTTATGGATGAGTCACTACTCAAGGATCAGTACTGTCAGCTTGCCCCAGAGGCATGGCTAGGGGTTCAACGCAGGGTGGGCAAAACATCTGTGTGGGTTCCTAACCGGTAACCTTGATAAAAACTAGGATGACACCCCCTAATAATAGGTATATGGGAACCTCAGCCAATGATGACCTGGCTGCTACTGAAAGCAAATCACTATGAAAAGACCAACACTGATATTACAGCCATATAGTGACATAGAGGTAGATACCAGTGCTGCATAACATATATGAGATTACAGTACAGTTACATATGGTGATTTATAGCTAACATTCTTTCTGATGGAGTGACTCACTTATTTCATCTTTTCCATTTGGCCTAGAGCTAGATGACAACGTCTCCAGCCACAACTTGTCTGCAGAGATTACAAGACAGACAAATTTGACTTCTCCCATTTCCAGCACCATCCCCATCCATTGCCAGAATCTCCACCCGGCACTCCCGGGCAATGGCTGGGGCTCTGAGCTAGCCGGGAGGACCATTCGTCATTGGGGACACTGGCACGCTATAGGGCTCGTGGGTCAGGGGAGCCCGAGTATTATATGGTGCCCGTACAGGATGAAGCATTATATTGGGCCCTTTCTGTATGGAGCAATAAATAGCACCCATTCTGTATGTTGCATTATATGTGGCCCATTCTGTATGGAGCATTATATGAGGCCCATTATTCTGTATTGAGCATTATATGGGGCCCATTCTGTATGGAGCATTATATGAGGCCCATTATTCTGTATGGAGCATTATATGGGGCCCAATGTTTGGAGGACTATGTGGTGCCCATAATACTGTATGGAGGACTATGTAGTGCCCATAATACTGTATGGAGGACTATGTGTGCCCATAATACTGCATTGAGGACTATACTGTCCGGTCTAAAATGAAAACTTTTTAATCCTCCCAGATCATGCACTGTGGGGATTCGCTGGTTTCTGAGCTATTGTAGAATTTACAATAGATATTACTCATATAATATAAGAAGTAAGTGAAATCTTTGGCATTGTACTATACCTATATTTCTCTGCCATATCTGTGCATCATGAATCGTGGTATATGTTAAAGGAGCCCACTAAGACTCTTTTGCCCGGGGCCCACGAAAACCTGGAGCTGGCCCTTTCCCCATCTATTCCCAACCTGCACAAACTCCTTTACCTCACTAATATCCTAATGCTGAGCCGCTGCTGCCGTTTGTGTCAGTATGTTCGTCCCTCTTACTGCACCTGCTGTGTGGTACAAAACAGTGCTCCTCCTGAGTACTAGTAGCCCCCTCTATATTATTACCCTCTTAGTAGTAGCCTCCACTCTATTATAGCCCCCTTAGTAAAAGCTCACACACTATTATGGCCCTCTTAGTAGTCCCCACTCTATTATGGCCTCATTAGTAGACGTAAAAAACAAACATCATATACTCACCTTGAATCCAGCAGAAAGCACCAGGTTCCGGGCAGAAGGTAATGTAGTTCCTAGTGGGCCCCTTCAGGTCAGGTGCCTTGGGCATCTGCCCCCTCTGCCCCCTCAGTAATTGTGCTACTGTCTTGCCCTCCATACTAAAATTTGCCAGCCAACCCCTCATGTGATTAATATGAAATCTATAAATTATATACTTTATGTAATACAATTTTTTACCAATACAGGATGTTTCTGTGGGGTTTGAAGGAAGGACAAGGGCAGACAACCTTGATATGTCATTCGTCCAATTTCTGCAGAGTCAAAAGTTCTGACATCACCTTTGATCTTTTACATCTTGCCTTTTGTGACCACCTCACACAGGAAAATTTCAAAGACTTTTCTGCACCAAAATGAACTCAAATAGTCTACATTTATGCATGATCTATTTTGTATCAATGTGTACATAAACTAAATGAAAACTCGAACTTGTGTTTGGTTTTGGTATATAGGAAATGTTGCATATTTTATTAGAGGCTGGACATTCATTTGAACAGGAGGCAATGAAACACAATACCCCATATAAGCTTTTGAGCACATTACCTGGTGTCAGACTTGCCTAAAGACAGATGTTCATGCTGACAATTTATTAAGATAATATTATTTTTTTAATTGGAAGGTATACATTTAACTTATTACTCTTTGAACACGTTACACGTTAGCTAATGCTATAAATTCAATTGGATCTTCTGTGGTGACTATATTATTTTGAATAAAATGTATTGCTTATCTACTAGTGGACTAGAAAAGAACATTAAATTATGTACCGTATATATAGGAAGTTACTCACCTGTTTCGGTTCTGGTGCATTGTTTTCTTCCCCTACAGCCGACTTCTTTTTTAGTAGTGCATGCCAGTAACTTGGCAAACACCTCTGACATCATTACCCAAGGCCTTTTAAGGCTGGCTCAGGCAGGCATATGCTGTCTGAGTATTGAAATAGCATTGCACTCAGCAGACTTGTGCCTTTCAGACATTACTTTATCTGGCACTTAGCTCAAGCTCCAGCCAGGTGCCCAATTACCTCTTATTACTCTTGAATGCTATTCAAGTACCAGTGTTTACTTCCTAACTCGATTATGAGATTCTTGGTGCTATGACACTGCATGTCATACGGATACATAGATGCGATAAAATCGCATCATCGCATTGCAAATGGATTACACACGCATGACCGTACGGAGAACACTTGTGTGACTCTCGGCAGGGAGACTCGGACCGATTTTTCATACGTTAAGTGTGGACCCCGGCCTTATACATACAGTGTAGTGGATATTCTCATGTAATATCATTTGTGGTCTAGATATAAATAATGAAATCTCTGGTGGTCTACAGGCATAAAAGAAAGTTATGAATATGATGTGGTCTTGAGGCCTTGATTGTACCATCTATCTATCTATCTATCTATCTATCTATCTATCTATCTATCTATCTATCTATCTATCTATCTATCCCATATCTATCTATCTATCTATCTATCTATCTATCTATCTATCTATCTATCTATCTATCTATCTATCCGTAACTGACAATCCCAAATAGTATTTTACATCTGAAATAGTTTAGTAAAAAGCTGGTGTTTTCAGTAGTCACATTGCTAATGTTCCTTTGAACTATAGAACAGTAAGGTGTGGCTCGTATTGTATTATTTAGCATTAGGTCAGATTATGTGTCACATATACCTAGTGCTCTTAGTATAGTGTAACTAGCAGTTCTTGTCAGCTTATCGGGCGCTGAAGCTTCTAATTAAGACATTACATTTTTCTACTAAAAATGGTCAGAAAAGTAAAAAGTCAAATGGAGATCCTGATGGATGAGGGTATGTAATGAATGCATGAGATTAGTTATTATTTTTGCATGCTTTATTATTTCAGCTACTACAGTTTGGTCATATGTACTGTTACTTTGCTTATGTAAGATATTTACTTAAAACAATTAAAAAAAACCTTACATTTCTTACACATTGAGATATACCAATGATATTACGATATAAATATTTGTGTTCCATGTAAGTCTTGGGCTCTGTTCATGTATTATTTTAATATATGTCTTTTACCTGTTATAACAAAAAAAGTGGGAAATGATTATGGAAAATAAAAGAAGGTTAAGGCTTTCGATTCAGATGCGTTATATCCTACTCTAACTTGGGACTTGTTCTTGATTTTCCATAAAAATGTGGAAAAGGGAAAGCGTAACACAATATGTATTTTCTGCAAAGAATGTTATATTTTTTCTTTCTCTTGCTACTGTTCAGGACTCTTATTAAAGTAGCTTTATAGGTTTAGGACTCATTCTCATCTGCGAGGAAAATGGATGAGTGCAATCAGACAAAAAAGATCAGACTGCGCTCTGACCAATGTTAATCTGTGAGACCCTGCTGATCTGCGATCTTTTTCTGAGTTCAGATTGAGATGGGAAAAAAAAAAATAAATCGCAGCATGCTGCGATGGTCCTCGTATCTTAGACAAGACTTGCCAATGCAAGTCAATGGGTATCATAAAAAAAAAAAAATTGCACAGCGTTGAGACCATACGAGTGCGAAAGGCTGGCAATTCATCTGCCGCGTACAGTAAAATCATAGCGTGACCCGACAAAATAGAATAGATATATGCATGTAGAATAGATAGATATTAAGATGTCAGTGACATATACAGTTGTGTGAAAAAAGTGTTTACCCCCTCCCTGATTTCCTATTCTTTTGCATGTTTGTCACACTTAAAGTATTTTAATGAAATAAATAAACACATGGGGTTTTAATATCTTTATTGTAAGCTCAATCCAAGTGATGACTCTGGTGGCTGTGCTATATACTATGTGGCTGCTATATACTATGTGGCTGCTACATACTATGTGGCTGCTATATACTACGTGGCTGTGCTATATACTACGTGGCTGTGCTATATACTACGTGGCTGTCTGTGTTATATAGTACGTGGGCTGTGATATATACTACGTGGCTGTGCTATATTATACGTGGCTATGCTATATACTACTTGGCTGTGCTATATACTAAGTGGCTGCTATATACTACGTGGCTGTGCTATATACTACGTGGCTGCTATATACTACGTGGCTATGCTATATACTACATGGCTGTGCTATATACTACGTGGCTGTACTATATACTACATACTACATGGCTGTGCTATGTACTACATGGCTGTGTTATATACTACGTGGATGTACTATATCCTGCACCCCGAAACCCTGACATCCAGCGCCCCGAACCCCCGATATCCTGCGACCAATCAGCGACAGACGCAGTC
Source organism: Ranitomeya variabilis (assembly GCF_051348905.1). Classification (NCBI taxonomy): domain Eukaryota; kingdom Metazoa; phylum Chordata; class Amphibia; order Anura; family Dendrobatidae; genus Ranitomeya; species Ranitomeya variabilis. Next base: position 384,609,851 of record NC_135232.1, on the reverse strand, counting down.
CAGCCGTGAATTGACGTGGGATTTAAACCACGATTCACTGATTGGTCACGCCTGGCCGGCAGCGACCAATCAGCGATATTGGCACGTGATTTAAACACTGCTTCAGTGATTGGTCACGCACGGCTGGCCACAACCAATCGGCGATATTGGTGAGGTATTTAAACACCACTTTGGTCATTGGTCGTGCCCGGCCGGCCGCACTCAATCAGCGACAGACGCAGTCCGGCCGCGAATTGGCATCAGATTTGAACCACGCTTCGCTGATCGGCCAGCCTGGCGCGACCAATCAGCGATATTGGCGCGGAATTTAACCCCCACTCACAATGCGACGTACATACATACATATTCTAGAATACCTGATGCTTTAGAATCGGGCCACCATCTAGTATAGTATATTGTTGTGAGTTCCGTTCTTGGACTCCATCCTGTGGTTGCAAATGGTATTTTTGGGAGTTCTGCTCTTGGGCTCCCTCTGGTGGTTTCAAGTGGAACTTAGCAGCTGCTTTCACTAATCGGTTCCCTGGCCTTGTTATTTAACTGGGCTTTGGGCTGTAGTGGATGCCAGCTGTCAATGTTCCTTCCTGTGGATTCAGTCCTTTCCTGGAAGTTCTCTGTTGGCCAGTCCATTTCAGCTTAAGATAAGTTCTGCTAGTTTTTGGGTGTTTCCCTGCCTATGACCTTTTGTTCAGTTTAAGTTATGTCTCTTTTGTCCAGCTTGTCATCATGAAATATTCCGGCTAGTTGGAAGCTCTGGGGTTGCAGATTTGCCCCTCCACACCGTGAGTCGGTGTGGAGGTTATTTTTGTAAACTCTGCGTGGACATTTAGTTTTTATACTGACTGCACGGTAGCCTTTCCTTTCTCTGTCTATTTAGATAGTAGTGGCCTCCTTTGCTAAAATCTAGTTTCATTTCTGAGTTTGTCATTTCCCTCTTCACTCACCGTCAATATTTGTGGGGGGCTATCTTTCCTTTGGGGTTTCTCTGAGGCGAGATAGTTTTCCGTTTCCATCTTCAGGGGTAGCTAGTTCTTAGGCTGTGAAGAGGCGTCTAGGCAGAGATAGGAACGCTCCACAGCTATTTCCAGTGTTGGTGTTAGGAGTAGGGATTGCGGTCAGTAAAGTTACCACTTCCTCAGAGCTAGTACATTATTTGTTTTACCCACTAGGTCATTTCAGTGCTGCTCCGTAATCACTAGGTCATATAGGTGATTACTGTCTGTAGAGCTGCCACCTCCTCTGAGCTTGTCCATGATTGGTTTTACCCACCAGGTCATCTCAGTACCACTCCGTAACCACCAGGTCATAACAGTATATACCTGCATGTCATCTCCCCTGTTTATAGTATATACATGTATGTCATCTCCTCCTGTATATAGTATATACCTGTATGTCATCTCCTCCTGTATTTAGTATATACCTGTATGTCATCTCCTCCTGTATATAGTATATACCTGTATGTCATCTCCTCTTGTATATAGTGTATACCTGTGTGTCTTCTCCTCCTGTATTAGACCTCTTTCACATGTTATTTGGTCTGTATTTTTACCTCAGTATGTGTAAGCTAAAACTTGGAGTAAAACCATCAGAGGAAAGGTTTTTTAGAAACACGTCACCACTTCCGTATTTTTCTTCCACTCGTGGTTTTGGTTTATAAATACTGAGGTAAAATACTGATCACATACTGAACGTGTGAAGGTGGCCTTATACACAGTCTCCACCTGCATCGCTTCACTCTTCTACATACACAGCCTCATTCTGCAGCAGCTACTCACTTCTCTCATTTTCCCCCTAACATCTCTCATTTTGCCCCTCACATCTCTATCCATGAGGCTCCTCCCTTTCCATTGATGTCATACCTCACAGGAGCAACTCCATTCTAGACACGATGGAGCTAGATGAGGCCTGTGCCTGCTATGCGGAGTGGGCGGGGCTCGATACATGCATAAACACACATACATACTGTACACTCAACTTTATATATATAGATGGAATTTTAATGATTTTACAGTCGAACAGAAGCAGTGTTTGCCACACTGTCATGCATATGACAGCGCAACAAACACCCGGTGTTCAGATGGCTGAACCCGAACAGTAACACAAACTTTCTGGTGAAATCCATGTTCGGTGTCCATGCCCGAACAGTAGGTGTTCGGTATGGACGCCAAACTTTACTCTTCGGGTTTGCCCATCTTTAATAGTGATTTACCCTTATTGCGCTTTGAAACTGAAAGAGGCATTAGGCCAAAAGTGATCAGTTTTGGCTTCAATTTTATTCCTGCTTCTCCCCTCAGTACGGAGTACTTTTTCTTTACTTTGGAGAGTCATTGCTACCAGATCTCTCCGGGTAGGGAGGTATCTTTAGGATGTTCTGCTTTAGAACCCTGTGAGCCATGACCCCCTGGGTAAAGACCATAACATGCAGCACTAGATAAAAAGGCCCCTTATCTCTGGAACCGTATGGCAGATTTGAAAAAAGAACACAGGAATACTCAAATAAACAGCAGGAATAAAGTAAGAGGTGACATATTTTTTAAAGGTGTATTCCAGTTGCAGGTTATAAAGGTTATTGTTGGTATGACCTAAAGCCATTTTCAAATATAGATTCTGTTTCAATTCTTCATGATTTTAAAGGGAACCTGTAATGAAATCAATTCTGCCCAGCATGGACATCATGAATCCGATCCTGGGTGTGGTATTGCAGCAGTGTTTAATGCTGCAGAATTTCAGAGACAACATGCTTTGACTGGGAATTACCCTATTTTCATAGACTGACAGGACTCTCCCTATGTGTGTCTATAGGGATAGACTTTTCGGTGTAGATGAGCAGGGCAGAAAGATGCCGCAAAGAACCTTTCTGGGACTAATCATCCGAGATTCATAGTCCTCAATCATCCATTCAAATATGTTTCCTGAAAATCCATAGCATTTCAGAATAAAATATACATGGCTGCAATAATAGTACAGCCAGTGTTTTATTGACGCTGCCCATAGTTTGGACATCATGAATATCACAACAGGATCTCTTTAAAAATCCGTTATTCTTGTTATTCATCGGAAACCTCCATTGCTTACTTCCAGATGACAGGCACAACACAGCACAACTTGTTAGAAGACACAGTTACAGAATCAGGACAGATGATTAATATTATTTAAAAGTATATTACTCTATTAATCTTGTGATTGTTTTTTCACAGTGGGGATAGATGTAGATGCTCTAGAAAGTTCAGAAACTGAAAGCGATGGTAAGTGACATGACTGATGATCCTTGTTAATTTTACTTATGTTGTTTTACAATGGTGGAGAGATACAGGTGCTTCCCACAAAATTAGATTATCATCAAAAAGTTAATTTATTTCTGTTCTTCAATACAAAAAGTGAATCTCATATATTAGATAGAGTCATTACAAACAGAGTGATCTACTACAAGTATTTATTTCTGTTAATGTTGATGATTATGGCTTACAGCCAGTGAAAACCCGAAAGTCATTATCTCAGTAAATTAGAATACTTTAGAACACTAGCTTGAAAAATGATTTGAAAACCCGAAATGTTGGCTTACTGAAATGTATGTACAGAGAATGCTTTCAATACTTGGTCGGGGCTCATTTTGCATCAATTACTGCATCAATGTGGCGTGGCATAGAGACGATCAGCCTGCAGCACTGCTGAGGTGTTATGGAAGCCCAGGTTGCTTTGAAGGCAGCCTTCAGCTCGTCTGCATTGTTGGGTCTGGTGTCTCTCATCCTCCTCTTGAAAATACCCCATAAATTCTCTATGGTGTTGTCAGGCGAGTTTGCTGGCCAATCAAGCACAGTGATAGTGTTGTTTTTAAACCAAGTATTGGTACTTTTGGCAGTGTGGACAGGTGCCAAGTCCTGCTGAAGAAAGAAATTTCCATCTCCAAAAATCTTGTCGGCAGAGGAAAGTATGAAGTGCTCTAACATTTCCTAGTAAATGGCTGTGCTGACTTTGGTCTTGATAAAACACAGTGGACCTACATCAGCAGATGACATGGCCCCCCAAACCATGACTGATTGTGAAAACTTCACACTAGGCCTCAAGCAGCTTGGATTTTGTGCCTCTCCACTCTTCCTCCAGACTCTGGGACCATGATTTCCAAGGTCTAGTGTGAAGTTAGGACCGGATCCTAGCTCCCCACAAGGTACGCAGCGGCCTTCCTGGATGATATTGTGATCTTCAGCCAGAATTGGGGATGCCATCTGAGCAAGGTCCAGATGATATTTGATGCTCTACGGGAGGCAGTTTTTTCCATAAACCCAAAGAAATGCGTCTTGGGAATGGAGGAAGCGACATACTTGGGATATGTTGTAGGGAGGAGTGAAATAATCCCCAGATAAATAAAGTTGAGGTGATCCAGGGCTGGCCACAACCCCTCTCAAAAAAGCAGGTCAGGGCATTCATGGGCATTGTGGGCTATTACCGCCGGTTTATCCCAAACTTCATCATAGTAGCTGCCTCTCTGACAGACTGTTATGACCCCAATGGCAGAGGGTCTCAGAAATAAATACCAAGTCTGCAAACACAAAAAACCAGCTCATAGGGCAGTGGTAACTGGGCTGACCGTATAGCTAATCCTAGCACCACAAATAGCAGCAGCCGGGGAACGTGCCTACGTTGGTTCTAGACGTCTCGCGCCAGCCGGAGAACTAACTAACCCTAGAAGGGAAAAGATAGACCTTTCTTGCCTCCAGAGAAAAGACCCCAAAAGTTGGATACAAGCCCCCAACAAATAATAACGGTGAGGTAAGAAGAAAAGACAAACATAAGAATGAACTAGGTATTTAGCAAAGAGAGGCCCACTGACTAATAGCAGAATATAGTAAGATGACTTATACGGTCAGCAAAAACCCTATCAAAAATATCCATGCTGGATATTCAAGAACCCCCGAACCGTCTAACGGCCCGGGGGGAGAATACCAGCCCCCTAGAGCTTCCAGCAAAATCAGGAATCACATTTAGTACAAGCTGGACAAAAAATAAGAGCAATACAAATAACCAAAAAACAAGGAAGCAGGACTTAGCTTAATTTTGCAAGAACCAGGACCAGCAGACAGGAGCAAACAGAAAGGACTGATTACAACGATGCCAGGCACCAGACTAAGAATTCAGGAAGTTCATATAGCAACACCCCTGGACTAACGACCCAGGTGGGTGCCAAACTAGGGAAAGACAATCTCAGAGTCATACCACTAGTGACCACAAGAGGGAGCCAAAAAAGTCTAATTCACAACAGTACCCCCCCTTTAAGGAGGGGTCACCGAACCCTCACCAAGACCACCAGGGCGATCAGGATGAGCAGCGTCAAAGGCACGAACTAAATCGGCCGCATGCACATAAGAGGCAACCACCCAGGAATTATCCTCCTGACCATAGCCCTTCCACTTGACCAGATACTGAAGCCTCCGTCTGGAGAGACGAGAATCCAAGATCTTCTCCACCACGTACTCCAACTCGCCCTCAACCAACACCGGAGCAGGAGGCTCAACAGAAGGAACCACAGGTACAACGTACCGCCGCAACAAAGACCTATGGAACACGTTGTGAATGGCAAACGACACCGGAAGATCCAAGCGAAAGGACACAGGATTAAGGATTTCCAATATCTTGTAAGGACCGATGAAGCGAGGCTTGAATTTAGAAGAGGAGACCTTCATAGGAACAAATCGAGAAGACAGCCATACCAAATCCCCAACACGAAGTCGGGGACCCACACCGCGGCGGCGGTTGGCAAAACGCTGAGCCTTCTACTGTGACAACTTCAAGTTGTCCACCACATGATTCCAAATCTGCTGCAACCTATCCAACACAGAATCTACCCCAGGACAGTCAGAAGGCTCCACATGTCCCGAGGAAAAACGAGGATGGAAACCAGAGTTGCAGAAAAATGGCGAGACCAAAGTAGCGGAACTAGCCCGATTATTAGGGGCAAACTCAGCCAACGGCAAGAAGGTCACCCAATCATCCTGATCCGCAGAAACAAAACACCTCAAATAAGCCTCCAAAGTTTGATTAGTTCGCTCCGTTTGTCCATTAGTCTGAGGAAGAAAGGCAGACGAAAACGACAAATCAATGCCCATCTTAGCAAAAAAGGATCGCCAGAACCTGGAAACAAACTGGGATCCTCTGTCAGACACGATATTCTCAGGAATGCCGTGTAAACGAACCACATTCTGAAAGAACAAAGGAACCAGATCAGAAGAGGAAGGCAGCTTAGGCAAAGATACCAAATGGACCATCTTGGAAAAGCGATCACATACCACCCAGATGACAGACATGCCCTGAGACACCGGAAGATCTGAAATGAAATCCATGGAAATGTGTGTCCAAGGCCTCTTCGGGACAGGCAAGGGCAAGAGCAACCCGCTGGCACGAGAACAGCAAGGCTTAGCTCGAGCACAAGTCCCACAGGACTGCACAAATGACCGCACATCCCGTGACAAGGAAGGCCACCAAAACGACCTAGCCACCAAATCTCTGGTGCCAAATATTCCCGGATGCCCTGCCAACACCGAGGAATGAACCTCGGAAATGACTCTGCTGGTCCATTTAACAGGAACAAACAGTCTGTCAGGTGGACAAGAGTCAGGTCTACCAGCCTGAAATCTCTGCAACATACGTCGCAAATCCGGAGAAATGGCTGACAAGATTACTCCCTCTTTAAGAATACCAACTGGGTCTGCGACTCCAGGAGAGTCAGGCACAAAGCTCCTTGAAAGAGCATCAGCCTTCACATTCTTTGAACCTGGTAAATACGAGACCACAAAGTCAAAACGGGAGAAAAACAATGACCAACGGGCCTGTCTAGGATTCAGGCGTTTAGCAGACTCGAGATACATCAGATTTTTGTGATCAGTCAAGACCACCACACGATGCTTAGCACCCTCGAGCCAATGACGCCACTCCTCAAATGCCCACTTCATGGCCAGCAACTCCCGATTGCCAACATCATAATTCCACTCAGCAAGCGAAAACTTCCTAGAGAAAAAAGCACATGGTCTCATTACAGAGCAACCAGGGCCTCTCTGCGACAAAACGGCCCCTGCCCCAATCTCAGAAGCATCCACTTCAACCTGAAAGGGAAGTGAGACATCAGGCTGGCACAAAACAGGCGCTGAAGTAAACCGGCGCTTCAACTATTGGAAAGCCTCCACGGCTGCAGGAGCCCAGTTAGCAACATCAGAACCTTTCTTGGTCATATCCGTCAAAGGTTTAACAATGCTAGAAAAATTAGCGATAAAACAACGGTAGAAGTTAGCAAAACCCAAGAACTTCTGAAGACTCTTAACTGACGTGGGTTGAGTCCAATCATGAATAGCTCGGACCTTGACTGGGTCCATCTCCACCGCAGAAGGGGAGAAAATAAAACCCAAAAAGGGAACCTTCTGTACTCCAAAGAGACACTTTGAGCCCTTAACAAACAAAGCATTCTCACGCAAAACCTGAAACACCATCCTGACCTGCTCTACATGCGAGTCCCAATCATCAGAAAAAAACAGAATATCATCCAGATAAACAATCATAAATTTATCCAGATACTTCCGGAAAATATCATGCATAAAGGACTGAAACACTGAAGGAGCATTAGAGAGCCCAAAAGGCATCACCAAGTACTCAAAATGACCTTCGGGCGTATTAAATGCAGTTTTCCATTCATCTCCTTGCTTAATGCGCACAAGGTTGTACGCACCACGAAGATCTATCTTGGTGAACCACTTGGCACCTTTAATCCGGGCAAACAAGTCCGACAACAGAGGCAAAGGATACTGAAACTTAACAGTGATTTTATTCAGAAGCCGATAGTCAATACAAGGTCTCAAAGGTCCGTCCTTCTTGGCCACAAAAAAGAATCCCGCACCAAGAGGGGAAGAGGATGGACGGATATGCCCCTTCTCCAGAGATTCCTTGATATACGAACGCATTGCGGTATGCTCAGGTACAGACAGATTAAATAATCTTCCCTTAGGAAATTTACTACCCGGAATCAAATCTATAGCGCAGTCACAGTCCCTATGAGGAGGAAGAGCACTGGACCTGGACTCGCTGAATACATCCTGATAATCAGACAAATACTCAGGAACTTCCGAAGGAGTAGAGGAAGCAATAGACACCGGTGGGGAATCACCATGAATTCCCTGACAGCCCCAACTTGACACAGACATTGCCTTCCAATCCAAGACTGGATTATGGGTCTGTAACCATGGCAGACCCAAAACGACCAAATCATGCATTTTATGCAGAACAAGAAAACGAATCACCTCCCGATGTTCAGGAGTCATGCACATGGTTACCTGTGTCCAAAACTGCGGTTTATTTTCCGCCAATGGCGTAGCATCAATACCTCTAAGAGGGATAGGATTTACCAATGGCTCAAGAACAAAACCACAGCGCTTGGCAAATGACAGATCCATAAGACTCAGGGCAGCACCTGAATCCACAAACGCCATAACAGGGTAGGAAGACAATGAGCAAATTAAAGTCACAGACAAAATAAATTTAGGTTGCAAATTATCAATGGCGACAGGGCTAACAACCCTTGTAAGGCGTTTAGAGCATGCTGATATAACATGTGTAGGATCACCACAGTAAAAACACAACCCATTCTGACGTCTATGATTTTTCCGTTCATTTCTAGTCTGAATTCTATCACATTGCATTAAATCAGGTGTTTGTTCAGACAACACCACCAGAGGATTAGCAGTTTTGCGCTCCCGCAAACGCCGGTCAATTTGAATAGCCAGTCATTCAGACTTGTAGGAATGGAGAAACCCACCATCACATTCTTAATGGCTTCAGAAAGGCCATTTCTGAAATTTGCGGCCAGAGCACACTCATTCCACTGAGTAAGCACGGACCATTTCCGAAATTTTTGGCAATACACTTCAGCTTCATCCTGGCCCTGAGAAATAGCCAGCAAGGCTTTTTCTGCCTGAATTTCAAGATTGGGTTCCTCGTAAAGCAATCCGAGCGCCAGAAAAAACGCATCAATATTCGCCAATGCCGGATCTCCTGGCGCTAGCGAGAAAGCCCAATCCTGAGGGTCGCCCTGCAAGAAAGAGATAACAATTTTAACTTGCTGAGCTGAGTCTCCAGACGAACGGGGTCTCAGAGAAAGAAACAATTTACAATTATTCCTGAAATTCCTAAACTTAAATCGATCTCCAGAGAACAGTTCAGGAATAGGTATTTTAAGTTCAGACATTGGACTACTGGTAACAAAATCTTGTATGCCCTGCACACGAGCAGCAAGCTGATCCACACTTGTAATCAGAGTCTGGACATTCATGTCTGCAGCAAGCTTAAGCCACTCAGAGGTAAAGGGGAGAAAGAAAGAGAGGAAAAAAAAAAAAAAAACCTCAGAATTTCCTTTCTTATTATTCCACTTCTGCAATGCATTAAACATTCAACTTTGGCCTGGCATACTGTTATGACCCCAATGGCAGAGGGTCTCAGAAATAAATACCAAGTCTGCAAACACAAAAAACCAGCTCATAGGGCAGTGGTAACTGGGCTGACCGTATAGCTAATCCTAGCACCACAAATAGCAGCAGCCGGGGAACGTGCCTACGTTGGTTCTAGACGTCTCGCGCCAGCCGGAGAACTAACTAACCCTAGAAGGGAAAAGATAGACCTTTCTTGCCTCCAGAGAAAAGACCCCAAAAGTTGGATACAAGCCCCCAACAAATAATAACGGTGAGGTAAGAAGAAAAGACAAACGTAAGAATGAACTAGGTATTTAGCAAAGAGAGGCCCACTGACTAATAGCAGAATATAGTAAGATGACTTATACGGTCAGCAAAAACCCTATCAAAAATATCCACGCTGGATATTCAAGAACCCCCGAGCCGTCTAACGGCCCGGGGGGAGAATACCAGCCCCCTAGAGCTTCCAGCAAAATCAGGAATCACATTTAGTACAAGCTGGACAAAAAATAAGAGCAATACAAATAACCAAAAAACAAGGAAGCAGGACTTAGCTTAATTTTGCAAGAACCAGGACCAGCAGACAAGAGCAAACAGAAAGGACTGATTACAACGATGCCAGGCACCAGACTAAGAATTCAGGAAGTTCATATAGCAACACCCCTGGACTAACGACCCAGGTGGGTGCCAAACTAGGGAAAGACAATCTCAGAGTCATACCACTAGTGACCACAAGAGGGAGCCAAAAAAGTCTAATTCACAACACAGACAACCTTAAAGGGACAAAGTCATCTATCCTGGAACTGAAGCTGGCCCTGTGTAAACAGCCGGTGTTGGTAGCATCCGATTTCCCCAAAGAATTTGTGTTCCAGACGGATGCATCGGATGTAGGGTTGGATGCTGTCTTATCTCAAAACATGAAAGGGGAAGAGCACCCCATAATGTATCTTAGCCGGAAGTTGTCATCCTCCAAGAAGAATAATTCCATAGTGGAGAAGGAATGTTTAGCCATCAAGTGGGCGATGGACACTCTAAGGTACTACCTCTTAGGCAGGAAGTTCATGTCACGATAAGCTGCAGCTGCTGATGCGGAACAGCCCATAGACGCCAACACGCCGACTGACCATGATGGCGTGGGGCACGCATCCCCCGGGGACGTAATACGGACCTTTTATATTGTAGAGGGGGACCCAGGTCTACCCAAACTAGGGGAGAGCAGAGACTGGGGTTCTTTGACAGCTGAGCATGTGGACAAGGAAAGAGACACATATGACTTGATTACACTGCACAACTTCAGGTATTGAGAAAGTAAAGTTGACTAAAGTAAAGTCACACAGTACATAAACCAAACATGACTATGCCAGGCTCCCAATTCCACACCTCCCAGAAGTGTACCACCCAGTGGACCCCAAGGCACCAATGGATCACCGAGGCACACATAGGCGGGACATCAGGACACAGGCAGGACATCAGTGTACACGAGGTTATCAGGACATCAGGACATCAGGGTACACAAGGTCATCAGCATGCAGGCAGGACATCAGGGTACAGACAGGACATCAAGACATCTGGACACAGGGTCACCAGCAGACATCAGACAAGAGTCGTTCAGTTCCGGACATCCAACACGACCTATAGGCACCACCACAGTCATCAGTCTCCAAACTCCTGGCAGCTGTCATCAGGTTCCAGACTGTGGTTGTCAGGCTCCAGGCATCAGACCTAGGAAGGAACTCAAGCGGGATGGTGCTAGAACCTCAGGATTGCTGGGCCTGCCAGGAGCTAGCACCGCATGGTAGCCAGAGCACAGAGTAGGGGATCCTCAGCTGAAACACCGGTTACAAGAGACTCAAAGTCACTGGGTGCGAGGCTCCAGACACAGAGGGATTCCAGGAACATAAAAAGCAGACACAGTTCAGACAGGGTCAGGTACAGGACAGGTACAGGATCAAGGATTCATGCCTGGATTTACCACCTCCAGCACAGGCACCAAAACAGGACATAACAGGAATCAAGGCAAGGACTTTGGTACCAAAACATAGACAGGAGAGGTGCAGGAACACAAAACACACAGCAAAGTTCAGGAGCTTTGTGAGTAGCTCGGGCCCCGCCCATAGGGCAGAGGAACTTTATATAGGAGCTGCCCCTCAGCAATTGGCTGGGGACAGCATTTCAAGTACACACACTAACCCTGATAAAAGCAGGGGAGGTGTGGCTGCGCACGCCCTTAGCATAAACAGAAACCATTACAGCACAATCAGTGCAGGAACTGAGGCTCAGGGCACCTGGCAGCAGACACACGTGGAAAGTTATGCACCAGCTACAAATGACCTCGCAACCCATGGATAGCTTCCACAGTGGCAACCAAGGACCACACATGCGGATGGTCATGCAGCAGAGGAAAGACCTAACTACACATGTACGGCTTCGCAGCAGAGCAGGGAACTGAGAAGGCTCCATACAGGTAACAGCCAACAGTATCCCAGCTCAATTAGGGGGAAAAGAGCAAAGGGTTAAAGCAAAGTCATGCATTGTCACGGCGAAAACCAGATATAGACAGAGCGGTGTGACAGTTCAGACTAGTATCAGACCATGTTTCTCTGAAATGGATGAAGGAGAAGAAGGGGGACAATGCCCGAGTGACCAGGTGGTTCCTAGCACTTCAACATTTTAACTTCCATGTGGATAATAGGCCAGGGAAACTGCATGACAATGCTGACGCTCTGTCGAGAATCCACTGTTTTTTGGCAGAAGGTGCCAAGCCCCCCGGCTTTGGGCAGAGAGGGGGTATGTAAGATGGCCGCCGGACCAATCCTTGAGGGGAGATATGTGTCATTGCGGCTATTATCTGCGGTGAGGTGAGCTCAGAAGCATGTTCCAGCACATATAGTGTTCTCAAGTTATCAGGCCACTCCAGGGCCGAGTTTTAACCCCTTCACCCCCAAGGGTGGTTTGCACGTTAATGACCAGGCCAATTTTTACAATTCTGACCACTGTCCCTTTATGAGGTTATAACTCTGGAACGCTTCAACAGATCTTGGCGATTCTGACACTGTTTTCTCGTGACATATTGTAATTCATGATAGTGGTAAAATTTCTTCGATATAACTTGCGTTTATTTGTTAAAAAAAGGATATTTGGCGAAAATTTTGAAAATTTCGCAATTTTCCAAATTTGAATTTTTATGCCCTTAAATCACAGACATATGTCACGCAAAATACTTAATAAGTAACATTTCCCACATGTCTACTTTACATCAGCACAATTTTGGAACCAAATTTTTTTTTTGTTATTGAGTTATAACGGTTAAAAATTGACCAGCAATTTCTCATTTTTACAACACCATTTTTTTCAGGGACCACATCTCATTTGAAGTCATTTTGAGGGGTCTATATGACAGAAAATACCCAAGTGTGACACGATTCTAAAAACTCCACCCCTCAAGGTGCTCAAAACCACATTCAAGAAATGTATTAACCCTTCAGGTGTTTCACAGGAATTTTTGGAATGTTTGAAAAAAAGTTAAATGTTCATTTTTATTTACACAAAATTTATTTCAGCTCCAATTTGTTTTATTTTACCAAGGGTAACAGGAGAAAATGGACCCCAAAAGTTGTTGTACAATTTGTCCTGAGTACGCTGATACCCCATATGTGGGGGTAAACCACTGTTTGGGCGCATGGCAGAGCTCGGAAGGGAAGGAGCGCCATTTGACTTTTCAATGCAAAATTGACTGGAATTGAGATGGGACGCCATGTTGCATTTGGAGAGCCCCTGATGTGCCTTAACATTGAAACCCCCCACAAGTGACACCATTTTGGAAAGTAGACCCCCTAAGGAACTTATCTAGATGTGTTTTGAGAGCTTTGAACCACCAAGTGTTTCACTACAGTTTATAACGCAGAGCCGACAAAATAAAAATTCCTTTTTTTTTCACAAAAATTATTTTTTAGCCCCCAGTTTTGTATTTTCACAAGGGTAACAGGATAAATTGGACCCCAAAAGTTGTTGTCCAATTTGTCCTGTGTACGCTGATACCCCATATGTGGGGGTAAACCACTGTTTGGGCGCATGGCAGAGCTCGGAAGGGAAGGAGCGTCATTTGGAATGCAGACTTAGATGGATTGGTCTGCAGGAGTCACGTTGCATTTGCAGAGCCCCTGATTTACCCAAACAGTAGAAAACCCCCACAAGTTACCCCATATTGGAAACTAGACCTCCCAAGGAACTTACCTAGATGTGTTGTGAGAACTTTGAACCCCCAAGTGTTTCACTACAGTTTATAACGCAGGGCCGCAAAAATTAAAAAAAAAAAATGTCCACAAAAATTATTTTTAGCCCCCAGTTTTGTATTTTCCCAAGGGTAACAGGAGAAATTGGACCCCAAAAGTTGCTGTACAATTTGTCCTGAGTATGCTGATATCCCATATGTGGGGGGGAACCACCGTTTGGGCGCATGGCAGAGCTCGGAAGGGAAGGAGCGCCATTTGGAATGCAGACTTAGATGGATTGGTCAGCAGGCATCACGTTGCATTTGCAGAGCCCCTGATGTACCCAAACAGTAGAAACCCCCAAAAGTGACCCCACATTGGAAACTAGACCTCCCAAGGAACTTATCTAGATGTGTTGTGAGAACTTTGAACCCCCAAGTGTTTCACTACAGTTTACAATGCAGAGCCATGAAAATAAAAAATCTTTTTTTTTCCCACAAAAATGATTTTTAGCCCCCCAAATTTATGTTTTCCCAAGGGTAACAAGAGAACTTGGACCCCAAAAGTTGTTGTCCAATTTGTCCTGAGTATGCTGATGACCCATATGTTGGGGTAATAGAGAGAAGGAGCAGGGGCGCACTAATTTCAAATATATGATTAGTCGTAGTGGGGTGCAACACAGAGTCTATAAATAACAATTTGTCAAAACCAGAAAAGATAGACTCATATAGTATGCACACCCACAAAGATAAAAGAACATATATATATGTAAATGTATCAAAAAACACCTTTATTGCATCTCAAGGAACACATTAAAAACATCTAAAACATGACATACATGCAAAACACCATACCCCAAAACTACGATGAAAAAACCCCATCAATATGCCAGCAACATCATATATATGCATGCAAATAAATCACCCCCTATGCTAGAGTCATTGCCTCTTGATATGAGGTGCCCCTAAATACTAACTGACCTGACCTATATGACACATGTGCATCATGCAGCATACCTAGGATTCCGCCAATAAGGTAAATGTGTATATTGGTAATGCATACATATACACCGTGGGCATGTGGAAGCCGTGATATGCAAGAGCCATCCAGAGGTATACTACCTGTTGGTGGTCGGGGGCAGTGGGGCAGAGCTGTAAAGGTGCAGCACGCCTAGGAGGAGAAAGACTTCAAGCCAGGATTAGATCCCCGAGTAGCCATTTGGGGGATGAGCATGGTGGCCTAAAAGAATACAAGGGGTATGGTGCAAGACGGCCCAACGCGTGTCGCTGCCGCAGCAGCTTCGTCAGGGGAAGTGACTGAGGGCATCACAGGTGAGTTTAAATAGCGTATCAAATGAAAAAGATTACGTACCGCTGCGTGTGGCACATCATGTGCGGAGGGGAGGCCAGAGGGGCGGAGAGCGCCAGGTACGCCGCATTGAGGGAGACAGCATGATGCTGGAACAGAGGCGGCGTCCATCGGGTACAGTGCGCATGCGCACACCGCGACTCCAGATAGGGTCGCGTTGCGCAAGCGCCGTCCCAAGCCGGCAGGACACTGAATGGTGAGGTAGCCGGAAGTAAGGAAAAGAGTAGAGTGAAAGTCCATATGGAAGGGCTATTTTGAAGCCACACGAAAAAGGACATAAAGGTCAATGAAAGAAATCAATACTAATAGGGGCAATGATAAGTTATTCATATAAATGGCGAACCAACTGATACTTCAGAGGACCTGTGATGGTAACCAAGTCGGCATCTTAAGACCTGTGGAGCCAGAATTACTTATTAAGAATAAAAGTAAAAAATAATAAATGATACAAATAATAATAAATGGTCCATGACCCACAGGGGAACTACATGGATACGTATTAGAGGGGCCCATAAATGCTTAGAACAGCCAGTAGAACCTAAAGGAGAAGCTGGTTATTTAGACAAAGTGTGCATATCCCAACAGCACACCATACAAGGGTACACAGGTAGAGTATTAATATATGCAAATATACACCCATGTGTGAATTTACATTAAAGTGTCTTCTACTAATGACCCAATTCCGAAGGTCTGGTATAGTTCATATCCGAACACCCAAGTCCAAAAGAGGGCCACTCCTATAAAAAAATCTTCCATCCAGCTGATTCGACCATATGTCCTTCTCATGGTAATGGGTGAGGTCTGCCATAGCCATATCCAGAGTGAAGATAGGAACAGTCCAAGTTGTTAGAGATAATTCTGTCAACATATGTTGTGTTTCCATTCTCTTCAGTAACTGTCTACATCCACACTCCATCCATTTTGCGTCCACTATTCCAGAATTCCATAAGGCGACACAGATCCCAGAGTGGTTTTCCAGAATTTATCAACGACCAATATATCCCTGGTCCCATTTTATACGATATCAGCTTCCCTAGAGAAAATAATATGCACAGAATAAGAAAAAGGAGGCGGATCAAGCATAACACTAAAAAATCTACCCCAGGAACCCCGTGAAAAGAAGCTCTTCGTTGAGCCCCAGGGGTGTAACTGCCTGGAGTTTGAAAATCCACCTAGATTCTGCGCGCAAAAGAAGGTTGTGTATATTGCCACCCCTTTCGCCACAACAGATCTTCTGTAACCCCACAATTTTGAGATTCGTGGGGGAACCCCTGTGCATGGACAAAAAGTGTGCCGCCACAGGGGTGAGAATTTTACCTTTTACTTGATCTGTGGCTGCCAGGCGGATGGTGGATATATGCTTCTGTGATCGTTTACGCAATTCTTGGGATGTCTGCCCCACATAAACCCTGTTACAGGGGCACAAACGAGCATAAATCACGTTCCTAGTCTTACAATTTATGTAAGTTTTTAGAGCGTGTCTACTAGAATTGTTTGGATGTATAAATGAATCTTGCGTGGGTGCCATGAACGGGCAGACATTACATTCCCCGCAGGGGAATGACCCCTTAAGGACAATACCCCTGTTTAGTTTAACCGTGGGCCTGGAGAAATGGCTCTTGGTCAACAGCTGCCTCAAATTAGGGGCTCTTCTGGAAGTCAGGAGTGGCCTACTACTGATTATTTCAGTCGTTTGAATATCCGTTTTTAATATGGGCCAATGTCTGGTCAGGATGGCTCTTACCTGTCCCCAACTATCGTTGAATTCCGTGATAAATCTTGTTTGTGATTGCCGCGGACGTCTAGTGGAGGTCAAGAGGGCAGTCTGATCCTGTTGTTTTGCTCGTTGAAAAGCCGTGGAGACCACCCGCTTCGGGTAGTTCCTCTGTCTAAAACGATCCATCAGATCACGAGCTTGGGTTAAGAAATCCTGCTCCAGAGTACAATTACGTCTAATGCATAAAAATTGCCCTGTAGGGACACCAACCTTGGTATGCCAGGGGTGAAAGCTGTTAAACTCTAGGAGGGCATTTGTCGCTGTCGGTTTCCTGAAGAGGTCCGTCGCCAAGTGATCTCCCCTCTTAAATATCCTCAGATCCAAAAAGTTGATGGAGCTATTGGAGATAGAATGGGTTAGAAAGATGTTGTGGGAGTTGGCATTAAGACCATTGATGAATTCAACACAGTCCTCCCTGGTACCCAGCCAAATGAAGAATATGTCATCGATATATCGATGCCAATTCCGGACCTGGTTTTTAAAGGCCATGGATGGGTACACGAACATCTCCTCCCACCAACCTAGAAAAATATTTGCATAGGTTGGCGCGCATTTTGCCCCCATTGCCACTCCTGCTATCTGTAAATAAAAAGTCCTATCAAACAAAAAAAAGTTGTGATGAAGTACGAATCTGAGTAGATCCAAGAGGAAAGAATCATGTCCCCGGTCCGATTGTGTGTTCTTATCCAGGAAAAAGGTTACCGCATTAAGACCGTCCCCATGCTCAATATTGGAGTACAAAGACTCCACGTCACACGTCACCAGATAGAACTCTCCCGGTAATTTTATCTGTCCACAGACCTCTATAAAGTGCGCGGAATCCCTGATGAAAGAGGGTAGGGCTGTGACAATGGGTTGAAAAAAGAAATCCAGGTACTCACTTGCCCGCTCACAGATGCTGCCAATACTGGAGACAATCGGTCTCCCAGGTGGTCTCTTCTCATCTTTGTGTATCTTCGGCAACATGTAAAATGTTGCCGTCACCGGATGTTCCACCCATAGGTATTTTTTCTCTTGGGGCGAGATGATACCGAAGCGCTGTGTCCTGCAAAGTAAGGCGTCAAATTTAGATGCAAAGGTATCCGTAGGGTCAGATGGTAACCTTTGATAGCACCTAGAATTAGTAAGCTGTCTGTTCGCCTCAGTCAGATATGCTTCCACAGACCACAACACCACGTTGCCCCCTTTATCTGCCTCCTTAATGATGAACTCTTTATTGTTTTGTAAGTCCCACAAGGCTCGTTTTTCCTCATGGCTTATATTGGAAAGTGTACTCACCCGATTTGGCATGGTCAAGATGTCTCGTTTCACCAGCTCAAAGAATATTTTAATGGCAGGCACTAATGAAAAAGAGGGTGTTCTGAGATTTTTGTTTCTACCTGGGAATCTTTTCCTGGTATATCCTGATTCATTTTCTTCCAATAGGTCTAGTAGATCTTGAAAGGCTTGACGCTCGTCTAGAGGCATAGATTGCAAAATATCTGTTTTTTTGTAGATCACCTGGAATGTGAGGTTCCTGCAGAAAAGATAAAGGTCTTTGACCAAAGTGAATTTATCGGCAGCCATCTTAGCAAAAAAGGATCGCCAGAACCTGGAAACAAACTGGGATCCTCTGTCAGACACGATATTCTCAGGAATGCCGTGTAAACGAACCACATTCTGAAAGAACAAAGGAACCAGATCAGAAGAGGAAGGCAGCTTAGGCAAAGATACCAAATGGACCATCTTGGAAAAGCGATCACATACCACCCAGATGACAGACATGCCCTGAGACACCGGAAGATCTGAAATGAAATCCATGGAAATGTGTGTCCAAGGCCTCTTCGGGACAGGCAAGGGCAAGAGCAACCCGCTGGCACGAGAACAGCAAGGCTTAGCTCGAGCACAAGTCCCACAGGACTGCACAAATGACCGCACATCCCGTGACAAGGAAGGCCACCAAAACGACCTAGCCACCAAATCTCTGGTGCCAAATATTCCCGGATGCCCTGCCAACACCGAGGATTGAACCTCGGAAATGACTCTGCTGGTCCATTTAACAGGAACAAACAGTCTGTCAGGTGGACAAGAGTCAGGTCTACCAGCCTGAAATCTCTGCAACACATGTCGCTAATCCGGAGAAATGGCTGACAAGATTACTCCCTCTTTAAGAATACCAACTGGTTCTGCGACTCCAGGAGAGTCAGGCACAAAGCTCCTTGAAAGAGCATCAGCCTTCACATTCTTTGAACCTGGTAAATACGAGATCACAAAGTCAAAACGGGAGAAAAACAATGACCAACGGGCCTGTCTAGGATTCAGGCGTTTAGCAGACTCGAGATACATCAGATTTTTGTGATCAGTCAAGACCACCACACGATGCTTAGCACCCTCGAGCCAATGACGCCACTCCTCAAATGCCCACTTCATGGCCAGCAACTCCCGATTGCCAACATCATAATTCCGCTCAGCAAGCGAAAACTTCCTAGAGAAAAAAGCACATGGTCTCATTACAGAGCAACCAGGGCCTCTCTGCGACAAAACGGCCCCTGCCCCAATCTCAGAAGCATCCACTTCAACCTGAAAGGGAAGTGAGACATCAGGCTGGCACAAAACAGGCGCTGAAGTAAACCGGCGCTTCAACTATTGGAAAGCCTCCACGGCTGCAGGAGCCCAGTTAGCAACATCAGAACCTTTCTTGGTCATATCCGTCAAAGGTTTAACAATGCTAGAAAAATTAGCGATAAAACGACGGTAGAAGTTAGCAAAACCCAAGAACTTCTGAAGACTCTTAACTGACGTGGGTTGAGTCCAATCATGAATAGCTCGGACCTTGACTGGGTCCATCTCCACCGCAGAAGGGGAGAAAATAAAACCCAAAAAGGGAACCTTCTGTACTCCAAAGAGACACTTTGAGCCCTTAACAAACAAAGCATTCTCACGCAAAACCTGAAACACCATCCTGACCTGCTCTACATGCGAGTCCCAATCATCAGAAAAAAACAGAATATCATCCAGATAAACAATCATAAATTTATCCAGATACTTCCGGAAAATATCATGCATAAAGGACTGAAACACTGAAGGAGCATTAGAGAGCCCAAAAGGCATCACCAAGTACTCAAAATGACCTTCGGGCGTATTAAATGCAGTTTTCCATTCATCTCCTTGCTTAATGCGCACAAGGTTGTACGCACCACGAAGATCTATCTTGGTGAACCACTTGGCACCTTTAATCCGGGCAAACAAGTCCGACAACAGAGGCAAAGGATACTGAAACTTAACAGTGATTTTATTCAGAAGCCGATAGTCAATACAAGGTCTCAAAGGTCCGTCCTTCTTGGCCACAAAAAAGAATCCCGCACCAAGAGGGGAAGAGGATGGACGGATATGCCCCTTCTCCAGAGATTCCTTGATATACGAACGCATTGCGGTATGCTCAGGTACAGACAGATTAAATAATCTTCCCTTAGGAAATTTACTACCCGGAATCAAATCTATAGCGCAGTCACAGTCCCTATGAGGAGGAAGAGCACTGGACCTGGACTCGCTGAATACATCCTGATAATCAGACAAATACTCAGGAACTTCCGAAGGAGTAGAGGAAGCAATAGACACCGGTGGGGAATCACCATGAATTCCCTGACAGCCCCAACTTGACACAGACATTGCCTTCCAATCCAAGACTGGATTATGGGTCTGTAACCATGGCAGACCCAAAACGACCAAATCATGCATTTTATGCAGAACAAGAAAACGAATCACCTCCCGATGTTCAGGAGTCATGCACATGGTTACCTGTGTCCAAAACTGCGGTTTATTTTCCGCCAATGGCGTAGCATCAATACCTCTAAGAGGGATAGGATTTACCAATGGCTCAAGAACAAAACCACAGCGCTTGGCAAATGACAGATCCATAAGACTCAGGGCAGCACCTGAATCCACAAACGCCATAACAGGGTAGGAAGACAATGAGCAAATTAAAGTCACAGACAAAATAAATTTAGGTTGCAAATTACCAATGGCGACAGGGCTAACAACCCTTGTAAGGCGTTTAGAGCATGCTGATATAACATGTGTAGGATCACCACAGTAAAAACACAACCCATTCTGACGTCTATGATTTTTCCGTTCATTTCTAGTCTGAATTCTATCACATTGCATTAAATCAGGTGTTTGTTCAGACAACACCACCAGAGGATTAGCAGTTTTGCGCCCCCGCAAACGCCAGTCAATTTGAATAGCCAGCGCCATGGAATCATTCAGACTTGTAGAAATGGAGAAACCCACCATCACATTCTTAATGGCTTCAGAAAGGCCATTTCTGAAATTTGCGGCCAGAGCACACTCATTCCACTGAGTAAGCACGGACCATTTCCGAAATTTTTGGCAATACACTTCAGCTTCATCCTGGCCCTGAGAAATAGCCAGCAAGGCTTTTTCTGCCTGAATTTCAAGATTGGGTTCCTCGTAAAGCAATCCGAGCGCCAGAAAAAACGCATCAATATTCGCCAATGCCGGATCTCCTGGCGCTAGCGAGAAAGCCCAATCCTGAGGGTCGCCCTGCAAGAAAGAGATAACAATTTTAACTTGCTGAGCTGAGTCTCCAGACGAACGGGGTCTCAGAGAAAGAAACAATTTACAATTATTCCTGAAATTCCTAAACTTAAATCGATCTCCAGAGAACAGTTCAGGAATAGGTATTTTAAGTTCAGACATTGGACTACTGGTAACAAAATCTTGTATGCCCTGCACACGAGCAGCAAGCTGATCCACACTTGTAATCAGAGTCTGGACATTCATGTCTGCAGCAAGCTTAAGCCACTCAGAGGTAAAGGGGAGAAAGAAAGAGAGGAAAAAAAAAAAAAAAACCTCAGAATTTCCTTTCTTATTATTCCACTTCTGCAATGCATTAAACATTCAACTTTGGCCTGGCATACTGTTATGACCCCAATGGCAGAGGGTCTCAGAAATAAATACCAAGTCTGCAAACACAAAAAACCAGCTCATAGGGCAGTGGTAACTGGGCTGACCGTATAGCTAATCCTAGCACCACAAATAGCAGCAGCCGGGGAACGTGCCTACGTTGGTTCTAGACGTCTCGCGCCAGCCGGAGAACTAACTAACCCTAGAAGGGAAAAGATAGACCTTTCTTGCCTCCAGAGAAAAGACCCCAAAAGTTGGATACAAGCCCCCAACAAATAATAACGGTGAGGTAAGAAGAAAAGACAAACGTAAGAATGAACTAGGTATTTAGCAAAGAGAGGCCCACTGACTAATAGCAGAATATAGTAAGATGACTTATACGGTCAGCAAAAACCCTATCAAAAATATCCACGCTGGATATTCAAGAACCCCCGAGCCGTCTAACGGCCCGGGGGGAGAATACCAGCCCCCTAGAGCTTCCAGCAAAATCAGGAATCACATTTAGTACAAGCTGGACAAAAAATAAGAGCAATACAAATAACCAAAAAACAAGGAAGCAGGACTTAGCTTAATTTTGCAAGAACCAGGACCAGCAGACAAGAGCAAACAGAAAGGACTGATTACAACGATGCCAGGCACCAGACTAAGAATTCAGGAAGTTCATATAGCAACACCCCTGGACTAACGACCCAGGTGGGTGCCAAACTAGGGAAAGACAATCTCAGAGTCATACCACTAGTGACCACAAGAGGGAGCCAAAAAAGTCTAATTCACAACACAGACAACCTTAAAGGGACAAAGTCATCTATCCTGGAACTGAAGCTGGCCCTGTGTAAACAGCCGGTGTTGGTAGCATCCGATTTCCCCAAAGAATTTGTCTTCCAGACGGATGCATCGGATGTAGGGTTGGATGCTGTCTTATCTCAAAACATGAAAGGGGAAGAGCACCCCATAATGTATCTTAGCCGGAAGTTGTCATCCTCCAAGAAGAATAATTCCATAGTGGAGAAGGAATGTTTAGCCATCAAGTGGGCGATGGACACTCTAAGGTACTACCTCTTAGGCAGGAAGTTCATGTCACGATAAGCTGCAGCTGCTGATGCGGAACAGCCCATAGACGCCAACACGCCGACTGACCATGATGGCGTGGGGCACGCATCCCCCGGGGACGTAATACGGACCTTTTATATTGTAGAGGGGGACCCAGGTCTACCCAAACTAGGGGAGAGCAGAGACTGGGGTTCTTTGACAGCTGAGCATGTGGACAAGGAAAGAGACACAGGAGGAAAGTTGTTGACCAATTTGTCCTGAGTATGCTGATGACCCATATGTTGGGGTAAACCCCTACTTGGGCGCACGGGAAAGCTCGGAAGGGAAGGAGCACTGTTTTACTTTTTTCAATGCAGAATTGGCTGGAATTGAGATCGGATGCCATGTCGCGTTTGGAGAGCCCCTGATGTGCCTAAACAGTGGAAACTCCCCAATTCTAACTGAAATTCTAATCCAAGCACACCCCTAACCCTAATCCCAACGGTAACCCTAACCACACCCCTAACCCTGACACACCCCTAACTCTAATCCCAACCGTAAATGTAATCCAAACCCTAACCCTAACTTTAACCCCAACCCTAACCCTAACTTTAGCCCCAACCCTAACCCTAACTTTAGCTCCAACCCTAGCCCCCACCCTAACCCTAGCCCTAACCCTAGCCCTAACCCTAACCCTAGCCCTAACCCTAGCCCTAACCCTAACCCTAGCCATAACCTAACCCTAACCCTAGCCCTAACCCTAGCCCTAACCCTATCCCTAACCCTAACCCTAGCCCTAACCCTAGCCCTAACCCTAACCCTAACCTTAATGGGAAAATGGAAATAAATAATTTTTTTTTAATTTTATTATTTTTCCCTAACTAAGGGGGTGATGAAGGGGGGTTTGATTTACTTTTATAGCATTTTTTATAGCAGATTTTTATGATTGGCAGCCGTCACACAGTAAAAGACGCTTTTTATAGCAAAAAAGTTTTTGTGTCTCCACATTTTGAGACCTATAATTTTTCCATATTTTGGTCCACAGAGTCATGTGAGGTCTTGTTTTTTGCGGGACGAGTTGACGTTTTTATTGGTAACATTTCCGGGCATGAGACATTTTTTGATCGCTTTTTATTCCGATTTTTGTGCGGCAGAATGACAAAGAAACAGCTATTCATGAATTTCTTTTGGGGGGGCGTTTATACCGTTCCACGTTTGGTAAAATTGATAAAGCATTTTTATTCTTCGGGTCAGTACGATTACAGTGATACCTCATTTATATCATTTTTTATGTTTTGGCGCTTTTATATGATAAAAACTATTTTATATAATAAATAATTATTTTGGCATCGCTTTATTCTGAGGACTATAACTTTTTTCTTTTTTCTTTGATGACGCAGTATGGTGGCTTGTTTTTTGCGGGACAAGATGTTGTTTTCAGCGGTACCATGGTTATTTATATCCGTCTTTTTTATCGCGTGTTATTCCACTTTTTGTTCGGCGGTATGATAATAAAGAGTTGTTTTTTGCCTTCTTTTTTTTCTTTTTTTCCCTACGGTGTTCACTGAAGGGGTTAACTAGTGGGACAGTTTTATAGGTTGGGTCGTTACGGATGCAGCGATACTAAATGTGTGTACTTTTATTGTTTTTTTTTATTTAGATAAAGAAATGTATTTATGGGAATAATATATATAATTTTTTTCTTTATTTAGGAATTTTTTTTATTTTTTTTTCACCTGTGGAAATTTTTTTTTTAACATTTTTACTTTTTCCCAGGGGGGGACATCACAGATCGCTGATCTGACAGTTTGCACAGCACTATGACGTACTATCCCGTCACTGGGAATTAAGTCCCAGGTCACCTTGACGGGATAGTACGTCATATGGGATTAAGGGGTTAAAGGCATTTAGGCCATGTTTAATATTGCTATTGCAGTGTTTGTTTACTGCTGCTGCACCATTAAAGGAAAAGTTATTTTTAGGGCTACATACTGTCCCTACTTAAGTAAAACCACTGTTATCTGCATTCAGTGCAGGGATAGCTGGTTGCGGAGGGATAGGCAATATTGCCTTGCGCAGGCGTGTACTCCGGAGGACAGAGAATGAACTTCAATCCAATATTGTGGCCAGCATGCAGCCAGCAGGTAAGGAAGGGGTGAATCAAACACCCGAAAACCCCGCCCATATGACCCAAAACTGGTCCCGCCAAATTCAGGTGACAGGTTCCCTTTAATAAATATATTAAAAAGAAGAGGGTCCAATACTGACCCCTGTGGTACCCCACTGCTAACCGCGACCCAGTCCGAGTGTGCTCCATTAATAACTACCCTTTGTTTCCTATCCCTGAGCCAGCTCTTAACCCACTTACACATATTTTCCCCTATCCCCATTATTCTCATTTTATGTATCAACCTTTTGTGTGGCACCGTATCAAAAACTTTTGAAAAGTCCATTACATCCACTGCGTTCCCTTGGTCCAGTCCAAAACTTACCTCTTCATAGAAATTGATCAGATTTGTCTGACAGGAACGGTCTCTAGTAAATCCATGTTGATACTGGGTCATGAGGTTATTCTTCTTCAGATACTCCAGCATAGCATCTCGTAGAATACCCTCCAGGATTTTACCCACAGTAGAGGTTAAGCTTACTGGCCTATAATTTCCGAGTTCAGTTTTTGTCCCCTTTTTGAATATTGGCACCACATTTGCTATACGCCAATCCCGTTTGTCAATTTTACTGATTGTTAGACGCCATACTTCCTGCTGGGTTAAGCAGGTGACATTTAATGGAGAATTTTTGTTATAGGTCGGCCACAACTACCAAGCCTAGCCTCATCTCATCTTCTCATTGCAGATTGGGTGATAATGAGGATGAGGAAACTGAGGAGGATGAGGAATGGGATGGTTGCCTGCACTACAAGGGGTACTACCCACACCAACTTCATCCTATCTATTCAGCCTGGATGGGTTGAAGAGGAGGAGGAGAGGGAGGAGTAGAGGGAGGAGGAGATGGAGATTCGTGTTTTTGGTAGGGACAAGGAAGTTTTGCATGTTGTGAGTATGGCATACATAGCTGACTTTATGCCTTTCCCGTGACCCTGGCTTTATATGCATTTTGGCCAACACTGATTACTGGTTATTCAACCGTTTCTCCCATCATACAAGGAGGACTTTATATCTCTTCTTTTAGTGGTAGAGAGGGCTAGTAAAATGGTGCAGTACCAGAAGGCCCCAGTCAAACAATTAGTACAATTCCAATCTAACAACGCTGGCGGCAGAGGTCATATCCGAGGGTAACCAGGGAACAGGGATGAGGGAGACACCAGGTCCAACAGAGGCAGAGGCAGGGGATACACTATCAGAGGTCTGGGACAGTTGCTTTAGATCCTTCCAGCGCCCAGTCCCGGATGCCTGACAAGACGGGAAAAGTTTTTGAAATGGTGAAGGAGTACCTTGAAAACCATACCAGCATCCTCTGTGATTCCTCTGTACCGTACAACTATTTTGTATCCAAGCTGAGAAAGTGGCATGAACTGTCTCTCTACAACTTGGAAGTGCTGGCCTGCCCTGCAGCTAGCGTTTTGTCAGAGCAGGTTTTTAGTACCGCTTGGGGCATAATAACTGATTGGCTTGAACTGAAATTTCTGACAGGTTGATTCTCCTCTCAAAATAAACAACTCTTGGATTGGACCAGACTTCTCAACCTCGCCGGATGACAGAAGCATTACCTAAAGCCAATTCAAATGTTCCTTTTTTCTGGTGTATTGCTCTGCACACCTTCAGTTCTCACTCAAATACGGGTATACGATTCATGGTTTCTTCTTTTTCTTGTCTTCCTACTCCATCATTTCAACATGGTCATCATGCGCCTCTCGCTCAAAATTTTTGCAGAGAAATCATGAAATCCCTTGAACAAAATTTTTACAGGGTCATCCTGCTGCCCTCACTCCTCCTTTTACAGGGTCATCCTGCGGCCTATGTCATCTACTGTAGTCATACCTGACAGGAAAATACAGTGAGAGATGGCCCAACTATTAAGGGGTGGAGTGGTGGGGTTCTTTTTTCTCTTTTTAAGTTTGCCTTATATAGAAGTCATTGTACAGGAAAGAATGTGTCCTAATAATTTTTCCTGTAAAATGCATTTTATTTTTGGTTTTGTATGTTTTATTGTCAATCTGTAAAAATGGCGTATTACTTTGACAACATTGTTCCCAGCAGCGACCTATGAGTCAGAGATTAATCCAGGAATATTCCTCACGCTGTTCTCCTTCCATTCAGCACTTTTTTCCATCCATTTCAGCAATTTTCCTGACCCACAGACCTCCTGTTAGGGTTTTCCAGAAAAAATTGAGTTTCTCATCGAGTTCAATTATTCTCGTTACACGAGTCGAGTCCATCCGATTGTCTGACCTACTCGATTCGAGTACTGAGCACTCCAGCATTTTAGTGCTCACTCATCACTATTTACTTTCAAGCTGAATTCTTGTAGTTATGAACAATTACAGTAGGTAAAAAAGACTATACTGAACCAGGGATTCAAAGACATGAGCTTGATAACATGGCTGACATGTCCAGAAATAGGAAGAAGAAGGGAGGGGTTACTGACATCAGAGCTAGGGAGGCAGACAGGGAAGCAGGGAGGACAAACTTCTAAATGGCAAACCTTATTGCATAGCAAGACAATGCAACAATAAAATACTGTATGATTCCCAAGTCGTGGGGGACATAACAAAATTTGTTTCCAATTCTAAAAAGGGATAATTTTTTTTTGTTTGTATTTGAAAATTCATTGCGTCTTCAATTTAAAATAAATAAACCTCTTTCTGTTTCCTCAATGTATTATACACATATTTTGGGGGGCAAATAGAGACTTTGCAGTACTAAGATTCACAACAAATACGTTCATTGCAAAATTGATTTTTGAGGAAAATTTTGCAGAACTGGTGAATCTGAATTGCAAAGATTTGCCATTCTCTCTACAGCACCCAAAATGTTTCTTTCACTGGGGTGGGCAGTTAATTATTTCAAGGGGCCAAATGAGAGACCATAACTGTTGTGGAGGGCCAAACCAATAAGTTGAAATTAATTCTGCTCAATATTAATACCTTCACCCCATGGGCGATTTTCCATTTTTCATTTTCGTTTTTTCCTTCCCTTCTTCCAAAAATCATAACTTTTAATTTTTTCTGCCAAAATAGCCTTCTGAGGGCTTGATTTTTGTGGGATGATTTGTACTTTTGAATAAACTGTTTTACCATAAAACATACAGGAAAAAAACCAAAGTGCAGTGAAATTGCAAAAACAGTGCTATTTCACAATTTATTTATTTTTTTTATTTAGCATGTTCACTAGATGCTAAAACTGCCCTGCCAATATAATTCTCCAGGTCTGTACGATATTGGTACACAAATACCAAACATACCAAACATATATTGGTTATTTTTAATTTAAGTGGTGGAAAAAAAATCCAAAATTTGTAATAAAAAAAAATTCCCTTATATTACCATATTCCGAGACCCATAGCGTCTCCATTTTTCAGGATCTATGGCTGGAGATTGGTTTATTAGTTGTGGCCTGAGCTGATGTTTTTATTTAAACCATTTTGGGGTAGATATAATGTTTTGATTGCCTGTTGCATTTTATTGCAATGTTGCGGGTGCCAAAAAGCATAACTCTGTTGTTTTTATTTTTTTTTTTGTTACGCCATTTTCCGATCTGAGTAATTTACTTTATATTTTTATAGATAGGACATTTCTGAATGCAGTGATACCAAATATGTGTCTTTTTTAATTGTTTTATTTTGAATGGAGAAAATATGGGTGATTTGAACTTTTCTCTTTTTTAAGATTTTTTTTTTTTTTTTTTTTACTTTTTACTGACTTCGATAGTCCTCGTAGGAGACTTGAACCTGAAATCATTCGACTGCCTGTGGTACACATAGCAGTGCTTTGTGTAGCAGAAATCATGATCAATGAAAGCCCACCTCGTGTCATGGTTCATAGGAGATTTACAATGACAAACACTGTGGTCTTCCGCAAACCCCTGGCTGTCATGACAACCCATCGGCGCCCTTTGTTCATTTGAAAGGGGCACCGATGGGCAGATCTTATGACTAGCTTCTGGCCAGAGATTGACAGTGGGATTAAATTTGATAATAGCCTTGGGTGGATGACGGATTTGCGTCACCAGTCATGAAAGGGTTAATATCAACATATTAATTACAGTTATAATTATTATTTTATATTAATATTATCACTTAATATTGTGCAGAATTAACCATACGAGCTCTCAAGCAGCCCCCTGCATACAGTATATGCCCCCCACAGCTCCCTACATACAGTATGAACCCTCACATAACCCTTTTATATACTGTACAGTTGTGCTCAAAAGTTTACATACCCTGGCAGAATTTTTGCTTTTTTGGCCTTATTTCAGAGAATATGAATGATAACACCAAAACTTTTTCTCCACTCATCGTTAGTGGTTGGGTGAAGCCATTTATTGTCAACCTACTGTGTTTTCTCTTTTTAAATCATAATGACAACCCAAAACATCCAAATGACCCTGATCAAAAGTTCACATACCCTGGTAATTTTGGCCTGATAACATGCACAAAAGGTGACACAAATGGGTTTGAATGGCTACTAAAGGTAACATCCTCACCTGTGACCTGTTTTCTTGTAAACAGTGTGTGTGCATAAAAGCTGAGTGAGTTTCTGGGATCCAGACAGACTCCTGCATCTTTCATCCAGCCACTGACGTTTCTGGATTGTGAGCCATAGGGAAAGCAAAAAAATTGTCAACAGATCTACCAGAAAAGGTAGTTGAACAGTATAAAATTGAAAAGGGATACAAAAAGAAATCAAAGGAATTGTTAATGCCAATCAACAGCGTTCAAACTGTGATTAACAAATGGAAAATCAGGGGCTCTGTAAAACAAAACCACGGTCAGGTAGACCAACAAAAATGTCATCCACAACTGCCAGGAAAATTGTTCGGGATGCAAAGAAAAACCCATAAATAACATCAGCTGAAATACAGGACTCTCTGAAAACTAGAGGTGTGGCTGTTTCAAGACGCACAATAAGGAGGCACTTGAAGAAAAATGGGCTGCATGGTCGAGTCACCAGAAAAAAAGCAATTACTGTGCAAATGCCACAAAATATCTCACCTACAATACGCAAAACAGCATAGAAACAAGCCTCAACTTCTGGAAGAAGGTAATTTGGAGTGATGAGACCAAAATTGAACTTTTTGGCCACAGCCATAAATGTTACATTTGGAGAGAGGTCAACAATGCCTATGATGAAAGGAACACCATTCCTACTGTAAAGCACGGAGGTGGATCGCTGATGTTTTGGGGATGTGTGAGCTACAAAGGCACAGGAAACTTGGTCAAAGTTGAAGGAAAGATGAATGTAGCACGTTATCAGCAAATACTGGAGGCAAATTTGCACTCATCAGCCCGGAAGCTGTGCATGGAACGTACTTGGATGTTCCAACATGACAACGATCCAAAACACAAGGTCAAGTCGACCTGTCATTGGCTACAGCAGAACAAAGTGAAGGTTCTGGACTGGCCATCTCAGTCTCCTGACCTCAATATCATTGAACCAATCTGGGGAGATCTCAAGCATGCAGTTCATGCTAGACAGCCCAGGAATTTACAGGAACTGGAGGCTTTTACCAAGAAGAGCGGGCAGCTTTACCATCTAAGAAAATAAAGAACTTCCACAACAACCACAAAAGACTTCAAGTTGTCAATGATGTTAGAGGGGGCAATACACAGTATTAAGAAATGGGGTATGTGAACTTTTGATCAGGGTAATTTGGATGATTTGGGTTGTCATTATGATTTAAAAAGAGAAAACACAGTAGTTTGACAATAAAATGTTTCTCCCAACCACTGACCATTAGTTGGGAAAAAGTTTTGGTGTTATCATTTATATTCTCTGAAAAAAGTCCAAGAATGTAAAAATTCTGCTGGGGTATGTAAACTTTTGAGCACAACTGTATGAGACCCCATATAATCCCCTATATACAGTATGAGCCCCCCATAGTCTCATATATACTGTGTGAGACTCACCTGGCCTGCTAAACATAGTATGAGCCCCCACATTGCCCCTATATACATCTATATGCAGTCTGAGCCTCCACATAATCTTCTATATACAGTGATCCCCCACATTCCTCCCTATAACAGTATGAGCCCCCACATAGCCTCACTATATACAGAGTGAGCTCCCACATAGCCTCCTATAAACAGTATGCTCCCCCACATAGTTCCCTATAAACAGTATGAGCCCCCACATAGCCTATTTAATGATGTCTGAGCCACCAAATAGCCCTTTATACATGAGCAAACCTCCCATACGCATATGAAAAAAACATCTCCACTACGCTCCTATTCCCACAGCACTCTACTCTGGCTTTCAGTGCACTGACCCTCCTGTAGAGCATATGCAAAGGAGTGGCGTTATCGCATTTGCTGTCTCACACGCTGATATGTGGTAAATGGAGCGATAATCTCCTCCACCAATGTATTTACAGAACAGATGGTGCGGGAAGGCATAGTGCGATGTGTGAGCCACTTTTTTTTTCCCCCTTTCACTGTCTCGGTTCTTGAGCCGGACTGTAACAGTCAGAGGACTGGATGTTACCCGTGGGTAGAAATTAGCGAATATTTCAATACACGATCGCCGAATTTGCAATATTCACCGATTTAATCGTCGAATATAACTGAGCATATACAGCACAAAAGCCGATATTTCCCACGCTGTGTGACAGTATGGCGAAACACCAGCGTAGCGCTTCTGATCGGCGGTGAAAATATCCCCGCCGGTCAGAGAGCCGCTGTTCCCATGCTGTCAGAAGACAGCGTGAGCGCTCAGCTATGATCGGAGGTATAAAGTTTACTGGTTTCAGCTGATGGGACTACTGATCCCATCATCCGACACCTGCTACCGCTAATAACAGCGAGAGCAGAAGCGGCTGATGGGAGTATTCATTAGCCGCTTCTGCGCTGGTAATAAGTACTTTAAATAAAAAGCCTGTGTGGGTTGCCCTGTATTTTTGATAACCAGCCAGGCAAAATTCACAGCTGGGGGCTGCAACCCTCAGCTGTCAGCTTCAGCAAGGATGGTTATCAAGAATAGAAGGGTCCCCAAGTCGTATTTTTTACAGTGCAGGTTAATTTATGGCACTCTTGAATTATAGGATGAGGTGCCCAAGTAGGGTGTGCCTGTACAGCACAGTGTCAAATAAACTTGGTACACAGACGGTAATTTTCTTGAGAATTAAGTTCCTTTTTATTTTAATATGTAAAGTTTTCAGTCCTATTGGGGACCTTCATCAGAACTAGATGAAGGTTGGGTGAGTGTACAGAAAAGGGAAAAGGGGGGATGTCAAAACATCATATTAACACATTAGCTAGCACAGTGTATTTACAAATAATCATCAAGTTCCCAGTTGTGACCGTATTAATTGGTGAAAAATCAATCATATCTCAAAGCTTTATCATTATTGCAGAGTTGCCACACCAACCTGTCCAGAGAAAAGAGTTCGATATATAGGGATTTAGCAGCATAGTCAAACTAAGGAAAAGAAAACGCTAACACAGTAGCATTGTGAGTATGGTATACTATGCAATAAAGAAAAAAGACAACATGACAAGAGGATGATGATCAGCTTGTAGATCCCACTTGGTATGAACCCAGAGGTACGCAGCTGAGTAGCTCAGCTGAGGAGGTGGAGGAGGAAGATGAGGAGGTTACGTTGTGGCTTCCCACACAGACACAAAGTGATGGAACCAGGGCGGCCACTAGGAATTTCAAGGCCCCATACTGGCAACATTTTCGGGCCCCCTTGAGACTGCACCCAGCCTCTACCCAGCTCCGCCTCCACCCCTTGAACCTTCCACAGTCCCACTGCCCACACTTGGAAAAACTATTTCTGCACCACGTCCTCACCAGTCACACATTAACAGTTCCTGTCTAACACCAGATCACATACATAGCTAGCAGCTTTTGTTTTGTCCAAAATCAGGAATGGAACAATCAGAGGAAAAAGTATAATAGAAACATGTCCCCACTTCCTGTATTTATCACCCACTCCTGGTTTTGGCTTACAAATACTGATGTATAATACTGACCAAAAACATATGAACATGGCCGTAGGATAGGTGGTTACTTTTTTTCACAGGCGAACCCCTGTAAGTGCATCTTTTCTACTGTGCAATAGTCACAGGACAAGGAGGTTATAAACTTCCAAGTATTTCATCTGTATTGGAAATCAAGAATCTTCCCCTTATTGATACCAGGGATAAGTGACCTCCATACACAACACAATCCCCTATACCAAGACCAATAATAACACATAAAATGAACAAATATCGCCACACCGTGACCAGACCAAAAATTACCACCATATACTGACTGAATAATACCACATACAGGGGACAAATGCTGCCACACCATGACCAGATCACATATTACCACCACAGAGTGACTGAATAATACCACATACCAGGGAGAAATACCACCACTTAAGATCAGACCACAAAGTACCACAACGTGGTGACCAAATAATACCACATACAAGGAACAAATACCACCACACCATTACCAAATGATTTCTATGAGAACCTTACTCGGGCCTTGTTCTGGCTCTAATAGAATTGCATTGAAAGCATTTTGATGCAACTTCTGACTTCCGGACAGTCAGAAGTTACATGCACAAGATGGAGCAGGGGGACAGGAGTGCTGCTGAAAAATGGTGAAGACGCCTGAAGGCGAGTATACCACAGAGGGCAAGGAACTTAGGTTTTAAAGGACTCTGTCAGCACAGAATGACTGTTTAAATGAAGTCCCTCTGATCAGTGCTCATAGATATCGAATGTGTACAAGGGCATTAACCCCTGTGGTAGATCAGCTCATTCAGCTGTACACAGAGGTACGTTGTCCCTTTAAGATCTTCGCTGGTTTATAATATAAGCGGCATAAACCGTGGTGAAGTAAAAATAAACACAGCCCTTTGGGCAAAACAGGAAAACAATAGTGATGGGCGAGCACTTAAATGCTCAGGTGCTCGTTGCTCAGGTCGAGCAAATTGGAATACTCGGGTGCTTGACCCGAGCAACGAGCCCAATGTAAGTCTATGGGAAACTTGAGCATTTTTACTGTGGCCCCCTCCCCCGGCAGTCTGCAGATGGACTAAACATTGCCGAAATCGATGGGAACAGTGTCACTTAACACTTGCTACTTAGACCTGGAGTGAGAGGAGCTGGTGTAAATAAGAAGAGCTGGAGGAGTTTATTGTGTGACTGTTGCTTGGTTTTCATGCTTGGAAATTCCTCATCCTTATCAGCCTCATTTTCTTCCCCCATTCTTCATACCCTGGTGAATATCTCTGTTATTTGTGAGAGTATATTTTGTGTGAGTTGAATTTTCTTTTACCCTTGTCTTTGTTCCTCTGTCTGTCGGGTTGGTTTACTACGGTACACAGTAGCATCTCTCTTCCCTGGGTGGGGGAGGGGGACAGATGCAGGGCTACAGCTAGGAGACAGGGCAAATGTGGAGGCCCCGGCATCCTTGCCATCTGAGGTATCCCAGGGAA
This sequence comes from Ranitomeya variabilis, assembly GCF_051348905.1. Lineage (NCBI taxonomy): Eukaryota > Metazoa > Chordata > Amphibia > Anura > Dendrobatidae > Ranitomeya > Ranitomeya variabilis. The sequence continues at coordinate 384,575,509 of NC_135232.1, read as the reverse complement.
CAAGGCGAGCTAGGGCATCCCCTAGTGCTAGGGCCAGGAAAGGTGCACCTGGTCCCAGTTTACTCGCCAGTCCTATCGTGACATTAAACAAAACAAACACATTTAAAACACCGGAGAAGTGCTTCTTCTCAGCGGCGAAGCAGAAGCCATCAGACGCTGCGGCCTTCTGGCACTGGTCTGTCGTGGTAACTCCGTGACACTGTTGTTACATATGCAGTGACTGGCAGGGCTGCCCAAAATGTTGACGCACACCAATACCCCTTTGAAGAGACATACAAGATGGCCTCCTGAAATCAATGTTCCCATTATTAGTCATTTTGGTCCTCCCATACTGTTTCTCTATGCATTGAATGCAAGGCCTGAACTGCACCAAATTTAGACTCACCCCAATAACCCTTTGAACAGATGTAAATGAGTGCCACCTGAAAGCAATGTTCCCATTATTAGGAAGTTGGTACTCCCATACTGTTTGCCCATGAAGAGAATGCAAGGCCTTCCTCAAATATGGATGCATCCCAATAACCCTTTGAACAGACGTACAGGATGGCCACCTGAAAGCAATGTTCCCATTATTAGGAAGTTGGTACTCCCATACTGTTTGCCCATGAAGTAAATGCAAGGTCTTCCCCAAATGTGGATGCACCCCAATAACCCTTTGAATAGACATGCAGGATGCCACCTGAAAGCAATGTTCCCATTATTAGGAAGGTGATACTCCCATACTGTGCCCATGAAGTGAATGCAAGGCCTGCCCTGCCCCAAATTTAGATGCACCACAATAACCTTTGAACAGACACAGGGGATGTCTACCTGAAAGCAATGTACCTATTATTAGGAAGTTGGTACTCCCATACTGTTTGCCCATGAAATGAATGCAAGGCCTGACCTGTCCAAAATGTGGACGCACCCCAATAACCCTTTGAACAGATGCACCGCACAGGATGGCCACCTGAAAGCAATATTCCCATTATTAGGAAGGTGATACTCCCATACTGTGCACATGAAGTGAATGAAAGGCTTGCTGTTGTGAACTCTATTTCTGGGCTCCCTCTTGTGGTCACAAGTGGTACTGTGTGAGTGCTGTATTTCTGCAGGTTTGTGACTGGCATCAGCTGTCTCGTTATCTGTGGGCTGGTTTTCTATTTAAGCTCACTTGGAATCTCAGTCTATGCCTGCTGTCGTTGTATTCAGTGCTATTCTGTTTGCTCCTGTCTACATCCGTTACCAGTCTCTTCAAGAGAAGCTAAGTTCTGTTTGCTTATTCTTGCTCATCTGTGTTCAATATGTTCCTAGAATATTATGAGTTTTGCCAAGCTTGCTAATATGTGATTTCTTTGCTTGCTGGTAGCTCTGGGGTGCTGAGTTGCTCCCCCCACATCGTTAGTTGGTGTGGGGGTTCTCGCATTCTCTGCGTGGATATTTTTGTATAGGGTTTTTTACTGACCGCACAGATCCCTTGCTATTTTCTGCTATCTAGTGTTAGCGGGCCTCATTTGCTTAACCTGTTTCATCTCTGCGTTTGTCTTTTCCTCTTAACTCACCGTTATTATTTGTGGGGGGCTGTTCTATTTCTTTGGGGTTATTTCTCTGAGGCAAGTGAGGTCTTACTTTATCTCTAGGGGTAGTCAGTTTCTCAGGCCGTGAAGAGACGTCTAGGATTTCAGGAAACGTTCCACGGCTACCTTTAGTGTGTTTGGTTAGGATCAGCTTTGCGGTCAGTCCAGTTACCACATCCCCAGAGCTCGTCCTATTGTCTCTGACTTAGCTGGTTAGATTTGTGATCCTAAGCCACTGGGATCATAACAGCTTGCCCTGCCCCAAATTTAGACGCACCACAATAACCCTTTGAACAGACGTAGAGGATGTCCACCTGAAAGCAATGTACCTATAAGGAAGTTGGCACTCCCATACTGTTTGCCCATGAAGTGAATGCAAAGCCTGCCCCAAATTTGGATGCACCACAATAACCCTTTGAACAAACATACGGGATGGCCACCTGAAAGCAATATTCCCATTATTAGGAAGTCGGCACTCCCATACTGTTTGCCTATGCAGTGAATGTAACACTTGCCCCAAATTTGGATGCACCCCAATAACCCTTTGAACAGACATACAGGAGGGCCACCTGCAAGCAATGTTCCCACTATTAGGAAGTTGGTACTGCCATACTGTTTGCCTATGCAGTGAATTGCAGTGTTGAGGCTGAAGACCCGGCAATGGCGAATTGCAATGTTGAGGCTGAAGACCCGGCATTGGCGAATTGCAATTTTGAGGCTGAAGACCCAGCAATGGCGAATTACAGTTTTTAGGCTGAAGAATTTGCATTGGCGAATTCCAGTGTTGATGCTGAAGACTCGGCATTGGAGAATTGCAGTTTTGAGGCTGAAGACCCTGCATTGGTGAATTGCAGTTTTAAGGCTGAAGACCCGGCAGTGCAGAATTGCAATATTGAAGCTGAAGAACCTGCACTCAATTGCAGTGTTGATGCTGAAGACCCAGCAGTGGAGAATTGCAATATTGAAGCTGAAGAACCTGCAGTGGAGAATCTCAATGTTGAAGCTGAAGAAACTGCAGTGAAGAATTTCATTGTTGAAGCTGAACAACGTGCAGTTGAGGACTGCATTGTTGAGGCTGAAGAATCCACAATGGAGAATTGCAATGTTGATGCTTTCCTGACGGTGTTTGAAAGGGTTGCCAACAGGGAGAAACTCCTGCCAGAGTTGTGGGCACAGGTAATGGCACCATACTTGATGGGGTAACCCCAGAAAGCATACTATGATTTAGCTTTGCAGGGCGCTAAAGTATGGCAAGCTAAAAACGGAGATTCTTGCACACTTGGGGGTAACAATGACTCTCAGGGCCTAGCGGGTTCTTCGTTGAGTGTATCACTGGGACAAAGCATCGTGCTCCCAAATGTTTGACCTGTTGCACCAGGTCTAGGTGTGACTGCAGCTAGAGTCCTCTATGTCTGCCAGATGGTTGAATGGGTGGTGATGGACAGGTTTGTGCCCTGCCGAGGCCCATACCGACTTGAGTTGCCCAGACTGATCATCGGAATGCAGATGAATTGGTTGGACTGGTTGAGAGATACCAGGGGATGGAAGGTTCCGTGGGAAAGCAGCCCACTCCGTACTGGGGGTCATAACAGGGGGCGAAGACTCAAAACGGTGTGGGTCCCCATACTGTTTGCCTATGCAGTGAATGCTTGAACTGGCCCAAATTTGGAGAGCCTAATAAAAAATGTTCCCATTACAAAGGAGCCGGTGTCCTATATTTGTAATGCCCATGCACTAAGTGTATGGGCTGACAAACATATACCCCTGAGCAAAAATAAACTTGGCACTCAAAATGATGAAAGATGAGGAAATTTAATTCATTTTGCCTCCAGACATAATACAGAAGAAATAACTGAACGTTTTCGGTCTCACGTTGGACCTTCATCAGAGTATCTTGCTAAAATACACAAGCAGAAAAGAAAAATAATGAAATAAAACAGTAAACAAAATAAACTAAGAACGGTCATATGATGCTTTTTCTCATAAATGACATAATTAGAACCATATTGAGTTACATTCTGTCATGGCAGTACACAATGTTGTCGCTGCTGTAGAGAACAATAAGACCATATTTGGTCCAGACAAAATACCAAGAAGTCATGAGTATACGATATTGTTAAGGAAAGGTGTGAATAAACAGCAGTGCACATGGTATTAATATAGTTCTTATAACTGTAAAGGATATGAGTGCTCCTTAGTGCTTATAGGGTAGGAAAAAAATCCGAGTGGCACCTGGTTCAGAAGGATAAGACAGTGTGCTTCAAATAAGCTTGTAGGATGATAAAAGGAAAATACCTAAGGAAGAAGTCACAAGTATTAACCAGGCAATGTGTTATCCATAGGAAAATGCGGCCAGCCAAGAGCTGTGCCCAATAAATTCAAGATATCTTTGTTCGTTTAAATTCCATGTTCCACATTTACGTGAATGCTGTTTAAGGAGGCAAGATTAAATGTGGCTAAATTAAATGTAGCACATCCATAAATAGCGACAGCCGTCGCTGTGGTAGAGTACTGTAAAGGGAAAAAAAAACCCACACATATATCAATTTTTGCCTTCTTTATGTCATGTGTCCACCATATATGTTTGGCTTGTGTCTAGCATTACCTGGATGCTGCGTGAGGAATCAGAATTCAGTTCAGCATGTCCTTTATAGGTAATTACTATTGCTGTGACCAAGTGCTGTAAGGAAAAGGACATGTGATAGTTAGTGTTGAGTGATACCGTCCGATACTTGAAAGTATCGGTATTGGATAGTATCGGCCGATACCCGAAAAGTATCGGATATCGCCGATACCGATACCCGATACCAATACAAGTCAATGGGACACCAAGTATCGGAAGGTATCCTGATGGTTCCCAGGGTCTGAAGGAGAGGAAACTCCCCTTCAGGCCCTGGGATCCATATTAATGTGTAAAATAAAGAATAAAAATAAAAAATATTGATATACACACCTCTCTGACGCAGCCTGGACCTTACCGATATAACCGCCAGCCTCCGTTCATAAGAATGAGCGCTTGAAAGTCCTTAAATGACATCACGGCTTGTGATTGGTCGCGTTGCGGTCATGTGACCGCTCCGTGACCAATCACAGGTCGCGACGTCATCTAAGGTCTTTCAAGCGCTTGAAAGACCTTAGATGACGTCACGGCTTGTGATTGGTCGCGTTGCGGTCACGTGACCGCTCCGCGACCAATCACAGGCCGCGACTAGTGTTGAGCATTCCGATACCGCAAGTATCGGGTATCGGCCGATACTTGTGGTATCGGAATTCCGATACCGAGATCCGATACTTTTGTGGTATCGGGAATCGGTATCGGGATTAATATCAATGTGTAAAAGAATGAATTAAAATAAAAAATAGGGATATACTCACCTCTCCGGCGGCCCCTGGACTTTACCGCCGTAACCGGGAGCCGTTTTACCTAAGAATGCGTGCTTGAAGGGCCTTAGATGACGTCACGGCGCTCTGATTGGTCCGTAGCGGTCGCGTGACCGCTACGCGACCAATCACAAAGCCGTGACGTCACCTAAGGTCTTTCAAGCGCTGGAAAGCGCTTCTAAGGTATTTCAAGCGCTTGAAAGACCTTAGGTGACGTCACGGCTTTGTGATTGGTCGCGTAGCGGTCACGTGACCGCTACGGACCAATCAGAGCGCCGTGACGTCATCTAAGGCCCTTCAAGCGCGCATTCTTAGGTACAACGGCTCCCGGTTACAGCGGTAAAGTCCAGGGCTCGTCAGAGGGTGAGTATATCCCTATTTTTTATTTTAATTCTTTCTTTTACACATTGATATGGATCCCAGGGCCTGAAGGAGAGTTTCCTCTTTCGTCCGATACTTGGTGTCCCATTGACTTGTATTGGTATCGGTATCGGATTAGATCCGATACTTTGCCGGTATCGGCCGATACTTTCCGATACCGATACTTTCAAGTATCGGACGGTATTGCTCAACACTAGCCGCGACGTCATCTAAGGACTTTCAAGCGCTCATTCTTATGAACGGAGGCTGGCGGTTACAACCAGGGCGCGTCAGAGGGTGAGTATATCAATATTTTTTATTTTTATTCTTTATTTTACACATTAATATCGATCCCGATACCGATTCCCGATACCACAAAAGTATCGGATCTCGGTATCGGAATTCCGATACAGCAAATATCAGCCGATACCCGATACTTGTGGTATCGGAATGCTCAACACTAGTGATAGTTAATGTGTATCTGAACATTGTGTGTGTGTGTGTGTGTGTGTGTAAGATTGCTATGTGTTCATCACACCTGGTTGCTGCATATGTAGATCAGATTATGTGCAGTGCATCCATGTGAGGCGACTGTGGTCGCTGCTTCAAAGTATTGTGGGGGGTATAGACGAACATACTGTATAACCATTTTTTGGTACGGGCATCATAAAAACCCTTTAAAAAAATTATGTGGGTGTTGCATCACGGACCACGGTCACCCTGGTGATCTGGTGTGTAGGATGAGGATGAGGAGAAGGAGGAGGACCACAGCAAATAGTCAAAATCAGGAAGCGTATACCCAGGTGTGGGTGTGAAGAGGTGCATGGGAATAAACCTCCCAAAAAAGACACTGGATTTGAGTTTATGTTATGCTGCTATCATTCGGTGGTGTAGAGAAGTCTGGCCCAATCCAGCCATTGTTCATTTTTTTAAGACTCAGCCTGTCAGCATTTTCAGTTGACAGGCGGATGCGCTTATCTGTTATAATTCCATTAGCGGCACTAAAAACCCTCTCTGACAAGACGCTAGCGGCAGGGCTGGCCAGGATCTCCAAGGCGTAGAGAGCCAGTTCATGCCATATGTCCAACTTGGATACCCAATAATTATAAGGCACAGAGGAATCACGGAGGACGTTCGTATGGTCAACAAGGTTGTCCCTCAGCATCTTCCCAAACTTTGCACTCCTTATGAGAGTACCCCGTGCCTCAAGACCAGTGTGATGGGAGGGTCTAAGAAAACTCTCCGAGAACTGTGCCAGTGTTCCCCTGCCTCTGCTGGATTGGAGTTGTATCTCTCTCACCTGTACTCCTTGGTTGTGCAACGAACTGTGACCTCTGCGCCAGCGTTTTCACATGGGAATTTTTTTAATAATTCCGCAACAAGGGCCCTCTGGTACTGCCCCATCTTAGTAGACCTGTCTGCTTCTGGAATAAGAGAAAGAAAGTTCTCCTTGTAGCGTGGGTCTAGAAGTGTTACCAACCAGTAATGACTGGCACTCAAAATTTTGAGAACTCAAGGGTCACGGGAAAGGCAGCGTAACATAAACTCAGCCATGCGTGCCAGACTGCTCACAGGCAAGACTCCCATGTCCTCACCAAGAGGATTACTGACCATGCTCTCCTCCTCCTCTTCCCTGTCCTCAGGCCATCCATGCTGACCAGACTGTATGACGGTTGTGCTTGTAGTACCATCTAACTGAAACTAGCTCCTGTTCTTCCTCTCCTCCTCTTCCTCATTGTCACCCAATCCACTTTGGGATGAGATGAAGCTGGGCTGTGTGTAATCACCCTGTATGGTTCCTTGCTCCATCTCATCGTGCTCCACCTGTAATGCATCCTCTTTGATTGTGAGCATTTCAGAACACAGAAAAGTGGGATGGTGACACTAATTATGGCATCATCGCTGTTCGCCATCTTGGTGGAGTCCTCAAAGTTTTGGAGGATGGTACATATGTCTGACATCCAAGTCCACTCCTGAGGTCTCAAGTGTGGAGTCTGACCTGAATACCGATGGCCTTGTTAATGCTGGTAGTCAACAACTGCCCTCTTCTGCTCACAAATCCTGCAGTGTAGAGTTCCAATGCATGGGGACATCACACACCAGTCAGTGAGCCGGAAGCTGCAAACGCTGCTGAAGAACGCAAGGGCGGCGGACACTGTAGCTGACTTTCTAAAATGGGCACACAGGCGGTATACTTTGACAAGCAGATCTGGCAGCTCCGGGTAGGTTTTGAGAAAACGCTGAATCAGGAGGTTAGCACATGGGGCAGGCATGGTACATGTGTGAGCTCGCCTTGCCTCAGAGCTGCCACCACAGGTTCTGGCCATTGTCACGACCATGCCTGGCTGTGGGTTCAGCGGTGTCAGCCACAGATCTTACTGCTCTTTCACAGCTGTCCACAACTCTTCAGCATTGTACGGTTTTTCACCTAAGCATATTAGCTTCAGCACAGCTTGTTGCCGCTTGTTTGAGGCAGCGCTGCAGTGCTTCCAGCTTGTGACTGATGTGGTCATTTTGGAGATGGAAGCTGAAGAGGAGAAGGAGGCGGAGGTGCAGGAGCTGTAGACTGTGGGAGCAACCCTAACTGATATAGGGCCCACAATCCTCGGTGTCGGGAGGAAGTGTTGTATCCCAAGGTCCGACTGGGTCCCAGCTTCCACTATGTTAACTCAGTGTGCCGTCAGTGAGATGTACGGTCCCTGCCCACAAGCATTTGTCCACGTGTCTGTTTTTAGGTTGAATTTCTCAGTAAATGTATTATTGAGCGCACGGCTAATATTGTGGGACACGTGCTTGTGTAATGTGGGGATGGCACACCGGGAGAAATACTGGCAGCATTGGCTGCATATTTGCACTTGCGTTCCAAGGACTGGGGTATGAACAACTGAATGCTGGGCTGGGATAAGAACGTGGACATGCTTGCTGATGGTGCTAGTTGAGTGGGAGCAATGACAGGTGCAGGGCAGGAGGCCTCTTTGCATGCGCCATGGACAGAAGATTGGCTTGCACGCACAATAGGGGAAGAAGCAGTGGTTTCACCCACAGACACTGTTCCTAGACCCTGTGGTTCGGCCCACAAAGTCAGGTGCTTTGCTGCCATGTGCCTGATCATACTGGTGGTGGTCAGGCTGGTAGTTTTGCTACCCCTGCGAATGCTGGCATGGCAGGTGGTGCAAATGGCCTTTTTGGGGTTATAGGCAGAGTCTTTAAAAAACAACCAGACTTGGATGACTTAACAGTTAAACTAGCAACTTCTGTCCTGCTGGTGTTACAGGGAATGGTTGCCTGCCTTCTGTCTGCGGCCACCACACTGCTTCTTCCTGCCTGTTGGGGTGCTACTCCTCCCTCTCCTGTGTGCTGCTATCCTCACTCTGCATGTCCTCCTGCCAACTTGGGTCAGTTACTATATCATCCACCACCTCATCCTTCACTTCCACACCCTGCTCCTCCTTCTGACTTTCTGGCAATTGTGTCTCATCATCGTCCACCTCTTGTGACACTTTCCCACCATCTCCTTCGCGTGACCGTGGCTGCTCAAAAATTGGACATCGCTACATTCAATCTCCTCTTGCCATGCTTCAAGTGGACCGGGCTAGAGGGCCAAAACTATAAATGGAAAAGTGAACAGCTCTTCAGAGTGTCCAAGTCTGTGATCAGTTGTCTCCGGGCACTCAGCATGGTGGGAGGAAGGAGGATCAGGGTGAGGAATATGCGGACCAGACTTACGGCTACTCAGACTTGACTGTGTGGAAGACAGGGTGGTGGCGGCAGCAAAGTGACTGGAAGCATTTTCCGCTATCCAACCAATAACCTTTTGACACTGCTCTGGGTTCAATAGCGGTGTGCTGCTGTGGTTCCCTAGTAAATGGGACAGGATGGTCGGGCGAGAAGATGGGAGTGTTTGTTGTGGCACAATTTCAGCTTGCCCACAGCCTCGGCATCAGCATTCACCATGACCATCATGTCCACTTCCCAATCCCTTGCCACGCATCTTGTCCATTTTAAATGGAGGACAATATTTTCAACATTCAGCACAAATGGCTGAATTTGGAGCAAACTTATATGTGATCCGTGTGACGGAAAACCCGAGTATAAAATATCTGGCCTGTAGGTAACTATTTTTTTTTCAGCAAACTGGTGTCAATAACTTGCCTAAGAAACTGCAACAAAATTTAAATTGAGGCCTGAAATGGCACAATTTTGACAGCACAGATAGGCGATTCGTGAGACGACCAAACCCCTGTTTAAAATAGCTGTCTGGTAGGTAACTATTTTGTTAAGCAAACTGGTGTCTTATATAAGACACTCCAACAAAATTTAACTTATGGCCTGAAATGGCACAATTTTGGCTGCCACGATAGGGGATCCGTGTGGCGGACAAACCCCAGTGTAAAATATCTGGCCTGTAAGTAAATATTTTTTTTCAGCAAACAGGTGTCAATAAGTTGCCTAAGACACTGCAACAAAGTTTAAATTGAGGCCTGAAATGGCACAATTTTGACCGCACTGATAGGCGATCCTTGTGATGGCCAAACTCCTGTTTAAAATAGCTGTCCTGTAGGTAACTACCTTTTTTTCAGCAAACTGGTGTCTTATATAAGACACTACAACAAAATTTAACAGTAAGCCACAAATGGAAGAATTTTCAATGCACTGAGTGTAATCCATGTGATGGCCAAACCCCTGTTTAAAATACCTGAATTTTTATGCTGTAATATAGAAAGGATCTGGCTGTATTCTGCAGTGCCAAACAGCAAATGGAGCAGAAACAGGGTGTGCTCTGGATTGGTTTTAATGAAAATAATCAGGATTAAGATCCCAAAAAAAATATTCCTGGCCCCTGATACCTGGGACTATGTATATAAATATGTGTAAAAGCAGCAGCAGCAGGCAGAACTGGAATGGACCTGTAATGACACACGGTGTGTGTGTGTTGTGATGGACACACAAAATGTGTCCAGGGAATGAATGCTAGGAGGAGTGAATGGGGAGACAGCAGTAACTAATAGAAGTGTATAGCTGCTGCTGAGAGCAAGCTGCACTAACAGGACCTGAGACACGTGATCACAGGGGGAGTGGCTGGAGAAGGAGCTAAGCTCCATGCAAGGGAGAGAGTGGTCAGAAAAGCAGATAGCCAGAGGGCAACGCAGTATCCAAGGGCACAGACTACAGAATGGTCAAATACAAGCCGAAGTCAGAAAGCCAGACAGGAACACAGTAACCAAGGGCACAGACAAGGAGAGCAGTCAGAGAGCAAGTCGGAGATCAGAACCAGAGAAATAGCAGAGGTACAGAATCAGAGCGCAGACATAAAACGAGGGACAAGCCAGATCAAACACAAGGCAAGCACACGGGAATAAATGGTATACACAGGTATAGCAAGGTCAGCTGCTCAGTGGAGGACAGCACTATCACTGACAAACCCCCACAGGAGAGCAGGTTAATATAGCCCTCCCCAAACCAAAAGGAGGCCAGCAAAGTTAACTCCGTACAGCTCAGGATGGGGAAAGGAATTCCTGTCTAGAGCCATGACAGGACCCTCTCGCTATATGCAATGAAGTCTGCCACATACACTGCCTGCCTATCTAGCACTGATATCTATATACACCTTGATTAGTCCTTAGAAGGACTGTTGGTAGAGATGGATTTGTGTATTACAGATGGTATACCCACACTAAGGGTACCGTCTCACATTGGCACTTTGATCGCTACGACGGCACGATCCGTGATGTTCCAGCGATATCCATACGATATCGCTGTGTCTGACACGCAGCGGCGATCAGGGACCCCGCTGAGAATCGTACGTCGTAGCAGATCGTTTGAAACTTTATTTCGTCGCTGGATCTCCCGCTGTCATCGCTGGATCGGTGTGTGTGACACTGATCCAGCGATGCGTTCGCTTGTAACCAGGGTAAACATCGGGTTACTAAGCGCAGGGCCGCGCTTAGTAACCCGATGTTTACCCTGGTTACCATCGTAAATGTAAAAAAAAACAAACAGTACATACTTACATTCCGGTGTCTGTCAGGTCCCTGGCCGTCTGCTTCCCTGCACTGACTGTGAGCGCAGGCCGTAAAGTGAAAGCAGAGCACAGCGGTGATGTCACCGCTCTGCTTTGGCCGGTGCTTACACAGGATGCAGGAGGAGTGCAGGGAAGCGGACGCAGGCACCGGAATGTGAGTATGTGTTTTTTTTATTTTACGTTTACGCTGGTAACCAGGGTAAACATCAGGTTACTAAGTGCGGCCCTGCGCTTAGTAACCCGATGTTTACCCTGGTTACCCGGGGACCTCGGCATCGTTGGTCGCTGGAGAGCTGTCTGTGTGACAGCTCCCAGCGACCACACAACGACTTACCAACGATCACGGCCAGGTCGTATCGCTGGTCGTGTTCGTTGGTAAATCGTTTTGTGTAACGGTACCCTAACTAATAAATTGAAAATCTCTACTTATCTCAGCAGCAACTGTCCCTACACTGACTGATTCCAGAGCTGACTGTGATGAGCAGGGCGGTGCCAGGTCTGATATAGACCTGATGACATTGTGCAGCCAGCCAGTCACTGTAATGCCACAACCACCATGGCTGCGGCATTACAATGTCTGGCAGACAATCCCTGCATGTTGATAAAGGGCGGTGACCCAAACTACCGCTGAGCAAAGCCGGAAATACTCGTCGAGCTCCGAGCATCGTGAGCACTGCGTTGCTTGGGCGAGCACCAAGTAGTGGCAAGCAGGCTCGCCCATCACTAGTGCTGACGTTTCCTTTCAACAGCATGATAACTGGCAACTCCAACCTCCATTGATGTAATAATTATAGGGGATAACTCAGGAGACCCTTTGCATGGAACAAGACAACTAGAGGACACAGTTTTATAAGTGGTAAAGTCTATATTATCACACGGTGATTCAAACAGGTGCAGAGAGAAACTCAAGTCCAGAACACTTGGTGTAAATAATAAACGCAGCTTAACAGTCTATAGGGAACTTCAGAGGAAAATGCAATCACACAGAAAGTCTATGAAGCACAATTATTCTTGAGGATACTTGACACAAATAAGTCCTTGTTTTAGTCCAAACACAGATAGATATGCTTATAAAGCAGTTCAAATAATATCTTAGCTCAACCAGGGAGGCCTGGGTAATAGTCTCAGGTTTAAGCAGAGCAGCAACAGCTTACATGTCCAGCAAATGCAGATGGAAGTAAACACGAGCAGCAGATGAAGGAGGATTACTGGAAACTGGTGTATGCAGCAGGAACTCAGAGCAGAGTAGCAGGATAACCACACAGGTTCACAGGAGCAGGTATATAGCCAGGGATTCACCAGAGTCAGGAGCTGGCCGCAAGGCAGAATACTCTAGCACAGACTGAAGGCTGGGGTGGAGTTTTATAACAGGAAGACACAGTGCATATGAGACCAAACACGCTATCTTGGAAAAGGGCAGTAATGCACAAAAGGTAATAAAAATGTTCAGAGTCCTGACAATTGACTCCATCTCAGGCATATGGATATGTTCCAGGGAAAAGGCACCTTGGTGCTCACAACTTTTCTCTTGAATCCTGCTGTCCATGTGTATGGCTTGGCTTATAGCCTCCTCCAAAGAACATCGGGGAGCATGAAGAGACAGAACATCTTCAAGAGATTCAGAAAGGCCCCTATAGAATTAGCAGCTGAGTGCCACATTGATCCACTGAGCTTCATTACATCATTGTCAGAATTCAGTAGTATAGTCTTCGGCGGTGCTGCTCCCATGAGTCAGACTCATGGTCTTTGACTCCAGGACCCAGATTCTGTCAGGTTCATCATAAATCACACCTAAGGAGTTAAAAAAGGTGTAGACAGAAACCCGTTCTGGAAACTGGGGGACTAAAGACAATGCCCAGGTCTGTGGACCCCCTCACAGGAGAGACATTATTTATTCCCACCCACTGGAACTCACCCCTTAAGACTGAGGTCACAGGGTAAACAATAACTTTCAGTTCTCTTTGAGCACCCTAAACTGTTTTTTCTCTAATGAAAATTTCTCATGAAAGACAACTATAGGTTCAGAAGAGACCAACTACATGTCAGGATTTACTGACACTGCAGCCACTGCCATCAGTGGAGAGGTATAGGAAGTCTTCATCAAACAAGTTACCTGACCCTGCAACTGATCTTGTGATGATTCAACGCATCAGATTCGCCACCTTGATAGTGTAAACAGGATACATATTGGCAAAAGAGACAAATGTAATACCCAGTCTTAATGAGAAATGGAGTTAATTCTCATAGATAATCCATGAGTCAGGAGGTTGTCAAGGAGTCTGAGGTCAAAACCAAGAGAAGTGCACGGGAGACAAAGGGATAAAACAAATGAATAGTCAAGAGCAAGTCTGAGGTCAGGCTCAGAGAACATCAAGGGAAAGAGGCAATCAGAGCGAATGGTGTAACAGTAAGAGGCTAAATCCAAGGTCTGAAAACAAAGGTTAGAGTCAAAGAATACTGAGCACAAAGCACACACACCACAGTGCAAAAGCTTCAACTGGCAATAGTTCAATCATATCCAGCAAATTAAATAGTCAGGCAATCACCCTGAAAGAGTAACACCTGGAGGACTTTCAGCAGGCACGGCCTAATTGGGTTGCAGGGAAAGCCCATGAACAAAACTGACAGCCCAGTATGCCTCTGCATACTACAGGATGGCAGAGCTGTCACTCACAATCCTGACAGCCTGGCACACGCATGCAATCAGTAGGATGACTGAGCTGTCACTCACTGTGTCCTTAGGACACAGTGAACAGCGGTATCATGACAGCGTGTTAATGTGCTCTCAGAGATTGACAGTGGGATTTAACAGGTAATATACGTGGGTTAAAAAAAAGCAGGTTGTTCACTCTCACCTGATTGTCAACTCATAGATTGAAATCTGATGTTTTTGATAAATTTTGTTTTATTTGGTCTTCTATGGCTACTTTTAGGACTTGTGTGAAAAAATGAGTTCTGACAGGCAGGGAGGGTCTCCAGCGTGTCACTTCACTCACCCGCACTTCCTTCCCCTTGCTCTGCATGCATCCAGGAGAACTTCCAGCCGAGCTCCCAGCCAAGTCCTTAGGGCACTTGCGCACTTGCACCCACCCTCTTAAAGGGCCAATGCGTGCACTTGCCATTTCCTCCCCAGCCAATGGCTGTGGGGGATTATGTATATATTGCTTCCTCCTCACTGGTGAGGTGCCTGAGCAACCTTCCTGTTCTGCAGTCTAAGTTGCGTAAGGTTGTGTACCAGTTCCTGCTGCACTCTGGTGCAGATGTTGCCTGCTGCACTCTTGTGCAGATCCTGCCCGTTGCACTCCGGGACAGATCCTGCCTGTTGCACTCTGGTGCAGATCCTGCCTGCTGCACTCTGATTCAAGCTCTGCCTGCTACACCCTGATACCAACTCTGTCTGCTGCACCATCCAGTCTGTCCTACTGGGTCCAGCAGCTGCACGTCCGTTGGTCTGTCCTGGAGTGGCACCTGGTGTTCATCGGGAGCCAAGCCTAACCTCACCATCAGAGGCTCTAGTGAACAGTTCAGTGCTCACTTAGTCATGCCCCTCCAAGCTCTCTGCGGTCTGTGGCACAGTGGTTCCACAAACCACATCCGTGACACAGTGCAGACTTTACATTTTCTAAAGGCCTTGTATTTTATCTCACTTTGATAAAGGCTGGTAAGGTTACCCTCTTACAAGCTTTAGCTATGACTCACTGTAGTGCCAGATGCACTATTAAAATATTGCAGTATACAACAACACAAGGCAGCAGCACACAGAATGCCTAATGTTACATAGTACACAAGGCATTGTTAGACAGCAGTGATGAGCGAGTATACTCGTTGCTCGAGTTTTCCCGAGTACGCTCGGGTGGTTTCTGAGTATTTGTTAGTGTTCGGAAATTTAGTTTTCATCGCCGTAGCTGAATGATTTACAGCTACTAGCCAGGCTGAGTACATGTGGGGGTTGCCTGGTTGCTAGGGAATCCCCACATGTATTCAAGCTGGGTAGTAGCTGTAAATCATTCAGCTGCGGCGATGAAAACTAAATCTCCAAACACTAACAAGTACTCGGAGACCACCTGAGCGTGCTCGGGAAAACCCGAGCAACGAGTATACTCGCACATCACTATTAGACAGTAAAGTGTGAAAGTCAGTTAGTGAGCTGCATACTTTTTGCTGGTATTGTGAAAGCAAGTACTTTTTATATCTTTAAGCATATACTGCCAGCCAAACAAATTCAAGTTGATTTCTAGAGAGAGATGCCTTCATTAAAGGGGTTGTCCAGGCTTGGTGTACTAGACACTCTTTGTGACTGCGGATAAGTGAATGCTAACAGTGTGCACACTGCACGCTGTCATGATTCTCCAGTGCCAGCAGCGGGTGGGCACTTGACCACAAGTGTGTGATTTGCATACATGTGGGCACGTGCCAACTACACATGCGTGGCCTAACTTAATACAGGTGAATTGAGTGAGGGTGTACTCATCTAGTTGTAATGTGGCTGGAAGAATGCAAATCACATACTTGTGGTCACTTAACCAACCAGTCCCAGCACCGATGAATCTTAACAGCTCCCACTGTGCGCACTGTGAAGATTCCCAAATCTGCAGTGACATGGAGTGACTGCAGACTTGAAACCCAAACCTGAAGACCCCCTTTAACTTTTAAAAGAAGTGACTTTTTTTTTAGCTAAAATGATTATTTTTGACATTTTCATAATTTGACAGTAGATATTAAGTCTAGAGTGAAGTCAGAACATTTTGTTCATTTTAAATTAAGACTCTTTTATTGTGATTTTTTTTCCTTTATGTTTAGATTTCAAAACACAATATTTAAACAGACAGCAAATACGATACCAGAAAACAAGTCATGGCAAATATGATGGCAATGATAGCAATGATGATGATGATGATGATGATGAAGATGAAGATGATGATGATGATGACGATGACGATGACGACAGTGATAACATTAATATTCCAAAAAGAAAAAGAATTGTGAGAAAATCTACCAGAAGAAGAAAAGTAGAAGATGAACAAGAATCTGAAACAGAATCTGAGGACGAAGATAAGAAAACAAGTAAAAGTAAAAGAACTGTGGTACAAAAAGACATTAATAAAAACAACACAAAAACAACCAAAACAAATACAAACAATGAAAAAACTTCAGATGAGACCACAGGAAAAAATAAAAATAAACCAAAGGATCATAAAAAAAAGAAAAGAAAAAGCAGGTATGAAAGCTTTTCATTGAAGTACAGTATAACCCCAATTCCACAAAAGTTGGGACACTTTAAAATGTAATGAAAACAAGAATGCAATGATTTGAAAATTTCGTATAAACTTATTATTCACAACAAAACATAGAACATAGATCAGAAGTTGAACGTTAGACATTTTTTTTCCATTTGAATTGCAAAAACAGAAGACTAATTTAGGCCGGGTTCACATTTGCATCTATGTGCGCAGCGTACGATCCGCATCGATCGGCATGCATCACGCGTACATATCTTTAACATTGTGTACGCAGTGACATGTTTTTGCATGCGTTCACTTGCGGATGCGTACGCATTGGTCGTTTGGAGGTGTGTTCCGGCATTCGCAACATGTTGCATTTTTTGTAGCAGCAAAAATTGCTAAATCGTCCACATGCGTACGTTTGCGGATGATTGCGTTAAAAAAATGCATTACTGTCTATGGGAATGCATGGTTACGCAAAGACACGCGTGCGCTTTCGTTTGATACCCTTGCGTACTTCTGACCAATTTTGCCTTGGAAATGATGTAACCACCTGAAAACTGCCAGCTGTATAAAAGGGGGCCTGGATACATGAAGTCCATTACTCTCAAGACTCTTGATTAGTGTTGAGCGATACCATCCGATACTTGAAAGTATCGGTATCGGAAAGTATCGGCCGATACCGGCAAAGTTTCGGATCTAATCTGATACCGATACCCGATACCAATACAAGTCAATGGGACACCAAGTATCGGACGGTATCCTGTATGGTTCCCAGGGTCTGAAGGAGAGGAAACTCTCCTTCAGGCCCTGGGATCCATATCAATGTGTAAAAGAAAGAATTAAAATAAAAAATAGGGATATACTCACCCTCCGACGCAGCCTGGACTTTACCGCCGTAACCGGGAGCCGTTGTACCTAAGAATGCGCGCTTGAAGGGCCTTAGATGAGGTCACTGCGCTCTGATTGGTCCGTAGCGGTCGCGTGACCGCTACGCGACCAATCACTAAGCAGTGACGTCACCTAAGGTCTTTCAAGCGCTTGAAATACCTTAGAAGACGTCCACAGCTTCTGATTGGTCGCGTAGCGGTCGCGTGACCGCTACGCGACCAATCACAAAGCAGTGACGTCACCTAAGGTATTTCAAGCGCTTGAAAGACCTTAGGTGACGTCACTGCTTTGTGATTGGTCGCGTAGCGGTCACGCGACCGCTACGGACCAATCAGAGCGCAGTGACCTCATCTAAGGCCATTCAAGCGCGCATTCTTAGGTACAACGGCTCCCGGTTACGGCGGTAAAGTCCAGGAGCCGCCGGAGAGGTGAGTATATCCCTATTTTTTATTTTAATTCTTTATTTTACACATTGATATTAATCCCGATACCGATTCCCGATACCACAAAAGTATCGGATCTCGGTATCGGAATTCCGATACCCGCAAGTATCGGCCGATACCCAATACTTGCGGTATCGGAATGCTCAACACTACTCTTGATGCGGCCACAGGACATTGGAGGAAGGCAGAAGACTCTGGATGCGAGCACAAGACATTGGAAGAAGGCAGAAGACTCTTGATGCGGCCACAGGACTTTGGAAGAAGGCAGAAGACTCTGGATGTGGGCACAGGACATTGGATGAAGACAGAAGACTCTGGACACAAGTATAGAAGCTTTGAAAAGGTCTGTCTGTCTCTCACTGCATTCTGTACTCTGTACTTATGTTTTTTTTCTGCTGCTTCTAGACTGTTTGTTGCTGCCATCCCGGGGCTGCTGTCTTGGACCCAGTGCCGCCGTCTTGATCCCAGTGCCTCCGTCTTGGTCCCAGTGCCGCCGCCTTGATCACAGTGCCTCCATCTTGGTCCCAGTGCCACTGTCTTGGTCCCAGTGGTGCCGTCTATATGAAAGTATAGAAGATGTGAAAATGTCTTTCTGTTTTTGCACTCTGTACTTCGTACAGACTTATTTTTTACATTCCTTGTAGATTAGGTGCTGCTGTCTTGGTCCTAGTCCCGCTGTCTTGATTCCAGTGCCTCCGTCTTGGTCCCAGTACCGCCGTCTTGGTCCCAGTGACTCCATCTTGGTCCCAGTACTGCCGTCTTCGTCCCAGTGCTGCTGTCTCGGTCCCAGTGGTGCCGTCTATATATAAGTATAGAAGATGTGAAAATGTCTTTCTGTTTTTGCACTCTGTACTTCGTACAGACTTATTTTTTACATTCCTTGTAGATTAGGTGCTGCTGTCTTGGTCCTAGTTCCGCTGTCTTGATTTTAGTGCCTCCGTCTTGGTCCCAGTACTGCCGTCTTGGTCCCAGTGCTGCTGTCTTGGTCCCAGTGGTGCCGTCTATATGTAAGTAGGGTTGAGCGACTTTCATTTTTTTAAGATCGAGTAGGGTTTTGGGAAACCCGATTTTGTCCAGAGTCGAGTCGAGTGCAGTCGGCCGATTATCGCTAAAAGTCGGGGATCGACCGAAACACGAAACCCAATGCAAGTCAATGGGGAAGCATAGTCGGCAGTGAGTGGAGGCCAGGAAAACACCTACAGTGCCCATTTTAATGCCAAAAACATCCATTCTTGTTTCTGAAGCTTGCCAATCTTAATTAACTGTATAATAATAGTTGGGCATAGGGAATTGGGTGAAAGTTGTGGGGGGAGTAGGGCTGGCTCAAGTTTTTCGTGGGCCCAGGAAATGCGGACTACGTCACGGCGGTGTTGCAGGGAAAGGTAAGTATTTAAAAGTTGCAAGTGCTGTGATCCTGAGCAAGCAGGGGGGGGGCCCACTCGTTCGCATTGCCACTGGCACAGGGCCCCTCAAAGTACGGCGGTGTGTTTGCATGGCGGGGGCGCCTCCCACCAGCAGCGACACTTTTGCGTACTCTGAGGGGCCCTGTGCCAGTGACGTCGCCAACGAGTATGCCCCCCCACCTGATGAAGGAACCTGCACTTTCATCTGCACCTTCCTCTTTGTCCCTGTGTAAGGTGGTATAACATGCGGGAAGGGGAACCTTACTTTCAGCAGGGACAGATTCTGGCTGTGTAGAGTACAAGGGGAATGTAGTGGTCTAGGTCAATGTACCAGCAGACTCATTTAGCAGTGGCTGGGCAATGGGCAGGATGAGGAGGAAACAGATATAGGGCCAAAGAATAAAGTAGGCTACATGCAGTTCAAAATTGGTAACAGGACTAAACAGGCGGCATTGCTTTGTTCAGTGGAGTAGCAAACCCAAGAGCAGCAGACACTGTTTCAAGGGCCTAACCACACTAGTAGGCCAAATGCAGTTTAATATCTGATAGTATAGGGCGAAAGCCAGAATGTGGAAGCTCAGCTTTGTTCAGTTGAGGACAACACCAGGGAGGGGCAGACACCTTTAGTAGGCCGGAAAAGCCTATTGCATTTTTTAAAATGGTAATTTGGAGCAGAAGGTTGAAGCTCAGCTTTATTTACTTGAGGGCAACACCAGGGAGGGGCAGAAGCCGTTAGTAGGCCCTAACCACCATTTTTTTTTTTTAAACCACATAATGAGAGCCGGAAGGTTGAAGCTCAGCTTTATTTAGTTGAGGACAACACCAGGGAGGGGCACACAGACAGACACCTTTAGTAGGCCTGAAAAGCCTATTGCATTTTTCAAAATGGTAATTTGGAGCAGAAGGTTGAAGCTCAGCTTTATTTAGTTGAGGGCAACACCAGGGAGGGGCAGAAGCCGTTAGTAGGCCCTAACCACCATTTTTTTTTTTTAAACCACTTAATGAGAGCCGGAAGGTTGAAGCTCAGCTTTATTTAGTTGAGGACAACACCAGGGAGGGGCACACAGACAGACACCTTTTGTAGGCCTGAAAAGCCTATTGCATTTTTCAAAATGGTAATTTGGAGCAGAAGGTTGAAGCTCAGCTTTATTTAGTTGAGGGCAACACCAGGGAGGGGCAGAAGCCGTTAGTAGGCCCTAACCACCATTTTTTTTTTTTAAAACCACTTAATGAGAGCCGGAAGGTTGAAGCTCAGCTTTATTTAGTTGAGGACAACACCAGGGAGGGGCACACAGACAGACACCTTTTGTAGGCCTGAAAAGCCTATTGCATTTTTCAAAATGGTAATTTGGAGCAGAAGGTTGAAGCTCAGCTTTATTTAGTTGAGGGCAACACCAGGGAGGGGCAGAAGCCGTTAGTAGGCCCTAACCACCATTTTTGTTTTAAAACCACTTAATGAGAGCCGGAAGGTTGAAGCTCAGCTTTATTTAGTTGAGGACAACACCAGGGAGGGGCAGAAGCCGTTAGTAGGCCCTAACCACCATTTTTTTTTTTAAAACCACATAATGAGAGCCGGAAGGTTGAAGCTCAGCTTTATTTAGTTGAGGACAACACCAGGGAGGGGCAGAAGCCGTTAGTAGGCCCTAACCACCATTTTTTTTTTAAAACCACTTAATGAGAGCCGGAAGGTTGAAGCTCAGCTTTATTTAGTTGAGGACAACACCAGGGAGGGGCAGAAGCCGTTAGTAGGCCCTAACCACCATTTTTTTTTTTAAAACCACATAATGAGAGCCGGAAGGTTGAAGCTCAGCTTTATTTAGTTGAGGACAACACCAGGGAGGGGCAGAAGCCGTTAGTAGGCCCTAACCAAAGTTGAAGGCCAAATGCAGTTTAATTTCTGATACTATAGGCCGAAAGCCAGAAGGTGGAAGTTCCGATTTAGACAGTGGAGGACAATTTGAATTAGGGACTGCAGACAGACTTAGTAGGCTGTCCCCTGTGGACCATGCATCCACCACATTAACCCATTGCGCCGTAATGGACACGTAATCTTCCGTGGCCATGCCTACAGGTCCATGCGTCTGTTGTCAGGTGCACCTTTGTACTCACAGATTGCCAGAGTGCATGGACAATGCGGTCTTCTACATGCTGGTGGAGGGTTGGGATGGCTTTTCTCGCAAAAGAAGTGTCGACTGGTTAGCTTGTAGCGTGGTACAGCGTAGTCCATCATGGCCTTATTAATAGTAAATAAAATATATAACTAGGCTCTATGAACTTTTAAATAGGTTCCAGGGGTACACGGGCAGCATTGGTGTGGTCAGTGGAGGAGTATTGCAAGTAGGGGCTGCAGACAGGCTATCAAAGGCCTAAAATAACAAACAGTAGGCAGTCATGGCAGTTTTACATCGGTTACATGGATACACAGGCAGGCACTCCAGGCAGCATTGTGGTCAGTGGAGGAGTATTGCAAGTAGGGGCCGCAGACAGGCTATCAAAGGCCTAAAATAAC
The DNA here is from genome assembly GCF_051348905.1 of Ranitomeya variabilis. Taxonomy (NCBI): domain Eukaryota; kingdom Metazoa; phylum Chordata; class Amphibia; order Anura; family Dendrobatidae; genus Ranitomeya; species Ranitomeya variabilis. The sequence goes on along the minus strand of NC_135232.1, from coordinate 384,553,722 downwards.
AAACAATAGGCTCATGGCAGTTTTACAGCGGTTACATGGATACACGGGCAGGCAGCTTGGTGGTCAGTGGAGGAGTATTTAAAGTAGGGACCGCAGACAGGCTTCAAAGGCCTAACATAAGAAAATGGGCTGGCTGTAGGCACTTTATAATTGGTTCCAGGGGTACACGGGCAGCAGTGGTCTGGTCAGTGGAGGAGTATTTAAAGTAGGGACCGCAGACAGGCTATCAAAGGCCTAACATAACAAACAATAGGCTCATGGCAGTTTCACAGCGGTTACATGGATACACGGGCAGGCAGCTTGGTGGTCAGTGGAGGAGTATTGCAAGTAGGGGCTGCAGACAGGCTATCAAAGGCCTAAAATAACAAACAGTAGCCAGTCATGGCAGTTTTACATCGGTTACATGGATACACAGGCAGGCACTCCAGGCAGCATTGTGGTCAGTGGAGGAGTATTGCAAGTAGGGGCCGCAGACAGGCTATCAAAGGCCTAAAATAACAAACAATAGGCTCATGGCAGTTTTACAGCGGTTACATGGATACACGGGCAGGCAGCTTGGTGGTCAGTGGAGGAGTATTTAAAGTAGGGACCGCAGACAGGCTTCAAAGGCCTAACATAAGAAAATGGGCTGGCTGTAGGCACTTTATAATTGGTTCCAGGGGTACACGGGCAGCAGTGGTCTGGTCAGTGGAGGAGTATTTAAAGTAGGGACCGCAGACAGGCTATCAAAGGCCTAACATAACAAACAATAGGCTCATGGCAGTTTCACAGCGGTTACATGGATACACGGGCAGGCAGCTTGGTGGTCAGTGGAGGAGTATTGCAAGTAGGGGCTGCAGACAGGCTATCAAAGGCCTAAAATAACAAACAGTAGGCAGTCATGGCAGTTTTACATCGGTTACATGGATACACAGGCAGGCACTCCAGGCAGCATTGTGGTCAGTGGAGGAGTATTGCAAGTAGGGGCCGCAGACAGGCTATCAAAGGCCTAAAATAACAAACAATAGGCTCATGGCAGTTTTACAGCGGTTACATGGATACACGGGCAGGCAGCTTGGTGGTCAGTGGAGGAGTATTTAAAGTAGGGACCGCAGACAGGCTTCAAAGGCCTAACATAAGAAAATGGGCTGGCTGTAGGCACTTTATAATTGGTTCCAGGGGTACACGGGCAGCAGTGGTCTGGTCAGTGGAGGAGTATTTAAAGTAGGGACCGCAGACAGGCTATCAAAGGCCTAACATAACAAACAATAGGCTCATGGCAGTTTCACAGCGGTTACATGGATACACGGGCAGGCAGCTTGGTGGTCAGTGGAGGAGTATTGCAAGTAGGGGCTGCAGACAGGCTATCAAAGGCCTAAAATAACAAACAGTAGGCAGTCATGGCAGTTTTACATCGGTTACATGGATACACAGGCAGGCACTCCAGGCAGCATTGTGGTCAGTGGAGGAGTATTGCAAGTAGGGGCCGCAGACAGGCTATCAAAGGCCTAAAATAACAAACAATAGGCTCATGGCAGTTTTACAGCGGTTACATGGATACACGGGCAGGCAGCTTGGTGGTCAGTGGAGGAGTATTTAAAGTAGGGACCGCAGACAGGCTTCAAAGGCCTAACATAAGAAAATGGGCTGGCTGTAGGCACTTTATAATTGGTTCCAGGGGTACACGGGCAGCAGTGGTCTGGTCAGTGGAGGAGTATTTAAAGTAGGGACCGCAGACAGGCTATCAAAGGCCTAACATAACAAACAATAGGCTCATGGCAGTTTCACAGCGGTTACATGGATACACGGGCAGGCAGCTTGGTGGTCAGTGGAGGAGTATTGCAAGTAGGGGCTGCAGACAGGCTATCAAAGGCCTAAAATAACAAACAGTAGGCAGTCATGGCAGTTTTACATCGGTTACATGGATACACAGGCAGGCACTCCAGGCAGCATTGTGGTCAGTGGAGGAGTATTGCAAGTAGGGACCGCAGACAGGCTTCAAAGGCCTAACATAAAAAAATGGGCTGGCTGTAGGCACTTTATAATTGGTTCCAGGGGTACACGGGCAGCAGTGGTCTGGTCAGTGGAGGAGTATTTAAAGTAGGGACCGCAGACAGGCTATCAAAGGCCTAAAATAACAAACAATAGGCTCATGGCAGTTTCACAGCGGTTACATGGATACACGGGCAGGCAGCTTGGTGGTCAGTGGAGGAGTATTGCAAGTAGGGGCCGCAGACAGGCTATCAAAGGCCTAAAATAACAAACAATAGGCTCATGGCAGTTTTACAGCGGTTACATGGATACACAGGCAGCTTGGTGGTGAGTGGAGGAGTAGTGCAAGGAGTGTCTGTCCCAGTACTCCCAAAATATAAATAGATGTTAATGTCTCGCAAAACAACCAAAACAAAAAAAAAAGGTGGCATACTTAGGTACAGGGGTGGGCTCATCTACTGAGTTTCTGACATAGTAATTTGGCAGTAACTATTTAATGGTGCCAATATAGGACACAGACACAGACTACTTTAAGTTGCATCATAGATGTCTACAAATTTGTATTGTCAGTGCCAGACATTGAATGATGTCAGCGAATAGACTAAAGATTGGTGGAGCTGTGCGACATAATTTTGCACGTGGTAGAGCACATTTTGAGCTGGGGTAGGGGGGAACTCTCTTGAGGCCGGCGGGACCGCCCCAGGGCCCCTCATGTTACAACGGTGTGTCTGACGTTGGGTGCGCACCACCACCGCCAGAGACACTACATTGTACTATGAGGGACCCAGTAGCAATGCCGTCAACCAAAAGCGAGCACACCCACCTCTTCAGACAAACAGCAGTCTCACGGGTGCTTGCGCCAAGTCGCGATACCACGGCCCCGTGTGGGGAGTTTTGCCATTTAGGGAGGTGTAAACATGTCGTATGCTGTACAATCAGCTGCAGCAAATTAGACATTAGAAAAGTAATTCACAGGCAAGAGCTTTTCATAGGAAAGCTAGGTGTCGGCCGGGCAAGGTGGGGCAAAAGATTTCGAAATCCAGTTGTGGTTCATTTTAATGAATGTTAGATCGTCAACATTTTGGGTAGCCAGACGAGTCCTTTTTTCGGTTAATATTGAACCTGCAGCACTGAATACTCTTTCTGATAGGACACTTGCTGCCGGGCAAGCAAGCTCCTGCAATGCATATTCTGCCAATTCTGGCCAGGTGTCTAATTTGGAGGCCCAGTAATCAAATGGGAATGACGGTTGAGGGAGAACATCGATAAGGGATGAAAAATAGTTAGTAACCATACTGGACAAATGTTGTCTCCTGTCACTTTCAATTGATGCAGCAGTACCTGTCCTGTCTGCGGTCATAGCAAAATCACTCCACAACCTGGTCAGAAAACCCCTCTGTCCAATGCCACTTCTGATGTGTGCACCCCTAACACTCCTAGTCTGCTGCCCCCTGGAGCTCGTGTGAGAACGATCACGTGCGCTGTGTGCTGGGAATGCCTGAAGCAAACGGTCAACAAGAGTTGATTGTTTGGTTGCTAATATTAGTTCCAAGTTCTCATGTGGCATAATATTTTGCAATTTGCCTTTATAGCGTGGATCAAGGAGGCAGGCCAACCAGTAATCGTCATCGTTCATCATTTTCGTAATGCGTGTGTCCCTTTTTAGGATACGTAAGGCATAATCCGCCATGTGGGCCAAAGTTCCAGTTGTCAAATCTCCGGTTGTGATTGGTTGAGGGGCAGTTGCAGGCAAATCTACGTCACTTGTGTCCCTCAAAAAACCAGAACCCGGCCGTGACACGCAACCAAATTCCTGTGCCCCCGGGAAAGGTTCGGCATTAAAAATATACTCATCCCCATCATCCTCCTCGTCCTCCACCTCCTCTTCGCCCGCTACCTCGTCCTGTACACTGCCCTGACCAGACAATGGCTGACTGTCATCAAGGCTTTCCTCTTCCTCTGGTGCAGACGCCTGCTCCTTTATGTGCGTCAAACTTTGCATCAGCAGACGCATTAGGGGGATGCTCATGCTTATTACGGCGTTGTCTGCACTAACCAGCCGTGTGCATTCCTCAAAGCACTGAAGGACTTGACACATGTCTTGTATCTTAGACCACTGCACACCTGACAACTCCATGTCTGCCATCCTACTGCCTGCCCGTGTATCCTCCCACAAATAAATAACAGCACGCCTCTGTTCGCACAGTCTCTGAAGCATGTGCAGTGTTGAGTTCCACCTTGTTGCAACGTCTATGATTAGGCGATGCTGGGGAAGGTTCAAAGACCGCTGATAGGTCTGCATACGGCTGGCGTGTACAGGCGAACGTCGGATATGTGAGCAAAGTGCACGCACTTTGAGGAGCAGGTCGGAGAACCCAGGATAAGTTTTCAATAAGCACTGCACCACCAGGTTTAAGGTGTGAGCCAGGCAAGGAATGTGTTTCAGTTGGGAAAGGGAGATGGCAGCCATGAAATTCCTTCCGTTATCACTCACTACCTTGCCTGCCTCAAGATCTACTGTGCCCAGCCACGACTGCGTTTCTTGTTGCAAGAACTCGGACAGAACTTCCGCGGTGTGTCTATTGTCGCCCAAGCACTTCATAGCCAATACAGCCTGCTGACGCTTGGCAGTAGCTGGCCCATAATGGGACAACTGGTGTGCAACAGTGTCATCTGCCGATGGAGTGGTTGGCAGACTGCGTTCTGTGGAAGAGCTGTAGCTTCTGCAGGAGGACGAGGAGGAGGAGGAGGAGGGGGTGCGAACGCCTACAGCCAACTGTTTCCTAGACCGTGGGCTAGGCACAACTGTCCCTAAATTGATGTCGCCTGTGGACCCTGCATCCACCACATTCACCCAGTGTGCCGTGATGGACACATAACGTCCCTGGCCATGCCTACTGGTCCATGCATCTGTAGTCAGGTGCACCTTTGTACTCACAGATTGCCTGAGTGCATGGACGATGCGCTGTTTAACATGCTGGTGCAGGGCTGGGATGGCTTTTCTGGAAAAAAAGTGTCGACTGGGTAGCTCGTATCGTGGTTCAGCGTACTCCATCAGGGCTTTGAAAGCTTCGCTTTCAACTAACCGGTAGGGCATCATCTCTAACGAGATTAGTCTAGCTATGTGGGCGTTAAAACCCTGTGTACGCGGATGCGAGGATAAGTACTTCCTTTTTCTAACCAGAGTCTCATGTAGGGTGAGCTGGACTGGAGAGCTGGAGATCGTGGAACTTTCGGGTGTGCCGGTGTACATGGCAGACTGAGAGACGGTTGGAGACGGTATTGTTTCCGCCGGTGCCCTAGATGCAATATTTCCTCCTACAAAACTGGTGATTCCCTGACCCTGACTGCTTTTGGCTGGCAAAGAAACCTGCACAGATACTGCCTGTGGTGCGGAAAATGGTGGCCTTACAGTGACGGAAGGGATGTTGCGTTGCTGACTAGCTTCATTGGCCGAGGGTGCTACAACCTTGAGGGACGTTTGGTAGTTAGTCCAGGCTTGAAAATGCATGGTGGTTAAGTGTCTATGCATGCAACTAGTATTTAGACTTTTCAGATTCTGACCTCTGCTTAAGCTAGTTGAACATTTTTGACAGATGACTTTGCGCTGATCAGTTGGATGTTGTTTAAAAAAATGCCAGACTGCACTCTTCCTAGACTCGGATCCCTTTTCAGGGATTGCAGACTGAGCTTTAACCGGATGGCAACGCTGTGCTCCAACAGGTTTTGGCTTTGACACGCGTTTTGGGCCAGATACGGGCCCGGCAGATGTAACCTGTTGCGATGTTGATGCCTGCTGCGGCCCCTCCTCCACCTCCGCTTCTGAACTACTGCCGCCTGCACCCTGTTCCCCCAATGGCTGCCAATCGGGGTCAATAACTGGGTCATCTATTACCTCCTCTTCGAGCTCGTGTGCAACTTCGTCTGTGTCACTGTGTCGGTCGGTGGTATAGCGTTCGTGGCGGGGCAACATAGTCTCATCAGGGTCTGATTGTGGATCTGTACCCTGAGAGGGCAATGTGGTGGTCTGAGTCAAAGGAGCAGCATAGTACTCTGGCTGTGGCTGTGCATCAGTGCACTCCATGTCAGAATATACTTGTAATGGGCATGGCCTGTTAAATGTTTCACTTTCTAAGCCAGGGACGGTATGTGTAAAGAGCTCCATGGAGTGACCCGTTGTGTCGCCTGCTGCATCCTTCTCTCTTGTTGTAGTTTTTGCTGAGGAGGACAAGGAAGCGACTTGTCCCTGACCGTGAACATCCACAAGCGACGCGCTGCTTTTACATTTACCAGTTTCGGAAGAGGAGGCAAAAGAGCTAGAGGCTGATTCTGCAATGTAAGCCAAAACTTGCTGTTGCTGCTCCGCCTTTAAAAGCGGTTTTCCTACTCCCAGAAAAGAGAGCGTTCGAGGCCTTGTGTAGCCTGACGACGAAACTGGCTCCACAGCTCCAGACTTAGGTGGAATATTTTTATCCCCACGACCACCTGATGCTCCTCTACCACTACCATCATTACCAGCTGACAATGAACGCCCACGACGACCTCTTGCACCAGACTTCCTCATTGTTTTAAAATCTTAACCAAAGTAACTTTATTTGTTGCTGTCAAACAACTTACACGGTGAGCTATAACTTCAGTATGATTTCAATATCCCTTAACAGGTTGGTGAGACCACAAGGAAAATCAGGCACAATGTTACACACTCTGTTTTCTGTGGCACAAAATCACAGAGATGACACACACGCAGGACTGTCACTCAAGCACTAATGTCAATATTAATCTCCCACCTAATTTATTTTTTTTTTTTTCTCAGGGAGACTTTAGAAACCAAATAATATTAAAAAAAAAAAAAAAAAAAAATAGGCTTGCTATAGCCCACTGAATGAGAGATAGCACACACAGCAGTGGCACACAAGCCCTGACTGAGGCCAATATTTTTCTCCCACTGATTGATGTAGTGTTTTTGTGTTGAGGTAGAATTTAGAACACAAATCACGGAAAAAATAAATAGGCTTTCTATGGCCCACTGAATGAAAGGGAGAGAGGTGGCACACCCAGGAGTCAAGACTGGCACACAAGCTGAAAGGGCAATATTACTCTCCCACTGTTTTTTTATGTATTTTTTGTTTTTTCAGGGAGACTTTAGAAACCCAATAATATTTAAAAAAAAAAATAAATAGGCTTTCTATGGCCCACTGAATGAGAGGGAGAGAGGTGGCACACCCAGGAGTCAAGACTGGCACACAAGCTGAAAGGGCAATATTACTCTCCCACTGTTTTTTTAGGTTTTTTTTTTTTTTTTCAGGGAGACTTTAGAAACCCAATAATATTTTAAAAAAAAAATAAATAGGCTTTCTATGGCCCACTGAATGAGAGGGAGAGAGGTGGCACACCCAGGAGTCAAGACTGGCACACAAGCTGAAAGGGCAATATTACTCTCCCACTGTTTTTTTAGGTTTTTTTTTTTTTTCAGGGAGACTTTAGAAACCCAATAATATTTAAAAAAAAAAATAAATAGGCTTTCTATGGCCCACTGAATGAAAGGGAGAGAGGTGGCACACCCAGGAGTCAAGACTGGCACACAAGCTGAAAGGGCAATATTACTCTCCCACTGTTTTTTTATGTATTTTTTGTTTTTTCAGGGAGACTTTAGAAACCCAATAATATTTTTTAAAAAAAATAAATAGGCTTTCTATGGCCCGCTGAATGAGAGGGAGAGAGGTGGCACACCCAGGAGTCAAGACTGGCACACAAGCTGAAAGGGCAATATTATTCTCCCACTGTTTTTTTAGGTTTTTTTTTTTTTTTCAGGGAGAATTAGAAACCAAATAATATTAAAAAAAAAAAATAAATAGGCTTTCTATGGCCCACTGAATGAGAGGGAGAGAGGTGGCACACCCAGGAGTCAAGACTGGCACACAAGCTGAAAGGGCAATATTACTCTCCCACTGTTTTTTTAGGTTTTTTTTTTTTTTTCAGGGAGACTTTAGAAACCAAATAATATTAAAAAAAAAAAAAAAAAAAAAAAAAATAGGCTTGCTATAGCCCACTGAATGAGAGATAGCACACACAGCAGTGGCACACAAGCCCTGACTGAGGCCAATATTTTTCTCCCACTGATTGATGTAGTGTTTTTGTGTTGAGGTAGAATTTAGAACACAAATCACGGAAAAAATAAATAGGCTTTCTATGGCCCACTGAATGAAAGGGAGAGAGGTGGCACACCCAGGAGTCAAGACTGGCACACAAGCTGAAAGGGCAATATTACTCTCCCACTGTTTTTTTATGTATTTTTTGTTTTTTCAGGGAGACTTTAGAAACCCAATAATATTTTTTAAAAAAAATAAATAGGCTTTCTATGGCCCACTGAATGAGAGGGAGAGAGGTGGCACACCCAGGAGTCAAGACTGGCACACAAGCTGAAAGGGCAATATTACTCTCCCACTGTTTTTTTAGGTTTTTTTTTTTTTTTCAGGGAGACTTTAGAAACCCAATAATATTTAAAAAAAAAAATAAATAGGCTTTCTATGGCCCACTGAATGAAAGGGAGAGAGGTGGCACACCCAGGAGTCAAGACTGGCACACAAGCTGAAAGGGCAATATTACTCTCCCACTGTTTTTTTATGTATTTTTTGTTTTTTCAGGGAGACTTTAGAAACCCAATAATATTTAAAAAAAAAAATAAATAGGCTTTCTATGGCCCACTGAATGAGAGGGAGAGAGGTGGCACACCCAGGAGTCAAGACTGGCACACAAGCTGAAAGGGCAATATTACTCTCCCACTGTTTTTTTAGGTTTTTTTTTTTTTTTCAGGGAGACTTTAGAAACCAAATAATATTAAAAAAAAAAAAAAAAAAAAAAAAATAGGCTTGCTATAGCCCACTGAATGAGAGATAGCACACACAGCAGTGGCACACAAGCCCTGACTGAGGCCAATATTTTTCTCCCACTGATTGATGTAGTGTTTTTGTGTTGAGGTAGAATTTAGAACACAAATCACGGAAAAAATAAATAGGCTTTCTATGGCCCACTGAATGAAAGGGAGAGAGGTGGCACACCCAGGAGTCAAGACTGGCACACAAGCTGAAAGGGCAATATTACTCTCCCACTGTTTTTTTATGTATTTTTTGTTTTTTCAGGGAGACTTTAGAAACCCAATAATATTTTTTAAAAAAAATAAATAGGCTTTCTATGGCCCACTGAATGAGAGGGAGAGAGGTGGCACACCCAGGAGTCAAGACTGGCACACAAGCTGAAAGGGCAATATTACTCTCCCACTGTTTTTTTAGTTTTTTTTTTTTTTTCAGGGAGACTTTAGAAACCAAATAATATTAAAAAAAAAAAAAAAAAATAGGCTTGCTATAGCCCACTGAATGAGAGATAGCACACACAGCAGTGGCACACAAGCCCTGACTGAGGCCAATATTTTTCTCCCACTGATTGATGTAGTGTTTTTGTGTTGAGGTAGATTTTAGAACACAAATCACGGAAAAAATAAATAGGCTTTCTATGGCCCACTCAGTGAGAGATGGCACACACAGGGATGGCACTGTAGCAGAAATGCCAATCTTAATCTCCCACAAAAAAAAAAAAAAAAAAAAAAAAAAACTGTCCTACAATTACTATCTCCCTGCAGTAATGTAAGCCAGGTATGGCAGGCAGCAATAGGAGTGGACTGATGCACAAATTAAATAAAAAGTGTGGACAAACAAAAAAGATAGCTGTGCAGAAAGGAAGGAACAAGAGGATATGTGCTTTGAAAAAAGCAGTTGGTTTCCACAGTGGCGTACACACAGCAATACAGCTATCACGGAGCCTTCTAGGGCAGCCCAATGAGCTACAGCGCTGAGGGGAAAAAAAAAAAAAAATAGCTTCCACAGTCCCTGCACACCGAAGGTGGTGTTGGACAGTGGAAATCGCTGCAGCACAAGCGGTTTGGTGGTTAGTGGACCCTGCCTAACGCTCTCCCTGCTTCTGACGAAGCGGCAGCAACCTCTCCCTAAGCTCAGATCAGCAGCAGTAAGATGGCGGTCGGCGGGAATGCCCCTTTATAGCCCCTGTGACGCCGCAGACAGCAAGCCAATCACTGCAATGCCCTTCTCTAAGATGGTGGGGACCAGGATCTATGTCATCACGCTGCCCACACTCTGCGTTCACCTTCATTGGCTGAGAAATGGCGCTTTTCGCGTCATTGAAACGCGACTTTGGCGCGAAAGTCGCGTACCGCATGGCCGACAAGCACAGGGGTCGGATCGGGTTTCATGAGACGCCGACTTAGCCAAAAGTCGGCGACTTTTGAAAATGATCGACCCGTTTCGCTCAACCCTATATGTAAGTATAGAAGATGTGAAAATGTCTTTCTGTCTTTGCACTCTGTACTCCATACAGATTTCTTTTTTTTACATTCCTTGCAGATTAAGTGCCTCCGTCTTGGTCACTGTACTGCCATCTTGGTACCAGTGCCTCAGTCTTGGTCCCAGTACCGTCGTCTTGGTCCTAGTGCCATCATCTTGGTCCCAGTACCGCCGTCTTGGTCCCAGTGCCTCCGTCTTGATCTCAGTGCCTCTGTCTTGGTCCCTGTACCGCCGTCTTGGTCCCAGTACTGCCTTCTTGGTTCCAGTGCCACCATTTTAATCCCAGTTCCTCCGTCTTGGTCCCAGTACTGCTGTCTTGGTACTGGTGCTGCCGTCCTGTTCCTGGTGCTGCTGTCTTGGTCCCGGTGCTGCCATCTATGTAGGTATAGAAGCTTGGAAAATGTATTTCTGTCTTTGCACTCTGTACTGTGTACAGAATTTTTTTTCCATTCCTTGTAGATTAGGTGCTGCTGTCTTGGTGCTGGTGCTGTTCTCTTGGTCCCAGTGCTGCTTCCTTGGTCCCGGTGCTGCTGTCCTGGTACTGTTGTTCAGTTATTCCTGGTGCTGTGCTGCGGTTCCTGTTGTGTGGTGCCTGCCTGCTGTGTGCTTGGACTACCGTCTGTAATGTAAGTATTGGCGTCCATTTTTTTTTGGGCTAAATTGTGTTTTGCTTTTAACAAGTTACATTTGTCTTTTCTAGTGTTTCACGTGACTGCTGCCTGCTCAACATGTCCTCCACTGAAGGTTCCGAAAGTGCCCATGACACTGATTATGTAATCACATTTGATTTACTGATTGGTATGTATTGACTGTCAATACTAGACATGTGTTAAATCATGTATTTTCTTTACAGGTACCTGACACTTTTGAAGAGCAGGAGCAGAAAGTGGAAACGATTCTTCTCAGGGTCGTCGGCCTCAAGTTGCTGAAGAGGAAAGATGGGGTGTTGTTATTGAATTTGTTGTCATTTTTACTAACAAATTCTTTTTTTCTATTTCATCTATAGGTTCCACAACGTGACATAGATAATGACCGACTGATTCAAGCTATGCAAGACTGAGCAGCGTTGTGGAACCCCCGTGATCGGAATCATTCCAACTCAGTCTTGATCCAATGACTCTGGGAAGAAGTGGCCAGATCGTTGCTGGATGATTGGGACCATGCAACGCCAAAAGTCAGAATGGATTTTGGTAAGTATAGCTATTTTGTCCGCCTCTGTTTTTCTGTAAATGTTGCTGTCTTTTAACAATTGTTTTTTTCTTCCCCCTTCAGAAAGAAGAGAATAAAAGTTTGTTGGCATTCAATGAAGGATTGCTTCAATTAGAACATGAGAGAGGATATTCGGGTTCGAAGTGGTGCAGCGCGAAAACTAAGAAAATACAAATATCATAAAGAGCTTTCTTTTCTGAAGCCAGCGCTTGCTCAGCGAACGTGAGTATCTTTTGTGTTGTCTTTCACTGTTATTTAATTTATTCTTTTTTGTAATAAACTTTTTTTAATTTAATTTCCACACAGAACCTGGAGCAGAACTGTAGAACCTGGACCTTCCGCTGTTGGAGAGGCCCCTTATCGACCAGCCAACGAACCGGAACCATCCCAATCATCCACCAGCGATTCAGCAACCAGGCAGGCTTCACAGGCTGTGAACAGGAAGCCGGTCCTTCTGGTTCTCCTCTCTCCCAGCCAACTGCAACTACTTTACTTGGGTCTGCTTGGCAGCGGCAGAGGGCTTGGGAAAAGTCAGTCGTGCCCGTGTTTGTTCACTTAAGCTCGGTTTTCCTGGCTGGGATGAAGGCAGTTGTGGATAGGATGGAGAGTGGGTTCAGGATGTCCACAAAAGCCTTGACCGCCTGGAAGGCGACCTTAATAGATCAGCGCAACATTATTTTTCCACTATAGAGCGGGGCGTGATGGAAAACCTTAGTCCTGATCTCCAGCTGTTTGTGATGAAGGCCTGTCAAGATGCTTATACCGAGGCCATGCAGCGGTCCCGATAGCAGCAGGCACAAAGTTCTTTCCCTACAGGTCAACAAGCTCCAGGACAGAAGCTGTGGCAGAATCCACCAGCACCGACTCGCCAAGGAACTTATCTACCACCACCACTATCACTCGACATTACAACATTGCCAAGAATACCCGCTTCACCATGCAGCTGAGTGCAGCAGCCCAGCCATCCACATCCCCACCATGCAGCCGAGTGCAGCAACCCAGCCATCCACATCCCCACCATGCAGCCGAGTGCAGCAGCCCAGCCATCCACATCCACCACCATGCAGCTGAGTGCAGCAGCCCAGCCATCCTATTCCACCATCATGCAGAGTGCAGCAGCCCACACTTCTCCTACACCAACACAGCACCAGGGAAAAAAAGCAGCAAAAACCAAGTCCCGGAGGAGAGAAACCGGGAAAAAAATATTATCTGTACCCCCTCAACCCTCATCTCCTAATGTGTCTGTGTTTTCTAGTCTGTCCACACCTTCGCTTCCTTCTTTCCCTTCCAATGCGTCAATCCCTTCCAACTTGTTTCCCACTCCTAATGTGTCCTCTTCCCCATTCCACTGTAACAACTTCCCCAACCACTCCTATCCTACCATCACAGCCTGACACCCCACTGGTCCACCATGTTACTCCCTCCCACAGCCCCCAAAAGTAATTAATCATTTTTCCTTTTTTTAAAAAAATTGTACATTTTTTATTTCTGTTAGTAAAAATTGTTTTGATTCACAATACCGGTCTCATTGTGCTTTCTTTATCTCTTTATTTAACCATGTGTGTATTGCTGAGTGAAGTATGGACCGGTGTATCAGTTAAGGTGTTTATTATACAAGTTAGATTCAATGTGTTAATATTAGAGTCAGAAAACATTACAGGTACATAACATTACAGGTACATAACATTGCGAGTACATAACATTACAGGTACATTTTATTTACAGGTTAAACCATTTCATCTTGCCATGAGACATGTCCACTATCAGAAACAAAATAGGCTACATATTTATCCCTCATTTGGGCAACTTCTACTGTAGTCCTGAGAAGGTGATGCTGGTAATCCTGCAATGTGGTACTAACAGTTTCCTCAAGTTCAAAGTGGGGTTGCTCTTTTGACAGGATGTAGTTATGCAGAACAACGCATGCTTTCACAACCTCATCAATTGTCTTTGTTTTTAGATTTATGGCTGTGCCCAAAATGCGCCATTTAGATGCCAGCAGACCAAAGGCACACTCCACAGTTCTTCATGCCCTTGTCAGTCGGTAGTTGAAAGGCATTGGCTGTCCTTCAGTGTTAGGAAGAGGTTGTGGTGGGGGAAAATAAAAATCATTCCCATACAATCGTTTTCCCATGTCCGAGTTTTTGAAAGTCTGTGAGTCATTTCCTCGTACAAATGAGCCAACATCAGCAGCGACAAATCGACATTCAGCATCCGCAATTGCCATCAGAACAATGGAAAAGTATTTTTTATAATTGAAGTACTCAGATCCACTTCCTGCAGGTTTCAGAATCCGAATATGTTTGCCGTCCACAGCCCCCACACAGTTAGGAAAATTACACACTTCATTGAATTTTTGCTGCATTTTTCATCCAGTGTTCAGCTGTGGGTTGGGGGAAGAAGTCAGCACACAGAACATCACACAATGCAGGGCAGGTGTCTCCAACAATCTCCAGAAAGGGTGGACAGTCCAATTCGAAAATGAAAATGTAGAGATCTTAAGGTCTCTCCGGTAGCCAGGAATCTGCTGAACAGACAAAGGAACAAATCAGTACATGGCTTTTCAAACAATAATAGTAAAGACAGGTGTTTGTTGTTCAAAATTACGTACCTTATGGTCACCAACAGATGTTCCTCAGCATGAATTGCAGTACGTAGTTAGGTGTCCAGCCTGCTGATGTATCATCGAAGCTGTGTTGCGACATCCTGGTGTAGTCAAAAATCTTTGCCGGGTTTTCATGAATCTCTGTGTACAATGAGTGGTTGGCTCCACGGCTCTGTCGGAGTTCAACAATGGGGTGTTGCCAAAAGTTACGACGACGTCTTCTCCGTCTTTCTCTTCTCCATTCTTCCTCACAAGTCACAGTGAAACAAAAAGCCAATTTCAAAGATAAATCCAGATTCAAATTGAAGCTCTCCACACTCTCCATCTTGCAGCAGCAGCATTCAGCATCCAAAGGAGCGAATTTCAGCTGTGCAGTGTCACTCTATATAGAAAATCCATAAGCCACGCCCATTGGGAAATATCATACGCATGCGCATAAACAACGCAAACACATGCAAAAATGCGTACAAACTCATGCAATCGCAGCGTTTTTCTATCTCATGTGTAAGAACATGCGGATAAAAACGCTGCGCACACATTCGTTTGCATGCTTTTTTCATGCATTTGCACATGCAGACGATACGCTGCAGACACATATACGTAAATTTGAACTTAGCCTTAGAAATAGATTCAGAAACACATCTCAAAATAGTTGGGACAGTGCCATGTCTACCATTGTGTCGCTTCTCCTCTTCTTTCTGCAACAGTCTGTAAATCTCTGGGAAGCGAGTAGACAATTCCTGGAGTTTTGGGACAAGAATGTTGTCCCATTCCTGTCTGATGTAAGATTCGAAGTGGTCAACAGCCCTAAGTAATCTTTGCCAGACTTTTTGTTTCATGGTGCACTAAATATTTTCTATTGGTGAAACATCTGGACTGCAGGCACCCCGTTCATCACCCGAACTAATCATCTGCAGAGCCATACAGTTATGATCGATGCAGTATGTGGTTTACCATTGTCTTGGAGAACTATGCAAGGCTTTTTGCTGAAACAGATGTTGTCTGGATGAGAGCGTATGTTGTTCTAAATCTCACAGTTTGCTCAGCTTTGATGGTGCCTTCCAAGATGTGTAATCTGGCCATGCCATAGTCATTATTGCAGCCCCATACCATCAGAGATGCAGGGTTTTGATCTGTTTGCTAATAACAAGCTGGATGGTCTCTTGAGTCTGCAGGCCATGACACATGTAGTTATCTGATTCACCTGACCATACAACCATTTTGATTTGCCCTCAGCCCATTTTTTATGAGCTTTTGCCCAGAGAAGACGCAAGAGTTTTTGGATTCTGTTGACATAATGCTTCTTCATAATATGATAGAGCTTTTAATTAAATTTGTGGATTGCATGGCAAACTGTATGCAGAAACAATGATCTCTGGAAATACTCCTGAGCCCGTGCAGTGATTTGCACAACCGAATCATGCCTGTTTTTTCTGCCCATCTAAGGGCCCATAGATCTCAAGCATCCAATATTGGCCATATTCCATGTACATGGGTTCCAAATATTTTTTTTGAATTGGAGTTTTATTACAATACATAGAAAAGAACTGAAATAAAAATATTTGTGTGAATCGAAGGAAAAACTGTTATCGTGCACTACAGTAATTTAATTCTTATTTTTTTAATTTCGGGATTATATACTATTTCTTTTTTTTCAGTTCATCTTCATCCTCATCATCCTCTTCAAGTTCAGAGGAAAGTTTGTCAGATAGCGAAAGGGAAAGGATTATGAAGCAAGTTGAAGATAAGAAAAAAATAATTTCAGCAATGAGAAGTAAACCATGGAGAATGTCAAAAAAGCTATATTTAATCAAGTATGAATATTCTTTCATTTCTTTTTCTAAATTCATAATGGAAATACTGTAGGGTTCATGTGTCAAATCCATAAACATGAGAAACTATCCTTATCAGGTATTTCATATTACTTTTGAGAATCACGGTAATAGCGGGCATTGTGACACTCCCACCAGGGACATGGGGTACTCGGAACCGGGTTGGACAGTTCTTTGGGGAAGTCACGAGGCCGTGACCTGACTCCGTGGCCCTGACTGTGCCATAAAATGGGGACTATGTATATGGGATTTAACGTGACGCCACCTGTGGTGTTCGGCAACAGATGGCCGACGCTGCTAAAGGAGACGGCTGGGGCTGATGGTGACACAGCTGGGATGGTTCTGCTCCCCACAGGTGGAGCGGGGCCCCAGGGCTACCAGTTCTGTTTATGTCAGGCTTCATGTACCTTGTAGTACAGGACTCAGGATGCAAGAGATCACTGGAGTACACAAGGACTGTAGTTTTCTTTTCCTTTACTTGATGGTTTTAGGACAGACCGGGGCACTAGTAACAGATCATGATGGAGAGCCAGGCAGCCTGGAAGCAATTTTGGATACACCTGGCCAGGTAGGTACAGAGCCCTTCCTTCTGCACTGTCCTCCTTTTTGTTCTTGCCCTCCGGATTTAGCTGCCGGGACTTCAGTACCCACGCAACCACGAATTCCACTATCCGGTTCCTAGCGCTCAGCTCTAGGGCGAGTTTAATCACAGCTCCACTCCAGGTTCTGCTCTACTTCTCTCCTACTAACACCTGGTATGGGGACACCTCCTTGCTTCCAGGCATGACATTACTCCCTGTGAGGGAGGCAATGCCACTGTGGCAACCTGACTCCGGGGGTGCCACAATTGCATATTACAATGTGTCAAGTGTGAAGACGTTCGTAAACTTAATTGTAGGCTGCAGAGTAATCATTGTATTAACCATTCATTCTCAAAAAAAAAAATTGTCATCAGTGAATACAGATTGTCTCCATCACTGATATAAGATATGACAGTTGGTGATTACAAAGTTCTATAGAGAGCTGTGGTTGTCAATTCAGGAGAACTTTAAGCAGAATGTCTGTGTCTGCCTTTAATTCCTCCATCCTCTTCCCCTACCTTCTGCATATAATTTTAAAAGCACCAACTGTCATCTCCTATCTCAGGAATGTGAAAAACTGTTTTCACTGAACGCAGGTTTTTCAGATTTCTCTAAGAATGAAAAATAAATCCAGGAGGTGAAATAAGTGGATATCTCTGATAAGATTACAAAGCTGCTTACAGTATTTTCATGGGTACTAATGATTTATGAAATAAAAATTAAAACAACGGTTACTCTTTAAGTGTGAATTAGAAATTGCCAAGTTGAAACCTATATACACACTATAATAATGAACTAGGGGCAATTGCAGATTAATTGTAGAAGGTATTTGCTGAGACAATGGAACAGGAAATGTTATAATGTTTAGGTTTTGTGCAGTGATCACAGGAGACATTAGGAAAGGAAGGGAGAAAGAACAGTGTTCACAAAAGGGGCAAGAAGTCAACATTGGCCAAGCAATTAGAACCAATCAGACAATTGAAGGGCTTATCAGATTTAGGCTACGGGTCAGCAACATTGACAGTGTGAACAGAGCCAAAGCAATGGATAGATGAGAGATCATGTAAATTTGGGTCACTGAAGGTCACACACTTCAAGAATCAGATGACAGTGTAGGTTTCTTCTGCATAAAATAAATAACTTGATAACAATGCTTCTTTTTTAGACTTTTATCATTGTCTTCATTCACATATGATTTTGTCTATGCTTTGTTTTTATATCCGAGCTCAGGGAAAGTTATGCTTTTGAGTAAATTATCTAATTTTTACTCTTGTGATCAGAGAGGCCCAAGATTTTGTTGAAAAATATGAGGGTGCTCTTGGTCGTGGAAAAGGAAGAAAACTCTATGCCTATAAAATTATGATGGCAAAGGTAATGCACATCCATTTTTAACACATTCTATCTTTGATTATTATTATCTGTAGGAAAGTCTTTGTATTCTAAGACATATTTTACAATATTAGGTTTAGGAAAAATGAATATCACTAGTATAGGCCATCACTTTATGATAAGTGGTTTCCGAACTCTGTTAACCCCACCAATCCCAAAATCGAATCAGCACCCTCCACAGATTTTACCTGCACATGGGTGCCATGGCCACCCTCTGTGTTGGGTAGCTGAAACACAGTTCTATCCATGTTAAATGGTGTCAGCTGCAGTTCACTGTATAGTCAGTGGCCAGGAGTGATGCTGTCTATGGATAACGTAGGAATGGGAGACAGCGTTACACCAACACTGCAGTCTCTTCATTCTCAAGATAAGTGAAGGTCCCTGAAGTGGGACCCTCAACAATCATAAAGTGATGGCATATTCTAGCAATTTCCTATCACTTTAACATAACACGAGTAGTGAAAATTTTAATACTTTTGAGGTTTGTACGCAAAAAATATACATCCTTCTAAATGTTTATAAGCAAGGTGAACTGTTTTCTTTTAGCGTAGTTAAAAGCTTAAGTTTTTCCAGCTGCTGTCTACCATCTTGTCTACCATCTTGTTTAAAGACACTTAAAGGGGTTATCCACTACTTGGACAAACCCCTTTCAATCATGTTCACCCTTATAAAATAATAGCACCTATGCTCGCCTCCAGTGCCAGCGTTGTTCCAGCAGGGTCGGCACTGGGTCTCCAGGGAATCATGTGGCATTGTTATTTCATACAATCCTTGTGTCCAAACAGCGGCCACTGCAATGTCCCCACCTTCAGACAACTGGAGGAAGTGAGATAGCAGCTGGAGCTTTCATTTCCTTCGGATGTCAGTTATGTCCAAAGGAGGGGACAGTGAAGTAGCCGCTGGTTGGTGACACCACTGGAATGGCATCGGCACTGGAGGTAGGTATCAATCCTTAGAATACAAATCAAATTTTAATGGACAAACCTCCCAAAGATAATAATATTTTTATAGAGACTAAAAAAGCTCACAATGCATTGTTCTAAAATTATTATGCACAACAGAGTTTCCAAACATTTTATAGGTTGTAAAAAACGGAAAATTATCATTTGTTGAATTTTCAGCATTAAGAGGTCACATTTACTGAAATCAAAAGCTTTTTCAATCAAAATCATCTTAACAGGCCAAGTTACATGATACCAAAGGACCCCTTCTTTGATATCCATTTCACAATTCTCCATTGAACTTGTGAGTTTTTGGATTGTTCCTGCTTGAATTTCTTACCATGATCTCAGCATAGCCACCCAGAGCTGCTGTTTTGATGTGAATTGCCTTCCACACTCCTACATTTCTTGCTTGAAGCTACTCCAAAGCTTCTCAATAGGGTTGAAGTCAGATGAGGATGGTGGCCACACCATGAGTTTTTCTCCTTTTATGCCCATAGCAGCCAATGACTCAGAGCCAGAGGTATTCTTTGCAGCATGAGATGGTGCATTGTCATGCATGAAGATTATTGTGCTACGGATGGCACAGTTCATCTTTTTTTTACCATGGAAGAAAGAAGTCTCTCACAAAGGCTATATACTTTGCCTGGGTCATTGTCACACCACAGGGAACCTAAAGAAGCATACAAGCTCACTTCCCATGATTCCGGCTCAGAACATGACTCCGCCACCTCTTGCTGATACTGCAGCCTTGTTGGGACACGGTGGCCATCCACCAGCCATCCACTACCCAATCCATCTGGACCATTCAGGGTTGCACAGCACTCATCAGTAAACAAGACTGTTTTAAAATTAATCTCCATGTATGTCTGGACCCACTACAACAATTTCTGCTTGTGAGCACTCTTTAGGAGTGATGAAATAGTAGGCTTATGCACAGATACAAGCGTCTGGAGGATCCTACACCTTGAGGTTCATGAGACTGTTAAAAAGTACCTATTAACTGCTGACACAGGTAGATCAGTTATAAAATAAACCGATAAATGAGTCCAAGGTCTACTGGGACTCTCCAATGGTTGGAGATACCCAGACGGACGAGTAAGAGGTTTTAGAACGCGCACACTGCAGGCAAATACATACTCCCGGACATTTTGATGTACCCCAACCACTAAAAATGCTGAGTAGGAAGATCTGTGGTGGCTTTATTAGCAAGATGTCTGGCCAAGACCGAATCATGATGTTCTCTAATAACTCTCAGACAGAGATTTACAGGTACAAACAATTTCCCTAATGGACAGGCAGCAGGGGCATCCTCCTGAGCCTCAACAACCTCTCTCTCAAGATCGGAGCATATAGAAGCAATAAATACCCATTGTTGTAGTATAGGAACTGGTTCACAATTATCTCCACCTCCCAGGAAAACAAGAAGATAAGGCATCCACCTTAATGTTCTTGTTCCCCGGGGTCATGACACAGCTGACGGGTGACCTGGGACCAGGAGCTTCTTCCCTGTCCCTAATGCTAGGGTTGCGCTAGCTCACCCTGTTCCCCGGATTACTTATGATGGTGAAGACACTGGAGCCACGTACCTTGCCTTAGCTCCAGAATCTGCTGTCAGTCTGTACCTTTTCCCCATCCATGGAAGAATAAAGTAGTAGTATACAGCAATACACCAACCGAACTAACAAGGTAATATGAACAGGGATAAAGTAAAATACCAATCATACAAATATACACACATAAACAACA
The DNA here is from genome assembly GCF_051348905.1 of Ranitomeya variabilis. Taxonomy (NCBI): domain Eukaryota; kingdom Metazoa; phylum Chordata; class Amphibia; order Anura; family Dendrobatidae; genus Ranitomeya; species Ranitomeya variabilis. Next base: position 384,533,091 of record NC_135232.1, on the reverse strand, counting down.
GAGGTAAACACCGAGGAGTGGAGGATGGGGTTACACCAAAGTAGGAGAAGAAAGGCAATTATCACACACTCAAAACCTAGCAACAGTCACAGATAAATCCACCAAATGCCTTCTCCAATAACAACTTCCAGCCATGCAGCATAAGATAGCTCTAACAATGAGTGATCGCCAGGGCCCTGACTATATAAGAGATGATAGTGGCTAACAGTGCACAGCTGAGAGCCTTAATGCAGAATAGCTTCCAGGAGCTCTCAACTGAGCTGAATAACCCCTGCACTGCTAAAAGAAATTTACACCATAAATATGAAGGTAAAGTGCTTCTAAGGCCGGAGTCACACTATTGTAGAATACAGCCAAGTGCTATGCAAGAAAACATCACATAGCACTCAGCCCAGTGTTAATCTATGGGGCAGTGTCATGGAATGTAATGACCAAACAGGGGGTCGGACAGCAAACAGCACAGCACACATTCAATGGGATGGAAATGGGGAGAGGAAGGCCCTACCAATAGGGAATGAAGGATGAACACCTCCTGAGCTTCAACCTGAGGGTGTCCCTGCACTCCCCTAATGCCCTAAGCGGGTCCTTCCACTCGTTGCCATCAAGAACCTCATCCCTCGCTGTCACCTCACACTGCCCTGGCAACTGCGCTGGCCGGCAAGGGCGCTAGCCTCCCCACTGCAGATGGTACAACACAGGGGACAGTGACAAACACAAGACAGACAAGGTAAAAACACAAAACTTAGCTTAACTACTTTCTCTGCTGCAAAGCAGAAGAAAGGCACCCAGACCAACTCCACGTAACCAGCAGATTCACCACTTCAGCCAGAGAGGTCCTTGCTCTAGGCTTGGTCAACATAGATTGCTCTATCACCGACAGTCAGCTGATGCATCAGGTGCCTATTTACAGGATGGTGGCCTGAAAGGAAGAAAGCTGCATTTTAATCATAGTGGAGCTAGAGCTGCCACACATCCAAAAATAGATCATGACAGGATGCTTACATCAGCGTTTTTTTCTCAGGCATATTTGGCGTGCGTGTAAAATTGCAGCAGGTTGCGATTATGCACATATATCGTCCAAGACTCACCACGCAAGCCTATGGGTGAGAGAAAAAATTGCACAGCACTCTGACCATGCGAGTGCTGTCTGATTTTATGCACCTTGTCCTTTGAAAAGCTGGCAATTCATCTGCCGTGTACAGTAAAATTACAGAGTGACAGGTTAGAATAGAATAGAGTATATGGAAAATAGTATACACCTAGGTGGATACAGGTACGCGCTAGATAATAGCAGATAGAAGTAAATGACCTGTGTAATAAAATGAACTTGTACACCACAATATATATGTACTGGTGCAATATCTTAGTAAATGTCAATTGACACAGGTACCATCCTGATGAGTGCTAATAGCATAAAAAGGATTAGATGAGGAGTACATGCAAGTCTTCCTACCTCCAGTGATGAATCCTTAGAGAACTAGAGGGTTATAGTACTGCTGCTGTGGTTCCAGAAGAATCCAAATGAAATATTCAAGCAAGTGGCTGCTCCGGCCGGTAGCAGCCACCTTAAACTAACCTCCGGGTAGGAGCGGGATCCTGTCGAGCCAGATGCCGCGTGGAGTAAGAGCGGTAAGTCCGGATGGTATGCAGGACCTTCGTGACGTCACAGATCACGTGACCGCTACCCAAGCCCGAGAGTGAGAGTGAGTACGGAGTGCAGTGAGGATCTATCGACCGACGCGTTTCGGATCCTCACTGCACTCCGTACTCACTCTCAGGCTTGGGTAGCGGTCACATGATCTGTGAGGTCACGAAGGCTGCGTACCATCCAGACTTACCGCTCTTACTCCATGCAGCGTCTGGCTCGACAGGATCCCGCTCCTACCCGGAGGTTAGTTTAAGGTGGCTGCTACCGGCCGGAGCAGCCACTTGCTTGGACTTTTCATTTGGATTCTTCTGGAACCACGGCAGCAGTACTATAACCCTCCAGTTCTCTAAGGATTCATCACTGGAGGTAGGAAGACTTGCATGTACTCCTCATCTAATCCTTTTTATGCTATTAGCACCAATCAGGATGGTACCTGTGTCAATTGACATTTACTAACCTACTACATTTACTAAGATATTGCACCAGTACATATATATTGTGGTGTACAAGTTCATTTTATTACACAGGTCATTTACTTTTATCTGCTATTATCTAGCGCGTACCTGTATACACCTAGGTGTATACTATTTTCTATATACCCTATATTTGTCTACAAACCATTTGTGGAGGTTTGTTGGTATCGCTGCAAGGATTTATATCATATTGACACTTTGCGCCACCATATACAGGTTATATAGAATGGAATAGAATAGATATATACACATAGAATAGGTGTCAGTGGCACATATATATATATATATACATATATATATATATATATTTATATATATATTACATAGATAGATAGAAGAAAAGCTGGGAATTCATCAGCCACGTACTGTAAAATCACAGCAGGAGCCGACAGCATAGAATAGATGGATTACACACAGTAAATACACATAGAATAGATAGATATACAGATGTCAGTGGCATATACAATTAGTTCAGTGTGTGTGCAGCTTTCTCTATATGTATTTAATAAATATAAGGTTTTTTTTCTGAAAACAAATGGTGTGGGCTCCAGCGTAATTTACTTAACCAGCAGAGGGAAAGCCGATGGCTGGGGGCCAATGTCTATAGCTTGGGAAGGGAGTAATACCCATGGAGCCTCCCAGGCTATTACTATCAGCTCACAACTGTATCCTTAGCCTTTACTGGCTATTAAAATGAGGGACCCTAGGAAGTGACCATGGATATTGCCCCCCAGGCTAAAAACATCAGCTCTCAGCCGCCCGTCTGTGTCATTCTTTCAATTAAAGGACTTTTTTCTGGGTGTGTGTGGTTTTATACGATATATAACCTTGGGGTTTGATGTCACCTGACAATGCAAAGGTGACATCAACCCCCCCAACTATCACCCAACTTTTTTTAAGAATATTTTCTTTGAAAATCATGTGAATATGACATAGAGAATTGCTCTATGTAAAAGACGATGTTAAAATCGTATTGCAATCGGATAGCAATCACACTGCATTCGGATGTAAATCGGTTGCTAGGTTGTGAAAAATCACATTCTATTTGAATGAGACTTGCATTACACTCATGCGACTCTCAGCAGTGAGAATCGTACTGATTTTTTTTTATGCTTAGTGTGACCCCGGCCTAATAATTGCACTCTGATCTTTGGGCTTCTCTCTGTGGCGGCAAATTCGTGACAACAGGAATTAATGGGAGGTTGACAATATTATCTGCTAGGCTGCAAGTCTCAGATTAGATTCACTCGGCAAACTCGTCAAGCTGGCCAACTTCGTTGCCCAAAGCACAGCCCCGGTCCCCACTTTGTACTGTATGTCTGGAAGTGACGGCTCACACAAACATCCCTCCGCTGCAGCCTAGTTGTCTCTCTCTCTCGGTTCTGGCTCTGCTCACTTGGCTCAGTTCTCCCAGCTCTGGTTTCTCTCGGTTCTCTTTGGTCTTCATTCAGGTCTGGTCTCTCGGTTTTTTTACTCAGGTCTGGTCTCTCGGGTCTTCAATTGAGTCTGGTCTCTCAGTTCTTCACTCGGATTGGGTTTCTTGGTTCTTTTACTTGAATCTGGTCTCTCATAATGGTGGCTATAAACCAACTCCACTGCTCACACGATTGTCCAGCTACAGGTCCAGGTACCGACTTCACCACTTTTTTGCCTTTCCGGGCTTTTTATTATTATTAACTATGCTGTCACCTGACATCTCCACTATTCTTTTCCCTCAGGGGATGTGTATTTTGGTCTTCAGTTCCTACTTGTGTAATTCTCTCAGCTTTCTCTTTTCTTATCATCTTTAGTAAGTAGATGACAATGTTCACTTTCAGACAGTTGGTTTAGACTTTACTGTGTGTGTGTGTCTCCTCACTCATTCATCCCCTTACAGGACTCCAGAGGCATCAGCAGATCCAAATATCTGATTGCTGCATTGTAATTTTATTTTAGAAGCTGTTTTCTTAATCCAATGAATTTGTTTTCATACCTTGTCCATGGCATTGAACTATGTGATGCTTTTTGGCAGTAGAGAGCTTTTTTTCCTGTTTTGCTTGAATGCTGTAGCCTGCTTAATAATGTGAACCTCCTTCTTAGTTTGCTTAGTTTTGGCTGCATTTCTTGCATAGGTTTTTGGTGCTTTTTTACTGTGCTTTTGTCAGAGTACATTTGTTCCTTGTGCATGCTGATAAAGTTTAGTGCCTTAAAAAAATCTGATTCAACTTCGCTAGGCTTTGGCACTGAAAGTGCAGCAAAACCTGATAATTGCATTTTTGCACCACCTATTGCTTTCAATGAGTAGAATACAATGAAAAAACACTGAAAGAATTGACATGAAAAACCAAGCTCTTTGACAAAACAGTCAAGAAAAAAGCAAGGTCTGTGCATGAGATTTCTGAAATCTCTGACTTTGCCGGTACTGTGAAATGAAGCAGAAAATTTGCCTAACAAAAGCTGCAAAAAAAAAAAAAAACAACAGGCAGCAAAAACGCTATGAGAACATAGCCTTATGGGCTCATTTCCACATGCGAGAAACACGTCTGTATCTCGCATGTGGAAACCAAGCTGTGGCGCCGGCTCTCCAGAGCGGAGCATGCAGCTCCATGTGTTCCTATGCGGCCGCATGCTCCGCTCCCAAGTGCCGGCACCAGAGCTTGGTTTCCACATGCGAGATACGGACGTGATTCTCCCATGTGGAAATGAGCCCTAAACTAGGCTACCCTGGCCAACTAATTATCACAGATGTTTGAGATTGATTTCAGTGATCCAAAGAGTCTGGAGACACAATATCATCCATGAGTTTATCTGAAAAATAAAAAAAGTGCATCCTTATGACACATAAATCCAATTTGCATAATAAATTGGAACAGTGTTTTTTTTATTTTTAAATATTGCCTATATTCTAAAGTACGAATATATAACTTACTAATTGCAGAAATGGATGAAGTTCAAAAGAGATTTTGAAAATTTTAAAACTGCCTGCGTACCTTGGGAAATGAAAATTAAGGAAATTGAAAGTAAGTGTATTTATTTTATTATTCAACAGTAATATTTTGTAAATTGTTTATTAATAACAAATAAAAAAGAAAAACGTTTCAACAAGTTCTAACGGATGGCTCAGATTTCCAATAGTTTAAACGAGTTGCTTTAGTAATGCATTATTTTTAACAACTAATAAAAAAGTTCATACATTAAATCATACAAATTTTGGTATGCATGTGACCGTTTTCTCTCCATTCAAGAAAAACGGTCCTATTATTCTGACCAGACTCTGTTTCATCAGAATGGCATCAGTTTTTGTTGAAAGTGAAGAGAAAAAAAAGTTTCTTCACCTTCTCCATTATTTTAGCCCATGAAAATTGTACTGCACTTAGGTGTCAACTGAGTGCGGTCCGATGTCGTTCATGGACCAATTGACTTGCATTGCTGATCTTGATCGATACTCGGATCAAAATCGGACATGTATCTGATTTTATCCTTGTACCACTTGGTCAAAGGAAAAATTAGGACATTTGTACAGGCCTCAAAATTTCATAGGTACGAGTGCTATCCGTTGGTTTTGTCTGTCTGAAATTATCGAGTGTGTGCACAAGCTTGTATTGACCTTTCCGACATTTTATTTTTCAAATTTCCCCCTTTTGTTAGCAATCAGTAACGTGTATAAAATGTTTGCAGTAAAATACTTTTTGGTTATTGTCTTCTGCCGCTTCCTCTCTTGCATCATGTGGCCACAAGTGTGACCTTCCAGCTCACAGTGTCGGGCGCAGGTTCGGCGACGCATAGCGGCGCATGCGTCATGCGCCCCTATATTTAACATGGGGGCGCATGGACATGCGTTGTCTTGCGTTTTGTGATGCATGCGTCATTTTTGGTGCTAGCGTCAGGGCGCACAGGACGCTGCATGTTGCATTTTTTTTGCGCCGAAAATCAGGCCAAAATTGGACGCATGCGTCACAAAAAGCCTTACAGTGTCTCCTGTGTGACCTGCCAGCTCACAGTGTCTCCTGTGTGACCTGCCAGCTCACAGTGTCTCCTGTGTGACCTGCCAGCTTACAGTGTCTCCTGTGTGACCTGCCAGCTTACAGTGTCTCCTGTGTGACCTGCCAGCTCACAGTGTCTCCTGTGTGACCTGCCAGCTCACAGTGTCTCCTGTGTGGCCTGCCAGCTCACAGTGTCTCCTGTGTGACCTGCCAGCTCACTTTGTCTCCTGTGTGACCTGCCAGCTCACAATATCTCCTGTGTGACCTACCAGCTCACAGTGTCTACTGTGTGACCTGCCAGCTCACAGTATCTCCTGTTATGACCCCAATGGCAGAGGGTCTCAGAAATAAATACTAAGTCTGCAAACACAAAAAACCAGCTCATAAGGCAGTGGTAACTGGGCTGACCGTATATCTAATCCTAGCACCACAAATAGCAGCAGCCGGGGAACGTGCCTACGTTGGTTCTAGATGTCTCGCGCCAGCCGGAGAACTAACTAACCCTAGAAGGGAAAAGATAGACCTTTCTTGCCTCCAGAGAAAAGACCCCAAAAGTTGGATACAAGCCCCCAACAAATAATAACGGTGAGGTAAGAAGAAAAGACAAACATAAGAATGAACTAGGTATTTAGCAAAGAGAGGCCCACTGACTAATAGCAGAATATAGTAAGATGACTTATACGGTCAGCAAAAACCCTATCAAAATTTCCACGCTGGATATTCAAGAACCCCCGAACCGTCTAACGGCCCGGGGGGAGAATACCAGCCCCCTAGAGCTTCCAGCAAAATCAGGAATCACATTTAGTACAAGCTGGACAAAAAATAAGAGCAATGCAAATAACCAAAAAACAAGGAAGCAAGACTTAGCTTAATTTTGCAGGAACCAAGACCAGCAGACAGGAGCAAACAGAAAGGACTGATTACAACGATGCCAAGCACCAGACTGAGAATTCAGGAAGTTCAAATAGCAACACCCCTGGACTAACGACCCAGGTGGGTGCCAAACTGAGGAAAGACAATCCCAGAGTCATATCACTAGTGACCACAAGAGGGAGCCAAAAAAGTCTAATTCACAACAATCTCCTGTGTGACCTGCCAGCTCACAGTGTCTCCTGTGTCACATGCCAGCTTACAGTGTCTCTTGTGTGACCTGCCAGCTCACAGTGTCTCCTGTGTCACCTGCCAGCTTACATTGTCTCCTGTGTCACCTGCAAGCTTACAGTGTCTCCTGTATCACCTGCCAGCTCACAATGTCTCCTGTGTGACCTTCCAGCTCACAGTGTCTCCTGTGTCACATGCCAGCTTACAGTGTCTCTTGTGTCACCTGCCAGCTTACAGTGTCTCCTGTGTGACCTGCCAGCTAACAGTGTCTCCTGTGTCGCATGCCAGCTTACAGTGTCTCCTGTGTCACCTGCCAGCTTACAGTGTCTCCTGTGTGACCTGCCAGCTCACAGTGTCTCCTGTGTCACATGCCAGCTTACAGTGTCTCCTCCAAGGCCGGACTGGCAATCTGGCAATTCTGGCAAATGCCAGAAGGGCCTGTCTGGTTCTGGGCTGCCTTGTCTGCTACGTTGTTAACAAAGTCTGTGTTCTCAAGACATCCATACTGTTAAAAGTTGTGACCAAGCACCAAGTCGCTGACTCTGGCACTTACCCCAGCAGGTCACAGGTATCATTAGAAATATTGGTTTTGTAGTAAGTCTTGCTTTCCTCTATCCAGAGTAATATTAGTAATATATCCTATCTGGTGCATGGGGACGTGGACAACATGGGCCTGTGTGATTTCAAATGCCAGGGCTGAATTTCAGCCTCACTCCGTACCTGGTCTCCTCTGTCACCTGCCAGCTTACAGTGTCTCCTGTGTGACCTGCCAGCTCACAGTGTCTCCTGTGTGACCTGCCAGCTCACAGTGTCTCCTGTGTGACCTGCCAGCTCACAGTGTCTCCTGTGTGACCTGCCAGCTCACAGTGTCTCCTGTGTGACCTGCCAGTGAGTCGCCTGCCAGGGCCTTGGGGTACTCGGTACCGGGTCCTGCCTTCACAGGGGGATGTCATGGTGGCGACCCGATCTGTGGCCCTGGGCGCCCATGTAAAAGGGAAAGGTCTTTATAGGGAATAAAGGTTATGTTCGTGACGCCACCTGTGGTATTCGGTCAATGGGGACCGACGCTTCTTTAAGGGGTTATGGCAGCTAGATGGTATACCTTCCCACAGGTGAAGTATATCCCCACGGCTCCCGGTGTGTAGATGGAAGATGGTGAGAAGTGCAGTGAAGAACGAGGACACAGGTTTGCAGCCACAGTCCAGAGCACCAGATCACAGGGCAGGCAGGGTCCGGCCAGCTTGGAAGCGGATCCAGAGTCCCCTTTACCAGGTGGAGTTAAAAGCCTTCCTTCAGCGTGGTGGTGTTGTAGTCCCTTACTGCCTATGGCTTTAGATAAGGTCCTCTCAGCTCACAGTGTCTCCTCTGTTTGACAACGCAAATGTGAACGTAGCCTTACAGTGTCTCCTGTGTGTCCTGCCAGCTCACAGTGTCTCCTGTATGACCTGCCAGCTCACAGTGTCTCCTGTATGACCTGCCACCTCACAGTGTCTCATGTGTGACCTGCCAGCTCACAGTGTCTCATGTGTGACCTGCCAGCTCACAGTGTCTCCTGTGTGGACCGGAGGTCACTTCCTCAATTCACATTTTTGAGACTTAGGCCAGAGTCACATATTCCCTAATGCAGGAGACTAAGGCCTATTATGTTAATGACGCTTGAGTCAGTTTACTGTGATCTCTCGCATGAGAGAATCGCAGCATCGGTGCGGAGGAGACGGAGACATTTCTCCACCTTCTACATTGTCAGTGTCCGCGTAAATCGGACTACACTCAGTGACATCCGAGTGCAGACGGATATTTTACATGCACACAGACTTGAATAGGTGTGCATGCTCTGGTCAGTATGAGAAAAAAATAGAGAATCTGCACTGCCCCATGGTATAACATTGGTCCGAGTGCTATCTGATTAAACATTGAATAGCACTCGGCCGTGTTATACGCTCATGTGAGCTAGCCCTCAGAAACAAGCTCTCATCGGATTACATTAAGAATGGAGCTAACATTCTGCTATGTGAGCCGGCCTGTCAGAGCTCAGGTCACATGACATAGAAGCGGACCAACGTAGTGGTGGAAGCGGCAAGTGACAGTGATCAGTAAATATTTGAATGCACATACTTTACACATATTACTGATAAGTAAAAGAGGGGTCAAGAATACCCCCCCACTAGAGTGATCCTTTAACTTAAGGACTGTGTTGTAAAATTCTTTGAGTAAAGCAATCAACCTGATATGCTCAGTCCAAAGGGGCATATTTATAATATAATGTATTTTCTTTTGAAAACTGTATATACAGTAGCATGCATGGCTCCAGTGAAATCAATAGCAATCGTATTTGGTCTGTAGTAATGTGCACAAGGCCTAATATTCAATGATAACTAAACAGAAGAGAAGGAAATATAAATTAAAGGGGTTGTTCCATTTTATTTGTTTCTGTTTTAAAGCAACAAACTCAACAAACTGCAACGTATTCACTTTCCCTGGATCCGCCAGCGATTGTCCAACACCACTGCTCATGGTTTCTGGTATTGATTGCGGCACTGATATCAACTTGACAGCGTGGCAGCCAATCAGTGACCTCAATGGCTCTGCCAGTATAAACAAAACGTCCATCAGAGCTGCTGAGCTCACTGATTGGCTGTTGCACTATCAATGTGATGTCAGTATGGCAGTCAAAGCCAGAATCCGGGATAAGCAGCGAAGACTCGCCAGAGGACCCGGCGAAGGAGACTACAGTGCGATTTGTTGTTTTGTAGCTAGCTTCAACCAGGGTAAAAAATTATTGAAAATGAACAAACCTTTTAAGCTAGAAATTTACTAGTGAAAGACTTTATATTTTTGCATTCATACCAATGATTATTAGTCTTTATTAGTAAAATGAATCTAATTTTCCATAAAAATGAAACTGTGTTAGAAATAATTATTCATAACATTAAGTCAATGTTATTTGTGTAGTCAATTTTTATGAATACTAATGCTTTCTTTTTAATTAAAGGTCACTTTGGATCATCTGTAGCATCTTATTTCATATTCCTTAGGTGGATGTATGGCGTTAACTTAGTTCTACTATGCATGGTGCTGGGACTGGTTTGCATTCCAGAGGTAACATACTGGTTATTTAGCAAAATATGTTCAATATCTGTTTAAATGAATAGATCAATAGCTAGCCTGCGAGAGCAAGGAAATATATGAAAATAAAACACATAAAATTATTAAATTAATACATAAATAGTGGGTGGGGATATACAAAGAATGAATTTAAAAGGGTCATACTGTTTATACAGGGCTAGAATTAACCCCTTCACTACCCAGCAATTTTCTATTTTTGTTTTTTCCTCCTTCTTGCAAGAGCTTTTTTTTGTCAGTATAGCCATAAAATAGCTTGTTTTTTTGCGGAAAACGTTGTACTTTTCAATGACACCATTCATTTTATCACACAGTGTACTGGAAAGTGGGAAAAAAATTCCAAGTGTGTTAAAATTGCAAACAAAGTGCAATTCCACAATTGTTTTCTGGGCTTTTATTTACCTTGTTCACTATATGGCAAAGCTTACCTGACAATATGATTCCCCAAGGTCACTATGAGTACATAGATACCACGCAAGTATAGTTTTTGTTTATTTATGTAGTGAAAAAAAATTCTGAAATTTGTAAATAAAAATATTAAAAAATTTGTTTTTATCTCCAATTTTACGAAACCCATAATGTTTTCATTTTTTAGGATTTTTGAGAGCTTATTTTTTGCGCCCTGAGCTGACATTTTTAATGATACCATGTTCGGGTGGTAGATACAATGATTTGGTCATAATTCTGGCATTTTGATTTTATTTCTCGTTACACTGTTTACCAAACTGAATAATTTATTTTATATTTTGATAGATTGGACATTTCTGAATGCAGCAATACCAGATATTTGTATTGTTCTATTTTTAATGGGCAAAAAAGAGGGTGATTTTGTTTTTTTTTTCATATTTTTAAAATCTTTTTTTTTTTAAACTTTTTTCTGACTTCAATATTCCTTTTAGGACACTTGAAGCTGTCATCGTCCAATCGCCTGTGCTATATGTAGTATTGCTTCACCGACGTTAATAGGAGAATCGTAATGACAGGCATGGAGTCATTAGCAGACCCCTGGCTGTCATGCCAACCCATCAATGTCCCGCAATCACTTGACAGGGGTGCTGATCGACAGATGCAACAGATTCTGGTTGGCGCATGTTAAATCCTGCTGTCAGTGATTGATTTAATTGGTTAACAACCGTGGACAGAGCACTTCAGATAGAGGCTATAGATCCCTGATTAAATCAACCATCAAGTATAGGGAAAGATGTGGGTTTGGTGTGCGAGCACACATATAAGGGCAGAGACAGACTGCCGTATTTCTCGTGGGAGAATCGCCTTGCACTGCACGGACTTGCCTGGCACCTCTTTTGACCTGAACAAGACAGCATGATGGATTACTATGCATCGGTCAAGCTCAGGTCAGGAGAGCCAACAGCCAGTGCGAAGTTTACGATGCCATTCTCGTACGAGAAATACGGCAGTCTGTCTCTGCGCTAAGGCAAGGACACTACCTTTGACGTACATATGAGTTCAATATTTGGTGATTTTTTTTTTTACCCCAGTATCTGTGAGCCAAAACCAGGAGTGTGTGATATATCCAAAAGTGGTGACATGTTTCTATTATACTTTTCCCTGAGTCTTCCATTCCTGGTTTTGGTTTACAAATACTGAGGTAAAATAGTCAACGTGTGAATGTGGCCTTAGAGTTTCCAGCAATTAAACATTAATCACTGTAAAATTATATTTTATAACATTTTCTAATATTTTTTACTGAATCAATTCATTGTAGTTTTAAATATGGTTGCTTGCTTTAAATCAGAATTTTTTCTGTTTACTTTCTATGGATTAAAATCTCTCTCAGTAATGTAATGCACACATAGAAGATTGATTACTATTATAGTATGGGTGCACATAGTACAGTATAAAGATTTCCAATTTTCCGTAAAGATTTGCAGGTAGAAAATCTGCAGCAATTTACAGTCGCAGCAAAATTAATTTTAGAAATCCCATCCTAATGCTGCACAAAACAAAAATCTGCAGGAAATTGACATGTTGTCTAGGCAGCATGTAAATTTATGTTACAGAACAGTTGCCGATTTTCTTATTGTATTCAGTGAGGGAGTTAAAATCTGCTTCAATCCTAATTTTTGCTGTAGGATAACGGTGACTCTGCAAATCCGCAGCTCCTGGAAAATAAACTGTTATAAATAAAAAATAAACACTATATTCAATTTTTAATGTCACTTCTGGCTCCTTTGCCTGGTCCATTCTAGTCTCTGTATAAGGGCTCATACCCATATGTGTGGAAAAAAAACGTTCCAATATCAGGACCGAAAAAAACAGATGAGTGTAAGGGGAAGACCCAGATCAGGCATACCTACTCCGTGACGGATCCGAAACTATCTGGGCTGTCACCCAGATTGCATGGGGGAAAGCATAAGACCCCGGACCGACCTTTGCACTTGGGTGTAGGGGGCACGACTAAGTTAAAAGAGCTGCATCATGCGGGAAATCAGTCAGAGTGGGAACGCACAGAGCGCAGGAGGGCAGTGTCAGAGCTCCTACTCTTGGGCATCCAGACAAAGCAGACCACAGCCAGAGGGGTTTGAGAGCTGTGACCAGACACTGCCAACAAAGACGCAACCGGTCTCCTCTGACAGCATTGACCATGAGTCACAAGTCCCATACTCAGGACATTGACGCCCGCACGTATCGTCGGGGAAGTTGGGTCACCTGCCGTGAGTGGTTTCCCGTTACACCTGCATTCAACTAATTATTATCTCTGTATTCTGATAAGGCAAAGGACCATGTTCTTTCCCGCTCACCGCTCCTAGACCCGCCAATCGCCGACCGGACCATGAGGATTCACTACCGCTTTCAGGATCCAGGACGCCATCTCCTCCAGGACTACACCGGACCCCTTATACACCAAGGCCTTGGCGCCAACGATCACTGCTCAAAAACTGCATTCTAAAGTCATCGGACTGATAAGTTTGCTATTCTTGAACTTTCTATCTTATCCTCTACACCTGTTTACCCTGAGTTCCAAACCCCTTGTTCATTTATGCAGTTTCTCCCTGCGAGGAATATGTCTGTTAAAGTAAACCCCATGTTAACCCTAACTCTGCCTCCGATCTGTTACTTCATCTTGCAACCTGCTCACACTTGGCGTAGTCGGCAGGATGCAGTCTACCAGCACGGAGGGGGCAGACCAAGCATCTGGGGAGGGCCCTAGGTCCAGTTCTTCCTGGAGGCAATGTTGAACAACCTACCAAAATTTAATGGGAACAATACCATGCTGTAGAGCTGGACTGAGCGCATTAGAGGGATGATGAGGATGCATCCAATGATACTAGCCCTACAGGTGGAGGTCACCATGATAGCCCTGGAAGGAGAGGCGAGGGACTCAGTGATGCTACGACCCCCCCAGACAGCGGGATACGTTTGACAAAGTTTTATGTATACTAGAGGAAACACATGGGAACCATGCATGCGGCTGTTTAGCTGGGTTCAAAGAGAAGGTGAGAAGGTGACACAGTACATGAACGTGTTGCAGAAGATCCACACTGCCATATCCAGAAAAGACGGCGTAAGGATAGGGCCAATTGATGTATTGCTGCGTGACCAGTTAGTGACCGGGTTGAGAGATACGCTGCTGAAACAAGCTCTGCGGGAGCTTTGCATGTGAACCCACACATGAATTTTGCAGAAGTTGGAGGTGAGGCATGAGCAAAAACAGGGGGTAACAGTTCCAGTGGCGAAGGTCCGGTGTGGGGAGGTAGCCGTGAATATAATGGCTGCACCAGGATGGGTGGAAGATTTAGGGAAATAAATTCAAGTGATGAGGGAAGACTTGAAAGAAACTAAAAAGAAAGTCACCTTGCTGAGCACATCTGGGGGCAGAGCTTTTCAGAACCGCGACGGGGCAGAAGAATGTCTAGATGGGAAAAACTTCCTACCTGCTTCCTCTGTGGAGAGCTGGGACACATGGCCCGGGAGTGCCAGCAAAGGAGATGGCCTCTCCAGCATTGTCTGTTAAACTAGGAGGCTGCAAGGCTGGGGGACGTCGCCCAGAGCCAGAACAGCCAGTAAGAAGAACCAGAAGTCCCACCAATTTAGTTTCAGTGTGTCCTTTTGTCTGGGCCAAAATGGATGGACGGGCCGTACTCTGCCTGGTAGATACCGGTTCCCAAGTAACTACGATGCCTGAGAAGTATTTCAGAAACCACTTCCCTGAAGCGATGAGACCTGTGGTCATAAAGTTGACAGCCGCCAATCAGCTCCCCTTCCCGGTCGCAGGGGTGGCATGGAAGCAAATTAGGGTCTGCGGCAAAGACTTGGGCCGCAAAGGCGTGATACTGAAGTTTGCTTATCAACAGATCTTCAGACATGTTCGAGACAGTGAAGCCCTCAAACGCCTCTAAGGAAAATATTTCAACAGTTGATTCGGACAGCTCAAGAACAAGAGGTCTCCCGCGAAGGCAAAATGCTGGGAAAAGTGATCATTCAACAAATGCGGGCGAGCACAAAGAGAGGGGGAATGTAAGGAGAAGACCAGAATCAGGCATACATACGCCGTGACGGATCCGGAACTGTCAGGGCTGTCACCCAGGTTGCACGGGATAAAGCATAAGGCTGTGGAAGGACCTTTGCACTCGGGTGTAGGGGGTGCAGCTAAGTTAAAAGAGCTGCAGCACGCAGGAAGTCAGTTAGTCAGAGCGGAAGCACACAGCGCACAGGAGAGCAGTGTCAGGGCTCCTACTCTTGGGCATCCGGTGTCCTCTGATAGCATTGACCATGAGTGACAAGTCCCATGCTCAGGACATTGACGCGTGCGAGTATTATCGCTCCTAGACCCGCCGTTCACCGACTGGACCACGAGAATTCACTGCCGCCGTCAGGATCCTGGATGCCATCTCTTCCAGGACTACACTGGACCCATTACATGCCAAGGCCTTGACGCCAACTATCACCGCTCGAAAACTGCGTTCTAAAGTCGTCGGACTGATAAGTTTGCTATTCTTGAACTTTCTATCTTATCCTCTACACCTGTTTACCCTGAGTTCCAAACCCCTTGTTCATTTATGCTGTTTCTCTCATTTTCTCCCTGTGAGGAGTATATCTGTTAAAGTAAACCCAACGTTAACCCTTGCTCTGCCTCCGACCCGTTACTGCAACTTGCAACCTGCTCACACGAATACAATCCTTTTTTTCACAACTAGCATCTGATTTACTGTACTTCCGAATGCAGTGCAATTGCTATCTGATTGCAATGCAATTTTAACATGAGCTGTTACATAGAGCAATTCTCTTAGTCATTTACATGTATTTTTAAAAGGAACTATTTTTCAAAACACAAGTGTTTGTGTGTGTGTGTATATGTGTGTGTGTGTATGTATATATATATACATATATACAGTGTGTATATATATATATATATATATATATATATATATATATATATACAGTTGAAACCAGAAGCACAACATGATGCTGCCACTCCCATGTTTAACAGTTGGGATGATGTTCTTAGGCTTTCAAGCTTCACCCTTTTTCATCCATATGTAACAATAGTCATTATTCTCAAAAAGTTCAATTTTATTTTCATCAGACCACAGGACATGTCTCCAAAACTTAAGGTCTGTGTTCCTGTGTGCATTTGCAAACATTAATCTGGCTTTTTTATTTTTATTTTGGAGTATTGGCTTCTTCCTGGCAGAGTGGCCTTTCAGCCCATTTTGATACAGTACTTGCTTCACCGTGGATATTGACACAAGCTTACCAGCTTTCGCCATCATCTTCATAAGGTCTTTTGCTTTTGTCCTTGGGTTGATATGCACATGTCGGACCAAAGCACGTTCATCTCTCAAACACAGAACCTGTCTCCTTCCTGAGCGGTATAATGGCTGGATATTCCCATCTTGTTTGTACTTGCATATAATTGTTTGTACAGATGAACAAGGCACCAGGTATCTTTAAATTGCCCTAGTGGATGAACCAGACTTGTGCAAGTCCACAATTCTATTCCTGCTATCTTGGCTAATTAACTGAGACTTTCCCTCAATGCTGCACAAAGAAGCAGTGAGTTTCAGGTGTGCATTAAAATACATCCACAGGTGTGTCTCTAATTAACTCAGATGTTGCCAGACACATGACATCATCTTATAATCAGTCCAGAATTGTTAAAAGGCATACTAATCTTAGTATATGTAAACATTTGACTTTTGCAGTAAGTAATAAAAATGCCTTAAAACATGCCTCTCTCTCTCTCTTTCTCACTCGCTCTTGCTCTTTTGTTCTCCTAAAACAGGAAAGATTTACCATATTTTTCGGACTATTAGACGCACCGGACTATAAGATGCACCTAGGTTTTAGAGGAGGAAATTAGGGAAAAAAAATTGAAGCAAAAATATGGTAAATTCTGCACTTAATATCCCCTATCCTAGTATGTATGGTCCCCTCATCCCCATTCTGATACACATGGCTCCCTCATCCCCATCCTGGTATGAATGGCCCGCTCTTCCCTATCCTGGTATTAATGACCCCATCCTTATCCTGGTATGATTGTCACCACCCTGGTCCTGGCATACACGGCCCCATCCTTATCCTGGTATGCTTGGCCCCATCACGGTCCTAGTTTGATTGGTCCCATCTTTATTCTGGTATGATTGTCCCCATCCCATTCCTGGTATGATTGGTTCCATTCTTATTCTGGTATAATTGGCCCCATCCCGTTCCTGGTATGATTGAACCCATCAAGGTCCTGGTATAATTGACTCCATAAAGGTCCTGGTATGATTGGCCCCATCCAGTTTCTGGTTTGATTGGTCCCATCCTATTTGTTTTATAATTGGCCCCATCCCGTTCCTGATATTCAGGGCCCCTTCAGGAAAGATGGAAAAAACCATTACACTTACCTTCCTCTGCTCCCTCGCAGTCACAGCATCCTGCTCTGGTCCCAGCAGCTGCTTAATGCTTGTAAACAGCGCATGGCAGGGACATCATGCGCTGCTCACAAGCACAGCACAACTGCCAGAATACTCACCGGGACCATTCATCGCAGAGAGCGGTGAGTATCCAGTCCTTTTCAGTAGCGTTCAGTGTCAGCCAGCGGCTTCCTGCTGCTGCGGCAGTCACATGTGCCGATACTTAAGAGAAATTAATATTCATAATATTCATTTCTCGTAAATATCGGCACACGTGACTGCCGGCAGCAGCAGGAAGGCTTCGACTGACACTGTGTGCTACTGAAGAGGAATGAACGGTCCCGTGAGTATTCCAGCAGCTGCTGGCACCAGAGCAGGACACTGCGAGTGAGCGGGGGAAGGAAAGTGTAATGCGGTTTTTTTTAATCTTTTCTGATGGGACCAATCATACCAGCAACAGGATAGAGCCAATCATGCCAGGATGCCAGAACAAAATGAATATTCATTTCCCTCCATGCCCATGGCCATGGAATGCAGTGCACATTAATTTCTCTTTAGCAGCGGGCAGGAGTTAGCCGGAGCCGCCGGCTTCAGCCTCCTGTCACCTAATGCTTCGCCGAAACCACTCCCCCACTTCCCCACCACAGCCAGAGCCCATACATCCAGACTATAAGACGCACCCCAAAGCAAAGTGCATCTTATAGTCTGAAAAATACGGTATTCTGATTTCATGTCAGATATAGAGAATAACATGCATATGTGTCTTTTTGGACAGTGTATGTAAACTTCTGGTTTCAACTGTATATATAGATTAGAGAGATAAATGAAAAGCCGTCAATTCAGCACCCGTGTACAGCAAAATCACAGCGGGACCCAACAGACTAGAATGCATGGATTACATATACACATAGAATAGATAGATATAAAGATGTCAGTCACATATATGATTAGTGCAGTGCATGTGCAGCTTACTGTACATCTATTTAATTAATAAATGATTATTTTTGTGAAATAATGGCGTGGGCTCCCATGTAATTTACCAAACCAGCGGAGGGAAAGTCAATGGCTGGGAGCTGATGTTTATAGCATTGGAAGGGGGTAATACCCATGGAGCTTCGCAGGCTATTAATATCAACTCACAGCTGTGTATTTAGCCTTTACTGGCTATTAAAAGGGGGGAACCAAAAAAGACGTAGGGTCCCCTGATAATTAATAATCAGCAAAGGCTAGGCTGACAGCTGCAGGATGATATTAATAGCCTAGGAAGGGGCCATGAATATTGCTACCCAGGCTAGAAATATCAGCTCTCAGCCACCCCGGAAAAGGTGCATGTATAAGTTGTTCCAATTCTGTCACTTAGGCCGGGGTTCCACTAGCGTAGAATACGGACGAGTGCTATGCGAGAAAACATCGCATAGCACTCGGACCACTATTAATCTTTGGCAGCTCCCATCACCATTTTTTTTTCTCGGGCATATTTAGTGTGAGAGTGAAATTGCAGCATGTTGCGATTGTGCGCGTATATTGCCCGAGTCTCGCTAATGCAAGTCTATGAGTGCGATAAAAAATTGGACACCACATGGACCATCAGTGTGACTTGCGAGAAAAATGCACACATTTTCCTCATTTCAGCCCATTGAGCCACTAAATTCAATGGTGAAAAGCAGTGAGAAACGTAAAGCCATACGCATGTCATACGAAAGTCATATGGATAAATAGGTGTGAGAAAATCGCATCATCGAATTCCAAACGCATCACACACAGATGACCATACAGAGAACACTTGTGTGACTCTTGGCAGGCACACTCAGACCGATTTTTTTCATACGTGAAGTGTGATCCCAGCCTTAGCCTCACTCTTTCCATGGACAATGGCATCTCCATTACCAAACTCTGGGCTTGAAGTCACCTGAAAATACAAAGGCAACGTCAACCCTCCCAACTATTACCCCACTTGCCACCGCTTCAGGGCACGTGGAAAGAGCAAGGTTAAGTGCCAGAATTTGAACAACTTATAGATGGACCTTTTCTGGGGCGGCTGAGAGCTGATGTTTTTCCCCTGGGGGGTGCAATATCCATGGCCCCTTCCTAGGCTTTTAATATCACCCAACAGCTGTCTGCCTTGCTGGTTAATAACTATAGGGGGACCCTACTTCTTTTTTATTGGGGGTCTCCCATTTTAATAGCCACGTAAGGCTAAGTATACAGCCGTGAGTTGATATTAATAGCCTGGCAAGCTACATGGGTATTACCCGCTTCCCATGCTATAAACATCTGACCCCAGCCATCGGCATTCCCCCTGCTGGTTTTGAAAATTCTGTGGGAGCATGTGGAGACACAGCATTGTATCTTAATTAACCAGACATCTATTTTAAGCAAACCAAGAAGTATAGACTGTTATCTGTATGTTGGCTTTTGAATTTAAGCATTTATTTCTGGTTGGTCAAAAAAACAGACTTTTGCTTGTGTAAATCTGTAATATTGACTTGTAAGCTGATATGTAATATAACATAGAGTGCTCTTAACCTTGATGACAAGTGATATGCTAATTATGCATTGGGTAGCCCAAATAGTTTGTTGCTTTTCAAAACAGAGTAGAAAATCTATGCAAATAGATTACATAATCAAACAAGGTGACTTGGTCGTCACTATTTTTCCCCTTATCTGTGATGCTGGACTTGATAAGTATAAAAATAGTTTACATACCTCAGTATAGACTGACAGAGACAGAGAGAGAGACAGCCAGAGATGCTGCCAAGACATCCAAATATCCAAGAGATCCTACAGGACTGCTGCCAATTCATCATGGCTCCATTACGAGCGACATGGATCTATCATTCTACAGGAAACAACCTAGGCGTTTTCAGCCGTGGTTGGAAGAATACAGATCTGCTCCATTGACCATTGCTGAACCATGTATACTGTCATGATCTCTGCAAGCAGAGATCATAGCAAGCCTATAGAGGGACAAGCTCTCGGAAGATGGAACTATACTGACCATGAACTAAGCCTGCCGCGCAACTAGAAATAGCCAGGTAGCATTTCCTATTTATTGCTAGATGCCCAGCTCTGGCCTAAGACCTAAATAGCTAGCAGAGGGAAATATAAGACCTGGCTCACCTCTAGAGAAATATTCCAAAGAAGACAGTTGCCCCCCACATATAATGACGGTGAGTTCAGATGAAACAACAAACGCAGCAGGAAAATAGTCTTAGCAAATTTGAGGTCCGCTTACTAGATAGCAGAAGACAGATAGTATACTTTCATGGTCAGCAGAAAAACACTAACAAAACACCATCCAGAGATTACCTTAAACTCTGGCATTAACTCATAACACCAGAGTAGCAATCCCTGATCAACGAGAGCTTTCCAGACACAGTAACAAAACTTCAGCTGTGAACTGGAACAAATAGGCAAACGAAACATGGACAAAAGTCCAACTTATCTAGTAGTTGTCAGAAGCAGGAACAAGCACTGAGAGGCATCAGATAACATTGTTGACCGGCAAGAAACCACCAGAGAAATGAGCTTAAATAGCGACACCCACTACTGATGGAACCAGGTGAAACAGGAAAGAGGATGACAAGTCCAATTCCACAAGCGGCCACCGGGGGAGCCCAGAATCCAAATTCACAACAGTACCCCCCCTCAAGGAGGGGGCACCGAACCCTCACCAGATCCACCAGGGCGACCAGGATGAGCCCTATGGAAGGCACGAACAAGATCAGAAGCATGAACATCAGATGCATTGACCCAAGAATTATCCTCCTGGCCGTAACCCTTCCAGTTGACCAGATACTGGAGTCTCCGTCTGGAAACACGAGAGTCCAAAATCTTCTCCACAACGTACTCCAACTCACCCTCAACCAACACCGGAGCAGGAGGCTCAACTGAAGGTACAACAGGCACCTCATACCTGCGCAATAACGACCGATGAAAAACGTTATGAATGGAAAAGGACGCAGGGAGGTCCAAACGGAAAGAAACAGGATTAAGAATCTCCAATATTCTATAAGGGCCGATGAACCGAGGTTTAAACTTAGGAGAAGAGACCCTCATAGGGACAAAACGAGAAGACAACCAGACCAAATCTCCAACACAAAGCCGAGAACCAACACGACGATGACGGTTGGCAAAACGCTGAGTCTTCTCCTGGGACAACTTCAAATTGTCCATAACCTGCCCCCAGATGTGATGCAATCTCTCCACCACCGCATCCACTCCAGGACAATCCGAGGATTCCACCTGACCGGAGGAAAATCGAGGGTGAAACCCCGAATTACAGAAAAACGGGGACACCAAGGTGGAAGAGCTGGCCCGATTATTGAGGGCGAACTCTGCCAATGGCAAAAAAGCAACCCAATCATCCTGGTCAGCAGAGACAAAACACCTCAGATATGTCTCCAGGGTCTGATTAGTCCGCTCGGTCTGGCCATTAGTCTGAGGGTGAAAAGCAGATGAAAAAGACAAATCTATGCCCATCCTAGCACAGAATGCCCGCCAAAATCTAGACACAAATTGGGTACCTCTGTCAGAAACAATATTCTCAGGAATACCGTGCAATCGGACAACATTCTGAAAAAACAGAGGAACCAACTCAGAAGAAGAAGGCAACTTGGGCAGAGGAACCAAATGGACCATTTTAGAGAAACGGTCACAGACCACCCAGATGACAGACATCTTCTGGGAAACAGGCAGATCTGAAATAAAATCCATCGAGATGTGTGTCCAAGGCCTCTTAGGAATAGGCAAGGGCAACAGCAGTCCGCTAGCCCGAGAACTACAAGACTTGGCCCGAGCACAAATGTCACATGACTGCACAAAGACTCGCACATCTCGTGACAGGGAAGGCCACCAGAAGGATCTTGCCACCAAATCCCTGGTACCAAAAATTCCGGGATGACCTGCCAATGCAGAAGAATGTACCTCAGAGATGACTCTACTGGTCCAATCATCCGGAACAAACAGTCTATCAGGCGGACAACGATCCGGTCTATCCGCCTGAAACTCTTGCAAGGACCGCCGCAGATCAGGAGAAACGGCCGACAAAATTACTCCCTCCCTAAGGATACCTGTGGGTTCAGTATTACCAGGAGAGTCCGGGTCAAAACTCCTAGAAAGGGCATCTGCCTTAACATTCTTAGAACCCGGTAGGTATGACACCACAAAATTAAAGCGAGAAAAAAATAAAGACCAGCGCGCCTGTCTAGGATTCAGGCGCCTGGCAGTCTCAAGATAAATCAAATTTTTGTGGTCAGTCAATACCACCACCTGATGCTTAGCCCCCTCTAGCCAATGGCGCCACTCCTCAAACGCCCACTTCATGGCCAAAAGCTCCCTATTCCCAACATCATAATTCCGCTCTGCGGGCGAAAATTTGCGAGAAAAGAAGGCACAAGGCCTAATGACGGAGCAGTCGGAACCTTTCTGCGACAACACTGCCCCAGCTCCGATCTCCGAAGCGTCAACCTCAACCTGAAAAGGCAGATTCACATCAGGCTGACGTAACACAGGGGCAGAGGCAAAACGGTGCTTAAGCTCCTGAAAGGCCTCTACAGCATGAGGGGACCAATTAGCAACATCAGCGCCATGTCTGGTCAAATCAGTCAGTGGTTTAACGACATCCGAAAAACCAGCAATAAATCGGCGGTAAAAGTTGGCAAAGCCCAAAAATCTCTGAAGACCCTTAAGAGAGGAGGGCTGAGTCCAGTCACAAATAGCTTGCACCTTGACGGGATCCATCTCAATGGAAGAGGGAGAAAAAATATACCCCAAAAAGGAAATTTTCTGGACCCCAAAAACGCACTTAGACCCCTTCACACATAAAGAATTAGACCGCAGAACCTGAAAAACTCTCCTGACCTGCTGGACATGAGAGTCCCAGTCATCAGAAAAAATCAGAATATCATCCAGATATATTATCATAAATTTATCCAGAAAATCGCGGAAAATATCATGCATAAAAGACTGGAAAACTGAAGGGGCATTAGAAAGACCAAAAGGCATGACCAAATACTCAAAGTGGCCCTCGGGCGTATTAAATGCGGTCTTCCACTCATCCCCCTGCCTGATCCGCACCAAATTATACGCCCCACGAAGATCAATTTTAGAGAACCACTTAGCACCCTCTATACGAGCAAACAAATCAGTAAGCAATGGCAATGGGTATTGGTACTTAACAGTGATCTTATTCAGAAGCCGATAATCAATACATGGTCTCAAAGAGCCGTCCTTTTTTGAGACAAAGAAAAACCCAGCTCCCAAGGGAGAAGAAGATGGACGAATATGTCCCTTTTCCAAAGACTCCTTTATATATTCCCGCATAGCAGCATGTTCCGGCACGGACAGATTAAACAAACGACCCTTTGGATATTTGCAACCCGGTATCAAATCTATGGCACAATCGCACTCACGGTGCGGAGGTAACGACCCAAGCTTGGGTTCGTCAAAGACGTCTTGATAATCTGAGAGGAACTCAGGGACTTCAGAGGGAATGGACGACGAAATAGAAACCAAAGGTAAGTCCCCATGAATACCCTTACATCCCCAGCTCAACACAGACATTGCTCTCCAGTCCAAGACTGGATTGTGAGACTGCAACCATGGCAATCCCAGTACCAAATCGTCATGTAAATTATACAGCACCAGGAAACGAATAATCTCCTGGTGATCCGGATTGATACGCATGGTTACTTGTGTCCAGTATTGTGGTTTATTATTAGCCAATGGGGTGGAGTCAATCCCCTTCAGAGGAATAAGAGTCTCCAAAGGCTCTAAATCAAAACCACAACGATTGGCAAAGGACCAATCCATAAGACTCAGAGCGGCGCCAGAGTCAACATAGGCGTCCGTGGCAATGGATGACAAAGAGCAAATCAGGGTTACAGACAAAATAAACTTAGACTGAATGGTGCCAATGGAAACAGACTTATCAAGCTTCTTTGTACGCCTAGAGCATGCTGATATAACATGAGTAGAATCCCCACAATAGAAGCACAATCCATTCTTCCGTCTAAAATTCTGTCGCTCGCTCCTGGACAGAATTCTATCACACTGCATACTTTCTGGCGTCTTTTCCATAGACACCGCCAGATGGTGCACCGGTTTGCGCTCCCGCAGACGCCTATCAATCTGAATAGCCATTGTCATGGACTCATTCAGACCTGCAGGCACAGGGAACCCCACCATAACATCCTTAACGGCATCAGAGAGACCTTCTCTGAAAGTTGCCGCCAAGGCGCACTCATTCCACTGAGTAAGCACAGACCATTTACGGAATTTTTGGCAGTAAACCTCAGCTTCGTCTTGCCCCTGAGATAGTGCCATCAAAGTTTTTTCTGCCTGAAGTTCCAAATGAGGTTCCTCATAAAGCAAGCCCAAGGCCAGAAAAAACGCATCCACATCGCGCAACGCAGGATCCCCTGCTGGCAATGAGAAGGCCCAATCTTGAGGGTCACCCCTGAGCAAGGAAATCACAATCCTAACCTGCTGAGCAGGGTCTCCAGCTGAACGAGACTTCAGGGACAAATAAAGCTTACAATTATTTCGGAAATTCTGGAAGCTAGCTCTATTCCCTGTGAAGAACTCCGGCAAAGGAATTCTCGGCTCTGATACTGGAGCATGTACCACAAAATCTTGTAAATTTTGTACTTTCGTGATGAGATTATTCAAACCCGCAGTTACACTCTGAAGATCCATTATTGTCAGGTGCACACAGAGCCATACAGAGATGAAGAGGAGAGAGAGAAAAAAGACTGCAGCAAGGCAAACTGGAGGGAAAAAAAAAAAAAAAAAAAAAAATTCCAGCAGACTTCTTATAACTCTCCTTTCTCAACCTGGGTCTTTAACACTTTAGGGTCCGGTCAAACTGTCATGATCTCTGCAAGCAGAGATCATAGCAAGCCTATAGAGGGACAAGCTCTCGGAAGATGGAACTATACTGACCATGAACTAAGCCTGCCGCGCAACTAGAAATAGCCAGGTAGCATTTCCTATTTATTGCTAGATGCCCAGCTCTGGCCTAAGACCTAAATAGCTAGCAGAGGGAAATATAAGACCTGGCTCACCTCTAGAGAAATATTCCAAAGAAGACAGTTGCCCCCCACATATAATGACGGTGAGTTCAGATGAAACAACAAACGCAGCAGGAAAATAGTCTTAGCAAATTTGAGGTCCGCTTACTAGATAGCAGAAGACAGATAGTATACTTTCATGGTCAGCAGAAAAACACTAACAAAACACCATCCAGAGATTACCTTAAACTCTGGCATTAACTCATAACACCAGAGTAGCAATCCCTGATCAACGAGAGCTTTCCAGACACAGTAACAAAACTTCAGCTGTGAACTGGAACAAATAGGCAAACGAAACATGGACAAAAGTCCAACTTATCTAGTAGTTGTCAGAAGCAGGAACAAGCACTGAGAGGCATCAGATAACATTGTTGACCGGCAAGAAACCACCAGAGAAATGAGCTTAAATAGCGACACCCACTACTGATGGAACCAGGTGAAACAGGAAAGAGGATGACAAGTCCAATTCCACAAGCGGCCACCGGGGGAGCCCAGAATCCAAATTCACAACAGTATACGTTTGGAGAAAGCAAGAATTGGGACCTGCCAGTCGCCTGGCTCCATGGAGATGTTCGGAGAAGTCAGGTTGTGACCCTCGGGTCAACTGGCCTTGTACCTCAATGGACTGTCATCTTCCTAAGCTTGTCATTACCTCCTCTCTGTGTGCCACAGGCAGGGTAGTTGACCCTGGGGGCTCTGAAGTAATAGCTGCCATTATCCCGGAGAGTCAGTGGAAGGGTAAGACTCTGTAATGTGTGCCATTTTGGGGTATTTTCCTGGGACTGTTTAACATATTATCTGCCTGTTTTGTGGTTCAATAAAGCATTGCCACACTGTTTTACCTTCACCCTGTGTTGTCTGAGTAGCATTATACCCACGTTAAAGGGAGAATAGGCGTGCAGTGGGACGATCCCTGGTCCATGTGGGTTAGGCTAGTGGAACTGGGCGCCCACCGACCCCCTTGTCTCCACAGAGCCACACCATTTTTTTCAGAAAAATAAGCATTAATTACATACATGTACAGTAAGCTGCACATGCACTGCTCTAATCATATATGAGACTGACATCTCTGTTCTGTCTCCGCCATCTAATTTGTTACCTCTGATTATCTGTTTGCATAATTTGCAGTTCTCTCAGTAGTATGAGTATACAGGAATTCATATATTCATATCTTTTTTTGTCTGTAGTGTTTTGGCTCCCTATAGCGGTCAGAGTCATGTTCACAGTCCTATTTTCAGTTTTTTCTATTTTCCATGTCAGATTCTCCTCCCCCCTTTTGCAATGCATTATGGTAGCTCAGCCTCAATCTTCCTCCATTTCCTTCATTCTGCTTTCAAGGAAAGACGCTTTCACTTCATTCCTCTTGCGATTGCACTGCCATTTCAACACACCAATATATTATCACGTTCAATAAAAGCCCAGACTTAACCACAGTCTCCTTATTGGACTCTGGTATAGCAGTTTAGCTGCCTGTATAGCTACATGAGCCTGCCTCATTTAGCGAGGACAGAACAATCTCTATATCTATCTATTCTATGCGTATACAGTACAGACCAAAAGTTTGGACATACCATCTCATTTAAAGATTTTTCTGTATTTTCATGACTATGAAAATTCTACATTCACACTGAAGGCATCAAAACTATGAATTAACACATGTGGAATTATATACTTAACAAAAAAGTGTGAAACAACTGAAATTATGTCTCATATTCTAGGTTCTTCAAAGTAGCCACCTTTTGCTTTGATGACTGCTGTGCATACTCTTGGCATTCTTGATGAGCTTCAAGAGGTAGTCACCAGGAATGGTCTTCCAACAATCTTGAAGGAGTTCCCAGAGATACTTAGCACTTGTTGGCCCTTTTGCCTTCACTCTGCGGTCCAGCTCACCCCAAACCATCTCGGTTGTGTTCAGGTCTGGTGACTGTGGAGACCAGGTCATCTGGCGTAGCACCCCTTCCCTCTCCTTCTTTGTCAAATAGCCCTTACACAGCATGGAGGTGTGTTTAGGGTCATTGTGTCATTGTCCTGTTGAAAAATAAATGATGGTCCAACTAAACGCAAACCAGATGGAATAGCATGCCGCTGCAAGATGCTATGGTAGCCATGCTGGTTCAGTATGCCTTCAATTTTGAATAAATTCCCAACAGTGTCACCAGCAAAGCACCCCCACACCATCACACCTCCTCCTCCATGCTTCACGGTGGGAACCAGGCATGTAGAGTCCATCCATTCAACTTTTCTGCATCGCACAAAGACACGGTGGTTGGAAACAAAGAAATTTGGACTCATCAGACCAAAGCAAAGATTTCCACTGGTCTAATGTCCATTCTTGTGTTCTTTATCCCAAACAAGTCTCTTCTGCTTGTTGCCTGTCCTTAGCAGTGGTTTCCTAGCAGCTATTTTACCATGATGGCCTGCTGCACAAAGTCTCCTCTTAACAGTTGTTGTAGAGATGTGTCTGCTGTTTGAACTCTGTGTGGCATTGACCTGGTCTCTAATCTGAGCTGCAGTTAACCTGCGATTTCTGAGGCTGGTGACTCGGATAAACTTATCCTCAGAAGCAGAGGTGACTCTTGGTCTTCCTTTCCTGGGGCGGTTCTCATGTGAGCCAGTTTCTTTGTAGCGCTTGATGGTTTTTGCCACTGCACTTGGGGACACTTTCAAAGTTTTCCCAATTTTTTGGACTGACTGACCTTCATTTCTTAAAGTAATGATGGCCACTCATTTTTCTTTGCTTAGCTGCTTTTTTCTTGCCATTATACAAATTCTAACAGTGTATTCAGTAGGACTATCAGCTGTGTATCCACCAGACTTCTGCACAACACAACTGATGGTCACAACACCATTTATAAGGCAATAAATCCCACTTACAGTGGGGCAAAAAAGTATTTAGTCAGTCAGCAATAGTGCAAGTTCCACCACTTAAAAAGATGAGAGGTGTCTGTAATTTACATCATAGGTAGACCTCAACTATGGGAGACAAACTGAGAAACAAAAATCCAGAAAATCACATTGTCTGTTTTTTTTATCATTTTATTTGCATATTATGGTGGAAAATAAGTATTTGGTCAGAAACAAACAATCAAGATTTCTGGCTCTCACAGACCTGTAACTTCTTCTTTAAGAGTCTCCTCTTTCCTCCACTCATTACCTGTAGTAATGGCACCTGTTTAAACTTGTTATCAGTATAAAAAGACACCTGTGCACACCCTCAAACAGTCTGACTCCAAACTCCACTATGGTGAAGACCAAAGAGCTGTCAAAGGACACCAGAAACAAAATTGTTGCCCTGCACCAGGCTGGGAAGACTGAATCTGCAATAGCCAACCAGCTTGGAGTGAAGAAATCAACAGTGGGAGCAATAATTAGAAAATGGAAGACATTCAAGACCACTGATAATCTCCCTCGATCTGGGGCTCCACGCAAAATCCCACCCCGTGGGGTCAGAATGATCACAAGAACGGTGAGCAAAAATCCCAGAACCACGCGGGGGGACCTAGTGAATGAACTGCAGAGAGCTGGGACCAATGTAACAAGGCCTACCATAAGTAACACACTACGCCACCATGGACTCAGATCCTGCAGTGCCAGACGTGTCCCACTGCTTAAGCCAGTACATATCCGGGCCCGTCTGAAGTTTGCTAGAGAGCATTTGGATGATCCAGAGGAGTTTTGGGAGAATGTCCTATGGTCTGATGAAACCAAACTGGAACTGTTTGGTAGAAACACAACTTGTCGTGTTTGGAGGAAAAAGAATACTGAGTTGCATCCATCAAACACCATACCTACTGTAAAGCATGGTGGTGGAAACATCATGCTTTGGGGCTGTTTCTCTGCAAAGGGGCCAGGACGACTGATCCGGGTACATGAAAGAATGAATGGGGCCATGTATCGTGAGATTTTGAGTGCTAACCTCCTTCCATCAGCAAGGGCATTGAAGATGAAACGTGGCTGGGTCTTTCAACATGACAATGATCCAAAGCACACCGCCAGGGCAACGAAGGAGTGGCTTCGTAAGAAGCATTTCAAGGTCCTGGAGTGGCCTAGCCAGTCTCCAGATCTCAACCCTATAGAAAACCTTTGGAGGGAGTTGAAAGTCCGTGTTGCCAAGCGAAAAGCCAAAAACATCACTGCTCTAGAGGAGATCTGCATGGAGGAATGGGCCTACATACCACCAACAGTGTTTGGCAACCTTGTGAAGACTTACAGAAAACGTTTGACCTCTGTCATTGCCAACAAAGGATGTATTACAAAGTATTGAGATGAAATTTTGTTTCCGACCAAATACTTATTTTCCACCATAATATGCAAATAAAATGATAAAAAAACAGACAATGTGATTTTCTGGATTTTTGTTCTCAGTTTGTCTCCCATAGTTGAGGTCTACCTATGATGTAAATTACAGACGCCTCTCATCTTTTTAAGTGGTGGAACTTGCACTATTGCTGACTGACTAAATACTTTTTTGCCCCACTGTATTAAACCTGACAGAGCACACCTGTGAAGTGAAAACCATTCACGGTGACTACCTCTTGAAGCTCATCAAGAAAATGGCAAGAGTGTGCAAAGCAGTCATGAAAGCAAAAGTTGGCTACTTTGAAGAACCTAAAGTATATAATTCCACATGTGTTAATTCATAGTTTTGATGCCTTCAGTGTGAATGTACAATTTTTATAGTCATGAAAATACAGAAAAATCTTTAAATGAGAAGGTGTGTCCAAACTTTTGGTCTGTACTGTATACTGTATCTGTTCTATCTAGTTTATTCTGTCAGGTCCCTATGTGATTTTACTGTACGCGGCTGCTGAATTGCTGGCTTTTCAAAGGAAATGGGCATGTAAAAATTGGACGGCACTCGCATGGTCCGTATGTCATGGGTTAAGTTTTTTTTCCTTGCATCCATTTTCTTGCATTGGTGAGTCATGTCCAAGACATGATGCAATTTTTATCCTCAGTATGATTTCAGCTGAGAAAAAAATCGCAGTTGAGATGTAACTTATTGAATAACATTGGTCAGAGTGCAATCAAATTTTTTTTAACAGATTGCAC
The DNA here is from genome assembly GCF_051348905.1 of Ranitomeya variabilis. Lineage (NCBI taxonomy): Eukaryota > Metazoa > Chordata > Amphibia > Anura > Dendrobatidae > Ranitomeya > Ranitomeya variabilis. Next base: position 384,502,797 of record NC_135232.1, on the reverse strand, counting down.
TCGTCTATTTTTCTCGTAAAAGAGTATGAGCCTTAACTCAGGCACCTGTGATGATATCTTGTCTTATGTGGTAGCTGCAGCCAAACAAAGGCTGCGGTGGTCACATTGCAGTAGGTCGGGTTGTTCAAAAAATGGAAGAGGCCAAGGCTAACGTTACCATGCAGGTGAGTAGGGTTGAGCGACTTTGACTTTTTTAGGGTCGAGTCATGTTTCACGAAACCCGACTTTTTGAAAAGTCGAGTCAGGCGAAATCGGCCGATTACTGCGAAAAGTCGAGGATCGGCCGGAACACGAAACCCTATGCACGTCAATGGGGAATTTTTATTTTTTTTTCTCTCTCTCTCTCTCCTCCCCCCCCTCCGTCCCAGCACAGAAAATCTCGTGTTACACATTGCAAATCCCTACTGCTCACAAGCGATAAAATGATGATAGCCGTGCACGCCCCTAACCCCTATGTCATCACTCTGCCCACACTCCTTCATTGGCTGAAAAAATGGCGCTAAACGCGTCATACGAAATGCGACTTTGGCGCCAAGATCGCGTACCGCATGGCCGACCCCACACAGGGATCGGGTCGGGTTTCATGAGACGCCGACTTTGCCAAAAGTCGGCGACTTATGAAAATGAACGATCCGTTTCGCTCAACCCTACAGGTGAGTGCAAATCTACACCAAAATGTAAATAATTTGTGGCATATCTGTCACATCAAATGTCCCAGTGCTTTCTGGCAGAGTTGTTGTGGACGTTTCCCGCACCCTGACAACATGTGGATCACAGCTCTGTTTTCAAATATATTGAAATCTTTTAACCAGTACAGATTTTTTTTTATCCACTGTAAGGAAACAATAATGGAAATTTCTCTTCAGTAAGTTATAATTCGAATTGCCATTAAATATTACAAATGTTATTAAAAATTCTGAGGACTTGAAACAGAAGGTATTGGAATATTGACATACAGTATAAAAATGATTTTGTTTAAAGCACCATTACAGTGGGGTTTTTTTTTCTCAGCGCTGGAGTGGTGCTTTAAATGTAAGCCCCCTGCTCCCATTCTTGTACTCTCCTTCCGGCGGTTTCACATTTTACAGATGTCACTCCGGTACCACAGCGCCATCTTGTGCCTTCAACTTCTGACCAGCCAGAAGTCAGAAGTTACATCACAAATGCTCAATGCATCTCTGAGAGATGTATTGAAAAGTGACCTCCAATGAGCTCCATAAAACACTGGAGCTGCCCTCAGGTCACTTTTTTCGCTGGATTCCGACAGGGGGATGAAAGGGGCAACAGGCGAGTATGAGACAGGGGGCAGAGGAACTATATTTAAAGCACCACTCCAGTGATGCAATAAAAAAAAATGCTGGAGTGTTGCTTTAAAGGGACCTTGACCCACATTGCCCAATCTGGGGCAACATGTGTCAGAAAAAAACATATTTTTAATAGCCAGGGACCCACCTGTCTGGCTATTCTGCTTCACGGCACAATCTCTGGCGGCTATTAAAAGTATGCTGCAGCATTTGAGTGTAAAGCATATATGGCTGAGATTTTACAGCCAATGCTTGATGCATGCTCTAAAAATACCACTTTAATAAGATCAAAATGATAATTTATAGGGCTATTCCGATCTAGGAAGCAATATCACCTTATTAGGTGGGAAAAAACCTCAATATCACTTTTGGTGCATGACTTAGTTTAAAAATTTAATGCATTGGTTGTGTTTATTTATTTGCTTTAATTTTTGTCATAGCTATTGATGGGACTGCCTGCTGGAAGCATTCCAAGAAAGACAATACCAAGGGATGAACAGGAAACTTCAATGAATTATGGTGTGCTGAGCGAGTTTGGGGTAAAGAAAAGATTTGACTTGTAGACTTATATAACCGTTTCACTTTGATTATATCCAAATACTGGTTTCTTCATTTTGCTTTTTTTAAACTGTGTATTAAAAGTTGTTCCTAGGAGTTCCTCTATTATAAAATTACCATCAACACTGATATCACTAAAATGCATTGTCTCTTACTAAGGGGCTGAGTCATCAAGACTGTATTGATGAAGTAGAAGGTGTTAAGTTCATTAAGGAGCACACACTGGTTATTGAACTCCGCTAAGTGGTGTGTGGCTACATGTGCTGTGCTACAAATGTTACGCAAGGGACTGGAGTAGCATTTCTGCCCTACAAAACACCAGTATTTTTGATGCATTCAACGGTGGGTGAACAGTGTCCTGGCTACTTCTGATCTCCACCCATTTTGTCAGAGCTGATTCAAACTTTTGCTAAAAGCCATACAATTTATGACTCTTCAAAGCTTTTATGACACTTTTCTGTGTTGCTTAATAGGCCCCCAAATCTCTACCCTAGTATTGGACAGCAGTGCACTATGATTTTTTTTTTTTTTAAATCTTGAGATTTTAGTTAAAATGTTAGTTAAAATTTTCGGATCCAGAGACAAGTATCTAAGAGGCCCTATAAGACCACTTGGAATGGAACCCTCTTCCACCATGAAGCCCTTACACAGCAGGAGGGCATGAAAAGCTTATGTTGATCTCCATATTTTCTTGATCTACTAATGTCCATATTGGTCACTAATTGAAACTCAAGAGCGAAGGTGGGCTCACCTTCATTGCTGATTCCCCTAAAGACAGCTTTGGCTTCTACCCTTACAGTTATGCCTGTTTTAAGATCCATATATTGCCCAGTCCTTTGATTAACCAAGTTGCCATTTTAATACTTTCAAATTATATTTAAATTAAACCCTTATTAATTTTCCTATCTACATGCAGATACAGGGTTTTTATGGAGGGGAATTATTTTGATGGCATTCTTATATTGCAAAAATAACCTTTCAACATGATTTTTTGTGTTAGTACAATTTTGGAGATACCAAACTTGACTTGCATAGATTATCTTTTATTTCAGAGGTGAAAAAATTTCAAATGTTTGTTACAAAATATTTTTATTTTTTGTATCACTATTTTTAATTTTCCATTGATGGACCTGTAAGATAGCTTGTTTTTTTAGTAGTAAACTGACATTTTCATTGATGCCAATTTAAGGTATATACACATGTGGTCAAAATTGTTGGTACCCCTCGTTTAATGACAGAAAAACCCACAATGGTCACAGAAATAACTTGAATCTGACAAAGTAATAATAAATAAAAGATCTATGAAAATGAACAAATGAAAGTCAGACATTGCTTTTCAACCATGCTTCCACAGAATTTAAAAAAAAAATAGAACTCATGAAACAGGCCTGGACAGAAATGATGGTAGCCTTGAAAATAATGTGACAATAGGGACATGTTAAATCATGGTGTGTCCACTAACTAGCATCACAGGTGTCTACAATCTTGGAATCAGTGAGTGGTTCTGTATATAGGGCTACAGATACTCACTGTGCTGTTTGGTGACATATTGTGTACAACATTTTGATCGCATTTGTTAGATTTCATTTATCACTTTTTAATTTTTCTATATTATTTTATAATTTTTTTTGGCCCCATAGAGGACTTGAACTAGTGGATTGTTTGATCACTTCTGTAATGGACTGGGTGGTAGAACCACTATGCCGTGATCCCAGGAAAGCCTGGAGGAGCGTGACTAGGTGCCTCACCAAGTCCAACCTCTGATGTATGATGGCTGGCGATACCGCTATCCAAGAACAACAGAACTGACCTCGGGTAGAGAGCAGCTGACTCCCAAGGGACAGGAGGCAGAAATGGCCAGGAAGGGTGTAACAGGTAGGATAGCAGATGCAGGCAGGCACTGAAGGAACACAGAGGTCACGGATATGGATGAGTCTGGCTGGTAAACAAATAAGCACTGGCAGGTGCAGGCCGGTCGGCTGAAATACAGATAAGCAATGGCAGTTGCGGACTGGATCAGCTGATATACAGATGAATACTTGCCGATGCGGACTGGACCAACTGTTATACAGATAAGCACAGACAGGTGCGGACAATACCAGCTGATATACAGACGAGTACTTGCAGGTGCAGACTGTACTGGCTGATATACAGATGAAAACTGGCAGGTGTTGACTGGACCGGCTGATATATAGATATGCACAAACAGGTGTGGATTGGCTGATATACAGACAAGTACTTGCAGGTGCGGACTGCACCGGCTGATATACTGATGAAAACTGGCAAGTGCGGACTGGACCAGCTGATATACAGATGAACACAGGCAGGTGCGGACTGGAATGCAGATAGACAAGCAGGTATGGACAGACAGGTACTGAACTAGAATACTGGCTGGGGGTTCTGGAGACCTGACAGCAAGCATGCTATGGGCTAACTAATCATGTTGCTCAGGCAACTCCGTGCTGGAGGAGGTGCCTTAAATAGTACGTGTCCCCCAGCTATTGGCTGGGGACACTTTAGGATGACGCGAGAGGCCCCTTTAAGAAAGAGGGAGCGTGCACCTTAAGCACAGTGTCACAGCCAACTGTGTACTGGCCACAACAGGATACTGCACATCTTCCCTCTGTTCAAATATAAAAGTCCTGGACAACCCCTTTAATTAAACAGCTGCATTTTCTGGCAGGTGGAATTTATAGTCAAAGATGACATTTATAATGGAAAAAAATGTAAACCAATATATTTGGTGCTGGCTTTCAGTAAAATAAAATATTTAGAGGGAACCTGTTATGAGAGCCGTTGCTCTCTATACACTGAACAGTGACTGAAATCATACCCACCCCTATGATGGGAGCCAAATACCGCTGGGATGAATACATTTAATTTCCTCCCAGTAGTGGGGCTGTTACTGCCATACTCACCTCCGCCGATCCCGGGATTGACTCTGTCGGCACTGCGCCCGCCGCTTCTTCCTCCTCTTCAGTCGCCGCTCCCGCGTCGCTGTCTGCTTCTTCCTGGTCTGGTTCCCGGCGCGTGTCTGTTTGGGCGCGTCGGCGCACCTCTTCTCTGCTGCCTGTCGTGCACCCTGTCTCCTCCCCTCCTCTCCTTACAGACCGGGCACAAACTCCTCCTCTTTATACCACGCTGCGACCTGACCCCGCAGTATTGCTGGGCCAATTAGGGGCTGGCATCTTGTATATCAGGCCGTCCTTCCCTTGTGAAGGTGCCTGATTGTTTAGTTAAACTCTGAGTTCTGCTCTATATTTGGCTTTCCCGTCCGGGCCCGCCTTACTGTCTTTTGCTCCTTCCCTATATCTCAGAGCCATAACCCTTTGTCTCCCATCACCTTGTCCTTTACTCTCCTTGTCCTGCATCTTCCAGTTCCCGCTGACCACCTCCACTTTGGTTGCTCTAGTCCTGTGCTCTCTCCTGTGGTTTTCTCCTCCCCTGTTCTTTTCTTCCCTGGAGCCGATCCCTGGTCCTGGCATCCGTGGTACTTGAGACCTCCAAGCTTGCTCCCTAACTATCCCTGTATAGGGGTTGGTCTATCTGGAACGCTCGCTCGGAGGAGGTTCGGTATTACGGTCCAGTGGGTCCACTCTTGTCTCCCGCCGTCCTTAGCATAACAGTGCAATCAGGCCATGGATCCCGCCGGGACCACTGCTCAGAAGGAGCTGGTTTTTCTACAAGAGAGCCAGACTCATATTATGTCTTTTATAAATACAATGGATACCCGCTTGTCCGCCTTACAGGCCGCGGATCCCAGTAACGCTTCTCAGTTAGTGGGTCTCCAGCAAGAGTTGGTTCAGCAACACGATACCCAGGATCACATTTTATCTTATATGGCCTCGGTAAATGACCGTTTGCTCTCTTTGCAGTCAACCTCCTTGCAGGCTTCCTCCCGCGCCTCAGATCCCGTGTCAGTCCCTACTCCTCATCTTGCTAAACCGCCTCGTTATGGCGGGGACCCCAAGCTCTGCCAAGGTTTTCTCAATCAATGTCGCCTCCATTTTGAGCTGCTGCCCCAGCAGTACCCCACCGATCGGGCCAAGGTGGCTTTTATCGTGTCCCACTTGGAGGGAGAGGCCCTATCCTGGGTTAATACTCTTTGGGAATGTGGTGTCTAGTATTGCCGTCTTTTTGGACACCTTCCGGAAGGTTTTTGATGAACCCGGTCGCCTCGCTTTAACCACGGAATCCCTCTTTAATCTACAGCAGGGCACCCTCACTGTTGGGCAATACGCAATCTGCTTCCGCACATTATCTTCTGAGCTGGGGTGGAACAACGAGGCCTTGGTTGGGGCTTTCTGGAGAGGGTTGTCCGGCAAGATCAAGGATGAACTTGCTGGTCAAGATATTCCGACCACATTGGAGGATCTCATTTCTCTTGCCACGCGCATTGATTTGCGCCTTCAGGAGCGCTCTCGAGAGGCTGCCAGAGAGAGGAGACCTTTTAGGCTATCATCTTCTTCCTCTGTCCCTAGACCACCCAGTCTTTGGGCTTCTGGTTCTTCCTGTGGCACTGTTCCTGAGCCTCTGAGTATCCTGAGTATATCCGTGAGAACCTCGCCAAGGGGTTTATACGTAAATCCTCCTCTCCCGCAGGTGCCGGCTTCTTCTTTGTAAAAAAGAAGGATGGTACTCTTTAGCCATGCATAGATTACCGGGGTCTGAATGATATTACGATAAAAAATAAGTATCCTCTACCGCTCATTCCCGAGCTCTTCGACTGCCTGAGAGGAGCCCATGTGTTCTCTAAATTAGACTTATGTGGAGCCTACAACCTCATTCGAATCCGCCCTGCAGATAATAATAATAATAATCTTTATTTTTATATAGCGCTAACATATTCCGCAGCGCTTTACAATTTTGCACACATTATCATCGCTGTCCCTGATGGGGCTCACAATCTAAATTCCCTATCAGTATGTCAGATAAGTGGAAGACCGTGTTTAACACCCGGGACGGTCAATATGAGTACCTCGTCATGCTGTTCGGTCTGTGTAAAGCACCCGCGGTATTTCAGGAGTTTGTCAATAACATTTTCTGGGATATGCTATACTCCTGCGTCGTGGTCTACCTGGATGATATCCTCATTTTCTCTCCAGATTTATCCTCCCACCGGAGGAGCGTTCGTCTTGTGCTGCAATGTCTGCGAGAGAATCGGCTATAAGCCAAGATGGAGAAGTGCATCTTCGAGCAAGCCTCTTTGCCCTTCCTAGAGTATATCGTCTCTGAGTCTGGACTGGAAATGGATGCTGAAAAATTGTCTGCGATCCTCCAGTGGCCTCGGCCAGTTGGAGTAAAGGCTATCCAACGCTTCCCTGGGTTTGCCAACTACTATCGTCAATTTATTCCGCATTTCTCATCTGTAACCAAGCCAATCTCGTGCCTTACACGAAGAGGAGTAAGAGGAGTTGATCCCGCAACTTGGTCTCCGGAGGCTGAAGATGCTTTTCTAAGTCTAAAACATGCTTTTGTGGCTGCGCCTATTTTACACTGACCCGAGGCGAGCAAACCATTTGTTCTGGAAGTGGACGCATCTTCCATTAGTGCTGGTGCAGTGCTGTCTCAGAGGTCTTCTACTGACCGGTTGGTTGCCTGCAGGTTCTTTTCTAAGGCCTTTTCATCTGCGGAGTGTAACTATTCCATCGGAGATCGGGAATTGTTAGCCTTAAAAATGGCTCTGGAAGAGTGTTCGCTATTTACTGGAGTGGGCTGTTCATCCTTTTACTATCTTCATGGACCATAAGAATCTGTCCTACCTTCAGTCTGCCCAGAGCCTAAACCCAGGCCAGGAGGTCTCTATTCTTTGCCCTTTTTGATTTCAAGTTGCACTTTCGGCCTGGTCCGAAAAACGTCAAATCCAACGCATTATCTCGATCTCTTCAACCTTCTGACTTGGAAGAGGAGCCTTCCCACATTATTGATCCATCCTAGATTGTCTGTGGCTCCCATAAACCTGATAGTCCCACCTCCAGGCAAAACCTTCGTTCCAGAGGCTGATAGAAGGATGATTTTGCTTTGGGGACATTCTTCCAAGATCTCTGGGCATGTTGGTATTAAGAAGACTCTGGAACTCATTTCTCGGTTCTATTGGTGGCCTTCTCTCCATCAAGATGTGATTGACTTTACTGCCTCGTGTTCTTCCTGTGCCAAATTCAAGGTTCCCAGACATTTACCATCGGGGCTTCTGCTTCCATTACCAGTTCCTTCATCCCCGTGGCAACACATCGCCTTGCATTTTATCACTGATCTGCCTCACTCCTCCGGGTATACTACCATTCTGGTAGTAGTGGACTGGTTTTCAAAGATGGCGCACTTTGTCCCACTACCTGGACTGCCTTCTGCTCCCGAATTAGCTAAGCTCTTTGTCCAGCACATCTTCCGACATCATGGATTTCCTCTACATATTGCATCTGATCGCGGAGTCCAATTCACATCTTGATTTTGGAGGGCTTTGTATGGCCTCTTGGAGGTAAAGTTAGACTTCTCTTCTGCATACCATCCGCAAACCAACGGCCAAGTGGAGCGAGTCAATCAAGTATTGTCTTCCTACTTTCGTCATTTTTCCAACTCTCATCAGGATGACTGGTCTGGATTTTTACCATGTGCTGATTTCGCCTATAATAACCATCCCAACAAATCTTCTGGCAAATCTCCATTCTTTTTTGTTTTTGGCATGCCTCCTAGCATTCCCTTGCTGATTGCTACCTCTTCATGGGTTTCGGCAGCTGATTCCTAGGTCATGGTATTTTCCAAAGTCTGGCTAGAGACTAAAGAGGCACTCGAGAGAGCCAGTGTACGTATGAAGAGACATGCCGACAAGAGGCGTCTAGATGCTCCAACTTATCTTCCAGGCGAGAGGGTTTGGCTTTTGTCTAAATATATCAGACTAAAGATGCCTTCCTACAAGTTCGGTCCTCGTTACATTGGTCCTTTTGAAGTCCTCCGCCGCATCAATAATGTATCCTACAAGCTCAGGTTGCCTGCCTCGCTCCGTATTCCCAACATTTTCCATGTTTTTCTCCTAAAACCAGTCATTCTGAATCATTTCCATCCTGCTTCCGGCTCTTCTCCTTCACCGTTCTGTGCTGATAATATTTTTGAAGTGAAAGATATTTTAGCTTCCAAGAGTGTCAGGGGCAAGACTTTCTTTTTAATTGATTGGAAGGGGTTTGGGCCCAAGGAGAAGTCTTGGGAACCTCGGGAGAACATTAATGCACCTCGTATTCTTAAGAGATTTTTGTCTAAGAGAAGAGGAGAGGGGTGTAAGAGAGGGGGTACTGTTACTACCATACTCACCTTCTCCGATCCCGGGACTGACTCTGTCGGAGCCGCGTCCGCCGCTCCTTCCTCCTCTTCGGTTGCCGCTCCCGTGTCGCTGCCTGCTTCTTCCTGGTCTGGTTCCCGGCACGTGTCTGTTAGGGCACATCGGCGCACCTCTTCTCTGCTGCCTGTCGCGCGCCCTGTCTCCTCCTCTCCTCTCCTTAGGGACCGGGCGCGCGCACACTCCTCCTCTTTATTCCACGCTGCGACCTGACCCGGCAGTATTGTTGGGCCAATTAGGGGCTGGCATCTTGTATATCAGGCCATCCTTCCCTTGTGAAGGCTCCTGATTGATTAGTTAAACTCTGAGTTCTGCTCTATGTTTGGCTTTCCCGTCCAGGCCCACCTTACTGTCTTTTGCTCCTTCCCTATATCTCAGAGCCTTAACCCTTTGTCTCTCATCACCTCGTCCTTTACTCTCCTTGTCCTGCATCTTCCAGTTCCCGCTGACCATCTCCACTTTGGCCGCTCTAGTCCTGTGCTCTCTCCTGTGGTTTTCTCCTCCCCTGTTCTGTTCTTCCCTGGAGCCGATCCCTGGTCCTGGCATCCATGGTACTTGAGACCTCCAAGCTTGCTCTCTAACTATCCCTGTATAGGGGTTGGTCTATCTGGAACGCTCGCTCGGAGGTGGTTCGTATTACGGTCCAGTGGGTCCATTCTTCCCGCCGCCCTCGGTGTAACAGGGGCTCCCGATGTTAGAACGCTATTAACCTGCAAACTAGCCAAATATCTGCAGGTTTATAGCTTTATTTTACATGACTGATTCACTTTGACCTGCTAGACCAGGGGTGGGGAACCTCAGGCCCCAGGGCCATTTATGGCCCTCGATGACCTTTTATCATGCCCCCGGACAGATTCTCAGGGACCGCATTCTTGGTCAGGGAGGTGTATTTTGATTACAACCAGCTCATTAATTTCTTCTGCTCTGTTAACACACACACAGTGTTCACTACTGAACACTGAAGGCTATGCAATGAAAGATCACATCCTGAAAGCAGTGCCACAGTCATGATGCACTTTGTGGGCAGAGTTTGTACGGCCCCCAGAGGATGGTATAAATATCCAAATAACCGTAGGCATAAAAAAGATTTAGCATCCCTGTGCTAGACATTGAGGATAGCAATTTGCGTGCATAATCAATATTTCTCTAGCACATTATGAATTTGCAATGTTGCTGGAGTATATGCACAACTCACTATTGTTCATATCATCCCGTGCATGATTTTATGGTGTATATTCAAATATGCTTTATATTTTACAGGGTGCTTTAAAATATTCCCTTCTCTTCTATGGGTATTACAATAATCTAAGAACAATGGGACCCCTGCAGTACCGTCTCCCATTGGCATACTTTCTAAGTGGAGTTGGTGTCTTTGGATACAGCCTAATAGTTGTAATTAGAACGTAAGTAACGATTTGCTTTTTGTTTGACAATAATAATGTGTAGAATCATGTATGCTATACAGCAGGGGTGCTCCGGCTTTTCATAGGGCCCGCGGGTAGGTCCCCCGAGTCCACAATGTCAGGGCAGCAGCCACATCCTGCCAGCCCTTTAACTCCAAGTGCACGGCATGCAGCGTTTATCACAGAACGCTGCCTGCCCTGCACATGAATGGTGTCATCGGGGTGGGCAGGGTTAGTGACAGGTGGGTGGGGTTAGCACCAGGGTGGGCAGGGCTAGTGCAGGGATGGGCGGGGCCAGCACCAAATGCTCTCCCGTCCTCCTGTCCCGGAAGAGGAGCTCCTGCACTACAGCCAGCTGCCAGAGAGTCCAGAGCGTCTCTGAGCTGGCAGCTCTACAGGTGATCTGTGTCCCTCAGCTAATCTATGTGCCCAGTGTGATCGCTGTGTCCCCCTGCTATGTGCCCCAATATGATCTCTTTACTTTCCCAATTATAAGCCCCATGTCATCTCTGTGCCCCTCCTGTGATCCCTGTGCCCCGCAGCTATGTGCCCCAATATGATCTCTTTACTCCCCCCAACTATAAGCCCCCTGTGATCTGTGCCTCCCAGCTATGTGCCCCATGTCATCTCTGTGCCCATCCTGTGACCCCTTTGATTTCTGTGCCCCCAGTGATCTGTTCCCCTTGTGATCTCTCTGCCCCCCACAGCTATATGCCCCCTGTGATGTCTGTGCCCTCCAGCTATATGCCCCCTGTGATCTCTGTGACCCCCCAGCTATGTACTCCTCTGTGATATTTGTGCTCCCATGTGATCTGTGCCCCCTGTGATCTGTCCACTCCAGCTATGTGCCCCCCTGTGATCGGAGTCCCCCAGCTATGCGCCCTCCTTTGATCTTTGCTCCCCCTGTGATCTTCGTGCCACCCCTGGAAAAGCAGCTGTGAGAAAATGATCAGTATTACCTAAAATCACAGCTGCACCAAAGAGAAGCATCTCCAGCCGTAACATTAAGGGTGAGTTACCGTAATTAGTTGTTTGACTAAATATACAGGGGTAATTTTCAAGGTGATCATTTGTATGTGGCCCCCGGATGATGGTACAAATTTCCAAATGGCCTCCAGCCGGAAAAAGGTTCCCCACCCCTGCTATACAGAAAGGAAAATTGGTATTTGATGCGCTGCTGACTTTGCACGTTTTCCCACCTACAAAGAATGGAGAGGTCTGTAATTTTCATTGTAGGTGCACTTCAACTGTGAGAGACAGAATGTAAAAAAAACAGAAAATCACATTGTATGATTTTTAAATAATTAAATTGCATTTTATTGCATAAAATAAGTATTTGATCATCTACCAACCAGCAAGAATTCTGGCATTCACAGACCTGTTCCTTTTTCTTTAAGAAGCCCTCCTACTCTGCATTTGAGTCGCCCTAAAGGGGATGTCACGGTGGCTGCGACCTGGTCTATGGCCCTGGGCACGCAACAAAAGGGAAAGGTATTTAATGGGGTATTTGGTAATAAAGTCTATTCATCACGCCACCTGTGGTTCTCGGTCAGAGAGGACCGACGCTGCTTAAAGGGGTCCTCTGGTGGTGATGTTGTTGCAGCAAGATGGTGACGCTTTCCACAGGTGAAGCAGGGTCCCCAGGGCTCCCAAGGTGTATGGCAAGGATGGTGTATGCCGACAAATAAGTAGAGGACACAGAGTTGTAAAGTCTTTACCTGGTTTACTGGTAGAAGCAGTCCACAATCTCAGGGTACCAGGCACAGGTGGTGATGTGGTCCGGCCGGCCTGAAGGCAAAGATGATACCTCTCCCATGTGAGGTCCGTAAGCCTTCCTACTTGTGCCAATATGCAAGGTCCCTGCTGCCTATAGCTTGCTGGCAAAGTCCTCTCACTCCTGTCTATCACAACCCGGGCTCTTCAGGTGCTGCTTCACCTCCAGGTGTGGTGTGGGCAAATCACATACAGTTCTAAGCCCTCCGGTTCTGCTATGTGTCCTAGAGTACAACAAAAGCCTCGGGCTCCCGGTTTCCGCGCTTCGGCTCTGAGGGTGCCTGGTCACAGTTCCCCTCTGAACCCTTTTCCACTCCTGTGCTCCTTCCCTCAATGGCTCCACTACATACACACCTCGGGTTCTTGTCCTTCCCTGGAGCTGCAGCTCAGTCAATAGTCTGCTCTCTACTCCAGACTTCCTTTCTCCTCAGTGTCTCTCTCCAACTGATCTAACTCTTCCTCCAGACCAGAATACTTAAAGCTGAGGGAAGCTCCCCTGAATCCGGGTCCTGAGCTCCTCCTTCTGGCCTGGATTCAGAATGTGTTGTGTGTAGGTGCTTACCTAGTAAAGAGAATCCTACTTGCCTCCAAGCATGATATTGCCCTCCCCAAAAGGAAGGCAACATCGCTGTAACAACCGGTTACCTGGGGTGTTACACATTCATTACTTGCATTAATTGCTAGTGATAAGCGAACGTTCTCGCCACTACTCGGTACTCGCCCGAGTATCACTATGCTTGGTGTACTCGGTGAGCACCGAGTATTTCTGGTGTAACAGGCCAGATTAACCCCCAGCCCAGAATATACCCGGGGTTAAAGTGGCCTAGGCCAGATTATACCCCGGGTATATTGTGGCCTAGGCCAACCTATACCCTGGGGTATAAATTGGACTAGGCCAGTTTATACCCCTCTGGGCCACAATATACCCTGGGTATAAATTGTCCTAGGCCAGATTATACCCCTCTGGGTCAGAATTTACTCCAGCTGCTGTAGATCAGATTTTTCAGGCTTTTGAAAACCTATGAGTGATATACTCAGTAACGGGGCCCCAGGCAGCACACGGGGTCCCAGGCAGTACACGGGCCCAGGTAGCACACAGGGGGTAGAGACAGCGAATGGGGTCTCAGGCAGCACACGGGGCAAAGACAGTGAACAGGGCTTCAGGCAACACACGGGGGCCCCAAACAGCACACAGGACTGTAACCCATTTTAAACTTCATTGAGCGAACTTTTTATTTTAGGCCTAGTAAGTCTGTGCCACTCCTTGCAATTGTCCTCCGCTGACCAAACCAATGCTGCCTGTGTACCCCTGTAACCCATTTTAAAATGGGCACTGTAGGTGTTTTCCTGTCCTCCACTCACTGCCGACTTTGCTTCCCCATTGACTTACATTGGGTTTCGTGTTTCAGTCGGATCCCCGACTTTTCGCAATAATCGGCCGATTTCACCCGACCCGACTTTTGACAAAGTCGGGTTTCGCGAAACCCGACTCGATCCTAAAAAAGTAAAAGTCGCTGAACTCTAGTCCAAAGTACATCTCTACACTCTCTCCTTTTGTCACATCTGTAAAAGTCTTAATTTGCATCCTTGTACGTCACCTGCTTTTGTGCTCACCAACTCTCTAGGTCTGCCAGGTGCACTTATAGGTCCATCATATTGTCTTTATTTGTCTGTAAAATGGGAAAAGTTGGTTCTCAGGGTCAGCCAATTGTTTTAGCGTAGCTAGCTAGTCAGAGGGCCTCCAGGGATAATACTCCTGTATCTGTCTTACTCTACCTGATGTGGTTGGTTCTCTGGTAGTGGGTCTGGTGGTGGGTGTGACTGGATGACTGGTTGGGGGTGACATGACATGCTAGTCTACAGCTCCTTCCCAAAAGGATTACTGTCAGCTTACTCCCAAAAAGTCAATGTCCCCACTACCCACTAACCACTATCCTGTGTCAGCTTCTTATGTCACTACATGTGATCTTGTGTGGACAGGATTCAGTGCAATTCACTTAGGTCGGGTTGCAGCACAGATCATACAAATATTTCTCCAGTCTGAGTTTGCCTGACCACAGTGTTTACAAGTCCATCTGTCTTGTCTGGGTCTCTGGTTATACAAAGCTATGATGGTAGCAGTAATGTGTCGGTCATAGTCGGACTTTTGAGCATCAAAACATTTATAATACACCTTACTTCCGTCCTGCTGCACTCTCTTAGATGCCATTTATTCACTTGCTATTTTCCTCCCTTGTCTGTGCCTTTTTGTACATCCAAACATCCACACACTGGCATTTTTGCCTTTTTCAATATTGGTCCCACATCTTTCACTGCTTCCTTTTTCAATCTGTATAGCGGTTCTGGATCCCACTGCACTGACTGCACACAGAACAAGTTGCCCATGGCTTCAACTTATTCCTCAGACAGCTCACCTTTATTCTGCAAATGCCCTTTTTAGTGTGCCTTACCATCTACGGGTGGCCACACTTGACAAGTCAGAGCGAGTGTCAAGATTTAGCTGGAAGGCTTTTCCTGCCTCTCACCCGGTAGACCTAAAGGATGTAACGGGAATGCTAAAACTGCCTCTCACCCATTAGATCAGCTGGCTAGAAAAGGAAGGCCCAGATGTGTTAGGCCTCTCACCTGCTACATCAGCAGTGCAGTTGGCTACGTCCTCCATTGATCCTCAATTTGCTACATCAATCACTCACTTGAAGCAGGTGAATCTTTTACCAATCTTTCAATCACACAAATTTCCTCTAAAATAGGCATAGTTCTTTTACTTTCAACGTCCAACTTCAACTTACAATATTTCTTTCTACTTCAATACATACAGTACTATTGCTTTAAACACAAATCTCCCAGCGCGTACTACACCAAGGACAGAATATTCAGAGAGTTTCAAGCGCAGCTACATGCCCCCCTTCCTCTGGCACGCAGCAGAGATAAGAGCTTACTGTATTTCACACAGAAACAGAATGCAGCAGTTTTCAGACTTAATCTCTACAAAACATTCATCCTCTCGAAATTAAAAAGAGTTTCTCTATACAGGCAGATAACTGCACAACTTGAATAAGCTGATTCTGACCGTGTCCAGCCAAAACACATATAGAAACCTTTCCAATGTCAAACCATATATGACACAGGTTTCACTGAATCTTAGATGTAAATTAAATGTACAATAAAAATATCCACAACTCATTCATCCTGGACCCTCAACAACAGCGAGCGGCGATGATGCCATAATTAGCATTACCATCCTGCTTCTCAGCATTCTGAAAACTTCTCTGCTCACAATTAAAGAGAATGCATTGCAGGCAGAGCACAAGTACAGCGCAGCCTTATGTTTTACCAACGTGGATTGGTAGGCAATGAGGAGGAGGAGAAAGAACAAGAGCTACTTTCATGAGCTGTAGACGGTACTAGAAGCACAGTTGTCATACCGTCTGTTCAGCGGCGATGACCTGAGGACAGGGAGGAGGAGGAGGAGGATAATGAGGAGGAGGACAGCATGGTCAGTCATCCTGTTGGTGAGGACTCTTAGCAGTCTGGCACGCATGGCTGACTTTATGTAGCGCTGCGTTTCACGTGACCCTTGCATTATAAAAAATTTTGGTGACACTCATTCCTTGTTGGTGACACTTCTAGACCCGCGCTACACGGAGAACTTTCAATCTCTTCTGCCAGAGGCAGAGAGGTGTACTAAAATGTTGCAGTACCAGAGGGCCCTTGTAGCGGAATTACTTAAAAAATTCCCATGTGAGAACGCTGGCAGCAGACATCAGAGTTTGTTGTCCAATTGAGGAGTCCAAGCGAGAGAGACAGAAGTACAATCCAAGCTCAGGCAGAGGAACAATGGCAAAGTTCTCGGACAGTTTTCTCAGACCCTCCCATCGTGTCGGCACAGAGACAAGGGGTGCTGTCACAAGAAGTGCAATGTTTGGGAAGATGGTGGGGGAGAACTTTGCTGATCGTAGAAACATCCTCGTGATTCCTCTGTTCCTTTTAATTATTGGGCATCCAACCTGGACACGTGGCATGAACTGGCTCTCTACGTCTTGGAGGTCCTGGCCCTCCCTGCTGCTAGCGTCCTGTCAGAGCAAGTTTTTAGTGCCGCTGGTCGAATTATAACAGATAAGCGCATCCGCCTGTCAACTGAAAATGCTGACAGGCTGACTCTTTTAAAAATGAACAGGGGTTGGATTGGGCAAGTCTTCTGTACACCTCCAAGTGAAGACAGCGAAACATAACCTCTAATACATTGTCTTTTTGTGGAGGCGTATTGTAATGCACCTCTCCCCAACCACACATGGGTATCCGCTTCTTGATTTGGTTTGTTTGGTGTTATCCTCCTCCTGATCCTCATCCTCATCATCCACAACCAGTACAACACCAGGGTGAATGTATTCAGTGATGCAAAAGTCACTCAATTTTTTTGCAAGGGTGTTTCTATGATGCCCGTTAGAAACCAAAATAAACGCCCCCAGGGGGAACTGTTATCAAAATGAGATGTACATATATTTTTCCCATTTATTCTTATATATTCCAGTTTTAATTTCACTGGACAGTCCTTTTATGACCTAGTTTATACCTCTACAATATGAAACTATTGAAATACTATTATATTAAATTTTTATCTATATCCGTGTCTCATATATCCCTGGCATCACATATATGAATCTTTGTTTGCCCCTCCCTTTTTTTATTTACTTTCATTGTTGGATTCACATCCTTTATTTCTTTGTTTGATTTCAGTGTGATTTATCTTTGTGTCTCTTCATTCTCCACCACTAGGTCATCAGGCTTAACGTCTTCTGTGCTGCTACAGGCAGTATATTTGTGTATTTCTGTGCTGGTCCAATTTTTGGCAAGGGTGTCTATGATGCCCATAGAATATTTTTTAGAAATGTATCCCCCTTGGGGAAATGATTGTCAGCCCATGCACTGCGTGTATGGGCATTACAAGTCTAGGGGACACACTCCTTTACATAGGGCCTAGTTTTGAATGAGGCCTTCCTCCACATCTCATCATTCTCTGTAACTAGAACACCATGGTGAACTTGTTGTATGCTGCTACAGCCATTCCATTTTTGTGCAAGGGTGTTTTTATGATGCCCGTTACCAATTTGAAACCAAAGCAAATGTTAGTCCCCCAGCGGGAAATGTCGTAAAAATGAGATGTACGTATATTCTTCCCATTGATTTGTATATTTTCCATTTTTTATATCTCTGGACCATCGTCTAATGAGATACTGTATACTTCTACAATAGAAATATATTGAAATACTATTGTATTACATTTTTATTTATATCCCTGTCTCTCAGCTGTTGCTAGGGACAAACATATCTCGTTGGACACATTCTGGCTTCAAATCTATGAACCTGTGTTCGCCTCTCCCTTTTTTTAATTTTCTTTCAGAGGTGGATTCACTTTTTTTTTATTTGTTTGATTTCAGTATTATTTATCATTATGTCTCCTCACTCTCCGCCACTAGATCACCAGGGTTAATGTGTTCTGTGCTGCTACAGGCTGTCCAATTTTTGCCAAGCCTGTCAATGATGTCCATAAAAGATTTTTTTAAAAGGTACCCCCCATGGGGAAATGTTTCTCAACCCATGCACTTCGTGTATTGGCGTTACAAGTCTAGTAGACCTGCTCCTTAACATTGGGCCTAGTTTTTAATAATGCCTTCCTCCAAATATCATTCTCTGCCACTAGAACACCATGGTGAACTTGTTCTGTGCTGCTACAGCCATTCTATTTTTAGTCAAGGGCGTCTATGATCCCCATAAATAATTTTTTAAAAATGTACCCCCCATGAGGAAATGTTTGTCTGCCCATGCACTTAGTGTATGGGCATTACGAGTCTAGGAGACCCGCTCCTTTGTAATGGGAACTTTTTTTTGAGGCCCTCCTCCATGATTCTTCCATGGGGGGATTTTGTTGTGTGCAAATTTAGGTCAAGGCGGCCCTTGCATAAAAATGCATAAGGAAACAGTATGGCAGAATCAACTGAAGAATGTGAAGTGGGTTTTCCTGTGGCCATCCAGTACCTGCATTTAAAGGCTTATTGGGGTGCATTTGACTTGGTAGCATGGCAGGCCTTGCAGTTAATACACAAAAAAACAGTATGGGATTACAAAATGAATAATGTGAAGTGTATTTTCCTGTGTCCATCCAGTACCTGGGTTTAAGGGCTTATTGGGTGCATATGACTTGATAGCAGGGCAGGCCTTGCATTCAATGCAACTTTTTTTCAGGAGGCCCTCCTGTATCACTTGTGAAAGGGGTATTGTGGTGTGTTGTAATTGTTGGCAGCCCAGCTACTCACTGCATAGGAAATAACAGCATAGGAGAGACAATGTTTAATAATGTCCCTTTAAGAATTTTAATGCCGCCTGATGCTCCTCTAAAAATAGGCTTTGTGACTTTAAGAGTCCCTCCTTCAGAAATGAAACAAGATGTGACTCCTTATGTGTCACAAACCACTTGGCCAGCTTAAATGTTACAATGACATTTCATAGTGAATGCATTTGTATGGGTTGAAAGCAATGTGAAAGTTGAAAAACGCATCAAAAACGCTGCTTGTGAACATAGCCTAAGTGGTGGAGGAACATTTTGGTCTGGGGTAAACTATTTTGCCTTATATACTAATCATTAGCCTGGAAAGGATGTATTTTCCAGCAAAATCCATTTTGGTTTCGTTTTTTGTATGTTTTTTGGTGCACCTGTAAAAATGGCATGAAACTCTGACAATATTGCTTACAGCTGGAACCTAGGAGTCAGGACGATCCCCATGTTGCTCCCGTATCGTTTCTACAGTGTTTCCATCATTTTCTGATGTTTTTAGACCGTAAAAGGACCCCCGGGGGGGATCGCGGTAAAAATACTCGGGTTTCCTATAGACTTACATTGGGCTCGTTGCTCGGGTCGAGTACACCTGTTTCAACTCATTACTAGTGTTGAGCATTCTGATACCGCAAGTATCGGGTATCGGCCGAAACTTGCGGTATCGGAATTCCGATACCGAGTTCCGATACTTTTGTGGTATTGGGAATCGGTATCGGATCCATATTAATTTGTAAAATAAAGAATTAAAATAAAAAATATTGATATACTCACCTCTCCGGAGGCCCCTGCACCTTACCGCTGTTAACCGGCAGCCTTCTTTGCTTAAAATGAGCGCGTTTAGGGCCTTCCATGACGTCACGGCTTCTGATTGGTCGCGTGGCGGTCACATGAGCGGCATGCGACCAATCACAAGCCGTGACGTCATTCTCAGGCCCTAAACTCCTCATTCTAGGAATTTAGGACCTGAGAATGACGTCGCGGCTTGTGATTGGTCGCGTGGCGGTCACATGAGCGGCACGCGACCAATCACAAGCCGTGACGTCATTCTCAGGCCCTAAACTCCTCATTCTAGGAATTTAGGACCTGAGAATGACGTCGCGGCTTGTGATTGGTCGCGTGGCGGTCACATGAGCGGCACGCGACCAATCAGAATCCGTGACGTCATGGAAGGCCCTAAACGCGCTCATTTTAAGCAAAGAAGGCTGCCGGTTAACAGCGGTAAGGTGCAGGGGCCTCCGGAGAGGTGAGTATATCAATATTTTTTATTTTAATTCTTTATTTTACACATTAATATGGATCCCAGGGCCTGAAGGAGAGTTTCCTCTCCTTCAGACCCTGGGAACCATCAGGATACCTTCCGATACTTGGTGTCCCATTGACTTGTATTGGTATTGGGTATCGGTATTGGCGATATCCGATACTTTTCGGGTATCGGCCGATACTATCCGATACCGATACTTTCAAGTATCGGACGGTATCGCTCAACACTACTCATTACCTGTATAAAAGACACCTGTCCACACACTCAATCAATCACACTTCAACCTCTTTGCCATGGTCAAGAACAAAGAGCTATCGAAGTACATCAGGGACAAAATTATAGACCTCCACGAGGCTGGGATGGGCTACAGGACAATAAGCAAGCAGATTGGTGAGAAGGCAACAACTGTTGGCAGAATTATTAGAAGATGGAAGAAACACAAAATGACTGTCAGTCTTCCTTGGTCTGGGGCACCATGCAAGATCTTGCCTCATGGGGTAAGGATGATTCTAAGAAAGTTCAATAATCAAACCAGACATACATGGGAGTAGCTGGTCAATGACCTGAAGAGAGCTGGGACCACAGTCTCAAACATTACCGTTAGTAACACAGTACACCGTCATGGATTAAAGTCCTGCAGGACATACAAGGTCCCCCTGCTCACACCAGCACATGTCCAGGCCCATTTGAAGTTCGCTAATGAACATCTGGATGATCCAGAGGAGAAAAAACGCCCTAAAAATATATTTAATGAATCATCATAAAATATTAATAAATAATTAAATAAATACAACTACCAACACCACAACTATTAGGTACGGGCGGGGAGGTGCTACAACCGGAGTGCTACAGGAACTTTTTTAATGAAGAAAATTATTCCTGGCTAGAACCCTATCAGGACTCCTAATATATTGAATCCCTTCCTGACAGTGGAGGTTGGCACCCTAAAATTCGACTTGGCGCCCCCTCTCAACGTCGGCTGTCCCTTCTCGCCCTAATCGGACCCTAGCATCTACCCACGCCCACACCCCAACACCATAAACACAACAAACCTAGGTCACGCTGTGAAGTGTGAAAAATATAAAAATTGTAAAAAATGAAGCAGCGACAATGTTACTATGCTAGTTGAAGTAATGTATAGCAGCAAAAACTGGAATATATTGCTGCACTAACTAGAATATTAGCACAAAAGTGTCGCACTGACAAAATAGGCCCTCTAATTTTCTGCAGTCCACATTAAAGGCCAAACTCATGGTCTAACCTGTCTTAATGTGTTATATACAATATGCATCTATGATCCACAAAGACACAGAAAAAAAAAATGGTGGGCAGAGGGGGACTTTTACACCTGACTAATTACAGGCCATAATAATTAATAAACTGCTATAGTGCATACACATTATTATACTGCCATCATTATCATAAATTATTCTTCTGCCATCATTAAGCCCAGCAGACTTGCCATGACCCAGTCAAGAACATAGCAGACATAGAATCAGCTTCGCATAACTGGGAGATTTTTGGTTTCCAATCACCACCGCATAACAGATTGGCACATCTTTAGGCAGAAATACTACCAGAGAATAACAAACATAGGCTACTATAGCTGCAAATACGTAGCCAAATGTATAACATTACGTATCCTATATCTCTATCCCAAGAATGCAGGCATAGATAAAAGCTCACATACATAAACGGTTTCACTGGTTTCTTGTGGCTGCCACATCATAGTGTTCTATATAGTGCCGCCACGGAACACCAAGTACTAGCTGCTATGAAAAAATATATGTCACTTATCTGAATACATCTGACATAAATATGTCTCATGCTTCCATCCCTACGCGTTTCGCCCCCTTCCCAGTACCGGGGATCATCAGGGGACCATTTGGGAACGAGCAGCAATGGCTTCAGAATGGTCCAGTTATGACACAACACTGATTGTGAATTAATTTATCCTGCTGTTGTGCAAATGAAACAGACAAGTAGAAATTATAGGCAATTAGCAAGATAGCACCTATAAAGAAGTGATTATGCAGGTGGTGACCACAGACCATTTCTCTACTCTCGTCCTTTTTGGCTGTTGTTTTGTTCACTTTTGCATTTTGTCATTGCTCCCATCCCTAGAGGTACAGTAGCATGAGGCTACAACCCGTTGTGAATTCTGCTTTTGGGCTCCCTCCGGTGGTTGTAGGTGGTAATGCAGTTGTCCCTGGGTTGCAGTCCTGGTCAGGTGTATCTGCTGATTGCAGTTCTGACTGGAGTATTTAGGCTTGCAGGATTCATTAGTCCTTGCCAGTTGTCCATGGTTGTTGGGAGGTTTTGGTCCTTGTTTGGTTCCTTCTGCCTTACTGCCAAATCAGCAAAGATAAGTGTCTGGTTTTGTTTTTGTGGCACACATGTGGTGTGCTTAATAATTCTGTGCTATTCATTGTTTTTTTGTCCAGCTTAGATTGTGTCAGTATTTTCTCAGTCTTGTTGGATTCTCAGGAGTTGAAGATACACATTCCATGTCTTTAGTTAGATTGTGGAACTTTTTGTATTATCTGCTGTGGATATTTTTGGAAGGGTTTTAATACTGACCGCTTAGTATTCTGTCCTATCTTTCCCTATTTAGCTAGAGTGGCCTCTTTTGCTGAATCCTGTTTTCTGTCTGTGGGTGTCTTTCCTCTCCTACTCACAGTCAATATTCGTGGGGGGCTGCCTATCCTTTGGGGGTCTGCTCTGAGGCAAGGTAGTATTCCTATTTCCAGCTATAGGGGTATTTAGTCCTCCGGCTGTGTTGAGGTGTCTAGGGTTTGTTAGGCACACCCCACGGATACTTCTAGTTGCGGTGCTAGATCAGGTTTTGCGGTCAGTACAGTTTCCACCTACTCCAGAGAAAGTTCATGCGGCTCCAAAGTCACCGGATCATAACAGTACAACTGGCCTGCAATGAGTTAAATGCATCTCAGAAGAAGGGAAGAAAGGTGTTGAGTCATTTTTTTTTCTGCAGTTTGCTTTGCCTTTTCTTCCCTCTTTATCTCTGGGTGGCTGAGGAGTCTTGTGTTAGCATGGATGTTCAGGAATTAGCTTCTCGTATAGACCAGCTTGCAGCTAGGGTACAGGGAATTTCTGATTATATTGTTCAGACTCCTGTTTTAGAGCCGAAGATTCCTACTCCTGATTTGTTTTTTGGTGACAGGTCCAAATTTTTGAGTTTTAAAAACAACTGTAAACAGTTTTTTGCTTTGAGACCTCGATCCTCTGGTGATTCCATTCAGCAGGTAAAAATCGTCATTTCCCTGCTGCGTGGTGATCCACAGGATTGGGCATTTTCCCTGTAATCTGGGAATCCGGCTTTGCTTAATGTAGATTCCTTTTTTCAGGCTTTAGGACTATTATATGATGAACCTAATTCTGTGGATCAAGCAGAGAAGACCTTGTTGGCCCTGTCTCAGGGTCAAGAGGCGGCAGAATTGTATTGTCAGAAATTTAGAAAATGGTCTGTGTTGACTAAATGGAATGATGATGCTTTGGCGGCAATTTTCAGAAAGGGTCTTTTTGAATCCGTTAAAGATGTTATGGTGGGGTTTCCCACGCCTGTCGGTCTGAGTGATTCTATGTCTTTGGCCATTCAGATTGATCGGCGTTTGCAGGAGCGCAGAACTGTGCACGCTGTGGCGTTGTCCTCAGAGCAGAGTCCTGAGCCAATGCAGTGTGATAGGATTCTGTCTAGAACAGAACGACAAGGATTCAGACGTCAGAATAGGTTGTGTTATTATTGTGCCGACGCTTCTCATGTCATTTCAGTCTGCCCTAAGTGGACAAAGAGGATCGCTAGTTCATTTACCATCAGTACTGTACAACCTAAATTTCTGTTATCTGTGTCCTTGATCTGCTCATTGTCATCATTTTCTGTCATGGCGTTTGTGGATTCTGGCGCCGCTTTGAACTTAATGGACTTTGAGTTTGCCAGGCGTTGTGGTTTTCCCTTGCAGCCTTTGCAGAACCTTATTCCTTTAAGGGGCATTGATGCTACACCTTTGGCTAAAAATAAGCCCCAGTTTTGGACACAGGTGACCATGCGCATGGCGCCAGCCCATCAGGAAGATTGTCGATTTCTGGTGTTGCATAATTTACATGATGCTATCGTGCTGGGTTTTCCATGGTTGCAGGTACATAATCCTGTGTTGGATTGGAAGTCTATGTCTGGGACTAGTTGGGGTTGTCAGGGGGTTCATAATGATGTTCCTTTAATGTCCATCTCCTCTTCTTCCTCTTCCAAAATTCCAGAGTCTTTGTCTGATTTTCAGGATGTATTCGATGATCCCAAGTCCAGTTCTCTTCCACCGCACAGGGACTGTGATAGTGCGATTGATTTGATTCCAGGCTGTAAGTTTCCTAAGGGCCGACTCTTCAACCTGTCTGTGCCTGAACATACCGCTATGTGGAGTTATGTTAAGGAGTCTTTGGAGAAAGGGCATATTCGGCCATCTTCTTCACCGATAGGAGCGGGATTTTTTTTTGTTGCTAAGAAGGATGGCTCCTTGAGACGCTTTATTGATTATGGCCTCTTGAATAAGATCACGGTCAACTTTCAATACCCTTTACCTTTGCTTTCCGATTTGTTTGCTAGGATTAAGGGGGCTAGTTGGTTTACGAAGATTGACCTTTGGGGGGCGTATAATCTTGTTCGGATTAAGTAGGGTGATGAATGGAGAACTGCGTTCAATACCCCCATTTTGAATCCCTTGTGATGCCGTTCGGGCTCACTAATGCTCCATCTGTTTTTCAATCTTTCATGCATGATATCTTCCGGACTTATATTGATAAATTCTTGATTGCATATTTGGACTATTTTTTTATTTTTTTCTGATGATTGGGAGTCTCATGTGGAACAGGTCAGGATGGTATTTCAGATCCTTCGTGACAATGCTTTGTTTGTGAAGGGGCCTAAGTGTCTCTTTGGGGTGCAGAAGGTTTCTTTTTGGGGTTTTATTTTTTCTCCTTCATCTATTGAGATGGATCCGGTTAAGGTTCAGGTCATTCATGATTGGATTCAACCCACGTCCGTAAAGAGCCTTCAGAAATTTTTGGGTTTTGCAAATTTTTATCGCCGTTTCATTGCTAACTTTTCCAGCGTGGTTAAACCCTTGACCGATTTGACGAAGAAAGGCACTGATGTGGCGAATTGGTCCTCTGCGGCTGTTTCTGCCTTTCAGGAGCTTAAACATCGATTTACTTCTACTCCGGTGTTGCGCCAACCGGATGTTTCTCTTCCGTTTCAGGTTGAGATTGACGCTTCTGAGATTGGGGCAGGGGCCGTTTTGTCCCAGAGGGATCCTGTTGGTTCCTTGATGAAACCGTGTGCATTCTTTTCCCGTAAATTTTCGCCTGCTGAACGCAATTATGATGTCGGCAATCGGGAGTTGTTGGCTATGAAGTGGGCGTTTGAGGAGTGGCGACATTGGCTTGAGGGAGCTAAGCACCGTATTGTGGTCTTGACCGATCATAAGAATTTGATTTACCTCGTGTCTGCCAAACGGCTGAATCCTAGAAAGGCTCGATGGTCCTTGTTTTTTTCCCGTTTTGATTTTGTGGTCTCGTATCTTCCGGGTTCTAAGAATATTAAGGCTGATGCCCTTTCTATGAGTTTTTTGCCTGATTCTCCTGAGGTCCTTGAATCGGTCGGCATTCTGAAAGAAGGGGTGGTTCTTTCTGCCATTTCCCCTGATTTACGACGGGTTCCTCAGGAATTTCAGGCTGACAGACCTGATCGCTGTCCAGTGGGGAAACTGTTTGTTCCTGACAGATGAACTAGTAGAGTGATTTCTGAGGTTCACTGTTCTGTGTTGGCTGGTCATCCTGGTATGTTTGGTACCAGAGACTTGGTTGGTAGGTCCTTTTGGTGGCCTTCTTTATCACGTGATGTGCGTTCTTTTGTGCAGTCCTGTGGGACTTGTGCGCGGGCCAAGCCTTGTTCCCGTGCTAGTGGGTTGCTTTTGCCATTGCCAGTCCCTGAGAGGCCCTGGACGCATATTTCTATGGATTTTATTTCTGATCTTCCGGTTTCCCAGAGGATGTCGGTTATCTGGGTTGTTTGTGACCGGTTCTCTAAGATAGTTCATTTGGTTCCTTTGCCTAAATTGCCTTCCTCTTCAGATTTGGTTTCGTTGTTTTTTCAGCATGTGGTTCGTTTGCATGGTATTCCGGAGAATATTGTGTCTGACAGAGGTTCCCAGTTTGTTTCTAGGTTTTGGCGGGCCTTTTGTGCTAGGCTGGGCATTGATTTATCTTTTTCCTCTGCATTTCATCCTCAGACAAATGGCCAAACTGAGCGAACTAATCAGACCTTGGAGACTTATTTGAGATGCTTTGTGTCTGCTGATAAGGATGATTGGGTGGCCTTTTTGCCATTGGCCGAGTTTGCCCTTAATAATCGGGCTAGTTCGGCTACTTTGGTTTCGCCTTTTTTTTGTAATTTTGGTTTTCATCCTCGTTTTTCTTCTGGGCAGGTTGAGCCTTCTGACTGTCCTGGTGTGGATTCTGTGGTTGACAGGTTGCAGCAGATTTGGGCTCATGTGGTGGACAATTTGGTGTTGTCTCAGGAGGAGGCTCAACGTTTTGCTAACCGTCGTTGGTGTGTTGGTTCCCGACTTCAGGTTGGGGATCTGGTCTGGATGTCTTCCCATCATGTTCCTATAAAGGTTTCTTCTCCTAAGTTTAAGCCTCGGTTTATTGGTCCTTATAGGATTTCTGGGATTATTAATCCGGTGTCTTTTCGATTGGCGCTTCCGGCCTCGTTTGCTATCCATAATGTCTTCCATAGATCTTTATTGCGGAAATATGTGGTACCCGTTGTTCCCTCTGTTGATCCTCCGGCCCCTATGTTGGTTGATGGGGAGTTGGAGTATGTGGTTGAGAAGATTTTGGATTCTCGTTTTTCGAGGCGGAGGCTTCAGTATCTTTTCAAATGGAAGGGTTATGGCCAGGAGGATAATTCTTGGGATTTTGCCTCTGATGTCCATGCTGCTGATTTGGTTCATGCTTTTCATCTGGCTCGTCCTGATCGGCCTGGGGGCTCTGGTGAGGGTTCGGTGACCCCTCCTCAAGGGGGGGTACTGTTGTGAATTCTGCTTTTGGGCTCCCTCCGGTGGTTGTAGGTGGTAATGCAGTTGTCCCTGGGTTGCAGTCCTGGTCAGGTGTATCTGCTGATTGCAGTTCTGACTGGGGTATTTAGGCTTTGCTGGATTCATTAGTCCTTGCCAGTTGTCCATGGTTGTTGGGAGGTTTTGGTCCTTGTTTGGTTCCTTCTGCCTTACTGCCAAATCAGCAAAGGTAAGTGTCTGGTTTTGTTTCTGTGGCACACATGCGGTGTGCTTAATAATTCTGTGCTATTCATTGTTTTTTTGTCCAGCTTAGATTGTGTCAGTATTTTCTCAGTCTTGTTGGATTCTCAGGAGTTGCAGATATACATTCCATGTCTTTAGTTAGATTGTGGAACTTTTTGTATTATCTGCTGTGGATATTTTTGGAAGGGTTTTAATACTGACCGCTTAGTATTCTGTCCTATCTTTCCCTATTTAGCTAGAGTGGCCTCTTTTGCTGAATCCTGTTTTCTGCCTGTGTGTGCCTTTCCTCTCCTACTCACAGTCAATATTCGTGGGGGGCTGCCTATCCTTTGGGGGTCTGCTCTGAGGCAAGGTAGTATTCCTATTTCCATCTATAGGGGTATTTAGTCCTCCGGCTGTGTCGAGGTGTCTAGGGTTTGTTAGGCACACCCTACGGCTACTTCTAGTTGCGGTGTTAGTTCAGGTTTTGCGGTCAGTACAGTTTCCACCTACTCCAGAGAAAGTTCATGCGGCTCCAAAGTCACCGGATCATAACAGACGATGCCCAGGCATTCTAGGGAGGTCATACAGTCACATGGAGGCCACACACATTACTGAGCATAATTTACCTGGCATTTCCATTGAAGTTGGATCAGCCTGTAATTTGATTTTCCCCTTTTGATTTTGAGTAAAATCCAGACCTCCATAGGATAGTATGATTTTAATTTACATTGATCACTTGTATGTTTAATTGTTCTCAATGCATTCCACTATGTAATGAATAAAAATTTCAAACTGGAATATTTAATTCAGTGATATCTAGGATGTTGTATTTGTGTTACCTTTATTTATTTAGGACTGTATTATATGTCCAGTTATCAAGAGTAGTATTTTATACACGTTTTCTGTACTAATATTTTGTCAAAAAATAATTACTATTTTTAATAGAATTTTCAATTTCTGTAGTATTGTAGAAGACTGTTGTTATTATTTATTGTTATAGCGCCATTTATTCCATGGCGCTTTATATGTGAGGAGGGGTATACATAATAAAAACAAGTACAATAATCTTAAACAATACAAGTCATAACTGGTACTTGAGTAGAGAGGACCCTGCCCGTGAAGGCTCACAATCTACAAGGGATGGGTGAGAATTGTTGTGAATTCCGCTCTTGGGCTCCCTCCGTTGGTTGTAAGTGGCACTTTTGTGAGTTCTGCTCTTGGGCTCCCTCCGGTGGTTTTAAGTGGAAAGGCTGCTCCTTGGATTTAGCATCAGCAGCTGCTTCCACTGATTGTCTTTCTGGCTCGGCTATTTTAGTCTGGCCTTATCCCTCAGTCAGTGCCAGTTGTCAATGGTTCCTGCTTGGAGTCACATCTCTTTTGGATTTCCCTGACATCCTGACCAGTTCAGCAAAGATAAGTCCTTGCTTGTTCTTTTGCAGTCCACTTGTTGTGGACTTAATTGTTCAGCACTTTCTATGTTTTTCTTTCTAGTCCAGCTTATCAATATGGATCTATTCAGCTAAGCTGGAAGCTCTGGGCAGCAGATTTGCCCTCCACACCTTTAGTCAGGTGTGGAGATTTTTGCATTCTCTGCGGTGGACTTTTTCTAGTTTTTATTACTGACCGCACAGTATTCCGTCCTGTACTATCTATCTAGCTAGAAGTGGCCTTCTTTGCTAGATCTTGTTTCATTCTACGTATGTCATTTCCCTCTCCACTCACAGTCATTATTTGTGGGGGGCTGCCTATCCTTTGGGGATTTTCTCTGAGGCAAGATAGCTTTCCTGTTTCTACCTTTGGGGGTGGTTGGTTCTCCGGCTGTGACGAGGTGTCTAGGGAGTGACAGGAACATCCCACGCCTACTTCTAGTGTTGTGTTAAGATCAGGAACTGCGGTCAGTATAGTTGCCACCTGCTCAGAGCTCGTCGCATGTCGCTCCTAAACCACCAGTTCATAACAGTACAACTGGCCACAAATGAGTTAAATGCATCTCAAAAGAAGGAAAAAAAAAAGAGTTCTGAGCCATTTTTTTTTCTGTAGTCTGTTTTGTTTTTGTTTTCCTCTTAATCTCTGGGTGGTTCAGGATTTTGGCGCGGGCATGGATGTTCAGGGTTTGTTTTCTCGTGTGGATCAACTTGCTGCAAGAGTACAGAGTATCCAAGATTATGTTGTCCAGACTCCGGCTTTAGAGCCTAGAATTCCTACTCCAGATTTGTTTTATGGGGACAGATCCAAGTTTTTGAACTTTAAAAATAACTGCAAATTGTTTTTTGTTCTGAAACCCCGTTCCTCTGGTGATCCCATTCAGCAGGTTAAAATAGTCATTTCTCTGCTGCGGGGTGACCCTCAGGACTGGGCATTCTCCCTTGAGTCAGGGGATCCGGCATTGCTTAATGTAGATGCATTTTTTCAATCGCTCGGATTATTGTATGACGAACCTAACTCTGTGGATCATGCAGAAAAAACCTTGTTGGCCCTGTGTCAGGGTCAGGAAGCGGCAGAATTATACTGCCAGAAATTTAGAAAATGGTCTGTGCTCACTAAATGGAATGAGGATGCTCTGGCAGCAATTTTCAGAAAGGGTCTTTCTGAAGCCCTTAAAGATGTTATGGTGGGGTTTCCCACGCCTGTTGGTTTGAGCGAATCTATGTCTCTAGCCATTCAGATTGATCGGCGCCTGCGCGAGCGCAAAGTTGTGCACCATATGGCAGTGTCCTCTGAACAGAGTCCTGAGCCTATGCAATGTGATAGGATTTTGACTAGAGCAGAACGGCAGGGATACAGACATCAGAATGGGCTGTGTTTTTACTGTGGTGATTCCACTCATGCTATTTCTGATTGCCCTAAGCGTACTAAGAGGGTCGCTAGGTCTGTTACCATCAGTACTGTACAACCTAAATTTCTCCTAACTGTGACCCTGATTTGCTCATTATCGTCCTTTTCTGTCATGGCATTTGTGGATTCAGGCGCTGCCCTGAACTTAATGGACGTGGAATTCGCCAGGCGCTGTGGTTTTTATTTGCAGCCTTTGCAGAGCCCTATTCCTTTGAGGGGCATTGATGCTACACCGTTGGCCAAGAATAAACCTCAGTATTGGACTCAGCTGACTATGTGCATAGCTCCAGCACATCAGGAAGATTGCCGTTTTCTGGTGTTGCATAATTTACATGATGTTGTTTACTGGGTTTTCCATGGTTAAAAGTACATAATCCAGTGCTGGATTGGAAATCTATGTCTGTGACTAGTTGGGTTTGTCAAGGGGTACATAGTGACGTTCCTTTGATGTCAATTTCCTCTTCCCCCTCTTCTGATGTTCCTGAGTTTTTGTAGGATTTCCAGGATGTATTTGATGAGCCCAAGTCCAGTTCCCTTCCTCCACATAGGGACTGTGATTGTGCTATTGACTTGATTCCTGGCTGTAAGTTCCCTAAGGGCCGACTTTTCTATCTGTCTGTGCCAGAGCATGCCGCCATGCGGAGTTATGTTAAGGAGTCTTTGGAGAAGGGGCATATTCTGCCGTCTTCGTCACCATTGGGAGCTGGATTCTTTTTTGTTGCCAAGAAGGATGGCTCCTTGAGACCCTGTATTGATTATCGCCTTCTTAATAAGATCACGGTCAAATTCCAATACCCTTTACCTTTGCTTTCTGATTTGTTTGCTCGGATTAAGGGGGCTAGTTGGTTTACTAAGATTGACCTTTGAGGGGCATATAATCTTGTTCGTATTAAACAGGGTGACGAATGGTAAACTGCATTTAATACGCCATTTTGAATACCTTGTGATGCCTTTCGGGCTTTCTAATGCTCCTTCTGTATTTCAGTCCTTCATGCTTGATATTTTCCACAATTATCTTGATAAATTCTTGATTGTGTATTTGGATGATATTTTGATTTTTTCCGATGATTGGGAGTCTCATGTGAAGCAGGTCAGGATGGTATTCCAGATCCTTCGTGATAATGCTTTATTTGTGAAGGGGTCTAAGTGCCTATTTGGCGTTCAGAAGGTCTCTTTTTTGGGTTTTATTTTTTCTCCCTCGTCTATAGAAATGGATCCTGTTAAGGTCCAAGCCATTCACGACTGGATTCAACCCACATCTGTTATGATCCTTAGTGGTGGAGGATCACAAATTACTCCAGCAAGATGACTAAACAAAGCTCTAGGGAGGTGGAAAACTGGACTGACCGCAAAACTGAACCTATCCAACCACACTAGAGGCAGCCGGTGAACGTGTCTAAAATCCTAGACGTCTCGAGCCAGCCTGAGGAACTAACTACCCCTAGAGAGAAAGAAAGACCTCTCTTGCCTCCAGAGAAATAATCCCCAAAAGATATAGAAGCCCCCAACAGATAATAACGGTGAGGTAAGAGGAAGTCACATACACAGGGGTGAAAGCAGATTCAGCAAAAGAGGCCCACTAATTCTAGATAGCAGAAAATAGAAATGGGGTCTATGCGGTCAGTAAAAAACCCTTACCAAATATCCACACTGAGATTTCAAGAACCCCCACACAAACTAACGGTGTGAGGGGAGAAACTCAGTCCCCTAGAGCAACCAGCAAGTAAGAAATCACATTTTAACAAGCTGGACAAAAAACAGGATGAACGCTGATAATCAGAAACTGAACAAACAAAAACTTAGCTTGTCTTGGAGAGACTGGGAGCAAGGTATGCTTGATAAAGGTCTCAGGACCGAAACGTTGCAGATGGCAGAATAAACACGTAAGCTGTTCTGTCACAATTGCTGTGGTGCTGTCCGTTTCTTCTTTTGCATTTGGACTTTATACTGGGATGGATCCCCTGGTGTGGACGGGCACTCTGTTGTCCATAGAGACATTATTAATTTAGGGTGCGGCCTGACTTCCAATTTTTTATTTTTGGGAGCAAGGTAGTCACCAGGAATCTGAAGAGCACTGAATACATTGATAGCAGGCAAGGAACTGAGTATCCAGGTGAGCTAAATAGGAAACCAACCAAGGATAACGAACCAGGTGATGAAGCCAACCTGCAGAAAGAAAAAACTACACAGTACCGCTTGTGACCACTAGAGGGAGCCCAAAAATAGAGTTCACAACAGTACCCCCCCCTTGAGGAGGGGTCACCGAACCCTCATCAAGACCCCCAGGGCGATCAGGACGAGCTGCGTGGAAGGCACGAACCAAATCGGCCGCATGAACATCAGAGGCGACAACCCAGGAATTATCCTCCTGACCATAGCCCTTCCACTTAACCAGACACTGAAGTCTCCGTCTAGAGATACGAGAATCCAAAATCTTCTCCACCACGTACTCCAATTCGCCCTCGACCAGCACCGGAGCAGGAGGCTCAACAGAAGGAACCACAGGTACCACATACCTCCGCAACAAAGACCTATGGAACACATTATGGATGGCAAACGATGCTGGGAGATCCAAACGAAAAGACACCGGGTTAAGGATTTCCAAGATCTTATAAGGACCGATGAAGCGAGGCTTAAACTTAGGAGATGAAACCTTCATAGGAACATACCGAGAAGACAGCCACACCAAATCCCCAACACGAAGTCGGGGACCCACACCGCGGCGGCGGTTGGCAAAGCGCTGAGCCCTCTCCTGTGACAATTTCAGATTGTCCACCACATGGCTCCAAATCTGCTGCAACCTATCCACCACAGAATCTACCCCAGGACAGTCAGAAGACTCAACCTGACCCGAGGAAAAACGAGGATGGAAACCAGAATTGCAGAAAAAAGGCGAAACCAAGGTAGCAGAACTAGCCCGATTATTAAGGGCAAACTCGGCCAATGGCAAAAAAGTCACCCAATCATCCTGATCAGCAGAAACAAAACATCTCAAATAAGTCTCCAACGTCTGATTAGTTTGCTCGGTTTGGCCATTAGTCTGAGGATGGAAGGCCGACGAAAAAGACAAATCAATGCCCATCTTAGCACAAAAAGTTCGCCAAAACCTGGACACAAACTGGGATCCTCTATCAGACACAATATTTTCAGGAAGTAGCAAGCGAACCACATTCTGAAAAAATAGAGGAACCAAATCGGAGGAGGAAGGCAGCTTAGGCAAGGGCACCAAATGGACCATCTTGGAAAAACGATCACACACCACCCAGATGACAGACATTTTCTGAGATACTGGCAGATCCGAAATAAAATCCATGGAAATGTGCGTCCAAGGCCTTTTCGGGACAGGCAAAGGCAAAAGCAAACCGCTGGCACGAGAACAGCAAGGCTTAGCCCGAGCACAAATCCCACAAGACTGCACAAAGGAACGCACATCCCGAGACAAGGAAGGTCACCAGAAGGACCTAGCCACCAAATCTTTGGTACCAAAAATCCCAGGATGACCCGCCAACAACGAAGAATGAACCTCGGAAATAACTCTGCTGGTCCATCTATCCGGGACAAACAGTCTCTCTGGTGGACAACGGTCAGGTCTATCCGCCTGAAATTTCTGCAGCACTCGTCGCAAGTCTGGAGAAATGGCAGACAAAATCACTCCCTCTCTGAGAATACCAGCCGGCTCAGAAACTCCTGGAGAGTCAGGCACAAAACTCCTAGAAAGTGCATCAGCTTTCACGTTCTTCGAACCAGGCAGGTATGAGACCACGAAGTTGAAACGGGAGAAAAACAACGACCAACGAGCCTGTCTAGGATTCAGGCGCTTGGCAGACTCGAGGTAAATCAGATTTTTGTGATCAGTCAGGACCACCACACGATGTTTAGCTCCTTCGAGCCAATGTCGCCACTCCTCAAATGCCCACTTCATAGCCAACAACTCCCGATTACCAACATCATAATTTCGCTCGGCAGGCGAAAACTTTCTTGAAAAGAAAGCACACGGCTTCATCACAGAGCCCTCAGAGCTTCTCTGCGACAAAACAGCCCCTGCTCCAATCTCGGAAGCATCAACCTCGACCTGGAAGGGGAGAGAGACATCTGGCTGACATAAGACTGGAGCTGAAGAAAACCGGTGCTTAAGCTCCCGAAAGGCCTCCACGGCCGCTGGAGACCAATTAGTCACATCAGAGCCCTTCTTGGTCAAATCCGTCAAAGGTTTAACCACACCAGAAAAATTAGCGATGAAACGACGGTAAAAATTAGCAAAACCCAAGAACTTCTGAAGACTCTTAACAGACGTGGGCTGAGTCCAGTCATGAATAGCCTGGACCTTGACTGGGTCCATCTCCACAGTAGAAGGAGAAAAAATAAAACCCAAAAAGGAGACCTTCTGTACTCCGAAGAGGCATTTTGAGCCCTTCACAAATAAAGCATTAGCACGCAGGACCTGAAACACCATCCTGACCTGCTTCACATGGGACTCCCAATCATCAGAAAAAACCAAAATGTCATCCAGATAAACAATCATAAATTTATCCAGATATTCTCGGAAAATGTCATGCATGAAGGACTGAAACACAGAAGGAGCATTAGAGAGTCCAAAAGGCATCACCAAGTACTCAAAATGCTGTTTTCCATTCATCTCCCTGCTTAATGCGCACAAGATTATACGCACCACGGAGATCTATCTTGGTGAACCAACTGGCACCCTTAATCCGAGCAAACAAATCAGACAATAGTGGCAAAGGATACTGAAATTTGACTGTGATTTTATTCAGAAGGCGATAATCTATACACGGTCTCAAAGAACCGTCCTTCTTGGCCACAAAAAAGAATCCTGCACCAAGAGGGGAAGAGGATGGGCGAATATGTCCCTTCTCCAAAGACTCCTTTATATAACTCCGCATCGCGGCATGCTCTGGTATAGACAAATTAAAAAGTCGTCCCTTAGGGAATTTACTACCAGGAATTAAATTTATAGCACAGTCACAATCCCTATGAGGGGGCAGGACACTGGACCTGGGCTCATCAAATACATCCTGGTAGTCAGACAAAAACTCAGGGACCACAGAAGGAGTGGAAGAAGCAATAGACACCAATGGAGTATCGCCATGAATTCCCTGACAACCCCAACTAGACACAGACATAGCTTTCCAATCTAAAACTGGATTATGAGCCTGCAGCCATGGCAGACCCAAAACGACAACATCATGTAAATTATGCAGAACAAGAAAGCGAATCACCTCCTGATGAACGGGAGTCATGCACATGGTCATTTGCGTCCAATCCTGAGGTTTATTCTCAGCCAATGGCGTAGCATCAATTCCCCTCAGAGGAATAGGAAATTCCAAAGGCTCCAGGACAAAACCACAGCGCCTGGCAAATGACAAATCCATCAGATTCAGGGCAGCACCCGAATCCACAAAGGCCATAACCGAGTAGGACGACAAAGAACAAATCAAAGTAACAGACAAAATAAATTTAGGCTGTATAGTACCAATGGTGACAGGTTTAGCAACCTTTTTTAAGCGTTTAGAGCATGCTGAGATAACATGAGCAGAATCACCACAGTAAAAGCACAACCCATTTTGACGTCTATGACTTTGTCGCTCAATTCTGGTCAGAGTTCGATCACATTGCATAGACTCAGGTCCCTGTTCAGAAAATACCGCCAAAGGATGAGCAAATTTGCGCTCCCGCAAACGCCGATCAACCTGAATGGCTAAAGCCATAGAATCACTCAGACTTGTAGGGGTGGGGAACCCCACCATAACATCCTTAATGGCTTCAGAAAGACCTTCTCTGAAATTTGCAGCCAGGGCACACTCATTCCATTGAGTAAGCACTGACCATTTCTGAAATTTTTGACAATACACCTCTGCTTCATCCTGCCCTTGAGAGAAGGCCAGCAACGCTTTTTCTGCCTGATTCTCAAGATTAGGCTCCTCATAAAGCAATCCAAGAGCCAGAAAAAACGCATCCACATTAAGCAATGCAGGATCTCCTGGCGCCAGAGAGAAAGCCCAATCCTGCGGGTCGCCACGCAACAAGGAGATAACAATTTTTACTTGCTGAGCGGAATCACCAGAGGAACGAGGTCTCAGAGATAGAAATAACTTACAATTATTCTTAAAATTCTGAAACCTAGATCTATCTCCAGAAAACAACTCAGGAATGGGTATCTTTGGTTCTGACATAGGGCTATGAATAACAAAATCCTGAATACTTTGCACCCGTGCAGCAAGATGATCCACACTAGAAGTCAGAGTCTGAACATCCATGTCTGCAGCTGAGCTCAAAACCACTCAGAGTTCAAGGGGATGAAAGAAGCTAGACAGACTGCAGCACAAAAAAAAAAAAATGTACTCAGGTCTTCTTTTAATCCCACTTCTGCGATGCATAAAACACTTTTTGGCCTGCTATACTGTTATGATCCTTAGTGGTGGAGGATCACAAATTACTCCAGCAAGGTGACTAAACATAGGACAAGCTCTAGGGAGGTGGAAAACTGGACTGACCGCAAAACTGAACCTATCCAACCACACTAGAGGCAGCCGGTGAACGTGTCTAAAATCCTAGACGTCTCGAGCCAGCCTGAGGAACTAACTACCCCTAGAGAGAAAGAAAGACCTCTCTTGCCTCCAGAGAAATAATCCCCAAAAGATATAGAAGCCCCCAACAGATAATAACGGTGAGGTAGGAGGAAGTCACATACACAGGGGTGAAAGCAGATTCAGCAAAAGAGGCCCACTAATTCTAGATAGCAGAAAATAGAAATGGGGTCTATGTGGTCAGTAAAAAACCCTTACAAAATATCCACACTGAGATTTCAAGAACCCCCACACCAACTAACGGTGTGAGGGGAGAAACTCAGTCCCCTAGAGCAACCAGCAAGTAAGAAATCACATTTTAACAAGCTGGACAAAAAACATGATGAACGCTGATAATCAGAAACTGAACAAACAAAAACTTAGCTTGTCTTGGAGAGACTGGGAGCAAGGTAGTCACCAGGAATCTGAAGAGCACTGAATACATTGATAGCAGGCAAGGAACTGAGTATCCAGGTGAGCTAAATAGGAAACCAACCAAGGATAACGAACCAGGTGATGAAGCCAACCTGCAGAAAGACAAAACTACACAGTACCGCTTGTGACCACTAGAGGGAGCCCAAAAATAGAGTTCACAACACACATCTGTGAAGAGCCTTCAGAAATTTTTGGGCTTTGCTAATTTTTATCGCCGTTTCATTGCCAACTTTTCCAGTGTGGTTAAGCCCCTGACCGATTTGACGAAGAAAGGCGCTGATGTGACGAATTGGTCCTCTGCGGCTGTTGAGGCCTTTGAGGAGCTTAAACGCCGATTTACTTCTGCCCCTGTGTTGCGTCAGCTGGATGTTTCTCTTCCTTTTCAGGTTGAGGTTGACGCTTCTGAGATTGGGGCAGGGGCCGTTTTGTCACAGAGGAATTCTGATGGTTCCTTGATGAAACCGTGTGCCTTCTTTTCCCGAAAGTTTTCGTCTGCGGAGCGCAATTATGATGTTGGCAATCAGGAATTGTTGGCTATGAAGTGGGCATTTGAGGAGTGGAGACATTGGCTTGAGGGAGCCAAGCACCGCGTTGTGGTCTTGACCGATCATAAGAATCTGATTTACCTCGAGTCGGCCAAGCGGCTGAACCCTAGACAGGCTCGATGGTCCCTGTTTTTCTCCCGTTTCGATTTTGTGGTCTCGTATCTTCCGGGATCTAAGAATGTTAAGGCGGATGCCCTCTCTAGGAGTTTTTTGCCTGATTCTCCTGGAGTTCTTGAGCCGGTTGGCATTCTTAAGGAAGGGGTGATTCTTTCTGCCATCTCCCCTGATTTACGGCGGGTGCTTCAGGAATTTCAGGCTGATAAACCTGACCGCTGTCCTATAGGGAAGCTGTTTGTTCCTGATAGATGGACAAGTAAGGTAATTTCTGAGGTTCATTGTTCGGTGTTGGCCGGTCATCCTGGGATTATTGGTACCAGAGATTTGGTTGCTAGGTCCTTTTGGTGGCCTTCCTTGTCGCGGGATGTGCGTTCTTTTGTGCAGTCCTGTGGGACTTGTGCCCGGGCTAAGCCCTGCTGTTCCCGCGCTAGTGGGTTGCTTTCGCCTTTGCCGGTCCCTGAGAGGCCCTGGACGCATATTCCATGGATTTTATTTCGGATCTTCCTG
Source organism: Ranitomeya variabilis (assembly GCF_051348905.1). NCBI lineage: Eukaryota > Metazoa > Chordata > Amphibia > Anura > Dendrobatidae > Ranitomeya > Ranitomeya variabilis. Next base: position 384,464,501 of record NC_135232.1, on the reverse strand, counting down.
TGTCCCAGCTTTTATCTGGGTGGTTTGTGACCGGTTCTCTAAAATGGTCCATTTGGTACCTTTGCCTAAATTGCCTTCCTCCTCTGATTTGGTTCCATTGTTTTTTCAGCATGTGATTCATTTGCATGGCATTCCGGAGAATATTGTGTCTGACAGCGGTTCCCAGTTTGTTTCTAGGTTTTGGCGGGCCTTTTGTGCTAGGATGGGCATTAATTTGTCTTTTTCTTCGGCGTTCCATCCTCAGACAAATGGCCAAACTGAGCGAACCAATCAAACCTTGGAAACCTATTTGAGATGCTTTGTGTCTGCTGATCAGGATGATTGGGTGGCTTTCTTGCCGTTGGACGAGTTTGCCCTTAATAATCGGGCCAGTTCGGCTAATTTGGTTTCGCCTTTCTTTTTTAATTTTGGTTTCCATCCTCGTTTTTCTTCTGGGCAGGTTGAGCCTTCTGATTGTCCTGGTGTGGATTCTGTGATGGACAGGTTACAGCAGATTTGAACTCATGTGGTAGACAATTTGACGTTGTCTCAGGAAAAGGCTCAACATTTTGCTAACCGCCGTCGGTGTGTTGGTCCCCGGCTTCGGGTGGGGGATTTAGTCTGGTTATCTTCTCGTCATGTTCCTATGAAGGTTTCTTCCCTTAAGTTCAAGCCTCGGTTTATTGGTCCTTATAAGATTTCTGAGATTATCAATCCAGTGTCTTTTCGTTTGGCCTTTCCAGCCTCTTTTGCCATCCATAATGTTTTCCATAGATCTTTGTTGCGGAGATATGTGGTACCCGTTGTTCCCACTGTTGATCCTCCTGCCCCGGTGTTGGTTGAGGGGGAGTTGGAATATGTGGTTGAGAAAATTTTGGATTCTCGTTTTTCGAGGTGGAGGCTTCCGTATCTTGTCAAGTGGAAGGGTTATGGCCAGGAGGATAATTCTTGGGTTGTTGCCTCCGATGTCCATGCTGCCGATTTGGTTCGTGCTTTTCGCTTGGCTCGTCCTGATCGGCCTGGGGGCTCTGGTGAGGGTTTGGTGACCCCTCCTCAAGGGGGGGGGTACTGTTGTGAATTCCGCTCTTGGGCTCCCTCCGTTGGTTGTAAGTGGCACTTTTGTGAGTTCTGCTCTTGGGCTCCCTCCGGTGGTTTTAAGTGGAATGGCTGCTCCTTGGATTTAGCATCAGCAGCTGCTTCCACTGATTGTCTTTCTGGCTCGGCTATTTTAGTCTGGCCTTATCCCTCAGACAGTGCCAGTTGTCAATGGTTCCTGCTTGGAGTCACATCTCTTTTGGATTTCCCTGACATCCTGACCAGTTCAGCAAAGATAAGTCCTTGCTTGTTCTTTTGCAGTCCACTTGTTGTGGACTTAATTGTTCAGCACATTCTATGTTTTTCTTTCTAGTCCAGCTTATCAATATGGATCTATTCAGCTAAGCTGGAAGCTCTGGGCAGCAGATTTGCCCTCCACACCTTTAGTCGGGTGTGGAGATTTTTGCATTCTCTGCGGTGGACTTTTTCTAGTTTTTATTACTGACCGCACAGTATTCCGTCCTGTACTATCTATCTAGCTAGAAGTGGCCTTCTTTGCTAGATCTTGTTTCATTCTACGAATGTCATTTCCCTCTCCACTCACAGTCATTATTTGTGGGGGGCTGCCTATCCTTTGGGGATTTTCTCTGAGGCAAGATAACTTTCCTGTTTCTACCTTTAGGGGTAGTTAGTTCTCCGGCTGTGACGAGGTGTCTAGGGAGTGACAGGAACATCCCACGGCTACTTCTAGTGTTGTGTTAAGATCAGGAACTGCGGTCAGTATAGTTACCACCTGCTCAGAGCTCGTCGCATGTCGCTCCTAAACCACCAGTTCATAACAGAGAATACAGTAGGTGAGGATAGAGCTGGTCATGCAGCGGTTTGGTCGATCGGTGGTTACTGCAGGTTGTAGGCTTGTCGGAAGAGGTGGGTCTTCAGGCTCTTTTTGAAGGTTTCGATGGTAGGCGAGAGTATGATGTGTTGTGGTAGAGGGTTCCAGAGTAGGGGTGATACGCGAGAGAAATCTTGTATATGATTGTGGGAAGAGGATATAAGAGGGGAGTAGAGAAGGAGATCTTGTGAGGATCAGAGGTTGCGTGTAGTTAAGTACCGGGAGACAAGGTCACAGATGTATGGAGGAGACAGGTTGTGGATGGCTTTGTACATCATGGTTAGGGTTTTGTAGTGGAGTCTCTGGGCAATGGGGAGCCAGTGAAGGGATTGACAGAGGGGAGAGGCCAGGGAATAGCTGGGGGACAGGTGGATTAGTTGGGCAGCAGAGTTTAGAATAGATTGGAGGGGTGCGAGAGTGTTAGAGGGGAGGCCACAGAGCAGGAGGTTGCAGTAGTCAAGGCGAGAGATGATGAGGGCATGGACTAGGGTTTTTGCAGATTCTTGGTTGAGGAATGTACGGATCCATGAAATATTTTTGAGTTGAAGTCGGCAGGAAGTGGAAAGGGCTTGGATATGTGGTTTGAAGGAGAGATCAGCGTCAAGGATTACCCCGAGGCAGCGAGCTTGTGGGACTGGGGAGAGTGGGCAGCCATGTACTGTATTGGATAGGTTCGTTGAGGGGGTCGCGTGAGATGGGGGAAAGATGATGAATTCTGTTTTGTCCATGTTAAGTTTCAGAAATCTAGTGGAGAAGAAGGATGAAATCGTGGACAGACATTGAGGCATTCTGGTTAGTAGGGAGGTGATATCTGGTCCAGAGATGTAGATCTGCGTGTCATCAGTGTGTCATCAGCATAGAGGTGATACTGAAAGCCATGAGATTCTATGAGCTGTCCCAGGCCAAAGGTGTAAATGGAGAAGAGCAGGGGCCCAAGAACTGAACCTTGTGGGACAGATAGGGGGCGAGGTGAGGAGGTGGTGTGTGAGTGGAAGACGCAGAATGTCCAGTCTGTTAGGTATGATGAGATCCAGTATAGGGCCAAGTCTGTGATGCCAAGAGATGAGAGTGTCTGTAGTAATAGGGAATGGTCCACTGTGTCAAAGGCAGCTGACAGGTCGAGGAGGAGGAGGACAGAGTAGTGTCACTTGCTCTTGGCGGTTAAGAGGTCATTGGTGACCTTAGTTAGGGCAGTTTCAGTGGAATGGTGTGACCGGAAGCCAGATTGTAAGTGGTCAAAGAGGGAGCAAGAAGAGAGATGGGAGGACAGTTCAAGGTAGACGTGTTGTTCCAGTAGGTTGGAGGCATAAGGGAGAAGTGATATAGGGCGATAGCTAGATACAGAGGATGGGTCAAGAGAAGGCTTTTTGAGGATAGGTGTGATGGAGGCATGTTTAAAGCTTGAGGGGAAAACACCAGTTGTTAGTGATAGGTTGAAGAGATGGGTTAGGGTTGGGATGAAGACTGTGGTGAGGTTTGGGATGAAGTGGGATGGGAGCGGGTCAAGGGCACAGGTGGTGAGATACGATCTTGAGAGGAGAGTGGAGAGTTGATCTTCTGTAATGGTGGAGAAGTTGGTTTTGGAGGTGGAGGGCTGGGAAGTGGGGAGGAAGGGCTCTGGGGGTTGTTGACCAAAACTGTCTCTGATGTTATCAATCTTCTGCTTGAAAAATGAGGCAAAGTCTTCAGCTGAGATAAGTGGGGAGGGAGGAGGTGCTGGGGACAGAGGAGAGAATTGAAGGTGTTGAATAACTGTTTAGGGTTGTGAGACAGGGAGGATATGAGAGATGAGAAGTAGGTTTGTTTAGCTGTGGCGAGTGTGGTCTTGAAATTAGTGAGGGACTGAATGCGATGAAGTGCTCGTCGGAGTGGGATCTTTTCCATCTGCGCTCAGCAGCCCTGGAAGCTCGCCTCAGTTCTTTGGTCAGGCTGGTGTGCCAGGGCTGTCTGTTGATTTTGCGAGCTTTGGTATGTGTAAGTGGGGCAGCAGATTCCAAAGCTACAGCTATTGTGGTGTTATATAGAGTGGCAGCGTCATCCGCATTGTGTAAGGAACTTATGTCTGAGAGGGAGGAGGGATTCAGAGAATTAATGTAGGTCAAGATGTTTAAGATTTCTGCGAGGGTGTGAAAGTTTGTAGGGTGGGGATTGTAGATATGGAGTTAAGAGGGAAGAGAATGTGAGAAGGTTGTGGTCAGAGAGAGGAAGAGGTGAGTTAGAGAGGTTAGATAGGGAGCAGAGGCGGGTGAAGATGAGGTCCAATGTGTGACCATCTTTGTGAGTGGCTGCAGAAGACCATTGAGTGAGGCCGAAGGAGGAAATGAGAGATAGAAGTTTAGTGGCAGCTGAGAGGGAAGTGTCAATGGGGATGTTGAAGTTGCCCATGATGATAGTGGGTATGTCCGCGGAAAGGAAATTAAGTAGCCAGGTGGTGAAGTGGTCAAAGAAAGTGGTGGCTGGCCCTGGTGGGCGGTAAATGACAGCCAGTTGGAGGTTGAAGGGGGAGTAGATGCGCACAGAGTGCACCTCAAAGGAAGGGAGGGTAGAAGAGGGTGGCAGTGGGATTGGGGTGAAGGAGCAGTTATCTGACAGGAGAAAACCAACTCCTCCACCATATTTGCTGCTAGGGCAGGGTATGTGAGAAAGGTGGAAGCCACCTTAAGAGAGTGCAGCAGGGGAGGCTGTGTCAGAAGGGGTGAGCCAGGTTTCGGTGATGGCGAAGAAGGAAAGTTTGGTAGTAACAAAAAGATCGTGGATGTAGGAAAGCTTGTTGCAGACAGAGCGAGCGTTCCACAGAGCTCCTGTTAGTGGAACTGGGGAAGTTGGGGCTGGGTGGATGGGTATAAGCTTAGAGAGGTTACGGAAATTTGTGATGGAGCGTGGGTGGGAGTTAGAACTGACTGTGGGGATGTGGTGAGGAGGACCAGGATTTGGAGAGATATCACCAGCAGTGAGAAGGAGCAGAGAAAGTGTTAGCAGGTGGGAGCAGGAGAGGGCATGAGGGGGCTGTCTATGTTTGGAGGCAGAGGATTGTAGGTTAAGGAACAGTTCTGAGGAGGAGGTGAGATGGATGGGGAGGATTGAAGCAGAGATAAACAGTTCCTTACTTGGTGTGGGGATTAGGGGAGGTAGCATAATGTGAAGGATTATAGGGGTGAGAGTGAAAATAAACAGAAACATTGTTTACAGTGACTGGCCAGTTACCTTAAGTTCCATTCAGGTTCAATTCAGGTTTTAATTCTACTGTAATCTTCACACTTTTAGGACACATTTATAGGAATCACACTGCAGACTAAAGTCATTGCAGACTTGAGCTATGCAATATATGTAAAACTAAGTGCGTTCAGGTGTGAAGCAGAGAGGAGTGGTCTCTGTTCATCTTGCTCAGAGAATTAAGGGTGGACCAGATGCATACAATCAAGCATTGAGTAAACAAGGTCATAAATAACACCGGTGGGGTACAGCTGGGGTTAGCTGAAAGGCATACCATGAGAATGCTAGGAGCAGAGGAAAGTCTGTGTGCAAAGCAGGGTGATGTACTATGTGCACTTCATAGACAGACAGCAGGAGAGCAGGAGAGCTGGGTGGATGAACATACCATGAGAATGCTAGGAGCAGGGGAAAGTCTATGTGCAAAGCTGGGTGATGTACTATGTGCACTTCATAGACAGACAGCAGGAGAGCAGGAGAGCTGGGTGGATGAACATACCATGAGAATGCTAGGAGCAGAGGAAAGTCTGTGTGCAAAGCTGGGTGATGTACTATGTGCACTTCATAGACAGACAGCAGAAGAGCTGGGTGGATGAACATACCTGTCGGAAGAATAGAGATGCTTGTTAGAGTGCGATGGTGGCAGGTAGCAGGGCACAGCCTGTATACATCTTTCAGGTTTTAATTCTACTGTTACAAGATATTGTTTTCTTATCTGTAACATCCCTGCCAGCATCATTGCATGGCTTCTGTCATGGGGTCCTTCTCCGATACAACACAATCAACAGAGCGAGGGAATTGTAAACAATCCCAAGACCTTTATTATAGGCAAAACTAAAAGGTCCATAAACAATCCACCACACTGAGGATACAATAGTCCAGAACACGAATGCAGTTCAGTAACAGGATGAATGTCCAAGGAGATGACAGTCCAATAATCCAGCAGACAGAGAATAAAAATGGTCCATATGCTTCCCCTTCTCTCTGACGTGCTGTCTTTACACGATCATCACCACACAGGATCTGACTTCTTCAGCCCCTATCCTCCCCAGCCCCTTCCTTATGTCCAAGAGTAGTCAGACAGGTTGGGGTGGTTTTCAGGCCTCCCAGACCTGACAAATGTGCCTCAGGGATTAAGGCACTACAGGGGGTTCATCAAGAGGCATAGATAGTCAGGCTGCAGACAGTAAGTGAGCTAATTCAATTATCAGCCTTTTGGAAGGTAATTGAGACTCTAGACAATATGTGGAATACACGGAATGATACAGGGCAACAAGAGAACACTATGAAAATCAGTAAAATATAAATAGACACAAAATGATAACCACATAACATATCACACCATCACAGCTTCCTATTTTACTCACCACTCTGGGCCATGCTGTGAGTTCTGTCCTCTGCTGGCTCCTTGCTGTGGACCTCATGTCCTTGCTTGCTGCATACCTCCTGGCTGTATGCTTGGGGTGGTGGCCCCGGCACTTCCAGAGTCTTATAGAGACAGTGTGCACACTCCTAATATGTCCCCAGCCTATTGCTAAGAGGTATTGGGTACTTAAGGCATCTCCACCCACTGGGAGATGCCTGAGCAACAAACTCTCTCAGTCTGTATTCCGCTACTGAGTTGCCAGGTCCTGTCCTGTTTTTCACCTCCCTGGGGGCTGCATACCCATGGCCCGTTTCTGTGCTCTTTGTGTCTAGTTTCAGGCCTGGGTATACAGTTCCAAGGGTGACAGAATCTTTTGTCTTGAACTTGTTTCCATGTCTGTCCTTGTCTGAACACTTCCCTATACCTGTCCCTGTTTGTATCCTTGTTTATTGCCTTCCCTATTCAGCTGTGTGCATCCTAGTGTCTACTCCTTCTGCTCTGCTCTGCAAAACCTGCAGTTCTGCTCTGCTCTGTTCCCTGCATCCTACGGCTGTGCGTAACCTGGAGCTTTGCTCTGCTCTGCTCCCCACATCCTGCGGCTCTGCTCTCCATATCCTGTGGCTCTGCTCTGCTCACCGCATCCAGCGGCTCTGTTCTACGAGCCCTGCGGCTCTGCTCTGCTCTACATGTCCTGCAGCTCTGCTCTGCTCTCCATGTCCTGCAGCTCGGCTCTGCTCTCCATGTCCTGCGGCTCTTCTCTACGTGTCCTGCGGCTCTGGTCTGTTCTTCGCATCCTGCGGCTCTGCTCTCCACATCCTGCAGTTCTGCTGTGCTCTCCACATCCTGCAGTTCTGCTCTACTCTCCGCGTCCTGTGGCTCTGATCTGTTCTCAATGTCCTGTGGCTCTGCTCTGCGTCCTGCGGTTTTGCTCTGCTGTCCACATCCTGCGGCTCTGCTCTCGCCCCGCACCCCGTGGCGCTTTGTCCCTCCAGTCTGTACTGGTTACTACCCATTCCCTTATCCCACTCTTACCTGCCTGTGTTCCCGTGCCTCCTGAAGCAGTTCCTGTCCTTCCAGCCTGAACTGGTTCCTAACAGTTCCTGTCCCTCCAGTCTGAACTGGTTCCTCCTGTTTCCATTTTCCTACTCGTACCTGCCTGGGTCCTGCCCTACCCATTACAGTCCCGATTCCTCCAGTCTGTTCTGTGCCCACCTGCCAGCCAGAGTGCCAGCCGTGCCCGCATCCCAGCTGTGCCCACCTGCCTGCCAGAGTGCCAGCCGTGCTTGCCTGCCTGCCAGAGTGCCAGTCGAGCTCATCTCTACTTGCCCACACCTGTCCCTAGTGTTCCGTCCCCCAGTGGGACCAGCTGCTACAGCCAGACACCGCCCTGGAGTGGTACCTGGTAGCTACCCGCCACACAAGCGTGACCTCACCACTAGAGGCTCCAGTGAACACCAAGGTAACTACTTAGTCTTGCCCCTCCAGGGTAGTCTGATTTGTGGCACAGTGGGGCCACAATCCTCTCTCACGCCATCCAGTCTGGGCACAAGCGTTTTATTATCGTTATAGTAAGACTTGTTTTGAATAAGTTAACACTTAGTTAATTTATATAATAACATTTATCTATAATTGCTTTATTGAGCATCAACATCAGAGAGATTTCCAAAAATGGGTCTATTTAGCAGCATATCATGCAAAGTTCTGATTTTCTAATTCAATCACCTAAATAGGCCCCCATCCTATGGGAGTTGCCTCACACATGCATATAATAATACATATGAGTCCCTTCATCACACCCCAACATAAATACTTGAATAAAGACCATAGACTCAAACCCCTTAAATACTGAAGACTACTGGCTAGATTCCAATAAACTAATACAGGCCCAAGGTCAGACCCCATAAATAAATATATACTACTGATCAAACACACAGAAAAAAAAATACAGAACATACATCAGATCCAAATACATACCTAGAATCAGACCCCTGAAATAACTACAGATTCTATGAATGAATACTGATCCAGGATTAGACCCCTAAAATAAGTATAACCTCCATGACCAAAAACGGAGACCCTTGACTAGACACCTTGAACAAAAGCAAAACCCCTTAGGTTCCAATTAGATATTCAGCCTTCTTAGTAAAATCAGATTCCCCTAGACCTGTAAGTAAATAAAAACCTTCCAGAGATCCTAAACTAATTGAGATCCCTGAACTCTTTAATAAACGCAGCCCTCAGCCCAGACCCACTAAATAAATCAAAACTTCAGACCTCTTCTTGATTCTGAAGCCAAAATAGTGCTCCCTGCCTTATAATGACCTCACATCAGACTTGCTTTTATACAGATATTAGAACAGATTACCCTTTACATAGACCCCAGACATCCCCTTATATAACCTTAGACAGATAACCCGTCTAAGGTAATATAAGGACTCTGCACCTTAGCATAACTATGTTGTGTATGATGGTTACTAGAGCGAATACAGTATGTTCGGTTTCCTACTTATTCGGCAAGCTATAGCGCTTATCGAAGAAGCTGCAGAACCCGGATACCTGGATCGCGCCGGCTGATCAGTTGTTTGGCCAATATTGTTGAGGAGGGCACCACAATATTACTAGGGGGATACTCCCAAGGTCAATGCAAAAAATTGAAACATAGTTTAAAGACCAAACACTGGGGATCACCACACTGATATATAGTAGAAATAATTGTATTGAATACAAAAACCAACAAATGTGTTTAAAAACAATTAAAAGTCAAACAACATTGACATGAATAAACCCAGACAGCTTGCAATAAAGCCAGAGCCAACCCCTCCCAAGGCAAATATAAAGTCATACACACACCAATAGTACTATAATTGCTACCCGTGGCATAAAAAATGCACATAGATATTAATGAGAATATGCATGCTTATGACACACCAATGGATTGCACTGAAATGTATTCCAATCACAAAACAATAAGTAAACATTACACATGGCTGCTGAAAATTAATGCTGCCTAGTAAATAACATGAAGCCCTATATAGGCAAAACTGATACTAATAAAAAGGCTGTGCAGCCTAACTGCAACACTTATACAGACCCACAGCAGCACATGGTGTGTACAATAATACCAGAGAGCACAGTGGCATCGAAACATGGCCTATAATAAGGCCATAGGATAAATCAGTGAACACTTACACACTAGTAGTGCTGTGCACAGAATCATGTCTCATTTAGTGCAACACAACCAGTTTTTAGAGTGGACGCAGATCATATGGTGAGTACAAAATAAAGGCAACTGTGCATGTCCCTTGTAATCATGCTGATGCAGCTGCACAATAGAGGTGAGACATCACCATAGTAACCTGTAAACAAGAGGCAGCATGGTAAGTCCTGCCTCCAATGAGCAGAAAGTAGACACAAAATGATCAAAAAATGATCCTCTAATGTTATAATCTCCATGGGTTCCCCCATACCCAGTATAATCAATAATACTAAAAAATTGATAAACGGAATGTCCATTCAAAAGGTATGTATTGAGAAACCTAAATGAGAACAATCCTTGAAAAATATGTTGATCAGCTGTTCGGCACCGCAGCTGCATGTGTCGCAGCTCGGTGACAGTCACAACACATGCATGGAGAGCCCAACAAACAGGCTCTCCATGCATGTGTTGTGACAGTGAAACAGCCGTGACACATGTAGCTGCGGCGCCGGACACCTGATTATTGGGAGCGATCCTGGAAGCCAGGTTCAATCTGCAGCTTATTCGGTAAGCGCTATAGGTTGCCAAATATGGAGGGAGCCAAACATATTCACTCATCTCTAGTGGTTACCTAGGAAGGGTGAGAAGAGAAGAAATTGTAAGAATAAGTAAAATTTAAAGACATCGCCATTGGAAGATATCCCTCTTCAAGGGGGTACCTGGGAGTCAATTGGGGGTACCTGAAGAGTGTGCAATCACTTATCTACATTTTTCAGGGAGCTCCTTAGGGTACGTGTCCACGTTCAGGAAACGCTGTTTTTGACGCAGCGTTGAGCAGCATGCATAAAAAACGCAGCGTCCAGATGTTACAGCATAGTGGAGGGGATTTCATGAAATCCTGTCTCCACTATGCAGTAAAAGATGCATGCAGCACACCCGAGAAAACTCACATGCGGTGCATCTTTTAAGAATGCAGCATGTCCTTACATTGCAGAAAATACTCAAGGACAATGCAGGTGACCTGCCAGTGACCTCAGGTGCAGATTTGGTCAGGATTTTACCTGCATAAAATCCTGACCAAATCCTGAACGTGGACACATACCCTAACACAGCGGTTTGATCAGAGGTCCATCTGTTGGAATTCCCCCAGACAATAAAGGTATGTTTCCACGTTCAGGATTGCATCAGGATTTGGTCAGGATTTTTCATCAGTATTTGTAAGCCAAAACCAGGAGTGGAACAATTAGAGGAAAAGTATAATAGAAACATATACACCACTTTTGCATTTATCACCCACTCCTGGTTTTGGCTTACAAATACTGATGAAAAATCCTGACCAAATCCTGATGCAATCCTGAACGTGGACACATACCCTCTTTGAAATCAATTGTGACTAGTGTTGAGCATTCCGATACCGCAAGTATCGGGTATCGGGCGATACTTGCGGGTATCGGAATTCCGATACCGAGATCCGATACTTTTGTGGTATCGGGTATCGGTATCGAAACAACATGAATGTGTAAAATAAAGAATTAAAATAAAAAATATTGCTATACTCACCTCTCCGACGCAGCCTGGACCTCACCGAGGGAACCGGCAGCGTTCTTTGCTTAAAATGCGCGCGTTTACGTCCTTCACGGCTTCTGATTGGTCGCGTGACGTAAATTTCAGGTCCTCAATGCCTAATTCTAGGCATTTGTGATTTTAAAATTACGTTCCGGCTTGTGATTGGTCGCGTCGCGGTCACATGGGCGACGCGACCAATCACAAGCTGTGACGTCACGGGAGGCAGGAAACGCGCGCATTTTAAAATTACGTCACGGCTTGTGATTGGTTGCGTGCCGCCCATGTGACCGCGACGCGACCAATCACAGCAAGCCGTGACGTAATTTCAGGTCCTGAATGCCTAATTCTGCATTCAGGACCTGAAAATTACGTCACGGCTTGCTATGATTGGTCGCGTCGCGGTCACATGGGCGGCACGCAACCAATCACAAGCCGTGACGTCACGGGAGGCAGGAAATGCGCGCATTTTAAGCAAAGAACGCTGCCGGTTTCCTCGGTAAGGTCCAGGCTGCGTCGGAGAGGTGAGTATAGCAATATTTTTTATTTTAATTCTTTATTTTACACATTGATATGGATCCCAGGGCCTGAAGGAGAGTTTCCTCTCCTTCAGACCCTGGGAACCATCAGGGATACCGTCCGATACTTGAGTCTCATTGACTTGTATTGGTATCGGGTATTGGTATCGGATTAGATCCGATACTTTGCCGGTATCGGCCGATACTTTCCGATACCGATACTTTCAAGTATCGGACGGTATCGCTCAACACTAATTGTGACCACAAATATTGGTTACACTGAGCCCTCTGGGAGTGATAACCATTCTTTGCACTATTTCTCCTATCTCTTTTATATTTTATGGTTGTCCTCAAATGGAGGTTTTCCAGGTGAGACGACCACTTTAATATGCATTCCAGTATACATGCTTTTGACAATTTCCATTAATTCCTAGAATGGCCAAGAATGTAAACGAAAGCACTGCGGATGGGGATGATGACAACTTTATATTCAGCTGGAAAATGTTTACTAGTTGGGATTACCTCATTGGCAACCCTGAAACAGCAGACAACAAGTTTGCATCAATTACAACAAGCTTCAAGGTATCTATTGTTTATTACCTGGTTCTGATGTATAGCAACATATATATATATATACAGTATATATATATATATATATATATATATATATATATATATATATACATATATATATATATATATATATATATATATACATATATATATATATATATATATATATATATATATATATATATATATATATATATATACATAATAACATGTGTCAGTAACACGTGAACTCAGCCTTAATACATATGTGTGCATATATCTATATACACAGTGGTGTGAAAATGTTTGTCCCCTTCCTGATATCCTATTCTTTTGCATGTTTGTCACATTTAAATGTTTCAGATCACCAAACAAATTTAAATATTAGACAAAGATGACACAAGTAAACACAAAATGCAGTTTTTAAATGAAGGTCTTTATTATTACGGGAAAAAGAAATCCAAACCTACAGGGCCCTGTGTGAAAATGTTTGACCTCCCCCCTTAAAATGCAAATTAGGTGTGTTTTATCATATCTTTGGGAAGCTGAGTTCAATTTCCCTAGCCACACCCAGGCCTGATTACTGCCACACCTGTTCTCAATCAAGAAGTCACTTAAATAGGACGTGCCTGACAAAAAGGTTATAAAACCATTTCTAAAGCTTTTGGACTCCAGCGAACCACAGTGAGAGCCATTATCCACAAATAGCAAACACATGAAACAGTGGTGAACCTTCCCAGGAGTGGCCAGCCGACAAAAACTACCTCAAGAGCGCAGCGACAACACATCCAAGAGGTCACAAAAGACCCCACAATAACATCCAAAGAACTGCATGCCACACTTGCTTCAGTTAAAGTCAGTGTTCATTATTCCATCTTAAAAGAGAGACTGAGCAAAAATGTGATGGTCTGGGGCAGTTTTGTTGCTTCAAGACCTGGAAGACTTGCTGTGCTAAATGGAACTATGAATTCTGCTGTGTGCCAAAACATCCTGAAGGAGAAAGTACAGCCATCTGTTCATGACCCAAAGCTGAAGCTCACTTGGGTTATGCAGCAGGACAATGATCTTAAACACACTGGCAAGTCCACCTCTGATTGGCTTAAGAAAAACAAAATTAAACTTTGGAGTGGCCTAGTCAAAGTCCTGACATTAATTGATTGAAATGCTGTGTCATGACCTTTAAAAAGGTGGTTCATTGTTGGAAACTCTCCAATATGTCTGAATTACAACAATTCTGCAAAGATGAGTGGGCCAAAATTCCTCCAGAGCATTGTAAAAGACTCATTGCCAGTTATTGCAAATGCTTGATTGCAGTTGTTGCTGTTAATGGTGGCCCAACCTGTTACTCGGTTTAGGAGCAATCACGTTTTCACACAGGGTCCTGTAGGTTTAGATTTTTTTTCTATTAACCCCTTCCCGACATGTGCAGTAAATATACTGCTCTGCGGGAGCTGTGTTCACGCAAAGAGAGAAATAAATACCAAAACAGAAATTATAACTGTCACCTGACAATAGGGTCTTATACCTATGTGGGAAGGCCCAATGTAGGATCAAGGGGGGATATTCCAATATACATAAGATACTAGAAAAACAGAGAAATATGCCCAAAATTTTATGTATTAAAATGTATACGTTAAATAGACCAAAGAACATATATTAATACATGTAATACAAATTAAATAAGTTTCACAAGATTTCAGAGAAGAGATGAGGTAGAGAGTGGCATAAATATCAATGTTACATCTAGTGATGAGTGAACACAGTCTGCACTACTCGTTATGCGCACAAATAGTACAGTATTCAGGCTATTCATTACTCGACGAGTAATTAGGTATTAGCCTCAGTATATTCGAGTGACCCGCCCAACATTTTTGGCTCTTTATTTGCAGCCAATGAACATGCGAGTCTGGCTTGCAAATCACAATAATCTTTGGTGTGGCATTACTGTGATTGGGTGGCCTTCCAGGGTAATAGGGGATATTTAAAGGCTGCTGGCTCCATCTTGTGCACATTACAGCCGGAAACAGTATAGTGTGAGGGTAGGGAGAGTGAAAGGAGAATAGGGACAATGATAGAAAGTTATAGCGAATGTTATTTATTCCAAAATGCTCTTTTAAGAGCTGAAGACTGTCAAGAATACTTGTTTTTTTCTTAGGTGGGGATTTAGCAGGGATGGAGGGTGGGTGAAAGGCAGGCACCTAGGTGTTCTGATCATTGCAAGTATATGCTGCAGCCCTCTGCTATTTTCCACTTAAAATACCTAATATTTGTCTAGCAGTTGTGCGAATGGCGCAATATAGGTAGAGATAATAATACATGAAAATTTATGAGGGGTAATAATCTACATTACTCCGCATTTGGAGTGTGTCAGCATGATGATCTCCTCCTCATCCTCAGCGGAACTAGCCTCCTCTTCACTCCCCAGCTTGGAAATCTATAGCACTGCCTTGGTGAAGCGGCAGCATGTTCTGCTGAAACTCATCTGTATAGGTGATAAAGGTCACAATGCAGCCAAGCTGTTAAAATGGATAAAAAAACAGACTGATCAGTGGATCTTCCTGCTGAATCTCCAACCAGGTCTGGTTGCGTGCGATAATGGTTGTAACTTGGTGGCGGCTTTAAAGCTTGGCAAGCTGGTACACGTTCCATGTATGGCCCATGTGCTGAACTTGGTTTTACAATGTTTTTTAAAAACATACCCTGACTTGCTTGACCTACTTTCCAAGGTACGCCGTGTCAGAGCACATTTCAGAAAGTCATCTCAGGCTTCCACTGGTCTAGCTTCACTGCAGCAGCACTTTAATTTGCCTCATCAACGACTGGTTTGTGACCCGCCCACCATGCTGGTGAGTCGCTCGTCAGGGCTGTGGGGTACTCGGTACCAGGTCCTGCATTCACAGGAGGATGTCACAGTGGTGACCCAGTCCATGGCCCTGGGTGCCCATATAAAAGGGGAGGTCTTTAAAGGGAATAAAGTTTGTGTTCATGACGCCACCTGTGGTATTCGGTCAGTGGGGACCGACGCTGCTTTAAGGGGTCCTCTGGGGTGATGTTATGTTAGGTAGATTGTATAACTTCCCACAGGTGAAGTATATCCCCAGGGCTCCCATTGTGTAGATAGAAGATGATGAATGGCGCAGTAAAGAACGAGGACACAGGGTTGCAGTCTCTTTACCTTGTTTACTGTCGACTCAGGCAGCCACAGTCCATGGCACCAGATCACAGGGCCGGCCGGCTTGGAGGCAAGTTAGGAGTTCTCTTATCCAGGTGGAAATCAAAGCCTTCCTCTAGCGCCGTGGTGTTGCAGTCCCTTACTGCCTATAGCTTCAGATAAGATCCTCACAGATGTTCTCTCTCTCTGTCCCCCCGTATAGGACAGGACATAACCCGTATGACTGGTGACTTGAGTCTGTTTATAGGGTCTCTAGCATGCCTCGGGCTCTAATGTTGTCACCGTGTATCCTGGGTATTAAACATAAGGATGAATGACCTAGGGGAGATCAAAACATCCAACACCGCGGAGACACCATCACGTGTTTCTCAACGCAGTGATCCAGAACACTGCCCCATCCCTTATGGGAAATATGCAAATGCATGTAAAAAAGCCACGGAGACACCATCACGTGTTTCTCAATGCAAGCAGTGAATAGACAGGTCTTTCACCGGGAAGGAACAACCACGGGAAGGGCAGCATCCAATAAAGGAAAACCACCTATGCCAAAACATGATATCTATCCACAGACAGCTGTTTCTTTTTTCTTTTTTTTTTTCCCTCAGATGGGAAAATCCATGGTCCAGAAATCCAAGACCAAAGAAAAATCACAAACAGCTGCGTCAAATCCAAAACACAAAAGCTGTTCCCATCACCATCAGAAAATATAAGTTTAATACAACATCAGGAAAAACAAATCAAGACATATTTACAAGGTATCTCCACTTCTTCACCTTCCAAATCCCGTCGGCATCTACCTCCCCCCTTCTCCTTTTATCCCATAGAAAACACACATACATCTTCCCCAAAATCACTTTTGACTATTCTTTACTACAATTTCCTTCCTCTTAAAAACATACACATTCCTCACATCCCATAATACTTCCTTTATACATGCAACCATTAACCACAACACTCTCTCCTTCACTCCATCACACATTCCCAAGCCAAAAATGAACAACTCGAACGATAACAAGCTCACACCACACAATTCTTTACACATCGGTCCCATTCTTCAAATCACCTCCCTAGCATAATGACAATTCCAAAACACATGTATTACACTTTCCCTTCCACCACACCCACCTCTCGGACACATATCACTTCTTACCAACGATTCCTCTGAAATTCTCTAACTGGTAACACTCCATGAAAAGACTGCCACACAATCTCACTCTGCCTATTCGTCATACCGTCAAACCGCACTTTCTTCCATACTTTTTCTATATCATTCCCTCTAACCATGTTTATTCCACACTCTGTCTCTCTACATTCAATCATCCTATACACAGCCTTCTTATTACTCAACAACCTAACATCCACATCACAGAACTCATACTTCACCAAAAATGTATAAACCCACACATACCATCTAGGCACGTCAAAAGCAACCGGATACCTCAGATCCCTCTCTTGCCACCTCAAACGCAATAAATACGCCCCAAACAAAAACCTACACAGACAAGAAAACTTCCCATCCATCCTAATCACCCTCAAAACAAAAACCACAATATTTACACCAAAAAACACCTCAAGGTTTGGAAAACCCAACCCACCTTTTTCTAAACGTTTCACCAAAACCTCCCTCCTAGCCCTCTCCATTCTAGAATTCCACAAAAATACAAACCGAATCCTATTTACCCCCTCATACACATATACCTCGGTGGAAAGACCACTGCAATATATAAGAAAATAGGCAAAATCACACTTTTAATAACTAAGATTTTTCCAAAAAACGAAAGACTTCTCATCTTCCAAAAACATAACTTCCGCTCAACCTTTCCTTTTGCATTATCCCAACTTTCTTTCCCATCCAAACTCTCTGAAAATGTCATCCCAAAACCTTAATAGACTCAGTCACCTCATTCACTCCTACATCCTTACTTAAAATCCGTCCCCCAAAAACCTTACACTCACTCTTCTCCCAATTCACCTTAAATGCTGACGCACCACAAAAAATAGACACTAATAACTTCACCTGCCTCACAGAATACTCTGAATTACTCAACACACACACACGTCATCCATATAACCACTAACCTTCCATTCCCTCCCCCCACCTCCTGGCACTTGTACACCTCTAATCACTTTATCTTTCCTCAACATACAAAGTAAGGCCATGTGCACACGTTCAGTATTTTTAGCTTTTTTTCGTGTTTTTTCGCTATAAAAACGTGCTAAAAAAGCGAAAAAAACGCTAACATATGCCTCCCATTATTTTCACTGTATTCCGCATTTTTTGTGCAAATATAGCCTTTTTTTCTGCGAAAAAATCGCATCGCGGAAAAAAAAGCAACATGTTCATTAAAATGCAGAATTGCAGGGGATTCCGCACACCTGGGAGTGCATTGATCTGCTTACTTCCCGCACGGGGCTGTGCACACCATGCGGGAAGTAAGCAGATTATGTGCGGTTGGTACCCAGGGTGGAGGAGAGGAGACTCTCCTCCACGGACTGGGCACCATATAATTGGTCAAAAAAAAAGAATTAAAATAAAAAATAGTCATATACTCACCTTCGATGTCTTCCCGCCTCTCCGCTGCATGCTGCCGCTTCGGTTTCTATAGCTGGTGTGTGGTGAAGGACCTGCGATGACGTCACTGTCTTGTGATTGGTCAAGACCGGTCATGTGACCGCTCACGTGACCGCGACGTCATGGAAGGTCCTGAACCACACCGGCATCTATAGGAACGGACGCCTGCAGGTGAGTATAACCATTTTTTTATTTTTTTTATTATTTTTAAACATTCTATCTTTTACTATAGATGCTGCATAAGCAGCATCTATAGTAAAAAGATGATCACACTTGTCAAACGCTATGTTTGACAAGTGTGACCAACCTGTCAGTCAGTTTTCCAAGCGATGCTACAGATTGCTTGGAAAACTTTAGCATTCTGCAAGCTAATTACGCTTGCAGAATGCTAAAAAAACACGAAAAAAACGCAAAAAAAACGCAAAAAAAAAATGCGGATGTCTTGCAGAAAATTTCCGGTTTTCTTCAGGAAATTTCTGCAAGAAATCCGAACGTGTGCACATACCCTTATGGTTCAATCGCACAGATAAAAACCACAGGAGACAAAGGATAACCTTGTCGCACACCTGAGAAAACATTCACTCTTCTACCCACATAAACATTCATCAAAACACAACTATAAATGTCCTTATATAAGCTCCTCACCCTCCAAACAAAATCAGGTGGAAACCCCATTCTCAATAATACCCGGAACAAAAAACTATGTGCTAACCGATTATACGCCTTTTCAAAGTCCAAACTCAAAACAAATACACTCTTCTTCCGACTTATACAGTCCCACAAACAATCTCTCAACATACACACACACTCATGTATACATCTCCCAGGCACCGCACAACACTGTTCATCCCCAATCACACTCTCTATCACATCACGCATCCTACTCGCCATTACTTTCGCATAGATCTTATAATCACAATTCAACAACGTTATCGGTCTCCAATTTTTTAAACTCTTCAAATCTCCTTTTTTAGGTATTAACACAACCATCCCTGCACGCATACTCTCAGCCACCTCCATACTAGACCACATATACTTACACACGTCCACAAAATCCTTACCAATCACATGCCACATCACCCTATAAAACTCTATAGGAAGACCATCCTCTCCTGGAGTCTTATTTAATGCCATGCTATTCATTACCTTCCTACCTCATCACCTGTCACCTCACCCATCACTCTCTCTCTCTCCATCTCACTCAATTTATTTTCTAATACACTTAGTACATCCTCCTCCAAAGCCTCATCCCTCCACTTCACTGCATACAGCTCCTCATAAAACTTAGCCACCTGTTCACACATAACCTCCCCACTTACCTCTCTTCCATCCATTGCATTCAAAACACCCATACTCTGCTTTTTCCCAAAAACCTTTTTAAAGAAAAACCTCGAACACCTTTCATCTTGCTCCATTCTATCAATTTTTGCCCTAAAAATAATACTCTTCCCTTTCTCCTCCAAAAACTCATTAATTTCTTTTTTAACCTTTTTTATCCCCTCCTCCACCTCCATTCCTCCTTCCCTCAATTTATACAATAAACATAAACATGCATTCAACTTAACAAACTTTTCCCTCTTAATTGCTGCAAATTCATACCCCACAATTTTAAAGAACTTTTTTGTCTGCCTCTTAACCCAATCCCACCACCCACAAACATTCCCAAAACTTTCCTTAGGCCGGTTTCACACGTCAGTGATTCCGGTACGTGAGGTGTCAGTTTCCTCACGTACCGGAGCCACTGACACACGTACTCCCATTAAAATCAATGCATCTGTGCAGATGTCATTGATTTTTTGCGGACCGTGTCTCGGTGTGCCAAACACGGAGACATGTCAGTGTTTGTGGGAGCGCACGTATTACACGGACCCATTAAAGTCAATGGGTCCATGTAAAACACTGACCGCACACGGACATTGTCCGTCTGCAGTCCGTGTGCGTGCAGGAGACAACGCTACAGTAAGCGCTGTCCCCCCCACATGGTGCTGAAGCCGCCATTCATATCTTCTCTGCAGCAGCGTTTGCTGCAGAGAAGATATGAATAATAGTGTTTAATATAAAGATCTATGTGTCCGCCGCCCTCCCACCCCCTGTGCACCCCCCCGCTGTTCGGAAAATACTCACCCGCCTCCCTCGTTGGCTGTCGGTGCTTCCTGGCCGGCGCCGCGGCTTCCACTGTATGCGGTCACGTGGGGCCGCCGATTAGACTCATGAATATGTGGCTCCACCTCCCATAGGGGCGGAGCCGCTTATTCATGAGTGTAAATATGCGGCCCCACATGACCGCATACAGTGGAAG
Organism: Ranitomeya variabilis; assembly: GCF_051348905.1. Lineage (NCBI taxonomy): Eukaryota > Metazoa > Chordata > Amphibia > Anura > Dendrobatidae > Ranitomeya > Ranitomeya variabilis. The sequence continues at coordinate 384,444,147 of NC_135232.1, read as the reverse complement.
CCGCGGCCAGACCAGGAAGCCAACGAGGGAGCGGGTGAGTATTTTCCGAACAGCGGGGGGGGGCGCACAGGGGGTGGGAGGGCGGCGGACACATAGATCTTTCATTTAAGCACTATTATTCATATCTTCTATGCAGCAACCGCTGCTGCAGAGAAGATATGAATGGCGGCTTCAGCACGATGCAGGGGACAGCGCTAAACTTTAGCGCTGTCTCCTGCACGCTCCGTGTGGTACCCACTCGCCACACGGGCGTGCACCCTTTCCAAACACACCACTAACATAAATATCTAACTCGCACAACACACAAACATGGTCCGAAAAAACGACCCTATCCTGCTTATATCCAACAGGAATAATATTTTTAGAAATAAAGCAATAATCCAACCTGGACTGTGCTCTTCCACTATCAGAATAAAATTTATCTAACAAAGGGTTAACCTTAGGGTACCGTCTCACAGTGGCACTTTTGTCGCTACGACGGCACGATCCGTGACGTTCCAGCAATATCCATACGATATCGCTGTGTCTGACACGCAGCAGCGATCAGGGACCCCGCTGAGAATTGTACGTCGTAGCAGATCGTTTGGAACTTTCTTTCGTCGCTTGATCTCCCGCTGTCATCGCTGGATCGGTGTGTGTGACACCGATCCAACGATGCGTTCGCTTGTAACCAGGGTAAACATCAGGTTACTAAGCGCAGGGCCGCGCTTAGTAACCCGATGTTTACCCTGGTTACCATCGTAAATGTAAAAAAAAAAAAACAGTACATACTCACATTCCGGTGTCCGTCAGGTCCCTTGCTGTCTGCTTCCCGCACTGACTGACTGCCGGCCGTAAAGTGAAAGCAGAGCACAGCGGTGACGTACTGTTTGTTTTTTTAGATTTACGATGGTAACCAGGGTAAACATCGGGTTACTAAGCGCAGGGCCGCGCTTAGTAACCCGATGTTTACCCTGGTTACCCAGGGACCTCGGCATCGTTGGTCGCTGGAGAGCTGTCTGTGTGACAGCTCTCCAGCGACCACACAACGACTTACCAACGATCACGGCCAGGTCATATCGCTGGTCGTGATCGTTGGTAAATCGTTTTGTGTAACGGTACCCTAACACAAATGCTGCATATCACTCAAATCAAAGTCAGTAACTAACTCCAACAAAACTTTTCCAGACACATCCACATTCACTCCCCCCACATCACAATTCATATCACCCACAATCACCACAGGCACTCTTCCTGGAACAAAAAGCTTCACTTTTTCAAATAATAACTTACGCTCATTTTTTTCTACTGGCGCATAAATATTGATAACACAAAACTTTGCATTTTTATATTCAAAATTTGCTAAGATACACCTCCCCACCTCCACCACCAAATAATTATTCAAAACAACCTCCTGCCCCTTAACTAAAATACCCACACCATCATTTTTATTATTTGCACTACCAGACCATACAGACGCACCATAAGATCACTCATCCCCTTTCACACCATCCACAATCCCACATTCTTGATAACAAAAAATAGATGCACACTGCATAGCTAAAAAAAATCCAAAATTGCTGCTCTCCTACTTGCTTTCTTAAAAACTCTCACATTTTGAGAAACTATAGAAAAACCCATACTATAAAAACAATAAGCACAATGCAAAAATTACCACAAAACTACACACATTACACAAAAAGCCCTTGACAAAGGTCAAGACTCACAGAAAGGAAAAAAAACAACAGATCCACTGAGCTTTCATTCTACCCAGTATCACCATTGTCCTCCTTTGCCATTCGGACTGAACAACTAGTCTCTGAATCACTAACCCCTTCGTGCTCACTCAATTTTTTTTTTTTTAGCTGGCCCAATTTTCCTCTGAGGCATGCTACTGCATGCCTCATCACTTTCTCCATCCTCTTCCCTCTGACACTTCTTCCCACCCCTGTCCTCATCTGAAGCAAACCCTCCAATATTCAGAGGATCTGAGGGGTGCATAGGGCTCTCAGCTTCAGAAATGTGCACGTCTTCCTCCATTCCATCCATTGCTTCCTCAAGAGAAAACATTTCAGGCACAGTAGAGTCATCATCCTCTTCCTCATCTTCTTCCTTATTAAACCCCCTGTCTACTTTTTTTGACGTCTACCAAAACTCCTTATCTTCCTTCTGTGCATCTCTCATAGAACCACGGGGTGCTAGCACAATGTCATCTGGAGTCACAGAGCGTCTTTCCCTCTCCCTCTCCCTCCTTTCCTCTCTCTCCATTCTTTCAGATTCCTTTCTGATAATCGCCAACCCCCTCCTTCTCACCTTCTCCTCTCTCCATTCACTCTCTGAGCTTCTAGGCGCCCTCCGCAGACAATCCTTATACATGTGGTCACCACTACCACACACGCCACAGGTCTTAGCCATCGGGCAATCACTAGCCATATGCCCCTCCTTCTTGCAGTTTCGGCAACACTGCCCCTTCTGGCAGTCTGCCTGAACATGTCCAAAAGAGAAACATCTCCTGCAAAACAGAGGCTGCCCAGGGTATGTGAGGAAACCCCTATGCCCTGCCACAGAAAAGTTTGCCAAAGGGTGTCTGAACCCACCTACACTGCCAGGATCTCTTCTGAACCTTACACGATACTTGTATCGACAATTGAAGATTCCTAAACAGTTTACTCGCTTCTCTCCCTTTGAAACAAAGTCACAGTACTGTGAGAGGAAGCTCTCCAACAATGCAGGTTCAGTAAAGGGGTTATAGACAGTGATAGTCATATTTGACTCCCTTCAAACAGGGATCTCCGGCATGATTCCGAAACCACTCATAGACATTCAGGCAATAATGTTCTGACATAAAAGTAACGTCGCAGTTACCTTGATTAAGGAACTCATTGATACTACAGACGTTCTCCCATTTTCCTCCAGCCTTTTCCTCAATAAGGTCACGAACGAAAAAATCCACGCTGTTCCTTGCCCGGATAGATGGCCCCAACGTCACTTAGATGGCGTTCTTCACATAACTCATCTTCAAAGCTGTCGGTACAAACTACCACAGAAAAAAATAGAATTCTCTGCACAAGAGTCTGGTTTCCTCCAGAAAACCTCACTCCTGACAGCTGTTTCGGGGTATTTGCCCCTCATCAGTGTGGAGTAGGAAACTGGCTATTAGGAGCAGTGCCTAGTGAAAAGGCTATAAACATAAGGATGAATGACCTCGGGGAGATCAAAACATCCAACACCGCGGAGACACCATCACGTGTTTCTCAACGCAGTGATCCAGAACACTGCCCCGATCCCTTATGGGAAATATGCAAATGCATGTAGAAAAGCCGCGGAGACACCATCACGTGTTTCTCAACGCAAGCAGTGAATAGCCAGGTCTTTCACCGGGAAGGAACAACCACGCGAAGGGCAGCATCCAATAAAGGAAAACCACCTATGCCAAAACATGGTATCCATCCACAGACAGCTGTTTCAGGGTATTTGCCCCTCATCAGTGTGGAGTAGGAAACTGGCTATTAGGAGCAGTGCCTAGTGAAAAGGCTATAAACATAAGGATGAATGACCTCGGAGAGATCAAAACATCCAACACCGCAAAGACACCATCAAGTGTTTTTCAACGCAGTCATCCAGAACACGGCCCCCATCCCTTATGGGAAATATGCAAATGCATGTAGAAAAGCCACGGAGACACCATCACTTGTTTCTCACCGCAAACAGAGAATAGCCAGGTCTTTCACCGGGAAGGAACAACCACGGGAAGGGCAGCATCCAATAAAGGAAAACCACCTATGCCAAAACATGGTATCCATCCACAGACAGCTTTTTTTTTTTTCCCCTCAGATGGGAAGTTGCACAGTCAGGTAACCAAAACTATAAGGAACTCATCTCCCAAAACAGCGTGCCACGTACTTAGTGCAACCACTATTCCCATCATCATTGGAAAACACAAGAAAATGTTTTATTAACAACCAAAAAAAACACCTCAAGATACATTAACAAAATGTTTCCACTTTTTAGTCTTCCAAATTCCCTCTGCATCCACCTCCCCTCTCCTCCTCTGATCACCCACAAAGCAAAATACAATTTTCCCAAAATAATTTTTATACAGTTTCTGACCTCAATATCCTTCCTTTTAAACACATACACATTCCTCACATCCCACAAAACCTCTTTTATACATGTCATCATGAACCACAATACTCTCTCCTTTTCCCCATACATACCCAATCCAAACATAAAAAGCTCAAAAGACAACAAATTCACCTCACACAACTCCTTACACAAACGACCCAGTCCTTCAAACACACTTCTAGCATACTGACAATTCCAAAACAAATGCACCACACTCTCACTCCCACCACATCCACTCCTCAGACACCTCTCACTCCTCACTAAACCCCGATTTTTTAGAAACTCCCTCACTGGCAACACCCCATGCAATGACTGCCATACAATCTCACTCTGCCTATTTGTCATACCATTCACACGTACCTTCTTCCATACTTTCTGCACATCATCCCCTCTTACCATTTTAAAATCTGGCAAGGACAGCCTATGGGCTCGTCCTACAATAATGTCACATTCCATCTCTCTACCCTCAATCATCTTATATACAGCTTTCTTCTTTTCTAACAATCTCACATCCACATCACACAGTTCATACTTCACTAAAAATTTGTAAACCCACACATACCACACAGGAACCTCAAAAGCCACTGGGCTCCTAAGGTCTTTTTCGCACCATTTCAAACGAAACAAGAAATTTCCAAACAAAAACCTGCACATACATGCATACTTCCCATCCATCCTAATCACACCTAGTACAAACACCATAATATTCACGCCAAAAAAAAACATTCAAATTTGGGAAACCCAGTCCCCCCTTATCCAAACTCTTCATAACAATCTCTCTCCTTGCACGCTCCATACATGAACCCCAAAAAAAGACAAACAAAACCCTATTTAATCTTCTAATACACATGCAGCTTGGTGGAAAAACCATCGCAACATACAAAAAAATAGGTAACACAACACTCTTAATAACTAAAATTTTACCAAAAAACGTAAGATCCCTCAAACTCCAAAAATGTAACTTACGCTTCACTCTCTCTCTCACATCCACCCAGCTTTCCTCTCCATCCAATTTCTCTGAAAAGTTCACACCCAAAACCTTTATCGATCCACTCACCACATTCACTCCAGCTTCATCTCTCAGCCTCCTTCCCCCAAAATTCTTACACTCACTCTTCTCCCAATTCACTTTAAAAGCAGATGCTCCACAAAAAATAGAAACCAAAAACTTCACACGCCGTACCGAACACTCTGAATCACACAGCACACACACATCATCCATATAAGCTTACGTAAAGTTGTATGAGAGAAGAAAGGGTTGGTTGGCACTGAATATACTTCAAATGTTCCTGCTTGACTGTTGCAGTTATGGAGCACAGATCTCCGGGGGTTAATGCTTACTTCAAGAGCTCGGGCGGTGCTTAAGCCATGAAAGACAACACATTCAATCTGCAGTAGCGTAGTAGAAAAGAAAAGGCAGCACTCACCCTTGTATGCTTCTGTTGTGATAGTTTCTTTAATCCATAAAGGTCAGACTTTACAAACAAATGCGGGGTTGGCTAAGGCATAGAAGTGGAGAGGGAGCGGTGATGACAAGACGGACGACGGCCGTTTCGCTCTTACGAGCTTCTACGGGTCCATGTGTGCTTGTGCAGCAACGTCATTTCCTTTATCAGGTGAGAGACGTAACATGTGCTGAATAAATACATATATCATTAAAAACAACATTACATTCTTTTATCTATTTCTTTCGGATTTAAATGAAAATGGCCATATCTAATTTGTCGTTTAATCCCCAGGGGCCCTGGGCATTAGTTTTTAGGATCCATTTAGCTTCGCTCTGGAGGAGTAATTTATTGTGATCTCCTCCATGGGGTGGAACCTTAACTATTTCTACCCCTGCAAATTTTAGCTGATTAGGATCTCCTCCATGAACTTCTTGGATGTGTTTAATTAAACGAACACGTCCCTTCCCTGTGAGCACTGAGTTGTAGTGCTCTCGGAAGCGGACCATAAGAGGCCTAATTGTTTTCCCTATATAGAATTTATTACAGGGGCAAAGGATCACATACACGACAAATTTAGTTTTACATGTGATGAAGTCTCTTACGGAATGGGTTAACGTGCCTATTTTAAGAGGATTATTAGTACAATGCAAGTGGCACATACTACAATTTCCACATTTGAAATTTCCCTGTGGACGTGACTTTTTAATCCAATCTGGATTATCTATTGTGATTTTATTCTTTACCACTAAGTCACCTATATTTCTCGAGCGTTTGTACGCAAAACGTGGGCGACAATCGGGCAAGTTCCTAAAATCTGCATCATTTTTTATAATGTGCCAATTTTTTCGTATCACTGAATAAATTTCCTTGTCCAGTGGACTATGTTTAAAGATAAAGGTAAAAATCCCTTCTCTCTTTTCCCTATCATTTCCGTTAGTTTTTTTTCTTTTTTTCTTTTTCCCTTTTTTCAGGAGTTCTAGTTGGGAAAGATTTGCTGCCCGTGATTCGGCCTGCTGCAAAATATCTTTAGGGTATCCTCTCTTACTAAAGCGCGATTTCAGATCCTGTACCTGACTTTTATAGCCTTCATCGTTACTATTTAGTTTTCTCAAACGTACCATCTGGCTATATGGGATACTGCTCTTTGTGTGGTGAGGATGCGCACTTTGAAAGTGTAATATATTATTGGTGGCTGTTTCTTTTCTATGGGCCTTAGTGACGATTGTATTGTCCTGAATCTCAATTTTCACATCCAGGAATTCTAGGGAGTTTCCTCCGAAGACTGCTGTGAACAACATGTTAGTGGTAGTCCGTAGGGCCGATAAGGGGGGCAACATCGTTATCCTTGATAAAAAATACTATATAGATGAAGCTCTCTCTCAGCTGAATGATTCTAATACGTATGTATTGCTAGCACAAAATCCTACAAATGGCATCAAAACAAAATTAAGAACATTCCTGCGCAGATATGTAGAAATGGGCACTTTAACAAAAACACGGGCAGAAAAACTAATTCCTGAATTCCCCCAGTACGCAAACTGGTATAGCATCCCAAAAATCCACAAAAATGCAAAACACCCTCCAGGTCGCCCAATAGTATCAGGAAAGAATTCTATTACTGAACCCCTATCCCAATTTCTTGACTGGCTTTTGAAGCCTTTATTATTGGAGATACCATCTTTTGTTAAAGACTCGGGGGATTTTCTGTTGACACTAAAAGATCTAACTTGGCAACCCACGTTCTCACTGGTCTCAATTGACGTAGTCAACCTATACACCCGCATACCACACGAAAAAGGCCTGGACGCCATAAGGCGGATATTAGTAAATACGGAAAAGGACGAGAATTTCATTTCCTTCGTTGTAGAAGGATTGGACTTCGTACTCACCAACAACACCTTTAAATTTCTTAATAGGTGGTATTCTCAGCGGGTCGGTACCGCGATGGGCACGCCGGTGGCGTGCGTCTTTGCGAACCTATTCCTCGCAGCGTTCGAGGAGAGGCACGTCACCGGCCCCCAAAATCCCTTTCTGAATCATATACGAATGTATCTGCGATTTGCAGACGATGTATTCATGGTATGGGACGGTGATGAATCAAGTTTTAATGAATTTGTAACATTCCTAAACAATAATAATATGGATAACATGTTGTTCACAGCAGTCTTCGGAGGAAACTCTCTAGAATTCCTGGATGTGAAAATTGAGATTCAGGACAATACAATCGTCACTAAGGCCCATAGAAAAGAAACAGCCACCAATAATATATTACACTTTCAAAGTGCGCATCCTCACCACACAAAGAGCAGTATCCCATATAGCCAGATGGTACGTTTGAGAAAACTAAATAGTAACGATGAAGGCTATAAAAGTCAGGTACAGGATCTGAAATCGCGCTTTAGTAAGAGAGGATACCCTAAAGATATTTTGCAGCAGGCCGAATCACGGGCAGCAAATCTTTCCCAACTAGAACTCCTGAAAAAAGGGAAAAAGAAAAAAAGAAAAAAAAACTAACGGAAATGATAGGGAAAAGAGAGAAGGGATTTTTACCTTTATCTTTAAACATAGTCCACTGGACAAGGAAATTTATTCAGTGATACGAAAAAATTGGCACATTATAAAAAATGATGCAGATTTTAGGAACTTGCCCGATTGTCGCCCACGTTTTGCGTACAAAAGCTCGAGAAATATAGGTGACTTAGTGGTAAAGAATAAAATCACAATAGATAATCCAGATTGGATTAAAATGTCACGTCCACAGGGAAATTTCAAATGTGGAAATTGTAGTATGTGCCACTTGCATTGTACTAATAATCCTCTTAAAATAGGCACGTTAACCCATTCCGTAAGAGACTTCATCACATGTAAAACTAAATTTGTCGTGTATGTGATCCTTTGCCCCTGTAATAAATTCTATATAGGGAAAACAATTAGGCCTCTTATGGTCCGCTTCCGAGAGCATTACAACTCAGTGCTCACAGGGAAGGGACGTGTTCGTTTAATTAAACACATCCAAGAAGTTCATGGAGGAGATCCTAATCAGCTAAAATTTGCAGGGGTAGAAATAGTTAAGGTTCCACCCCATGGAGGAGATCACAATAAATTACTCCTCCAGAGCGAAGCTAAATGGATCCTAAAAACTAATGCCCAGGGCCCCTGGGGATTAAACGACAAATTAGATATGGCCATTTTCATTTAAATCCGAAAGAAATAGATAAAAGAATGTAATGTTGTTTTTAATGATATATGTATTTATTCAGCACATGTTACGTCTCTCACCTGATAAAGGAAATGACGTTGCTGCACAAGCACACATGGACCCGTAGAAGCTCGTAAGAGCGAAACGGCCGTCGTCCGTCTTGTCATCACCGCTCCCTCTCCACTTCTATGCCTTAGCCAACCCCGCATTTGTTTGTAAAGTCTGACCTTTATGGATTAAAGAAACTATCACAACAGAAGCATACAAGGGTGAGTGCTGCCTTTTCTTTTCTACTACGCTCATCCATATAAGCACTCATCTTCCACTCTCTCCCCCCACCCCCGGGTACTTGCACACCCCAAATCACCTTATCTTTTTTTAACAGACATAACAAAGGCTGAATTGGGCAAATAAAAACAATAGGGGACAAAGGACACCCCTGCCAAACACCCGAAAATACATTTACTCTCCTCCCCACATTTCCATTCAACAACACACAACTATAAATATTCTTATACAAACTTCTCACTCAACTCAACAAACTCAGAAGGAAACCCCATCTTCACCAACACACTAAGCAAAAAACCATGCGCCAATCTATCATACGCCTTCTCAAAATCCAAACTCAACACATACACCTCTTTCTTACGATTCATGCAGTCCCACAAACAATCTCTCAACATACACAAACTTCCATGTATTCGTCTTCCAGGCATTGCACAACATTGCTCCTCACCCACCACACTCCCAACCACGCCACGCATCCTGTTAGCCAAAAGTTTTGCATAAATCTTATAATCACAATTTAGCAATGTGATCGGCCTCCAATTTTTTAGATTTTTCAAATCACATTTTTTTGGCAATAACACAACCACCCCTGCACGCATACCATTTGCCACCTCTGCATTCGCCCACATATGCTTACATACATCCACAAAATCCTTCCCAATCACATCCCACATCACACGATAAAATTCCACCAGTAGACCATCCTCCCCCGGCGTTTTATTCAACGCCATGCTACACACCACCTTCCATACTTCTTCACCCGTCACATCACCCATCAAACTTTCCCTTTCTATCCTATTCAAACTATTTTCCAAAACACTCAACACCTCACCCTCCAAGCCTTCATCCCTCCATTTCACAGCATACAAATCATCATAAAACTTTGCCACTTCCTCACACAAGTCCGTGCCACTCACCTCATTTCCATCCATCCCATTCAAAACACTCATACTCTGTCTCTTCCCAAAAACTTTTTTAAAGAAAAAACGCGAACACTTCTCATTCTTCTCCAAATTCTCTAATTTGGCCCTATACACAATACTCCTCCATCTTTCTAACAAAAAATCATTCACTTCTTTTTTCACTTTCACTAAATCTTCACTCACATCCATCCCTCCCGCCCTCAACTTATACAACACACTCAGTCTTGCATTTAAAAAAACAAACCTTTCTCACTTTGCAGCCGCACATTTGTACCCGAGTTTTTTTTAAAAAAACTCTTGGTTTTCCATTTAACCCAATCCCACCATTCACACACATTTCTGAAATCACTCCTGCACCCACACCACTCTGCATAATGTCTTTCATACTCCTCTCTCACCCCCTCTCCTTCCAGCAAACTCACATTCAACTTCCACACACCTTTCCCAGCCACCTCATTAACATGCAAATCCAATTCACAATTCATACACACATGATCCGAAAAAACCACACTCTCCTGTGCATAACTAACAGGAATCAGATTTTTTGAAACAAAACAATAGTCCAATCTACACTCCACCCTCCCACTGTCAGAAAAAAACGTATTTAACAACGGAGTTATCTTGCATGAACGCTGCATATCCTTTAAAACAAAATCACTCACCATATCCATTAACACTTTCCCTGACGCATCGACATTCATCCTTCCCACATCACAGTTCATATGACCCACTATCACAACAGGCACTCTTCCTGGAATAAAAAACTAAATTTTTTAAAATAAAACTCTACACTCCAGGCGCATATACATTAATAATGCAAAAACGAACATTTCTAAACTCAAAATTAGCCAACACACACCTTCCAACCTCAATCACCATATAATCACACAAACTCACATTATTTCCTTTCACTAAAAAACCCACACCATCATTTTTATTACAGGCACTCCCTGACCACACAGACGCGCCATGAGGCCATTCACTCCCCTTCGCACCATCCACAATCCCACACTCCTGCAGACAAAAAAATTCCTGCATTTTGGGTTGCAAAAAATCCAAAATGGCCGCCCGCCGCAACCTGTTTTTAAAGACCCTCACATTTTGTGATATGATTACAAAACCCATCACATACACAAAAAAACAAAAAATCCTAAAAAAAAACAACCTACAAACATGACATTACTCAACTTACATGAAAAACACACAAAAAAACATTTTTAAAGGCAAATGCTATATACAAAAACACCTAGCTACAGAAATAATAGCACATAACTACACAGCACCGCCACTGTCCTCCTCCACCAACTGCGCTGAGCAGCTTTCAGAGCCGCTGACCTCCATACACTCCTCCACCCGCGTCTTCTTCTGCCCAACCTTCCTCTGGGGCCCTCCACCTTCACGAACCTCAGAGTCACAGATTTCCCCACCACCCTCCCTGGGACACTTTCGACCTCCAGGCTCCTCTTCTGAGGAAAAAAGTCTTGGGTCAGACTCAGGAATCAAAGACGCAGCCATCTCCTCCGCCCAAGAAATGTCAAAATCCATCAAAACACCCAACTCCTCTGCTTTGGTAACTGGGGCCTCCTTTTTTTCTTTTTCTTTTTAACCATAGCAAGCTCTTCCTGCTTTGCAGCTCTCCAGAATAACTTGTCCTCCAGCTCCTCCTTCCTACTTTCAGCCTCCTTGTCCTCCTGCCGTCTATCCCGCCGTTTCTCAACCATGGAGGGCGGAATTACCTCAGCGCTTTGCTGCGCAGATGCCTCGCTTACCTCCCGCTTCCTCTCCTCCCATTTCTTGACCTCCTCCTCTCTCTTTTTTTCCTCCTCCTGCCTCCGCTCCTCCTCACGTTTCTTTTCTTCCTCCTCCCGCTTCTCCTTCTCTCTAGTTGGCCTCCTTGGCCTACCATATGGACAGTCCTTATACAGGTGCCCTGTATTACCACACTGGTCACATTCACGTGGCATTGGACACTGAGCCGCCGGATGGCCTTCTTGCTTACAGTTACGACAAACCATGCTCTTCTCACACGAGTTCTGTAAGTGCCCAAATTGGAAACACTTCCAGCAGTATAGAGGCTGCCCTGCATACGACAGAAAGCCCCTATGACCCGCCACTGAAAAGTTTGCCGGGGTATGGGTAAAACCTCCCAAACAGCTTGGGTCTTTCCTCAGTTTCACATGAAACACATATTTACAATTAAAAATGCCCAAACAATTTCTCTGTTTCTCTCCACTTTTCACATATTTGCAGTACCAAGCCAGGAACTGCTCCAGCAGCCTTACTTCTGTGTAAGGGTTATACACGGTAACAGTCACTACTTTCTCCATGAGCCCAAACAGAGGCTCCACCCGCACTCCCCCCAGGCAGGGGTCGCCATCATGGCTTCTTAACCACTCGAAGACAGTTAGACAGCAAGGCTCACTCACAAAGGTAACGTCATATATACCTTGGTTGTGAAATTCATTCACACTGAAAATGTCAGTCCGATGAGCTCCAGCCTTTCCCTCCAGCAGGTCACAAACCACATACACCACATTATTTTTGGCACCATCCTCCACGACCACACGAATCGTATACTTAATGAACATCTTCAGTCTTCACTGCCGATACGAATACCGCAGAAGAAAATTTGCAGCATGCTGCCAAGAAAAACTCGCACCCTCTGACCGTGACAAAAGGTCGCCACTAGTGTTGAGCGATACCGTCCGATACTTGAAAGTATCGGTATCGGAAAGTATCGGCCGATACCGGCAAAGTATCGGATCTAATCCGATACCGATACCCGATACCAATACAAGTCAATGGGACTCAAGTATCGGACGGTATCCCTGATGGTTCCCTGGGTCTGAAGGAGAGGAAACTCTCTTTCAGGCCCTGGGATCCATATTAATGTGTAAAAGAAAGAATTAAAATAAAAAAATATTGATATACTCACCTCTCCGACGCAGCCTGCACCTTACCGAGGGAACTGGCAGCCTTCTTTGCTTAAAATGCGCGCGTTTCCTGCCTTCTGTGACGTCACGGCTTGTGATTGGTCGCGTGCCGCCCATGTGGCCACGACGCGACCAATCACAGCAAGCCGTGACGTAATTTTCAGGTCATGAATGCCTAATTCTAGGCATTCAGGATTTGAAAATTACGTTACGGCTTGTGATTGGTCGCGTCGCGGTCACATGGGCGACGCGACCAATCACAAGCCGTGACGTCACGGGAGGCAGGAAACGCGCGCATTTTAAAATTACGTCACGGCTTGTGATTGGTTGCGTGCCGCCCATGTGACCGCGACACGACCAATCACAGCAAGCCGTGATGTAATTTTCAGGTCCTGAATGCAGAATTAGGCATTTTAAGCAAAGAAGGCTGCCGGTTCCCTCGGTAAGGTGCAGGCTGCGTCGGAGAGGTGAGTATATCCCTATTTTTTATTTTAATTCTTTATTTTACACTTTAATGTTGTTTCGATACCGATATTTGCGGTATCGGAATGCTCAACACTAGTCGCCACCAAAAGGCCGAGAAGCAATCCCACCCACAGACAGCTGATTCGGGGTATTTGCCCCTCATCAGTGTGGAGTAGGAAACTGGCTATTAGGAGCAGTGCCTAGTGAAAAGGCTATAAACATAAGGATGAATGACCTCGGAGAGATCAAAACATCCAACACCGCGGAGACACCATCACGTTTTTCTCAACGCAGTGATCCAGAACACTGCCCCCATCCCTTATGGGAAATATGCAAATGCATGTAGAAAAGCCACGGAGACACCATCATGTGTTTCTCCATGCAAGCAGTGAATAGCCAGGTCTTTCATCGGGAAGGAACACTTAGTGAGCAGCAGAGAGCAGTCTCTGAATTCCAGCTTTTCAATGCCCGTCAGAGTAATACTCAGCCCTCACACATAACTGGCGAGTGGGTGTGGATCGATGACCTATGTGAGATTCTTCAAAACTTTGAGTATTGCACCAAGATGGTAAGCAATGATGACGCTATTATGAAGGTAACCATCCCACTGCTCTGTCTATTAAAACGTTTACTGCAGAATCTGAAAGAGGGAGTTTTGAAGGCCGAGCAGGTGGCTATGGAGCAAGATTGTACAGTGGCTGATACCACACAGCCCAGACTCACACAGGATTCTCAGGCCACATTGGGTCATCAGTCACTAGTGATGAGCGAGCACTAAAATGCTCGGATGTTCGTTGCTCAGGTCGAGCAGATTGGAATACTCGGGTTCTCGACCCGAGCAACGAGCCCAAGGTAAGTCTATGGGAAACCCGAATATTTTTACCGTGATCCCCCCCCCCGGGGGTCCTTTTAAGGTCTAAAATGTCTGAAAATGATGGAAACACTACTCAAATGACACAGGAACATCATGAGGATTACCCCTGGAAGTATTCCTGACTCCTAGTTCACAGCTTTAAACATTTTTTTCCGAGATTTATTCCATTTTTCCCTGTGCCACATAAAACAAATTAAAACGAAGCCAAAATGGATTTTGCTGGGAAATATATTAAGGCACATCCTTTGAAGATTATTGACTTGCGTGTAAGGCCAATAAAGGCTACTTTCACACTAGCGTTTTTTTTCAATACATCGCAATGCTTCGTTTTGGAAAAAAAACGCATCCTGCAAAAGTGCTTGCAGGATGCGTTTTTTTCCCATTGACTAACATTAGCGACGCATTTGCACACGTCGCAACCGTCGTGCGACGGTTGCGCCGTGTTGTGGCTGCAAAAAACGTTGCTTGTAATGTTTTTTGCGGCCGACGGACCGCCATTTCCGACCACGCATGCGCGGCCGAAACTCCGCCCCCACCTCCCCGCACCTCACAATGGGGCGGTGGATGCGCTGGAAAAATGCATCCGCTGCCCCCGTTGTGCGGTGTATACAACGCTAGCGTCGGTATGTTGGCCCGATGCTCTGCGACGGGCCGAGTACGACGCTAGTGTGAAAGTAGCCTAATTCACCCCAGACCAAAAATTTCCTCCCCCACTTGGGCTTAGTTCAGACGCAGTGTTTTTGAAGCATTTTTCAACTTTAACATTGCTTTCAACCACTACAAATGCATTCACTGTGAAATGTCATTGTAACATTTAACAACCCTAGCTGGCCATGTGGTGTGTGACACATAAGCAGACCCATCTTGTTTCATTTATGAAGGAGGGACTCTTAAAGTCACAGAGCCTATTTTTACTGGTGTATCAGGTGGCAATAATCTTCTTAAAGGGCCATTATTAAACAGTGGGTCTCCTAAACTGTTGCAGCCTACGCGGTGAGTGAAGGGGCTGCCAAGAATTACAACGCACCACAATACCCCCTTTGTAAGATGTCCAGGAGGGCCTTCTGAAAAAAAGTTGCATTGAATGCAAGGCCTGCCCTGCTGCCAAATCATAAGCCTTTGAACCCACAAACTGGATGGGCCCATGCAAATCCACTTCACAATATGCATTTTGTGCTCCCGTACTGCTTTGTTTTACACATTGGCAGCAAGGCAAGCCCTGCTGCATAGTCAGTCATATGCACCCCATTAGGCCTTGAAACCCACATAGTGGATGGGCCCATGGAAATCCACTTCACAATATGCATTATGTACTCCTGTACTCCTTTGTTTTACACATTGGCAGCAAGGCCAGCCCTGCTGCATAGTCATATGCACCCCATTACGCCTTTGAACCCACATACTGGATGGGTCCATGAAAATCCACTTCACAATATGCATTTTGTGCTCCCATACTCCTTTGTTTTACACATTGGCAGCAAGGCCAGCCCTGCTGCATAGTCATATGCACCCCATTACGCCTTTGAATCCACATACTGGATGGGCCCATGAAAATCCACTTGTATTTTTTAATGATATGATGGTTCCCTCTTTGCAAAATTATTTACTGGAAAAGTTGGCAATTTTGTTTGCCATGTTTTTAACACTAAGGTTCAGATGTGGCTTTAAAGAAGGCTAATACTTGCAATACAACCCAATTTTATTGCAAAGTGCAAAATTCAAGGAATAGTATGATTGAATAGTATGAGTGCGTACACTTTTGTATATGTACTTAACTCATAGAACTTAGCTCATAGAATCTCATGGCTTTCAGTATCACCTCTATGCTGATGACACACAGATCTACATCTCTGGACCAGATATCACCTCCCTACTAACCAGAATCCCTCAATGTCTGTCCACTATTTCATCCTTCTTCTCCACTAGATTTCTGAAACTTAACATGGACAAAACAGAATTCATCATCTTTCCCCCATCTCACGTGACCCCCCCAACGAACCTATCCATTACAGTAAATGGCTGCCCACTCTCCCCAGTCCCACAAGCTCGCTGCCTCGGGGTTATCCTTGACGCTGATATCTCCTTTAAACCACATATCCAAGCCCTTTCCACTTCCTGCCGACTTCAACTCAAAAATATTGCACGAATCCGTTCATTCCTCAACCAAGAATCTGCAAAAACCCTAGTCCATGCCCTCATCATCTCTCGCCTTGACAACTGCAACCTCCTGCTCTGTGGCCTCCCCTCAAACACTCTCGCACCCCTCCAATCTATTCTAAACTCTGCTGCCCGACTAATCCACCTGTCCCCCCCCCCCCCGCTATTCTCCGGCCTCTCCCCTCTGTCAATCCCTTCACTGGCTCCCCATTGCCCAGAGACTCCAGTACAAAACCCTAACCATGACGTACAAAGCCATCCACAACCTGTCTCCTCCTTACATCTGTGACCTCATCTCCCGGTACTTTCCTACACGCAACCTCCGATCCTCACAAGATCTCCTTCTCTACTCCCCTCTTATCTCCTCTTCCCACAATCGTATACAAGATTTCTCTCGCGTATCACCCCTACTCTGGAACCCTCTGCCACAACACATCAGACTCTCGCCCACCATCGAAACCTTCAAAAAGAATCTGAAGACCCACCTCTTCCGACAAGCCTACAACCTGCAGTAACCACCGATCAACCAACCGCTGCACGATCAGCTCTATCCTCACCTACTGTATTCTCACCCATCCCTTGTAGATTGTGAGCCTTCGCGGGCAGGGTCCTCTCTCCTACTGTACCAGTTATGACTTGTATTGTTCAAGATTATTATACTTGTTTTTATTATGTATACCCCTCCTCACTTGTAAAGCGCCATGGAATAAATGGCGCTATAACAATAAATAATAATAATAATAATAATAACATACAAAGGTTAATAAGTACATATAAGGATTAAATACATATAATGATTACGTATATATACAGATTAACTACATACAGTATTCTTACATCATCAACAAGAGACATCATCTGTCTGGAATATCAGAGAATCAACAGCAAGACAGAGAACCCCACAAGGATTTAGATCACACCACCACAGGCAGAGTTACAATAAACCTTAATGTTTTACAATGACAAACAGCAAACATATAGAGGCTTAGGGTACCGTCTCACAGTGGCACTTTGATCGTACGACGGCACGATCCGTGACGTTCCAGCGATATCCATACGATATCGCTGTGTCTGACACGCAGCAGGGTTCAGGGACCCCGCTGAGAATCGTACGTCGTAGCAGATCGTTTGGAACTTTATTTCGTCGCTGGATCTCCCGCTGTCATCGCTGGATCGGTGTGTGTGACCCCGATCCAGCGATGCGTTCGCTTGTAACCAGGGTAAACATCGGGTTACTAAGCGCAGGGCCGCGCTTAGTAACCTGATGTTTACCCTGGTTACCATCGTAAATGTAAAAAAAAAAAAACAGTACATACTCACATTCCGGTGTCCGTCAGGTCCCTTGCCGTCTGCTTCCCGCACTGACTGAGTGCCGGCTGTAAAGTAAAAGCAGAGCACAGCGGTGACGTCACCGCTGTGCTCTGCTTTCACTTTACGGCCGTCACTGCGGGAAGCAGACGGCGAGGGACCTGACGGACACCGGAATGTGAGTATGTACTGTTTGTTTTTTTTTACATTTACGATGGTAACCAGGGTAAACATCGGGTTACTAAGCGCGGCCCTGCGCTTAGTAACCCGATGTTTACCCTGGTTACCTGGGGACTTCGGCATCGTTGGTCGCTGGAGAGCTGTCTGTGTGACAGCTCTCCAGCGACCACACAACGACTTACCAACGATCACGGCCAGGTCGTATCGCTGGTCGTGATCGTTAGTAAATCGTTTTGTGTAACGGTACCCTTAGAACTGTTGTGAAGTGAATAAACAAACATTTCTCAAGATTGTGTCACTATAAGCATTGTCTGTCACATTTGTAAATGTTTTACAAGAAATGCAGCTATGTATTTGTCTGAATGCATTCGGTATACAGTATTTTAATCTGGATTCCAAATCGCCATTTGTATATTTGCCATTTGTACATTTAATGCAGCCAAAGTTATGGCTCTCAAGGAGAGAAACTAATATAGTGGACAAAGAAATATTTGTAATGAACTACTGAGCCAAACTAACAGCATTGCTTTATAAAATGTATATGAAGTGTATTGTGTCCAATGTGAGCAACCAGGCAACACAAAAAGGAGCTTTTCAAGTGAGTTCTTTACGATACACAAATGTTATGAATAGTAATGGGCGAGCACTAAAATGCTCGGGTGCTCGTTGCTCGGGTCGAGCAAATTGGAATACTTGGGCACTCGGCCAGAACAACAAGCCCAATGTAAGTCTATGGGAGACCCAAGTATTTTTACCGCGATCCCACCTTTTAAGGTCTAAAAACATCTGAAAATGATGGAAACACTGCTCAAATGACACAGGGACCTCATGGGGATCGCCCCTAGAAGCATGCCTGACTCCTAGTTCACAGCCTTAATAATTTTTTTCCGAGATTCATGCCATTTTTCCCGGTGCCACAAAAAAACACATTAAAACAAAACCAAAATGAGATTTGCTTGGAAATATGTCAAGGTTAGAGTTGAGCGATACCTTCCAATATCGGGAAAAATCAGATCGGATTGGATCGGACCGATACCCAAAAAATATCGGATATCGCCGATTCCGATACAGTAAACCAATGCAAGTCAATGGGACACAAATATCGGAATGAAAATATACCCTTTCTTTCCTTGCACAACCAGTTCTTGAGGGGGAAGAGTGTGGGTAGAGACTGCGTGTCTGTGTGTGCGGGCGGGGTCTGTGTGGGACCGTGGGGGGTCTGTGCGGGCCTGCCGGGGGTCTGTATGTGCCTCTCTGGGGTCTGTGCGGGCTGCCGGGGGTCTGTGCGGGCCTGCCGGGGGTCTGTACGGGCCTCTCGGAGGTCTATGCGGGCTGACAGGGGTCTGTGCGGGCCTGCCGGGGGTCTGTGCGGGCCTCTAGGGGGTCTGTGCGGGCTGCCGGGGGTCTGTGCGGGCCTGTTGGGGGTCTGTACGGGCCTCTCGGGGGTCTGTGTGGGCCTCTTGGGGGTCTTTGTGTCTGTGTGCAGGCATCGTCCGATAGGACTACAAGTCCCATCGAGCTATGCCTGCTACAATGAAGGTGATTGACACATTAGCCAATGATGGGACAGTAGTAGTCCCATTATCCGGCTAATGTGTTGAAAGTAAAAAAACCCCCACAAACATACATACTACATACTACATACATACTACATACATACAACATACATACAACATACTACATACATACTGCATACATACATATAACATGCATACAACATACCACATACATACAACATACATACACACTACATACATACAGCATACTATGTACTACATACATACTACATACATACATACAACATACTACATACATACTACATACAACATACTACATGCATACTACATACATACATAAAACATACATGCAACATACTACATGCATACAACATACATACAACATACCACATACATACAACATACATACAACATACCTACTACATGCATACAACATACATACTACATACATACTACATACATACATACATACAACATACTACATGCATACTACATGCATACTACATGCATACTACATACATACTACATACATACTACATACAATACATTCATACATTACATACAATTCATACATATAGACATACAGTACATATAACATAGAGTACATACTCACCAACACTTGTCACTTTGATCCCCGAAGCTAGTGTCATCTGTAAAAAATATTAAAATAACAAACAACCGATATACTCCCTGATCCTCAGAAATCCACAAGTGTCCCACGACGATCTCCCGTGGAGAACAACAGCATCAGCTGATGCAACCACTCTCTAGGGACTCCAGGAATACGACACGAGGAATGTATCCTTCTGCACTGTATTCCTCCGCCACTGTAAAAAAATAGTCCCTAGTCTCACTTTTGGTATTGCTGTGTGAGAAAGTTCCCCCGCAGCTTTTGCCATAAAGTGAGACCAGTGAACTATAGTTTCCTCTCAGTGATGCACTGCAGGAGCCATTGTCTCCTGTCAGTGTGTCACTGAAGGTCCTATAGAGCAGTGACATCACCCGATGTCACTGTTCTATAGGGAAGATCGTCGTGGGACACTTGTTATTAATTGGACTGCGTCGGACAGGGAGTATATGGTTTATTATTTTATGCTTTTTGGAGGCATTGAAGTATGGTAAGTATGGTTAAATAAAGAATATTAAAATACTTTTTTTCTGGCTGTGTCTTTATTTTTTTTAACTCTTTCACTACTGCAGGATTAATAATGGATAGGCGTCTTATTGACGCCTCTCCATTATTAACCCGGCTTAATGTCACCTTACAATAGCAACGTGACATTAACCCCTTATTACCGCTACACGCAAGTGGGAAGAGAGGGGCTAAGTGCCAGAATTGGTGCATCTTACAGATGCGCCATTTCTGGGGCGGCTCCGGACTGGTATTTGTAGCCGGGGGGCCAATATCCATGGCCCCTCTCTAGGCTATAAATATTAGCCCGCAGCTGTCTGCATAGCCTTTCTGGCTATAAAATATAGGGTGACCCCACGTCATTTTTTTGGGGGGTCCCCCTATTTTAATAGCCAGTAAAGGTTACGCAGAAAGCTGTGGGCTGATATTCATAGCCTGGGAGGGACCATGGGTATTACCCCCTTCCCAGGCTACAAATATTGGCCCCTGGCTGCAGCTTTCCCCCTCTGGTGCAGAAAATTGCGCTGGAGCCCACAACGTT
This sequence comes from Ranitomeya variabilis, assembly GCF_051348905.1. Taxonomy (NCBI): domain Eukaryota; kingdom Metazoa; phylum Chordata; class Amphibia; order Anura; family Dendrobatidae; genus Ranitomeya; species Ranitomeya variabilis. The sequence continues at coordinate 384,423,078 of NC_135232.1, read as the reverse complement.
TTTTCCACACTTTTTTTCTTTATGTTCATTTATCAACATCGGCCTATCTGTAGATATATCTAAAACAAAAAAGAAAAGGGAACAGCACAGAAATACTTATCTTCGGGTGCAAAGCCCCAGATAATCAGTCCAACGATCATCCAAGTTTCCATAGGCGTTCAAAAAAAGAGGCAGCACTCCATTTGTTCAGTGTAACAACGTGCAGGGTTTAATTTACCCACATGTTCAGGCAACGTATCAGCTCACAATTAGCTTTTCTCATTGTGTAAAATTCTCATGTGTAAAATAAAGAATTAAAATAAAAAATATTGATATACTCACCTCTCCGACGCAGCCTGCACCTTACCGAGGGAACCGGCAGCCTTCTTTGCTTAAAATGCGCGCGTTTACTGCCTTCCGTGACGTCACGGCTTGTGATTGGTCGCGCGCATTTTAAAATTACGTCACGGCTTGCTGTGATTGGTCGCGTTGCGGTGACATGGGCGGCACGCAACCAATCACAAGCCGTGACGTAATTTTAAAATGCACGCGTTTCCTGCCTCCCGTGACGTCACGGCTTGTGATTGGTCGCGTCGCCCATGTGACCGCGACGCGACCAATCACAAGCCGTAACGTAATTTTCAAATCCTGAATGCCTAGAATTAGGCATTCAGGACCTGAAAATTACATCACGGCTTGCTGTGATTGGTCGCGTCGCGGTCACATGGGCGGCACGCGACCAATCACAAGCCTTGACGTCACGGAAGGCAGTAAACGCGCGCATTTTAAGCAAAGAAGGCTGCCGGTTCCCTCGGTAAGGTGCAGGCTGCGTCGGAGAGGTGAGTATATCAATATTTTTTTTAGTTTTACACATTGGCGGCAAGGCCAGCCCTGCTGCATAGTCAGTCATATGCACCCCATTAGGCCTTGGAACCCACATACTGGATGGGCCCAGGAAAATCCACTTCACGATATGCATTTTGTACTCCCGTACTCCTTGGTTTTACACATTGGAGGCAAGGCCAGCCCTGCAGCATAGTCAGTCATATGCACCCCATTACTCCTTGGAACCCACATACTGAATGGGCCCATAAAAATCCACTTCACAATATGCATTTTGTGCTCCATACTCCTTTGTTTTACACATTGGTGGCAAGGCCAACCCTGCTGCATAGTCAGTCATATGCACCCCATTAGGCCTTGGAATCCACATAGTGGATGGGCCCAGGAAACTCCACTTCACAATATACATTGTGTGCTCCATACTCCTTTGTTTCATACATTGGCGGCAAGGCCAGCCCTGCTGCATAGTCAGTCATATGCACCCCATTAAGCCTTGGAACCCACATAGTGGATGGGCCCAGGAAAATCCACTTCACAATATGCATTTTGTGCTCCATACTACTTTGTTTTATACATTGGCAGGAAGGTGAGTCCTGCTGCATAGTCATATGCACCCCATTAAGCCTTGGAACCCACATCTGGATGTGCCCATGAAAATCCACTTAACAATATGCATTTTGTACTCCGATACTCCTTGGTTTTATACATTGGCACGAAGGTGAGCCCTGCTGCATAGTCATATGCATCCCATTAGGCCTTTGAACCCACATAGTGGATGCGCCCATGAAAATCCACTTCACAATATGCATTGTTTGCTCCATACTCCTTTGTTTTATACATTGGCGGCAAGGCCAGCCCTGCTGCATAGTCAGTAATATACTCCCCATTAGGCCTTGGAACCCACATACTGGATGGGCCCAGGAAAATCCACTTCACAATATGCATTTTATACTCCCGTACTCCTTTGGTTTACACATTGGCAGGAAGGCCAGCCCTGCTGCATAGTCAGTCATATGCACCCCATTAGGCCTTGGAACCCACATACTGGATGGGCCCAGGAAAATCCACTTCACAAAATGCATTTTGTACTCCCGTACTCCTTTGGTTTACACATTGGCAGGAAGGCCAGCCCTGCTGCATAGTCAGTCATATGCACCGCATTAGGCCTTGGAACCCACATACTGGATGGGCCCAGGAAAATCCACCTCACAATATGCATTGTGTGCTCCCGTACTCCTTTGTTTAATACATTGGCAGGAAGGCGAGCCCTGCTGCATAGTCAGTCATAAGCACCCCATTGGGCCTTGGAACCCACAGAGTGGATGGGCCCAGGAAAATTCACTTCACGATATGCATTTTGTACTCCCGTACTCCTTTGTTTTACACATTGGCAGGAAGGCCAGCCCTGCTGCATAGTCAGTCATATGCACCCCATTAGGCCTTGGAACCCACATACTGTATGGGCCCAGGAAAATTCACTCGTATTTTTTAATGATATGATGGTTCCCTCTGTGCACAATTATTTACAGGAGAATTTGGCAATTTTGTCTGTAATGTTTTTAACACTAAGGTTCAGATTCAGCTTTAAAAAAGGCAAATACTTGCAATACAATGCAATTTTATTGCAAGCTACAAAATTCAAGGAATAGTATGATTGAATAGTGTAGGTGCGTACACTTTTGTATGTGTTAACATACACAGGTTAATAAGTACATATAGGGATTAAATAAATATAGTGATTACGTATATATGAAGATTAACTACATACAGTATACATACAGTATACTTACATCATCCACAAGAGGCTTTTAAACATCATCCGTCTGGAATATCAGAGAAGCAACACTAAGACAGAGAACCCCTCATAAAGTGACACTGGTCAGATTTTTTTTAAAATTGGCCTTATAAGGGAAGGTGAAAACAGTCTTCAGGATGAGGGTGTTAACAAAGACCTTCATTTAAAAACTGCATTTTGTATTTACTTGTGCTATCTTTGTCTAATCTTTACATTCGTTTGGTGATCTAAAACATTGAAGCATGATAAACATGCAAAGAATAGGAAATCAGGAAGGGGGCAAACACCTTTTCACACAACTTTATATTTACATATATATATGCATATATCTATATATACTGTGTGTATATATATATATATATATATATATATATATATATATCTGTAATAAAACGGAATTCTCATGTGACTGCGTGACCGTGACATGTTATTGTGTTTAATTATAATTTTGGCAAGATTTTAACAAATGCAAAGCTTTGTGGATAAAGCTGTAGAACAATTTGACAATTGGCAAACAATGTAAAGAACAATAGATTTATGTTGCCATCAGGAATCTATTGTGGATGAACAAGAAAACACAAAGGAAGAAAATGTTCATTTACGGAGGTTTCTAATTGTTCTGGCCAACTTTATGATCATCATTTGTCTTGGAGGAAGTGGTTATCTCATTTATTTTGTTGTGAAGCGATCACAGGAATTCAAAAAGCTGGATAACCCAAGTTGGTACCAGAATAACGAGGTATGACTAAATGTATGACTTATTTCAATAAGACTTATATTTTTATCTTTGGGATCCATAGAAAACAGATAAAGATTAGCTAAAAGTATTTTTTCTGACAACTAAATATCAGTTTCAAGCAAATCAAAACTCAAGCAGTCACCAGGGTCACCCCAATAAATGCCTTAAGTGGTCACATGACATAGTTAATAAAAGTGGGGGGGCCTGTTTTCGGTACCAAAGGTAACAGGTAAGGGATATTTACCACTTCGAGTAACATGAGCCTATTAGTCTAAGGCCTCTAGAGTCCTTTAAAACTATAAGCAAGACTGCAGTCCATCAATATCATTATTTTGCAAGCTCTATATTGGACCCCTGAACTACACTTTATTTTTCACCTCCATCAAAGGCATTAATTCATATAGGCTATATAGCAGTGACAGCTGAATGCCAATATTTCTATTATGAACTCTATACTGTGTGTCAGTTTCCGAAGAGTATTTTGTGCTTTGCCCTTAATTCCTATCTCACTTACCCAGAACATATTATCCCTTTGTTCTGTCTGTCTACTAAGTTATAAGTGTATTCTACTTGCAGATAGAAATTGTAATGAACCTTCTGTCGATGTTTTGCCCTCCATTATTTGAAACAATTGCTGTTATGGAAAATTATCATCCTAGACTGGCTTTAAAGTGGCAACTTGGGCGGATTTTCGCACTCTTCCTGGGCAATCTGTATACTTTTTTGCTGGCTTTAATTGATGATGTCAATGGCAAGGTATGATTTAAAATGTACAAAACATTGCTCTGGTAGTTAATGGAATAGATGAAGTTCTAATGCTTAAATCTCAAATTGTATTACATAATTTGTTAGGTGTGTTGGATACTACAAGCTCTTCTCACAAAATTAGAATATCATTAAAAAGTTAATTTATTTCTGTTCTTTAATACAAAAAGTGAAACTCATATATTATATGGAGTCATTACAAACAGAGTGATCTATTTCAAGTGTTTATTTCTGATAATGTTGATGATTATGGCTTACAGCCAATGAAAACCCAAAAGTCATTATCTCAGTAAATTAGATTAATTAACAAAAAACTCCTGGAAAGGCTTCCTAAGTGTTTAAAAAGGTCCCTTAGTCTGTTTCAGTTGGCTCCACAATCATGGGGAAGACTGCTGACTTGACAGATGTCCAGAAGGCAGTCATTGTCACACTCCACAAGGAGGGTAAGGGACAGTTCACACATAGCGGTTTTTACCGCGGATCCGCGGCGATTTTGATGCTGCGGGTCCGCAGCAGTTTCAATTGCGTTTACATTAACATGTAAACCCTATGGAAACCGCAAACCGCTGTGCACATGCTGCGGGAAAAACCGCGCAGAAACGCAGCGGTTTAAAACCCGCAGCATGTCACTTCTTTGTGCAGAATCGCAGCGATTCTGCACCCATAGGAATGCATTGAACCGCTTACTTCCCGCATGGGGCTGTGCCCACGTTGCGGGAAGTAAGCGGATAATGTGCGGTTGCTACCCGTGGTGGAGGAAAGGAGACTCTCCTCCAGGCCCTGGGAAGCATAAATAGTGTAAAAAAAGAATTAAAATGAAAAATGATGCTATACTCACCTCTCAGCGCTGCACGCGGCCGTCCGGTATCAGGGTTGGTGTGCGAGCAGGACCTGTGGTGACGTCGCAGTCACATGACCGTGATGACGCCCGGGTCACATGACCGTGACGTCACGAAGGTCCTTCTCGGCACAGCATCTTTGGAACCAGAGCGCCACGTGCAGCGCCGAGGAGTTCCGGACGTCAGAGGGTGAGTATAACCAATTTTTATTATTTTTATCATTACTATTGATGCTGCATATTGCTGCATATGCAGAATCAATAGTATAGGAGTAATCACGCAGCGGAAATCGCGGAACAAACCGCGATAAATCTGCAGGGATAACCGCAGCGGTTTTGCCCTGCAGATTTATCAATTCCGCTGCGGGAGAACCCGCAGTGGGACGCCGCAAAGTGTGAACATGGCCTAAGGGGTATTGTCAAGAGGAAGCTGAGAGACACCAGACCCAACAATACAGATGAGCTGCTATCAAAACAACCTGAGGTTCCATAACACTTCAGAAGTGCTACAACACACAAGCTGATCGCCTCCATGCCACACCGCATTGATGCAGTAATTGATGCAATGGAGCCCCAACCAACTATTAACTGCATTTACATAGTATTCATTTCAAGCTTGAACACACGTACAGAAAGTTGTTGTTCCATAGAAATGCATATATTCCTTCTTTTGAGAGTTTTATTACAATTTTTTTCAGGCGGTTTCTGCAACGGAATCCACCTGAAAGGACGTGTGTACATAGACTAATTACTGTTACTTTATTTCTAGCTAGCAGAAGAGGAGGTTATAAAGAACCAGACCCTATTACTGATAGCCAGCATTTCTAATGGAACAAATGGGAGCACTTCAACACCATACATTAATCCAGCCGATATGCCCAGAGGTCCATGCTGGGAAACAAATGTGGGAATAGTAAGTCATCCATCATCTTTACAACATTAGAAAGGATATGGCTATATACACAGCTTTTGTGGGTTTTTTTTGCATGGGATCAATGGAAACATAATCTTGTACAAAGAAGACTGACAGAAATTAGTGTCTAAGATTATCTCAAAGTGTTGGGCCGACACAGTTCAAGGTATCGATGACCATACTTATCAACGAACATGTTTTCTATTCAAGAATAAATAAAAAGTGCTCAGAAAAACATATTAAATATGAACATTTCCAAATTGGAGGGAAATTTTAATTTTTTTTTGCAATTTTTTTTATGTAACATTGATAATGTTACATTATGTAGAATATCCATTTTGATGATAACTACATGCTAGGCACAACATAGGTACACAATATAATGTAACTAGAATCCACAGCATAATGCTGTATGCTTCCTTTTGTCCAAAGCCTCTATAGACTGCGCCTGCGCAGTGTGGCTGAACTCAAAAGGACACATCCAGGATGGGAGAGCTTATACCAGGATGTGGCAGCATGTAACAGTATGGGGGAGCATATATAAGATGGGGGACCAAGATGGTGGACATTATACCAGGATGGGGGAGCAATTGGTTTCAGTCATGAGGTCGGGAGCAGCGCCGATCAGCCATTCAGTCATTGCTTTGACAATGCAGAGTGGCCACTCTAACCATGCCCACGGTACTGACTGACAGAAACCCTCAATACAGAGAGTCAGTGAGAGCTGGGGTCAAGGTTATAGCGACCACTCTGTATACTCAGAGCAATTAATTTTGTCCCCGCTGTGTGCAGGCCCTGGGCAGCACAATAACACTGTTAACCTGCAGATTAACCACTATGACAGGATCACTGGCACAGTGTATGAAGGGAGATATGTGTCACTGCGCATATTGGCGTCAGTGATGTAAAACCACAATATTTTTCCTCCAGCATGCTACCTGCTTAGAGGGTTAATTTAAAGTTATACATGGGCTAGTTTTAGGTGGGCAACCATAGAGTGGGAGGGAGGGTGCTCACCATAGCTCCTCCCACAGAGCTGACACCAGCATATGTACGGACTGGACCTTCGGTGATGTCACAGTCATGTGATCATCACATGGTTTATGTTAAATACCTGGACATGAGAGTCAGTCGGGGTTGTGCCTTGGAAGATGATGAACTCTCAGGTGGCTCTAGGAAGAGCTCAGGATGTTGTGTGTGTTACCTGCTGGTGAATTCTGCAGGCAAGAGACTCTGTTAGACTTTATCTTTGTTTTGTTTTACCATTATGCAAGAAAGGATCTGTTTATTTTGCTGAACCCTACTAAGGTTTTATGCTGTCCATAATAAATCAGTAGGTGAACTATTACCAAAACCATTCCTATGTCTACCTTGTGAAGCAGCTGAGTGAGTCAGCCCCTTACCCCATACATTCATATCTGCAGGTTAATAGTGTTATTTCTCATTACAGGATCCTTTTAATTTTTGTAGTACAATACTTTAATCCCTTTCTGCCATCAGACATAATATACCGTCCATGTGACCTGGGCCTGTCTGACATTGGACGGTATAGTACGTCATGGCGATCAGCCATGCACACGGGGGGTTCACTGCCAATCACGGATGGGTGTCAGCTGATTATCACAGCTGACACCCAGCACTAGGTGCCAGGAGCGGTCACAGACTGTTCCCAGCAATTTAACCCTCAGAATGCTATGATCGAACAGCCCCTCTGCCTTTTTGATCGGAGACCAGCGGCGTGATGCGGGATCCCGATCGCTGCCATTGTAACCTGATGTTGCATTCAGGACCTGAAAATTACGTCACGGCTTGCTGTGATTGGTCGCGTCACGGTCACATGGGCGGCACGCAACCAATCACAAGCCGTGACGTAATTTTAAAATGCGCGCGTTTCCTGCCTCCCGTGACGTCACGGCTTGTGATTGGTCGCGTCGCCCATGTGACCGCGACGCGACCAATCACAAGCCGTAACGTAATTTTCAAATCCTGAATGCCTAGAATTAGGCATTCAGGACCTGAAAATTACGTCACAGCTTGCTGTGATTGGTCGCGTCGCGGCCACATGGGCGGCACGCGACCAATCACAAGCCGTGACGTCACGGAAGGCAGTAAACGCGTGCATTTTAAGCAAAGAACGCTGCCAGTTCCCTCGGTGAGGTCCAGGCTGCGTCGGAGAGGTGAGTATAGCAATATTTTTTATTTTAATTCTTTATTTTACACATTAACCCCTTCATGACCTTGCCGTTTTTTGCAATTCTGACCAGTGTCCCTTTATGAGGTAATAACTCAGGAACGCTTCAACGGATCCTAGCGATTCTGAGATTGTTTTTTCGTGACATATTGGGCTTCATGTTAGTGGTAAATTTAGGTCGATAATTTCTGAGTTTATTTGTGAAAAAAATGGAAATTTGGCAAAAATTTTGAAAATTTCGCAATTTTCACATTTTGAATTTTTATTCTGTTAAACTAGAGAGTTATGTGACACAAAATAGTTAATAAATAACATTTCCCACATGTCTACTTTACATCAGCACAATTTTGGAAACAAATTTTTTTTTTTGCTAGGAAGTTATAAGGGTTAAAATTTGACCAGTGATTTCTCATTTTTACAACAAAATTTACAAAACCATTTTTTTTAGGGACCACCTCACATTTGAAGTCAGTTTGAGGGTTCTATATGGCTGAAAATACCCCAAAGTGACACCATTCTAAAAACTGCACCCCTCAAGGTGCTCAAAACCACATTCAAGAAGTTTATTAACCCTTCAGGTGTTTCACAGCAGCAGAAGCAACATGGAAGTAAAAAATGAACATTTAACTTTTTAGTCACAAAAATGATCTTTTAGCGAAAATTTTTTTATTTTCCCAAGGGTAAAAGGAGAAACTGGACCACGATCGTTGTTGTCCAATTTGTTCTGAGTATGCTGATACCTCATATGTGGGGGTAAACCACTGTTTGGGCGCACGGCAGGGCTCGGAAGGGAAGGAGCGCCATTTGACTTTTTCAATGAAAAATTATCTCCATCGCTAGCAGACACCATGTCACGTTTGGAGAGCCCCTGTGTGCCTAAACATTGGAGCTCCCCCACAAGTGACCCCATTTTGGAAACTAGACCCCCCAAGGAACTTATCTAGAAGCATAGTGAGCACTTTAAACTCTCAGGTGCTTCACAAATTGATCCGTAAAAATGAAAAAGTACTTTTTTTTCACACAAAATTTCTTTTAGCCTCAATTTTTTCATTTTCACATGGGCAACAGGATAAAATGGATCCTAAAATTTGTTGGGCAATTTCTCCTGAGTACGCCGATACCTATGTGGGGGTAAACCACTGTTTGGGTGCACGGCAAGGCTCGGAAGGGGAGGCGTGCCATTTGACTTTTTGAATGGAAAATTAGCTCCAATCATTAGCGGACACCATGTCGCGTTTGGAGAGCCCCTGTGTGCCTAAACATGTGAGCTCCCGCACAAGTGACCCCATTTTGGAAACTAGACCTCCGAAGGAACTAATCTAGATGTGTGGTGAGCACTTTGAACCCCCAAGTGCTTCACAGAAGTTTATAACGCAGAGGCATGAAAATAAAAAATAATTTTTCTTTTCTCAAAAATGATTTTTTAGCCCACATTTTTTTATTTTCCCAAGGGTAACAGGAGAAATTGGACCCCAAAAGTTGTTGTCCAGTTTCTCCTGAGTACGCTGATACCCCATATGTGGGGGTAAACCACTGTTTTGGCACACGTCGGGGTTTGGAAGGGAAGTAGTGACGTTTTAAAATGCAGACTTTGATGGAATGCTCTGCGGGCGTCAGGTTGCGTTTGCAGAGCCCCTGATGTGCTTAAACAGTAGGAACTCCCCACAAGTGACTCCATTTTGGAAACTAGACCCCCAAGGGAACTTATCTAGATGTGTGGTGAGCACTTTGAACCCCCAAGTGCTTCACAGAAGTTTATAACGCAGAGCCGTGAAATTAATAAATGTTTCCTTTCCTCAAAAATATTTTTTTAGCCCAGAATTTTTTATTTTTGCAAGGGTAACAGGAGAAATTTGACCCCAAAAGTTGTTTTCCAGTTTCTCCTGAGTACGCTGATACCCCATATGTGGGGGTAAACCACTGTTTGGGCACATGCCGGGGCTCGGAAGGGAAGTAGTGACGTTTTGAAATGCAGACTTTGATGGAATGGTCTGCGGGCGTCACATTGCATTTGCAGAGCCCCTGATGTGCCTAAACAGTAGAAACACCCCACAAGTGACCCCATTTTGGAAACTAGACCCCCCAAGGAACTTATCTAGATGTGTGGTGAGCACGTTCAACCCCCAAGTGCTTCACAGACGTTTACAATGCAGAGCCGTGAAAATAAAAAATCATTTTTCTTTCCTCAGAAAAGATGTTTTAGCAAGCAATTTTTTATTTTCACAAGGGTAACAGGAGAAATTGGACCCCAATATTTGTTGCCCAGTTTGTTGTGAGTACGCTGATACCCCATATATGGGGGTAAACCACTGTTTGGGCACACGACAGGGCTCGGAAGGGAAGTAGTGACATTTGAAATGCAGACTTTGATGGAATGGTCTGCGGGCGTCACATTGCATTTGCAGAGCCCCTGATGTGCCTAAACAGTAGAAACACCCCACAAGTGACCCCATTTTGGAAACTAGACCCCCCAAGGAACTTATCTAGATGTGTGGTGAGCACGTTCAACCCCCAAGTGCTTCACAGAAGTTTATAACGCAGAGCCGTGAAAATAAAAAATAATTGTTCTTTCCTCAAAAATTATGTTTTAGCAAGTAATTTTTTATTTTTGCAAGGGTATCAGGAGAAATTGGACCCCAACAGTTGTTGCCCAGTTTGTCCTGAGTACGCTGGTACCCCAAATGTGGGGGTAAACCACTGTTTGGGCGCACGTCGGGGCTTGGAAGGGAGGGAGCACCATTTGACTTTTTGAACGCAAGATTGGCTGGAATCAATGGTGGCGCCATGTTGCGTTTGGAGACCCCTGATGTGCCTAAACAGTGGAAACCCCTCAATTCTAACTTCAACACTAACCCCAACACACCCCTAATCCTAATCCCAACTGTAGCCATAACCCTAATCACAACCCTAACCCCAACACACCCCTAACCACAACCCTAACCCCAACACACCCGTAACCCTAATTCCAATCCTAATCCTAATCCTAACCCTAATCCCAACCCTAACCCTAATCCCAACCCTAACCACAACTGTAACCCAACACACCCCTAACCCTATCCGTAACCCTAACCACAAGCCTAATCTTAACCCTATTTCTAACCCTAGCCCTAATTCCAACCCTAACTCTAATTCCAACCCTAACCCTAAGGCTATGTGCCCACGTTGCGGATTCGTGTGAGATTTTTCCGCACGATTTTTGAAAAATCTGCAGGTAAAAGGCACTGCGTTTTACCTGCGGATTTACAGCAGATTTCCAGTGTTTTTTTTGTGCGGATTTCACCTGCGGATTCCTATTGAGGAACAGGTGTAAAACGCTGCGGAATCTGCACAAAGAATTGACATGCTGCGGAAAATACAACGCAGCGTTTCTGCACGGAATTTTCCGCACCATGGGCACAGCGGATTTGGTTTTCCATAGGTGTACATGGTACTGTAAACCTGATGTAAAACTGCTACGAATTCGCAGCGGCCAATCCGCTGCGGATCCGCGGCCAATCCGCTGCGGATCCGCGGCCAATCCGCTGCGGATCCGCAGCCAAATCCGCACTGTGTGCACATGCCATAACCCTAACCCTACCCCTAACCCTAACCCTACCCCTAGTTCTAACCCTAGTTCTAACCCTAACCCTAGTGGAAAAAGAAAAAAAAATATTTTCTTTATTTTATTATTGTCCCTACCTATGGGGGTGATAAAGGGGGGGGTTTATTTATTATTTTTTTTATTTTGATCGCTGTGATAGAACCTACCACAGCGATCAAAATGTACTTGTAACGAATCTGCCAGCCGGCAGATTCGGCGGGCGCACTGAGCATGCGCCCGCCATCTTGGAAGATGGCGGCGCCCAGGGAGAAGACGGACCGACTTCGGGAGGCTCGGTAAGTATGAGGGGGTGGTGGGGGGGTGGATCGGAGCACAGGGGGGGGGATCGGAGGACGGGGGGAGCGGACAGAAGCACGGGGGAGCGGACAGGAGCACGGGGGAGCGAACAGGGGGACGGAGGGGGGTACCGGACAGAACGGAGGACTGGGGAGGAGATCGGGGGCGGTGGGGGGGGGCCAGAACATGATTTCCAGCCATGGCAGATGCTATTGCAGCATCGGCCATGGCTGGATTGCAATATTTCACCATTTTCATAGGTGAAATATTGCAAATTGCTCTGATTGGCTGTTGCACTTTCAACAGCCAATCAGAGCGATCGTAGCCACGTGGGGGCAAAGCCACCCCCCCCCTAGGCTGAAGTACAACTCCCCCTCTCCCTGCAGATCGGGTAAAATAGGAGTTAACCCTTTCACCCGATCTGCAGGGATGCGATCATTCCATGACGCCACATAGGCGTCATGGGTCGGGAAGGGGTTAATGTTGTTTCGATACCGATACCCGATACCACAAAAGTATCGGATCTCGGTATCGGAATTCCGATACCCACAAGTATCGGCCGATACCCGATACTTGCGGTATCGGAATGCTCAACACTAGTAATGATAGTTTTTGTATCTGCGGTAGTTTGTTGGTACAAATACTGTCAATTGCAATCCTAGAGGTGTAATACTGATGGGGATAATGAAGAGCTAATTTGCATAACAGGTTGGAACAGTTTCTGTTCGCCGGGGCATGAGCAGTACCTGAATGACGCAAGCTAGTTTACAACTAATCAGAGGGAGACGCTGGAGTCTGTGCAGGACGAGATGTCCACTGATTGACCAGAGGAAAGAACTGGGCGGACTAAGAGGATGACACAGACAAGTATTACTATGACAACAAGAATGTGATACAGCGATTGACTACTGCTTTGTTTTTGTTAGACAGATGCCATGGACTTTTTAGGCTCTGATTAGCATTATAATGTCTAGATGAACAATCAGAGGGGGCGGTTTTGTTGTAAAAGAGGTACTCTGTGGACTCATAATTAAGGTTGAGCGAAACAGATCGGACACATTCAAAAATCGCTGACTTTCGGCAAAGTCTGGTTTCATGAAACCGACCCGATCCTCGTGTGGGATCGGCCATGAGGTCGGCGATCTTCGTGCCAAAGTCGCGTTTCGTATGACATGTTCAGCGCCATTTTTCAGCCAATGAAGGAGGACGCAGAATGTGGGCAGCGTGATGACATAGGTCTCGGTCCCCACCATCTTAGAGAAGGGCATGACAGTGATTGGCTTGCTTTCTGCAGCGTCACAGGGGGTATAAAGGGGCGTGCATGCCAACCGCCATCTTACTTCTGCCAATCTTAGCATAGGGAGAGATTGCTGCAGCTTCATCAGAAGAAGGGATATAGTTAGGGAGGAAAGATTAACCCCCAAACCGCTTGTGCTGTAGCGATTTCCACTGTCCAACACCACCTTTTTTTTGCAGGGACAGTGGAGGCTATATTTTTGTGCATCAGCTCTGTAGCTTATTAGGCTGCCTTATAAGGCTCCCTGATGGCTTCATTGCTGTTTGCACGCTGCTGTGCAAACCAACTGCTTTTTTAAAAGCAAAAATCCTGTTGCTCCTTTCTGCACAGTTATCTTGTTTATTTGTCCACACTTTTGTGTGCAGCAGTCCTTTTTATTGCTGCCATACTTGTCCTGAGATCATTGTAGGGAGATTAAAATTGTACTACAGTCCTTGGATTTTTTCATATATCTTCCAGCCACTTTCTGCCGCTTACAATGTGTTGTGTTAGACACTGGGCCTGAGTTGTGCTGCAGTCTCCCCCCCAAAAAAGGGAGATTCAAATTGTCACAAAGTGGATATATGTCAGTTCTGTTAGTTTGTCGTATATCAGCCAGACATGTTCTGCCACTTACATTGTGTTGTGTTATACACTGGGCCTGAGTTTTGATGCAGTCTCCCCCCAAAAAAAGGGATATTCAAATTGTCAGAAAGTGGATATACGTCAGTTCTGTTAGTTTGTCGTATATCAGCCAGCCACATTCTGCCACTTACATTGTGTTGTGTTATACACTGGGCCTGAGTTTTGGTGCAGTCTCCCCCCCAAAAAAGGGAGATTTAAATTCTCAACAAGTTTATATACACCTTCTACCTTGTTTTACAGTACCATATAACGGTTGTTATTTTGGTTAGATTTTCCCAAAAATGAGGAAGTCTGGTGGAAGAGGCCATGGGCGGTCGTTGCCGGCTGGTACTGATGGTGGTGGTGGTGGTGGAGCATCTGGTGGTAGTGGGAAAAGCAAAATAGCACCTAAGGCTGGAGGTGTTGAGCCAGCGTCATCATCTGGCTACACAAGGCCTCGAAGGCTCTCTTATCTTGGAGTAGGAAAACCGCTTTTAAAGCCGGAGCAGCAGGAAAAAGTTTTGGCTTTCCTTGCTGACTCAGCCTCTAGCTCTTTCGCCTCCTCTTCAGAAAGTTCAAAATATAAAACCAGCGAGTCATCAGTGGATGCTCCCGGTCAGGAACAAGACGTTTCCTTGTGTCCTTCACCAAAACCAAAAGTGAAGGATGCGTCAGGCGACACTACAGGTTACTCCATGGAGCTCTTTACAAATACCATGCCTGAGTTAGAAAGGGAAATTGTTAATTGCCTATCACAAGATGAATCAGACATGGAGTGCACTGATGCACAGCCACAGCTAGATTATTATGCTGTTCCATTGACTCAGATCACTACATTGCCCTCACAGCTTACTGAGCCAGAATCTGACCCTGATGAGACTGTGGTGCCCCGTCCCGAATGCTATAGCACCTTACACGGTGTCACAGAGGAAGTTGAACATGACATTGAGGAGGAGGTGATAGATGACCCAGTTGTTGACCCAGATTGGGAGCCATTGGGGAAAGAGGGTGCCGCTGCCAGTAGCTCAGAAGCGGAAGAGGATGATCCGCAGCAGCTATCTACATCACAACAGCTGTCATCTGGCAGGCCCATCTCAGGCCAAAAACGTGTGTCAAAAACAAAAACAGTTTTAGGACAGCGTGGCCATCCGGTGAAAGTAGCACAGCGTGCAATGCCTGAAAAGGTATTCGATAGTAGGAAGAGTGCAGTGTGGCAATTTTTTAACCAAGATCCGAATGATCAGTCAAAAGTTATCTGTAAGAAATGCTCAAAGACCTTTAGCAGAGGGAAGAATCTTAAAAATGTAAATACAACGTGCATGCGCATAGACATTTAACCAGCATGCACTTGCAAGCCTGGACTAACTACCAAACGTCAAGTACCGTTGGTGCACCTGCTCAGCATGAAGGTAGTCAGCAACGCTGCATTGCTTCCCTCACTGTAAGCCCACCGGTTAAGACACCACCAACAGCAAATGCGGAGGTATCGTTGCAAGGCCAAAGCAGTCAGGGAATCACAAGGTTATTGGTAGGAAACACTGTATGTAGGCCAACATCAAGAATACCATCACCAACCCTCTCTCAATCTGCCATGTCCACCACCACCGCTAGTTCCACCATATGCAGCTCTCCAGTCCAGCTCACCCTACAAGAGACTCTCGTTAGGAAAAGAAAGTACTCATCCTCTCATCCACGTACACAGGATTTGAACACCCACATTGCTAGACTAATCTCGTTAGAGATGATGCCCTACCGGTTGGTTGAAAGCAAAGCTTTCAAAGACCTGATGGCCTACGCAGTACCATGCTATGACCTACCCAGTCAGCACTTCTTTGCGAGAAAAGCCATCCCAGCCCTCCACCAGAATGTCAAAGACCGCATTGTCCATGCACTCAGGCAATCAGTCAGTGGAAAGGTGCACCTCACAACAGATGCATGGACCAGTAGGCATGGCGAGGGACGTTATGTGTCCATCACGGTGCACTGGGTTAATGTGGTGGATGCAGGGTCCACTGGGGACAGCCATAGTGGGACAGTTCTGCCTAGCCCACGGTCTAGGAAACAATTGGCTGTAGGCGTTCACCACCCCTCCTGCTCCTCCTCCAGCGAAAGCTCGTCCACGGAGCGCAGTCGCACGACCACTTCATCCACAGCTGCCAGTGTTGCAAACAAGGTGTCCCATTATCGAACAGCTAGTGGTAAGCATCAGCAGGCTGTGTTACAAATGAAGTGTTTGGGCGACAACAGACACACCGCGAAAATACTTGCCGAGAACTTACAGGAAGAAACTCAGTCATGGCTGGGCAGTGTACATCTTGAGGCAGGCAAGGTAGTCAGTGATAACGGAAGGAATTTTATGGCTGCCATAACCCTTTCAGAACTGAAACACATACCTTGCCTGGCTCACACCTTGAACCTGGTGGTGCAGTGCTTCCTGAAAAATTATCGGGGGTTACCAGCCCTGCTCCTGAAGGTGTGAAGACTTTGCTCGCACATCCGCCGGTCGCCCGTACACTCCAGCCGTATGCTGAAACATCAGCGATCGCTGAATCTTCCCCAGCACCGCCTAATAATCGACGTTGCAACAAGGTGGAACTCCACACTGCACATGCTTCAGAGGCTGTGCGAACAGAGGCGTGCTGTA
Organism: Ranitomeya variabilis; assembly: GCF_051348905.1. Taxonomy (NCBI): domain Eukaryota; kingdom Metazoa; phylum Chordata; class Amphibia; order Anura; family Dendrobatidae; genus Ranitomeya; species Ranitomeya variabilis. The sequence continues at coordinate 384,406,594 of NC_135232.1, read as the reverse complement.
ATTTATTTGTGGGAGGATAAGCATACATGGGCAGGCACTTGGATGGCAGACATGGAGTTGTCTGGTGTGCAGTGGTCAAAACGACAAGACCTCTGTCAAGTCCTTCAGTGTTTTGAGGAATGCACATGGCTGGTAAGTGCAGACGACGCCATCATAAGCATGAGCAATCCCACTAATGCATCTGCTGATGCAAAGTTTGACGCACATTAAGGAGCAGGAGTCTGCAGCTGAGGAGGAGGGAAGCCTTGATGACAGTCAGCCATTGTCTGCTCAGGGAACTCTCCTGGACGAGGTGGCGGACGAAGCGGAGGAGGAGGATGATGGGGATGAATATTTATGGGAGGAGGATGCTTCTCAGGGGGCAATAGAAACTGGTGGCGTTGCAAGGTCAGGTACAGGGTTTTTGCGGGACACAAGTGATGTTGATTTGCAAGAAAGTGCTCCTCAACCCAGCACAAGCAGTGAATTGACACCTGGAACATTGGCCCACATGGCTGAGTATGCCTTGCGTATCCTAAAAAGGGACCCTCGCATTATCAAAATGATGACCGATGATGATTACTGGTTGACCTGCCTCCTGGATCCACGATATAAAGGAAAATTACAAAATATCATGCCACATGAGAACCTTGAGCAAATATTGGCTATCAAACAAGCAACACTTGTAGACCGTTTGGTTCAGGCATTCCCAGCACACAGCAGCGGTGATGGTTCTCACACGAGCCGTAGTGGGCAACATGGCAGAGGTGTTAGAGGTGCACAAATCCAAAGTGGCGTTGGATAGAGGGGTTTTATGACCAGGTTGTGGAGTGATTTCGCAATGACCGCTGACATGACAGGTACTGCTGCATCGATTCAAAGTGACAGGAGACAGCATTTTTCCAGTATGGTTACGAACTACTTTTCCTCCCTCATTGATGTTCTCCCTCACAGGTCATTCCCCTTTGATTACTGGGCATCTAAAATAGACACCTGGCCTGAATTGGCAGAATATGCATTACAGGAGGTCGCTTGCCCTGCGGCTAGTGTGCTATCCGAAAGAGTCTTCAGTGCTGCTGGTTCAATACTGACCGAAATAAGGACACGTTTGGCTACCTGAAATGTTGATGATCTAACCTTCATTAAAATGAATCAATCATGGATTTCAAATTATTTGGCCCCACCTTCCCCTGCTGACACGTAGCTTGCCTGAAAAATGTCTTGCTCCATTTGCAGCTGCTGAATGTCCACCATAGGCCATTTTTATACTTCCCTAAATGGGCTGACTCCCCCCACAGGGCCGTGGTCACCACTTGGCGCAAGCACCCTTGCCAGTGCCGTTTGCCTGGACAGGTGGGTGTGCCCAATCTTGGGCGACGGCACTGGCACAGGGTCCCTCATAGTACAATGAAGTGTCTCTGGCAGTGGTGGTGCACAACCAATGTCAGACACACCGTCGTAATATGAGGGGCCCTGTGCCAGTACTGCCGCCCACGAGAGAGTGTTCCCCCCAGCTCGAACAGTGCTCTACCACTTGCAATACTTACCTCACCCTGCTCCACCACTGTGTAGTCCATGCTGTTAAATCCTTCAATGGCACTGGCAATACAAATTTGTTGAAATGATAGATGATAGTTAAAATATACAGGGACCCTGGCCTCCATTTAGACCCGTTAATACTTTGCGCCTACTACCACTATCTGCTACTCAGCAGAGGAGCCCACCCCTGTACCTAGCTATACTACCTGTTTATTTATGAACAATTTTTTGGCAGACATTTAGCCCACTTAATTATTTGGGCCTACTAACTGTGTCTGCCACTCCTTACAGTTGTCCACCGCTGAACAAAGCAATGCCGCCAGTTTAGTCCTGTTACCAATTTTGAACTGCATTTAGGCTACTTCATTATTTGGGCCTACTAACTGTGTCTGCCACTCCATACAGTTGTCCTCCGCTGAACAAAGCAATGCCACCAGTTTAGTCCTGTTACCAATTTTGAACTGCATTTAGCCCACTTTATTATTTGGGCCTATATCTGTGTTTCCTCCTCATCCTGCCCATTGCCAAGCCACTGCTAGATGAGTCTGCTGGTACATTGACCCAGACCACTACATTCCCCTTGCACTCTACACAGCCAGAATCTGATCCTGCTGAAAGTCAGGTTCCCCTTCCCGCATACTATACCACCTTACACGAGGACAAAGAGGAAGGTGCAGATGAAAGTGCAGGTTCCTTCATCAGGTGCGGGGGCATACTCGTTGGCGACGTCACTGGAACAGGGCCCCTCATAGTACACAAAAGTGTCTCTGCCGGTGGGAGGAGCCACACGCTGTCAAACACACCATTGTACTATGAGGGGCCTGTGCCAGTGCCAATGCCTTCGAGTGGGCCCCCCTGCTTGCTCAGGATCACAGCACTTGCAAAGTTGAAATACTTACCTCTCTCTGCTCCACCTGTTGTGAATTCTCCTTTTGGGCTCCCTCCGGTGGTTATAAGTGATACTGCTGTGAGTTCTGCTCTTGGGCTCCCTCCGGTGGTTATAAGTGGTACTGCTGCTCCTTTGGATTTCAGCAGTTATCAGGTGCTGCCACTTATTAACAATTCTGACTGGGCTATTTAATCTGGCTAGATCCTTTACTTAGTGCCAGTTGTCCATGGTTCCTGGAGGATCCACATCTCAGTCTGGTCTCTCCTGCTTGCTGTTCTTTGCAACAAAGATAAGTCCTGGCTTTGTTTTTGCAGTCCTGCAGTGGGCCTTATAGTTCTGTGCATTTCTATGTTTTGTCTTGTCCAGCTTGGTCTGTATAAGGACTTTCTCATCCAAGCTGGAATCTCTGGAGATGCAGATATACCCTCCATACCTTTAGTTAGATGTGGAGTTTTTGTATTCTCTGTGGTGGATATTTTGCTAGTATTTTAATACTGACCGCATAGTACTCTGTCCTATCCTTTCTATCTAGTTAGAATGGCCTCCTTTGCTAAATCCTGATTTCAGTCTTTGTATGTTTATTCCCTCTCCTCTCACAGTCAATATTTGTGGGGGGCTGTCTATCCTTTGGGGATTTTCTCTGAGGCAAGATAGTTTTCCGTTTCTATCTTTAGGGGTATTTAGTCCTCCGGCTTTGACGAGGTGTCTAGAGAGTGTCAGGAACATCCCACGGCTGCTTCTAGTTGCGGTGTTGAGTTCAGGGTCCGCGGTCAGTACAGGTACCACCTTCTCCAGAGTACGTCTTATGCTGCTCCTAAACCACCAGATCATAACAGTACAACTGGCCAACAATGAGTTAATTGCATCTCAAAAGAAGGGAAGGAAAGTGCTGAGCCATTTTTTTTTTCTCTAGTCTATTGTGTCTTTTTTTTTCCCTCTTTACCTCTGGGTGGCTCAGGAGTTTGGCGCTGACATGGATTCTCGTGTGGATCAGCTTGCTGCTAGAGTACAGGGTATTTCCGATTATATCGTTCATACTCCGGTTTTAGAACCTAGAATTCCAACTCCTGATTTGTTTTTTGGGGACAGGTCCAAATTTTTGAGCTTTAAAAATAACTGTAAACTGTTTTTTGCTCTGAAACCCCGTTCCTCTGGTGATCCTATTCAGCAGGTTAAAATTGTCATCTCTCTGCTACGCAGTGATCCTCAGGACTGGGCCTTTTCCCTGGAATCGGGGAATCCGGCTTTGCTTAATGTAGACACCTTCTTTCAGGTGCTAGGGTTATTGTATGATGAACCTAATTCAGTGGATCATGCTGAGAAGACCTTGTTGGCCCTGTGTCAGGGTCAAGAAGCGGCAGAATCGTATTGCCAGAAATTTTGAAAATGGTCTGTGCTGACTAAATGGAATGAGGATGCCTTGGCGGCAATTTTCAGAAAGGGTCTTTCTGAATCCGTAAAAGACGTAATGGTGGGGTTCCCCACGCCTGCTGATCTGAGTGATTCTATGTCTCTGGCCATTCAGATTGATCGGCGCTTGCGCGATCGCAAAGTTGTGCACAATATGGCGCTGTCTTCCGAGCGGAGTACTGAGCCTATGCAGTGTGATAGGATTTTGTCTAGAGCTGAACGACTAGTATTCAGACGTCAGAATAGGTTGTGTTTTTACTGCGGCGATTCTGCTCATGTTATTTCGAATTGCTCTAAGCGTACAAAGAGAATCGCTAGTTCCGTTACCATCAGTACTGTACAACCTAAATTTCTGTTATCTGTGACCCTGATCTGCTTATTATCGTCATTTTCTGTCATGGCATTTGTGGATTCAGGCGCCGCTTTGAACTTAATGGACTTAGAATTTGCCAAACGTTGTGGTTTTCCCTTACAGCCTTTGCAGAACCCTATTCCTTTGAGGGGTATTGATGCTACACCATTGGCTAAAAATAAACCTCAGTTTTGGACACAGCTGACCATGTGCATGGCGCCAGCCCATCAGGAAGATTGTCGTTTTCTGGTGTTGCATAATTTGCATGATGTTATTGTGCTGGGGTTTCCATGGTTACAGGTACATAATCCGGTGCTGGATTGGAAATCTATGTCTGTGACTAGTTGGGGTTGTCAGGGGGTTCATAATGACGTTCCTTTGATGTCAATTTCCTCTTCCCCCTCTTCTGAAATTCCAGAGTTTTTGTCAGATTTCCAGGATGTATTTGATGAGCCCAAGTCCAGTTCCCTTCCTCCGCATAGGGACTGTGATTGTGCTATTGACTTGATTCCAGGCTGTAGGTTCCCTAAGGGCCGACTTTTCAACCTGTCTGTGCCAGAACATACCGCCATGCGGAGTTATGTTAAGGAGTCCTTGGAGAAAGGGCATATTCGGCCATCTTCGTCACCATTGGGAGCAGGTTTTTTTTTTGTTGCCAAGAAGGATGGCTCCTTGAGACCCTGTATTGATTATCGCCTTCTTAATAAGATCACGGTCAAATTTCAATACCCTTTGCCTTTGCTTTCTGATTTGTTCGCTAGGATTAAGGGGGCTAGTTGGTTTACTAAGATTGACCTTCGAGGGGCGTATAATCTTGTTCGTATTGAACAGGGTGACGAATGGAAAACTGCGTTTAATACGCCCGAAGGCCATTTTGGATACCTTGTGATGCCTTTCGGGCTTTCTAATGCTCCATCTGTGTTTCAGTCCTTCATGCATGATATTTTCCGCAATTATCTCGATAAATTCATGATTGTATATTTGGATGATATTTTGATTTTTTCCGATGATTGGGAGTCTCATGTGAAACAGGTCAGGATGGTATTTCAGATCCTTCGTGATAATGCTTTATTTGTGAAGGGGTCTAAGTGCCTCTTTGGAGTTCAGAAGGTTTCTTTTTTGGGTTTCATTTTTTCTCCCCCGTCTATAGAAATGGATCCTGTTAAGGTTCAGGCCATTCATGATTGGATTCAACCAACATCTGTGAAGAGCTTTCAGAAATTTTTGGGCTTTGCTAATTTTTATTGCCATTTCATTGCCAACTTCTCCAGTGTGGTTAAACCCCTGACCAATTTGACGAAGAAAGGCGCTGATGTGACGAATTGGTCCTCTGCGGCTGTTTCTGCCTTTCAGGAACTTAAACGCCGATTTACTTCTGCCCCTGTGTTGCGTCAGCCAGATGTTTCTCTTCCTTTTCAGGTTGATCTTGATGCTTCTGAGATTGGGGCAGGGTCCGTTTTGTCTCAGAGGAATTCTGATGGTTCCTTGATGAAACCGTGTGCCTTCTTTTCCCAAAAATTTTCGCCTGCGGAACGCAATTATGATGTCGGCAATTGGGAATTGTTGGCTATGAAGTGGGCATTTGAGGAGTGGCGACATTGGCTTGAGGGGGCCAAGCACCGTGTGGTGGTCTTGACCGATCATAAGAATCTGATTTACCTCGAGTCTGCCAAGCGGCTGAATCCTAGACAGGCTCGATGGTCCCTGTTTTTCTCCGGTTTTGATTTTGTGGTCTCGTACCTTCCGGGTTCTGTTGTGAATTCCGTTCTTGGGCTCCCTCCTGTGGTTATGAATGGTACTTTTGAGAGTTCTGCTCTTGGGCTCCCTCTGGTGGTTTCGAGTGGAACTTAGCAGCTGCTTTCACTAATTGGTTCCCTGGCCTTGCTATTTTACTTGGCTCTGGTCTGTAGTCCATGCCAGCTGTCAATGTTTTCTGGTTGGATTCAGTCCTCTCCTTGGATTTCTCTGTTGGCCATTCCATTTAAGCTTAAGATAAGTTCTGCTAGTTCTTGGGTTGTTCCTTTGCTTTTGACCTTCTGTTCAGGTTAAAGTTATGTCTCTTTTTGTCCAGCTTGTCATTATGAAATATTCAGGCTAGTTGGAGGCTCTGGGGAAGCAGATTTGCCCCTCCACACCGTGAGTCGGTGTGGAGACTATTTTTTGTAAACTCTGCGTGGATTTTTAGTTTTTTAATACTGACCGCACAGTATCCTTTTCTATTTCTGTCTATTTAGATTATTATTGGCCTCCTTTGCTAAAATCTATTTTCATTTCTGTGTTTGTCATTTCCCTCTCCACTCACAGTCAATATTTGTGGGGGGCTATCTTTCCTTTTGGGAGTTTCTCTGAGGCAAGATAGTTTTCCGTTTCCATCTTCAGGGGTAGTTAGTTCTTAGGCCGTGACGAGGTGTCTAGGGAGAGTCAGGAACACTCCACGGCTATTTCTAGTGTTGGTGCTAGGAGTAGGGATTGCGGTCAGTAAAGCTTCCACCTCCTCAGAGCTGGTCCATGATTTATTTTACCCACCAGGTCATATCAGTGCTGCTCCGTAACCACGAGGTCATAACAGGGTTCTAAGAATGTTAAGGCCGATGCCCTCTCTAGGAGCTTTTTGCCTGATTCTCCTGGAGTCCTTGAGCTGGTTGTTATTCTCAAGGAAGGGGTGATTCTTTCTGCCATCTCCCCTGATTTGCGACGGGTGCTTCAGGAATTTCAGGCTGATAAACCTGATCGCTGTCCAGCGGGGAAACTGTTTGTTCCTGATAGATGGACTAGTAAGGTGATTTCTGAGGTTCATTGTTCTGTGTTGGCTGGCCATCCTGGGATTTTTGGTACCAGAGATTTGGTTGGTAGGTCCTTTTGGTGACCTTCTTTGTCACGGGATGTGCGTTCTTTTGTGCAGTCCTGTGGGACTTGTTCATGGGCCAAGCCTTGCTGTTCCCGCGCTAGTGGGTTGCTTTTGCCTTTGCCGGTCCCTGAGAGGCCTTGGACTCATATTTCTATGGATGTTATTTCAGATCTTCCTGTTTCCCAGAAGATGTCTGTCATCTGGGTGGTTTGTGATCGGTTTTCTAAGATGGTTCATTTGGTACCCTTGCCTAAGTTGCCTTCCTCTTCTGATTTGGTTCCGTTGTTTTTTCAGCACGTGGTTCGTGTACATGGCATTCCTGAGAATATTGTGTCTGACAGAGATTCCCAGTTTGTTTCTAGGTTTTGGCGGGCCTTTTGTGCTAGGATGGGCATTGATTTGTCTTTTTCTTCAGCATTTCACCCTCAGACAAATGGCCAAACCGAGCGAACTAATCAGACCTTGGAAACTTATTTGAGATGCTTTGTGTCTGCTGATCAGGATGATTGGGTAGCTTTCTTGCCATTGGCCGAGTTTGCCCTTAATAATCGGGCTAGTTCGGCTACTTTGGTTTCGCCCTTCTTTTGTAATTTTGGTTTTCATCCTCGTTTTTCTTCGGGGCAGGTTGAGCCTTCCGATTGTCCTGGTGTGGATTCTGCAGTGGACAGGTTACAGCAGATTTGGACTCATGTGGTAGACAATTTGACGTTGTCTCAGGAGAAGGCTCAGCGTTTTGCTAACTGTCGTCAGTGTGTTGGTCCCCGGCTTCGGGTTGGGGATTTAGTCTGGTTGTCTTCCCGTCATGTTCCTATGAAGGTTTCTTCCCCTAAGTTCAAGCCTCGGTTTATTGGTCCTTATAAGATTTCTGAGATTATCAATCCTGTGTCTTTTCGTTTGGCCCTTCCAGCCTCTTTTGCCATCCATAATGTTTTCCATAGATCTTTACTGCGGAGATATGTGGTGCCCATTGTTCCTTCTGTTGATCCTCCTGCCCCGGTGTTGGTTGATGGGGAGCTGGAGTATGTGGTTGAGAAAATTTTGGATTCTCGTTTTTCGAGGCGGAGGCTTCAGTATCTTGTCAAATGGAAGGGTTATGGCCAGGAGGATAATTCTTGGGTTGTTGTCTCTGATGTTCATGCTGCTGATTTGGTTCGTGCTTTTCATTTGGCTCATCCTGATCGGCCGGGGGGCTCTGGTGAGGGTTTGGTGACCCCTCCTCAAGGGGGGGGGGTACTGTTGTGAATTCTGCTTTTGGGCTCCCTCCGGTGGTTATAAGTGATACTGCTGTGAGTTCTGCTTTTGGGCTCCCTCCAGTGGTTATAAGTGGTACTGCTGCTCCTTTGGATTTCAGCAGTTATCAGGTGCTGCCACTTATTAACAATTCTGACTGGGCTATTTAATCTGGCTAGATCCTTTACTTAGTGCCAGTTGTCCATGGTTCCTGGAGGATCCACATCTCAGTCTGGTCTCTCCTGCTTGCTGTTCTTTGCAACAAAGATAAGTCCTGGCTTTGTTTTTGCAGTCCTGCAGTGGGCCTTATAGTTCTGTGCATTTCTATGTTTTGTCTTGTCCAGCTTGGTCTGTATAAGGACTTTTTCATCCAAGCTGGAATCTCTGGAGATGCAGATATACCCTCCATACCTTTAGTTAGATGTGGAGTTTTTGTATTCTCTGTGGTGGATATTTTGCTAGTATTTTAATACTGACCGCATAGTACTCTGTCCTATCCTTTCTGTCTAGTTAGAATGGCCTCCTTTGCTAAATCCTGATTTCAGCCTTTGTATGTTTATTCCCTCTCCTCTCACAGTCAATATTTGTGGGGGGCTGTCTATCCTTTGGGGATTTTCTCTGGGGCAAGATAGTTTTCCATTTCTATCTTTAGGGGTATTTAGTCCTCCGGCTGTGACGAGGTGTCTAGGGAGTGTCAGGAACATCCCACGGCTGCTTCTAGTTGCGGTGTTGAGTTCAGGGTCCGCGGTCAGTACAGGTACCACCTTCTCCAGAGTACGTCTTATGCTGCTCCTAAACCACCAGATCATAACATCCACCGCCGTGACGTATTCCACATTTCCTGGGCCCACGAAAATCTTGAGCCAGTCCTACCCCCCCACAACTTTAGCCAAATGACCCCCAGTTTTTAATGCCTAACTATTATTATAAAGTAAATTAAGATTGACAAGCTTCAGTAATAAGAATTGATGTTCTTGGCATTAAAATGGGCACTGTAGGTGTTTTGCTGTCGTCCACTCACTACCGACTTTGATTCCCCATTGACTTGCATTGGGTTTCGTGTTTCAGTCGGCCCCCGACTTTACGCAATAATCGGCCGATTTCACCCAACCCGACTTTTGACATAGTCGGGTTTCGAGTAAAAGTCGCTCAACTCTACTCATAATCATTTGGGGTGCTTTTAAGCTTGTCAGTTGTGGATATTTATATTATTGTATTTGTGCTTTTTTGATTGGTGGTTGTTAATGAAGTGGATGTGGTTATAGTATTTAAGGAGGGTTATTGCAATGTATTGTGTGCTTGATAAAGATCCTGTTGGATTGCAGCAGTATGCAGAATAAAGGTGATATAAATTCACCAACTTGTGGCATGCTTTCTTTATTTTCTATTGGATGTTTGAACTTTCTCCAAGATGGACTCATTTGACGAGAGCTGCAATTTTGGGTAAAGTCAACCCTGTGTTTGCATGAGGTGCTGTGAGCCAATTATTATATGACTAGCCTATCCATTACTAATCCTATAGTTGTATGGTAAATAACTTTTTATGTCCCCCAGACATGGATAGCGGGGTGGGACACAACGACGGACAGGTATGGTATATTGTTGTTTTATTATTTAAATTTTATTACAGGACATCGAGGGTGATGGGGAATTAGACGTAATAATAAAAATATTAAACTGTTGTGTTTTTATTTCAAATAAAAGACTTTATTCTTGCTGTGTCTTTATTTACCATACAACTATATGATTAGTAATGCATAGGTATCTTATAGACGTTTCTCCATTACTAAGCTGTTGGCTTGATGTCACCGGTGAAGTCAATCCAACAACTATTACCCCACTTGCCACTGCTACAGGGCAAGTGGGAAGAGTCAGGCAAAGAACCAGAATTGGCGCACCTAATTGATGTGCCTTTTCTGGGCAGCGGCAGGCTGCTATTTTTAGGCTGGGGGGTCAATATCCATGGCCCCTTACGAGCCTGAGAATAACAGCCCCCAGCTGTGAGCTTTAGCAAGACTGGTTGTCAAAAATGGGGGGGACTCGACGCTGTTTTTTTAAATTATTTATTTAAGGGAAGAGTTAGGAGAGCTGTGTTCAGCACCCGGCGAGCGGGAACAGTTTACTGCAACACTTCTTCCCCGGCACCGATGCATGTCACATGGATGACATCCATGTGTATGGACGTGTGCGGAATGTTTTATGGCTTGTGCTGACATAAAAAAATGGACATGTCAGAGTGCATTGCCCACGGACACACGGTCCGTGGAAACACACTGACATGTGCACAGACCCTTTCACTCGAATAGGCAAATAGCGCTCCGTTCCTCCCGAGTCTCTCCGCATGGCTAAGTAGCATTGTACAGCCACATATAGGGTATTGCCATGTTCAGTAGAAATTGTGGGACAAATTTTGTTTCCATTTTTACCCACTTCTTGTGTGAAAATGTAAAATCTTTGGCTAAAACAAAATTTTGGTGGTAAAAATGTAGTTATTTTGTCCTCACTGCCCAATGGTGTTAAATTCTGTGACACACTCATGGTGTCAATATGATCTCTGCACCCCTAGATGAATTCATTGAGAGGTGTAGTTCGTAAAATGGGGTCACTTATGAGGAATTCTGCTGTTTTGGCACTTCATGGGCTCTCCCAGTGGGTCATAGCACCTGCAAACCATAACAGTAAAATCTGGTGCTCCTTCCCTTCTGAGCTCTGCCATGCGCAACTCACGCACTCAGGACAAATTGCACAATAACTTTTTCGGTCCAATTTATTTTGTTATCCTTTGGGAAAATAAAAAATTGGGGGCAAAAAGATCATTTTTGTGAAAAAATAATGATTTCTTTACTTTTACGTCTTTATATTATAAACTTCTGTGAAACACTTGGGGGTTCAAAGTGCTCACCACACATCTATATAAGTTCCATGGGGGTCTAGTTTCCAAAATTGTGTCACTTGTGGGGAGTTTCCACTGTTTAGGCACATCAGGGGCTCTCGAAATGCGACATGGCGTCCGATCTCAATTCCAGCCAATTTTGCATTGAAAAGTCAAACAGCGCTCCTTCTCTTCCAAGCTCTACCATGCGCCCAAACAGTAGTTTACCTGCACATATTGGGTATCGGCATACTCAGAACAAATTGCACAACAACCTTTGTGGTCCTGTTACCCTTGGTAAAATAAAAAATTTTAATCTGAAATTTTTTGTGAAAAAGTTAAATGTTTTGTTTTTTTAAACACTCCAAAAATTCCTGTGAAGCACCTGAAGGGTTAAAAAACTTCTTGGATGTGGTTTTGAGCACCTTGAGGAGTACAGTTTTGAAAATGGTGTCACTTTTGGGTATTTTCTGTCATAAAGACTTCAAATGTGAGGTGGTCCCTAAAAAAAATGGTGCTGTAAAACTGAGAAATCGCTGTTTAACTTTTAACCCTAATAACTTCCGAACAAAAAAAAAATTTGATTCCAAAATTGTGCTGTTGTAATGTAGACATGTGAGAAATGTTACTTATTAAGTACTAGATGTTTCCAGCCAGCTAACACTCGGCACGCTCATTGCTATCTAATTAACGCTGCTGGTGATTAAACTAAAGTAAATAATGACAACATTCAATAGCGCTTACGCAGGGGGTAAATTAACTTAAAATGAAGTTAATAACAATAGTGTGGTGATGTGTGTGGGGTGGGATTATGTGTGGTAATGTGGTGGGGGGCGGGATTATGTGTGGTAATGGGGTGGGGGGGTGGGATTATGTGTGGTAATGGGGTGGGGGGGCGGGATTATGTGTGGTAATGGGGTGGGGGGCAGGATTATGTGTGGTAATGTGGTGGGGGCAGGATTATGTGTGGTAATGTGGTGGGGGGCAGGATTATGTGTGGTAATGTGGTGGGGGCAGGATTATGTGTGGTAATGTGGAGGGGGGCAGGATTATGTGTGGTAATTTAGAGGGGGGCGGGATTATGTGTGGTAATGTGGTGAGGGGGCAGGATTATCTGTAGCAATGTGGTGGGGGGGCGGGATTGTGTGTGGTAATGTTATGGGGGGCGGGATTATGTGTGGTAATATGGTGGGGGGTGGGATTATGTGTGGTAATGTGGTGGGGGCAGGATTATGTGTGGTGATGTGGTGTGGGGCGGGATTATGTGTGGTGATGTAGTGGGGGGCAGGATTATGTGTGGTGATGTGGTGGGGGCGGGATTGTGAGTGGTGATGTGGTGCGGAATGTGTGTGGTAATGTGGTGGGGGCGGGATTGTGTGTGGTAATGTGGTGGGGGGTGGGATTATGTGTGGTAATGTGGTAAGGGGGCGGGATTATATGTGGTGATGTGATGGGGGCGGGATTATGTGTAGTAATGTGGTGGGGGCGGGATTATCTGTGGTAATGTGGGGGGGCGGTATTATATGTATTAATGTGGTGGGGGTGGTATTATGTGTGGTGATGTGGGGGGCGGGATTATGTGTGGTGATGTGGTGAGGGGGCGGGATTATGTGTGGTGATGTATTGAAGGGGCGGGATTATGTGTGGTAATGTGGTGGGGGGCTGGATTATGTGTAGTAATGTGGTGGGGGGGCGGGATTATGTGTGGTGATGTGTTGGGGGGCGGGATTGTGTGGTGATGTGTTGGGGGGCAGGATTATGTGTGGTGGTGGGGGGGCGGGATTATGTGTAGTAATGTGGTGGGGGGGCGGGATTATGTGTGGTGATGTGTTGGGGGGTGGGATTGTGTGGTGATGTGTTGGGGGGCAGAATTATGTGTGGTGGTGGGGGGGCAGGATTTGTGGGGAGTGGGATTGTGTGTGGTAATGGGGTGGGGGGAAGGATTATGTGTGGTGATGTGGTGGGGGGGCGGAGATACTGTGCAGGGGGCAGGATTAGCGAGTAATCATGATGCCTCTTATATATATAGATTTTGTGTAACATATCTCTGTGATTTTAGAGAATGAAAATTCAAAGTTGGAAAATTGTGAAATTTTCAAAATGTTTGCCATATTTCCATTTTTTTCACAAATAATTGCAAGTCATATAAAATAAATTTTACCACTATCATGAAGTACAATATGTCACGAGAATACAATGTCATAATCACCAGGTTCCATGAAAGCATTCCAGAGTTATTACCTTATAAAGGGACAGTTTTCAGAATTGTAAAAATTGGCGTGGTCATTAACATGCAAATCACCCTTGGGGGTAAAGGGGTTAATGAAATGGCACCGGAGTCAGCACATGCACATACCACCTTTTTTTAAGACACTGTGCCTGCAAATTCGCATATACAGTGTCTTCAATGAAATGGTGACGTATATTGTTGTATGCGCACGCATTGACTCCATTGCCATTTTAACCCCTTAATGGCCGCCAATACGCCTTTTAACAGCGGTAGTTAAGGGTACTTAAACCAGTGTATAGCGTCCCCCAGAGTCTGATTTTTTCCTGGGTCTCGGTTGCCGGGGGTAGCCGAGACCACAGAGAACATGATTCGGAGAACCACCCGGGTTGTGATCGACGGTAATTAACCGATAACAGGCGACCGCAAAAAAAAGCGATTTCCCATTTAATTTCTCTGTGGTCCGATGTGATGGTACATCAGAGGACAAAGAAGTAGGGTCCCCGATCCCCCCAGTACCTCCTGGTGCTCCTCAGCCCTCGTACATCCCCCCATGGGCACCACCATTTTCTTCCGATCACTGTTACTAAACGTGTAACGGCAGCCGCAAAAAAAAAGTCTGATGTGCCATTCAATTTCTCTCTCCTCTGATGTGATCGCACATCAGAGGAGAGAGAAAGAGTCCCTGATCCCCCTGGTCCTCCGATCACCCCCCCCCCCGGTACCTGCAGAGTCCCTCCATGGCCCCTTGAAGTCCCCCGTGCCTCCGGCTAATTCCTGGAGAAAATGGCATGTGCAGTGCGCCTGCCGAGATCTGCCGTCCGGGCCCGGCAACAATAGGAAGATTTTTCCTATTGGTTCATTTTGGTCACCGTGATAAAGTCTATCACAGTGATCAAAATAAGAAAATAATAAATAACACCCCCCTTTATCACCCCCTGAGCTATTAAAAAATAAAATAAAGAAAATGTATTTATTTCCATTTTCCAACTAGGGTTACAGTTGGGCTAAAGTGAGTTGGGCTAAAGTTAGGGTTAGGGTTGGGGATAAAGCTAGGGTTAGGGTTGGGGCTAAAGTTAGGGTTAGAGTTGGGATTAGGGTTAGGGTTGGGATCAGAGTTAGGTTTAGGATTAGGGTTATGGTCAGGGTTGGAATTAGGGTTAGGGGTGTATTAGGATTAGTGCTGGGATTAGGGTTAGGTTTGTGGTTAGAGTTGTGGTTAGGATTGGGATTAGAGTTAGAGGTGTGTTGGGGTTAGGGTTTTGATTAGGGGTTATGGTTAGCATTGGTATTAGAGTTAGGGATGTGTTGGGGTTAGGGTTGTGATTAGGGTTATGGTTAGGGTTGCGATTAGGGTAACGGGTGTGTTGAGGTTAGGGTTGTGATTAGGATTATGGATAGGATTGGGATTAGGGGTGTGTTGGTTTTAGGGTTGGAGTTAGAATTGGGGGGTTTCCACTGTTTAGGTATATTCTTGGCTCTCCACACGCGACATGGCATCCGATCTCAATTCCAGCCAATTCTACATTAAAAAAGTCAAATGGCGCTCCTTCTCTTCCAAGCTCTGCCGTGTGCCCAAACAGTGGTTTACCCCCACATATGGGGTATCGGCGTATTTAGGAGAAATTGCACAACAAATTTTGTGGTTCATTTTCTCTTTTCACACTTGTGAAAATAAATAAAAATGGTTCTAAATAAAATGTTTGTAAAAAAAAGTTAAATGTTTTTTTCTTCCACATTGCTTCAGTTCCTGTGAAGCACGTAAAGGGTTAATAAACTTCTTGAATGTGGTTTTGAGCACCTTGAAGGGTGTAGTTTTTAGAATAGTGTCACTTTTGGGTATTTTCTGTCATGTACACCCCTCAATGTGACTTTAAATGTGACGTGGTGCCTAAAAAAATGTTTTTGTAAATTTTGTTGTAAAAATGAGAAATTGCTGGTTAACTTTTAACCCTTATAACTTCCGAACATAAAAAAATTTTGTTTCCAAAATTGTGCTGATGTAAAGTAGACATGTGGGAAATATTATTTATTAACTAGTTTTTTAAATATCTCTCTGATTTAAGGGCATAAAAATTCAAAGTTGGAAAATTGCAAAAACTTAAATTTTTTTGCCATATTTCCATTTTTTTCATAAATAAACGCAAGTAATATCAAAGAATTGTTAGCACTATCATGAAGTACAATATGTCACGAAAAAGTAAACTCTGAATCGGTAGGATCCATTAAAGCGGTCCAGAGTTATAGCCTCATAAAGTGAGAGTGGTCAGAATTGTAAAAATTGGCTTGGTCATTAAGTACCAAATTGGCTCTGTCACTAAGGGGTTAATGTACTACAACATCAACATAGCAGTGTGCATTACTTCAATAAAATGGTTCTAGAGTCAGAGCCTGCGCATACTACACTCTCCAAATTCACAGACACAGTGTCTTAAAAGAAAATGGGCCGGAAATGTACCAATAAAAATGCTCATCACCGGGGCGTAGAACGGATTCAATAGCTAGTACTATTATAAAATTGTATACCTTTTTATCCTTTTATCTTACAGGAATTTGTAAAGCTAACAGTATCAGATACACAGATGAACTACCTCATGATTCTTGTGGGAGACTTTGGCCGAGCAGTGATTGTCAGATTTCTCAATTATTGCTGGTGTTGGGATTTGGAGTCTGGATTTGTAGGTTTATTTAAATTTTGATGAAAAAAAAATCTATCTATCTATCTATCTATCTATCTATCTATCTATCTATCTATCTATCTATCAATGTATGTATGTATCTATCAAGCTATCTATTTGATATCAATCATAGTAAGCGATAGACCTCACTGATTTCAACATAATTCATAAACAATCTAATATTTATTAATTTTAAACTTGTCTTCCCTGTAAAATAATCTCTTTGAATAGTTTTGGTAAGGTACTGAAAGTGAGGAAAATAAGTATTTGATACACTAACTATTTTGCAAGTTTTCCCACCTAAAAAGAATGGAGAGGTCTATAGTTTTTATAATAGGTGCACTTCAACTAAAGAAAAATCCAGAAAATCACATTTTATGATTCTTACACAATTAATTTGCATTTTATTGCATGAAATAAGTATTTGATACAATAGAAAAACAGAAATTACTATTTGGTACAGAAACCTTTGTTTGCAATTACAGAGGTCAGACATTTCCTGTAATTCTCAACCAAGTTTGCACATACTGCAGCAGGGATATTGGCCCACTCCTTTTCACAAATTTTTCAGGTTTCTGGGCTGGTACTGGGCAATATTGAGTTTCAGCTCCTTCCAAAGATTTATATTGTGTTCAGGTCTGGAGACTGGCTAGGCCACTCCAGGACCTTGAAATGCTTCTTACGGAGCCACTCCTTAGTTGCTTTGGCTGTGTGTTTCAAGTCATTCTCAGGCTGGAAGACCCAGTCATGACCCATCTTCAATGCTCTTACTGAGGGAAAGAGGTTGTTGGACAAAATCTCACATTACATGACCCCATCTATCCTTCCTTCAATACAGTGCGGTCGTCCTATCCCCGTTGCAGAAAAGCACCACCAACGTATGATGTTTCCCTCACCATGCTTCACGATTGGGACAGGGTTCTTGTGGTTATACTCATCCTTCTTCTTTCTTCAAATACGGTGAGTTGAGTTGATACCAAAAAGTTCTATTTTGGTATCATCTGACCACATAACTCTCTCCAATGCCTCCTCTGGATCATTCAGATGGTGACTGGAGAACTTCAAATGGACCTAGACATCTTGCGTTTCTTCAATTTTGTGCCAACAGTTTTTGCTTTCTCACCAAACTGCTTGCTTATTGTCCGGTTGTCTTTAGATAGCTCTTTGGTCTTGGATATGGTGGAAAGGTTGGAGAGTACCTGATTGAGTGCATGCACAGGTGTCTTTTATGCAGGTAACAAATTAAAACAGATGCAATTAATACAGGTAATGATTGCAGAGTAGGAGGGCTTCTGAAAGAAAAACAAACAGGTCTCCGAGAGCCAAAATTCTTGCTGGTTAGTAGGTGATCAAATACTTATTTCAAGCAATAAATACATTCTAATTACTTAAAAATCATACAATGTGATTTTCTGATTTTATTTTTAGATTCTGTCTCTCCCAGTAGAAGTGAACCTACAATAAAAATTACAGACCTCTCCATTCTTTGTGCAGTGCCCCAGAGTCCTGGTCGTTGCAGTACTGT
This sequence comes from Ranitomeya variabilis, assembly GCF_051348905.1. Classification (NCBI taxonomy): domain Eukaryota; kingdom Metazoa; phylum Chordata; class Amphibia; order Anura; family Dendrobatidae; genus Ranitomeya; species Ranitomeya variabilis. The sequence goes on along the minus strand of NC_135232.1, from coordinate 384,389,045 downwards.
TGCTCCGCCACTAAGGGGAGTGATGGTACGTCTGATGGCACCTAAGGAGTTCACCTGACCAGGCATCACAGTCACACATTACACGTCACACTCTGGCCACCAGGGGGAGCAAAGGGTTCTATGATTAGGCCACTTCTCACAATCTGGTAAAACTGGGGGCTGGACAGAAAGTTAGTCAGAAGCTGACTGGGTTGGAACCAGGCAACATCCTGTGGCAGAGGGTGTTGCAGGGGAAGATTCAGGGGGGTCCCTGTCAGGGGTGGGATCCTGACAGAGGCCTAGCGAACAGAACATTACGGAACCGCGCCTGCACTTCATTGCATAGGAGTCGTGCCGTAAGATCGAGGCAACATCCTACTGAGGCGCGTAGCCGGTGGCCGGAACGCCGAGGAAGTATTGGGCTCCAAGCATTACTTCAAACAGCGGCAGGACAGTTAATTTTAGGTTGTCTGTCTCACCTAAATCACCTAAGTAGACATAGGGGGCAATTGTGGGAGAGGGGCGACTCTAGGGTCCTGGAAGAACTCCAGGCCTACCTGTCATACGGGTGCATCCTAGCCATATCATCTGGGGGACGGAGAAGAACATCAGAACAGATATGAGTTGTGGGAAATAACATCAGAAACAGACACAACAGTTGTGAGGACTATCCCGTGGTGCTCAGCAGGGAGGTACTACAACACACAGGCGCTAGAAGGAAGGCACTGATTTCCACCTGCAAAGGGAACTCTGCATGTGCCATCGGACCGGCCGGTCTCAGCCAGCCCTATTAGCAGTACTCTGGATTGCGGATCCTGAAGCCTTCAGTAAAGAGGTAAAGAGACTGCAACCCTGTGTCCTCGTTATTCATCGCGACTTGCACCATGCTCCACCACTACATCTTTCATTGGACGCCCCTTAGCAGGGTCAAGGACCGGGTCTAGCCACCGTGACAACTCCAGAACCGAGATAGAGAGGCTCAGTACCGAGTACCCCATGGCCCTGCGTCTGGGGGTGCTCCAACTTGGTGTCACAAACAGGATCTACTTAAGCCTGAATGTCATGTGTGCCTTGGAACTGTGTCCGAATTGTGCTTGAACCATGACTTATTGCAAAGACTGTGTATTGCTACTTGCCGCCAAAAATGCCCACCAAAACCGCCGCCATTACAGCGCTGAGGAGCGCAGAAGAAGAGGGGTGTGGAGTGGGCGTACATGAGCTGGAGAGCGCGAAAGACGATGACCACCCAGTCTAAGTATTTCTGTATCCTGAGGACGTGTCCGTCAGCAGTTGAGACCCGCCTCCTGATCTTCTATGGCGGGCAGATGCCGAAGAAACGAAACTATGACTCAGATGAGGTGGAACCGGAGACCAGAGAAGGCCTACAGAGAAGGATGGCCCCGCACCGACCCCCGTCACCGGAGGACTATTCCGACATGCCCTCGTTGGAGGACCTCGACCCGCGGGAGCAGTCTATGGGGCACCCCATGCCTGAACGGTCCCCAGTCCATACGCCTCCCTCAGGAGAGTGGAGTGGTGCCAGAGGAGTTACCTCGAGTGAAGGTACTCGGTGCCGCGACCCTCAGGGAGGTCACCTCACCTCTGCACCAGACTCGGCTGCTGCTGTAACCACACGCGCTTCAGGGTCCCCGTTGCCTGGCCCCAAAGTACCGGGGGGCCATCACCTCGGGCCCTTCCCTTGGGGAGAATACAGAAACCATCTGATTGCAGAGTTCCAGCGGGAAGTGGAGCGGGAGGTGCGAGGTGAGCTGCTGGAGGGCTCCCTGCCGAAATGGGGCGTTGTGGTTGTCTACCTGCCCCAGGAGGGGAAAGGCTTCATCCAGGAAATTGGAGCGGCCCTGAGAGTCCGCATAACCTGGGTCGAGGTAGAGCCCTGCCTGTGCAGAGATGGTGCAAAGTCCCTCCTGAAACCCGGAGACGTGGTGACGTATCGCCGGCGTCTGAAAGGAAGCAGCTGGTGGGCCCGAGACATGCAGTGCTGTACGGCCGTCCTGGTGGTATCCAGAGCTGAGGGGGAGGAGCTCTCCGCTGAAGCAGCTGCCGCAGCCGCTGCCGCCGCCGGCATCATCCATTGGCCCACACAGACACTCATCGCGGCGCACGATCTGGTCATGCAGAAGACCCAAACCCATGGGGTACACCTGGCACCGAGAGTAGACTTGGAGTCCAGCCTACCTGGGCCGCAGAGGGCCACCTGCCAGGTAAAGCCCCGGTGGAGGCCGCCAGAACAAGAGTAAAATCTCCATGCTCTGCTAATGTATATAGTTCATTAACTGTTCATCTTCTGTGTTTTCAGTTGCTGCTATAACCCGACCAGGGTTAGTTTTTAAAGGGATCCCTTAGTTGACCCGGGATCCCTATTTGTGCCTTTTTGTGTTTTGTTTTGTTCATCAGTGTTTACACGGACTGCTGAATCATGGATGGTGAATGGTTCACGAACTGTAATGTAAATAGTTTGCACCCTCTTAAGGGTGCCCTCTACTGGTTTTACAAAAGAGAGAGCTTTGTGAAGAGACTGTTCCTGAGTACAGCATGGAAGCTCCAGCCTTAAAAGGACTTGCAGATAGAGAGAGTCTGCACTACCTCAAAGAGACTTGGTTCCCTCTTAAAGGGAACGTTCACCAGTTGCACTTAAAGTATAATGTTGCCTTAAAGAAGGTAGATAGTAATAATGTTCATACGTAGAGTAATATGTAGTTAGCTAGATAGTTATAGAGAATGTCTTAATAATGTTACTAGAGAATGAGGACAGGAAAGTAAACCCGTAGGGGTTAGATGGGGAGTCCTCCTGAGAGCCATAGAGAGATGGCTCAGTGATCCTGTACTAAGAAAAGAGGCAGTAGGCCTGGGCAGATAGACAGGCGGTCCTGCATATGACAAATCAGAGAGTAAAAAGAGAAATGTTGCACTTAGAAGAGAAGAAATAAAGAAAAGGTTAATTTATATTTTAGAGTTTTATTGTAAGCCTTTAGTGGGTTTAGCATACACGCCCTTGAAGGAAAAGTTAAATTATTGTTCAGAATTTGCACTTAAGTAGAATACCCGGCTGGGTAATAGGAGTTATTTATAGTATGTTATTTAAAATATTTAACCATGTTTTGTTTGTAACGTTCAAGAGTCCTCACATCCCATAAAGGGAAGCACTGTTATATTTACTTGTTCATTGCATTTCAAAATTTGTATGTCTTTTTGCTGACATGTATTGTCGCTTTCTTCCCAGTCCGGGAGTACTGGATTTAGCTGGGGGGAGTGCAGCACCCCAGAGTCCTGGTCGTTGCAGTACTGTTGCTCCGCCACTAAGGGGAGTGATGGTACATCTGATGGCACCTAAGGAGTTCACCTGACCAGGTATCACAGTCACACATTACACGTCACACTCTGGCCACCAGGGGGAGCAAAGGGTTCTATGATTAGGCACTCCTCACAATCTGGTAAAACTGGGGGCTGGACAGAAAGTTAGTCAGAAGCTGACTGGGTTGGAACCAGGCAACATCCTGTGGCAGAGGGTGTTGCAGGGGAAGATTCAGGGGGGTCCCTGTCAGGGGTGGGATCCTGACAGAGGCCTAGCGAACAGAACAGAACGTAACGGAACTGCGCCTGCACTTCATTGCGGCGGTATCCAAAGAAAGGAAAAGAAGCGAGGTTTATTGTGGAGAAGTGAGAAACGAGATCGCAGCACAAAGGTGATAAAAACCAGTAGGAGTCGTGCCGTAAGATCGAGGCAACATCCTACTGAGGCGCGTAGCCGGTGGCCGGAACGCTGAGGAAGTATTGGGCTCCAAGCATTACTTCAAACAGCGGCAGGACAGTTAATTATAGGTTGGCTGTCTCACCTAAATCACCTAAGCAGACATAGGGGGCAATTGTGGGAGAGGGGCGACTCTAGGGTCCCGGAAGAACTCCAGGCCTACCCGTCATACGGGTGCGTCCTAACCATATCATCTGGGGGATGGAGAAGAACATCAGAACAGATACAAGTTGTGGGAAATAACATCAGAAACAGACACAACAGTTGTGAGGACTATCCCGTGGTGCTCAGCAGGGAGGTACTACAACACACAGGCGCTAGAAGGAAGGCACTGATTTCCACCTGCAAATGGAACTTTGGATGTGCCATCGGACCGGCCGGTCTCAGCCAGCCCTGTTAGCAGTACTCTGGATTGCGGATCCTGAAGCCTTCAGTAAAGAGGTAAAGAGACTGCAACCCTGTGTCCTCGTTATTCATCGCGACTTGCACCACGCTCCACCACTACATCTTTCATTGGACGCCCCTTAGCAGGGTCACGGACCGGGTCTAGCCACCGTGACAACTCCAGAACCGAGACAGAGAGGCCCGGTACCGAGTACCCCACGGTCCTGCGTCTGGGGGCGCTCCATTTGTAGGAGGGAAAACTTGCAAGATGGGCAGTCAATTATTTATTTTTTTCCACTGTATTTATAATCCAAAGAAACTGAGAAACTGTGAATGTTTACAGAAGATATAATTGTGCTACCTGCTCCATTAGGGTATGTTTTCATGTTGTCTTTTTTCAGTTGTATTCCAACTCAAACCTGCCCTAAAGAGCGCTTATTAAATGCTTTAAAGAAAAAACATAAAGCACAGTAATGTCAAAATAGCTTGCTGTGTACATGTTCAGTCCTTTGTTACTTTAACTGGTTCTGTCTTCAAAAGCCATGAAGCGACTACAAAAAGTAACATGTTAATTTTATGAGCTGCCAAATTTTGGAAGCTGCTCACTATTTATGGTTTAAGCTATCAAAAAAGACAGCAGCTGTGAAACTGCTTCAAAAACGACAGAAAAGTTGCCAAAGACAGCGCTTCAGTAAAGAGGTCGCTGGTGTTTTACTGAAGCATCTTTACCTTGAAAAAAACCAGCATGTCCACTAAGTGCCTATACACTAAATCTCTACAAATATGGTTTCAGAATGAGTTATTAGTAGTGTTGAGCGATACCGTCCGATACTTGAAAGTATCGGTATCGGAAAGTATCGGCCGATACCGGCAAAGTATCGGATCCAATCCGATACCGATACCCGATACCAATACAAGTCAATGGGACTCAAGTATCGGATGGTATTCCTGATGGTTCTCAGGGTCTGAAGGAGAGGAAACTCTCCTTCAGGCCCTGGGAACCATATAAATGTGTAAAAGAAAGAATTAAAATAAAAAATATCGCTATACTCACCTGTCCGACGCAGCCGGGACTTCAGCGAGGGAACCGGCAGCGTTGTTTGTTTAAAATTCGCGCTATTACTTGGTTACGTGAATTCCCGGCTTGTGATTGGTCAGGTCGGCCATGTTGCCGGGACGCGGACCAATCACAGCAAGCCGTGACGAAATTACGTCACGGCTTGCTGTGATTGGTCCGCGTCCCGGCAATATGGCCGCCCTGACCAATCACAAGCCGTGACGTCACGGGAGGCTGGACACGCGCTCATTTTAAAATGGGCGCGTGTCCAGCCTCCCGTGACGTCACGGCTTGTGATTGGTTGCGCCGCGGTCAACCAATCACAAGCCGGGAGGCTGGACGCGCTCATTTTAAAATGGGCGCGTGTCCAGCCTCCCGTGACGTCACGGCTTGTGATTGGTCAGGGCGGCCATATTGCCGGGACGCGGACCAATCACAGCAAGCCGTGACGTAACTTCGTCACGGCTTGCTGTGATTGGTCCGCGTCCCGGCAACATGGCCGACCTGACCAATCACAAGCCGGGAATTCACGTAACCAAGTAATAGCGCGAATTTTAAACAAACAACGCTGCCGGTTCCCTCGCTGAAGTCCCGGCTGCGTCGGACAGGTGAGTATAGCGATATTTTTTATTTTAATTCTCTCTTTTACACATTTTAACATTAATGTTGTTGCGATACCCGATATCCGATACCACAAGAGTATCGGAATCCCGGTATCGGAATTCCGATACAGCAAGTATCGGCCGATACCCGATACTTGCAGCATCGGAATGCTCAACACTAGTTATTAGGGATCATTTTCAGAAAATTGTGAAATTTTGTATCCGTAGTCTGAATAATGAAAAATTGTGCTACAGTGGCACTGCAGGTTTCAATGCATGTACAACTTGGTTATAAATTACAATTTCATAACTTGTTAATATTCTTACATTTACAGCCATCTTATGCTGAGTTCGATATAAGTGGAAATGTTCTTGGTCTTATTTTCAATCAAGGCATGATTTGGTAAGTTGAGATTGTGTAAATCAGGACAAAATGAACATTACTTGATGGAAAATCTATTGGGCGTTAGGCTTAATAAGTCCAACAGTTTAATAACATAAGACTACCCATCTACACTCAGCTAAATAGAACATTTTGAAGATACATGTTTAGGATATGAAAGAGAACGAGGATATTTACATATTTGGTGGTCATGCCCTGTCTATCGGGGATGTACTATTATACTGTATACCATATCATGCTATGTAATAATGTAATATATTTCACTCCTTCTTAAAGCTCCATCCTTTAATATTCTAGGTAGAATAAACATCCTTAGCCCTCTAAAAAACTAAGCCTTCTACTGAATAGTATCCACAATCAGGAAATGTGCTAATGCTCCCTAGTAGGGTTGAGCGAAACGGGTCGACCATTTTCAGAAGTCGCCGACTTCTTCCCACTGTGGGATCGGGTCGGCCGTCGGCGATCTTCGCTCCAAAGTCGGGTTTCGTTTTTATATATATATATATATATATATGAAAGAGAACGAGGATATTTACATATTTGGTGGTCATGCCCTGTCTATCGGGGATGTACTATTATACTGTATACCATATCATGCTATGTAATAATGTAATATATTTCACTCCTTCTTAAAGCTCCATCCTTTAATATTCTAGGTAGAATAAACATCCTTAGCCCTCTAAAAAACTAAGCCTTCTACTGAATAGTATCCACAATCAGGAAATGTGCTAATGCTCCCTAGTAGGGTTGAGCGAAACGGGTCGACCATTTTCAGAAGTCGCCGACTTCTTCCCACTGTGGGATCGGGTCGGCCGTCGGCGATCTTAGCTCCAAAGTCGGGTTTCGTTTTTATATATATATATATAGACACATATATATATACTGTATATACCATATATAAATATATTCATGCTCACAAAAATGTCTTAGTGGAATTAGGAATAATAGTTGTAATGCAAAGGATTCAGTTATTTCAAATACAGAGAACATCCGGGACAATCCAACACGGAGATGACTTTATGTGATGCCTCACTGATCTTCTGAGTAAAAGCGCAGTTCATTGTTGCGGGATTTGCTCATTGCTACTCAGCCGAATGCTGGGCACAGTGAGTGTGGTTGGATGACACTTCCTTCTTCAGTACCCTTCCTTTGTTATATGAGTTGAATGTTAAAGGGTCTGGTAGGCACAGGCACCAGTGATCCGAGAGGCGAGCATCCTACACTTCCTCTTCTCCTCCCATACTTTGTCAGCAGGAACTGCTAAGCATAAATATTAATAACAATTTTATTTCTATATAGTATAAACAATTACCATAGGTGTGAAGTCCCCCTCTATGTGCCTACACATATAAATGCCTTAGCGTGTAATGTCTCTAAATGAATCAGAAAAAACTTGCGGGATATTCCAGGCACTGCCAGTGAATGAAGGTGACATCATGTGTTGATATATCTGAGGATGGAGTTGGCTATTATATATACTGTGTATATATATATATATATATATATATATATATATATATATATATATATATATACTAGACTGTGGCCCGATTCTGATGCATCGGGTATTCTAGAACATGCATGTCCCCGTAGTATATGGACAATGATGATTCCAGAATTCGCGGCAGACTGTGCCCGTCGCTGATTGGTCGAGGCAACCTTTATGACATCATCATCGCCATGGCAACCATTATGACATCTACGTCGATACTGTGCCCGTCGCTGATTGGTCGAGGCGAATTCGCGGCAGACTGTGCCCGTCGCTGATTGGTCGAGGCAACCTTTATGACATCATCGTCGCCATGCTGTGCCCGTCGCTGATTGGTCGAGGCCTGGCGGCCTCGACCAATCAGAGACGCGGGATTTCCAAGACAGACAGACAGACAGAAAAACCCTTAGACAATTATATATATAGATATATATATAATTTATTTATTTACAGTATGTTTTCTTTTTTTTTTCTTTTATAGCAACAATTATTGTTAATTATGTAACAGCAATCCTTTCAAATTACCCAACAGGATGGGGACATTTTATGCTCCTGGACTGATCATTGTAAATATACTGCGTCTCCTGTCCTCAATGTACTTGCAGTGCTGGGCAGTAATGAGCAGCAACGTTCCACAGGAAAGAGTATTTAAAGCTTCAAAGTCAAACAATTTCTACATGGCCCTATTATTACTGGTACTGTTCATGAGCTTGTTGCCTGTGGCATACACAATAATGACTATAACCCCATCATTCGACTGTGGTCCTTTCAGGTAACAGATTACCTATCTATCTATATTTATCTATCTCATATGTATACATTATCTCTCTATTATCTATCTATCTATCTATCTATCTATCCATCATCTATTTATCTATCTACTTAGAGCAAATTTGTAAAAAAACAAAATGACACATAGATATAGTTGCCTTTATTACACAGTGTAGGGCATGTGGAGGCATGTGTTAATTCATAGTATTGATGCCTTCAGTGTGAATGTACAATTTTCATAGTCATGAAAATACAGAAAAATCCTTAAATGAGTAGGTGTGTCCAAACTTTTGGTCTGTTCTGTATTTATATATATATATATATATATATATATATATATATATATATATATATATATATATATATACACACATATATACATACATATGATAGAGAGAGAGCGCGTGAGAGAGATGGATGCACAAAGGACTCAATAGTTTAAGTATCATAGCCACAGGCTAATATGCTAAATGCTAATATAAGTCCAGATAATTAGCACGTTATTCAATTTGAACCTGGTGTCCTTTAGAACACAGGATCCATTCTGTCCAATAATCTCAAATAAAGGATATTATATATCAAAGTATAATTACTCAGAAAAAATATATACTGTATACAAGTAAAGTATCATGGTGTAAAATAACATACCAATAAGTGATGAGCTGTTGAGTGTGGCGCCAAACCTGAAGCCTGTTTTGGACCAGACCTTCATCAGGGTCTGACGAATGTCTGGTTCGAAACTCTCAAAGTGCATTAATAATGTACAAACATACAAAAGGGGTCACATAATTAGAAGAGTGACACAACCACAGCTAAATTATAATTGTAAAAGTGGAGTATCAGCATCCTATAGATGATACTGCACATGTCTGTGTGTAAGGGTGTGGACAGCGACTGTCATTTTCAGACCCTTGAACACGACAAGCTCACAAAGTGAATAGTGTCATGCGATTTTGCACATGAATTATAATATGTGAAATGTGAACTATGTCATGCATTTTTAAAAGTGTGTGTGTAGTAATGCACAGTGAGTGTGTGGGTATTATAAAGGTAATGCCTAGTGTGAGTAACGTACACTCCAGCACGAGCATAGGGTAAGCACATGATAAGACATAGTGTCATGGTTGTGGATAGGGTTCCTTCCTTGTCCTCTCGGGGTTAATTTGTAAAGCCTCCTTCTGGATTGGGGAGGGCTATATTTACCCTCCTTCATCTGGGGATCCTTGTCAGTGATACATCTGTCTTGGCTGTGTCTTACTCCCTGGTGTTCTTGCATACTGTTGTCCAGGTAATTTCTTGTGTATGACTCGGTCTGTTTTCTCGTTCTGTGCTTTTGCCTTGTAACTCTGTGCTAATTGTCTGTTTCTGGCTCTGACCTTCGGCTTGGTACTCTCCCTCCTGTCTGCCCCGTTTGTACTGCACTGCTATCTTCGGCTCCCTGACCTTTTTCCTACGCCCCAACCATGCTTACGTCTCACCCTTTTGGCACTACATCGATCTCTCGGCATGACTTCAGCATGTTCAGACTACTCTCCGGCTCTGCCAGTCACCGCCGCCACTCAACGTCTGGCTCCGTCTCCACCCACTCCCCCGGAGGTCTCGTGTTTCAGGTCCTGCGCTCTGGCAGGTAAGCTCACCACAGCGTTCCTTACTCTCACTCTGTCCTTCTGTAACACATGGACCAACTACTGCTGTATGCCTGCAGCAGGGTTTTTTATATTATCACTGACCTAAACATTTAAACTAGATTTTTCACTTTTTCTTTTCTCTTTGGTCATGGATCCACTCCATGCTCTCCCTGAGCAAGTGAATAGCCTCACTCAAGTGATGCAAAAACTATCTGTGGAGCAGCTAACCCTGGCTCAGTCACATTAACAGTTTCAGAGAGAGGTTGTTCTCCTTCTGGGGGTTGGGGTGAGGGTGCCACATATGTTTCCCTAATCTTCCGCGAACCACCTGTTAAGTTGCCTGACACCTTTTCTGGGGATAAAGAATTATTCAGGGTGTTCAAAGAGGGGTGTCAATTTTTTTCTCCCTGCATCCGCACGCCTCTGGGAATAAAAGCTAGAGGGTGGAAATTATTATTTCTTTATTAAAGAGGCCTCCACAGGCTTGGGCTTTTCCTCTCTCTCCCTCCGCTCCAGAATGTATGTCTGTGGATCTGTTTTGTGAGGCGCTTGGACATATTTATGATGAGCCTGATAGAGTGTTTCTGGCTGAGGATATGGTGATGTGTGTGACACAGGGGAAGCACTCAGCAGAGTGGTTTTGTTCCGAGTTCAGACGTTGGGCTTCTGAGATATCCTGGAATGATGCTGCCTTTAAAGGGCGGTTCCGCAGAAGCCTGTCCAACCATTTGCAGGATGCTTTGCCTTGCATCATCTCCCGGATTCCCTGGAGGATGCGATGACCCAGGCTGTCCTTATGGACTGTAGGCTCTGTGTCAGAGGGGTGATTCAGCAGGAAACCCCTTTATACTCCAGCTCAAGGGACACCACTTCACCTACATAACCCATGGAGGTGGGAGCCATCTCGGTCAAAGAGAGAGAGGAGACGTCACAGAGATAATCAGCTGTACTTTTACTGTGGAGCCTCGAGACACTGGAAAAAAGACTGTCCTTCTTGACCCTCCTCATCTAAGATGTCGGGAAATGCCTAAGTCTGGGTAATGATCGAGGAGGTTGCCCAGACTCCCAGGTACAATTTTCCTCATTTGCTAAAATCCTTCTCCAGGTAGAATTGGAGATTGTTGCTGGTCCCGTTTTGACTACCGCTTTTGTTGACTGTGGATCCACCATCAATTTAATTGACTCTCGTATTGTGACTCTTTATAAAGATAGGGACAGTTAGGCTTGAATCCCCCGTCAAAGTGGTGGCTTTTGACTCCATTCCTCTCACCCGAGAGGGAATCTGTTTTGTGTCTGAGGTTTTTTCACTAAGAGTGGGTCCTGCTCATGTGGAAAACATAAGCTGTTTTGTCTTGAATAATTTGCCTGCGGGGCTGGTTCTAGGTATTCCTTGGCTTCAACACCATAACCCCGTTACTAGCTGGGTATCTGGGGAAATTGTCCAGTGGGGGTCCAATTGTACCAGTCTGTATTGCAATTCTGTGCCATTGTTCACCCCTTTAAAATCTGTATCTGTGTCATCTATTGGTATGGAGGGTATTCCGGAGTACCTAAAAGACTTTGAAGATGTGTTTTCCGAAAGCGAGGCTGAGGCACTACCACCTCATAGACCTTTCGATTGTGCCATTGACTTAATTCCTGGGGCTAAAATTCCCAAGGCTCGTTTGTTTAAGCTGTCCGGGTCTGAGCACCCAGTCATGAAGGAGTGCAGTCTATTAGAAGAAAGAAAAAATGCAGCAACACTTCAAAATCCAGTGACGAAAAAACCTTAGTCCTTTATTTCAAGCGAATTGCATGGACAAGGTAATGCAAGCAGGTACAGTGCAGATGGTACAGGCAGAGAAACAGGACTACGGCCGTTTTGCGTTATACACGCTTCCACGGGTCCAGATAGACAAAACAGTATGTCATTTCCTTTTAACCACCACACATATCAATATTTGCATATCATTAAGCAGCACCTGTGTCGATCATTGCTTAAGCTGAAAAGTGAAAAGAGTGCTTATAAAATAAAAAACAGTTTGATAAAAACTATTCATACGAAATGACAAAACCTATTAAAAATAAAAACATATTACGTTGACAGCAGAATTTAACCAGTACCAACCAGATTCTATAAAAAGCATGAAAAGGTAATCTTTCATTTAATCCAAGCAGACCTTGCGCATTAGTGCGAAGGATCCATTTAGCCTCCTGTCTTAGAAGGATTCTATTGTGGTCCCCTCCGCTGGGTGGCAACTTAACAACTTCCAAGCCTGCAAAAAGCAGGCAGCGGGGGTTCGAATCATGTTTTTCTTGGATGTGCTTTATTAATCTGGGTGAGCCTTTGCCTGTAGAGACTGAATGAAAATGTTCTCTAAATCTTGCAAAAACAGAACGTATGGTTTTTCCTATGTAGTAAAATGAACATGGACAGAAAATAATATACACAACGTATTTGGTTTTACAGGTGATTAAATCCCTTATTTTATTATTTTCACCTGTAAAACCAAATACGTTCGAAACTCCGCTGTAGATCTGTAGATCTCTGCAGTTCATCCAGAGTGATTATGGGCCTCTTGGCTGCATCTCTGATCCGTCTTCTCCTTGTTTGAGATGAAAGTTTAGAGGGACATCCGGGTCTTGGTAGATTTGCAGTGGTATGATATTCCTTTCATTTCAATATGATCGCTTGCACAGTGCTCCTTGGGATGTTTAAAGTTTTGGAAATCATTTTGTATCCAAAAGCGGCTTTAAACTTCTCCACAACAGTATCACGTATCTGCCTGTTGTGTTCCTTGGTCTTCATGATGCTCTCTGAGTTTCAAACAGAACCCTGAGACTATCACAGAGCAGGTGCATTTATACGGAGACTTGATTACACACAGGTGGATTATATTTATCATCATTAAGCATTTAGGACAACATTGGATCATTCAGAGATCCACAATGAACTTCTGGAGTGAGTTTGCTGCACTGAAAGTAAAGGGGTCGAATAATATTGCACGCCCCACTTTTCAGTTTTTGAATTTCCACAAAAATTTAAAATAACCAACACATATCGTTGAACTTCACAATTGTGTTCCACTTGTTGATTCTAGACCAAAAAATTACATTTGTTATCTTTATGTTTGAAGCATGATATTTGGGAAAAGGTTGAAAAGTTCGAGGGGGCCGAATACTTTCGCAAGGCACTGTATATTGCGGAGAGTCTCCGCAAAGGGCATATTCACCCTTCTGACTTGCCTGTAGCCGCTGGGAGTTGTTTTCGTTAAGAAAAAAGATGGTGGTTTGCGGCCATCCCTCGACTTTCGGGAACTCAATAAGATTACCGTGAGAAACACATTTCCACTCCCCCTCATTCCAGAACTGTGTAACCAACTCCAGAGGGTGAAATGGTTTTCCAAGCTTGATTTACGGGGGGGGGGGGGGGGGGATATAACCTGGTAGGTGTTAGTGAAGGGGATGATTGGAAAACTGCATTTCTCATGTCTGAAGGACTGTTTGATAACCTGGTCATGCCCTTCGGTCTGACTAACGCTCCTGCTGTCTTTCAAAATTTTATTAATGTCATTTTTTCTGATCTGATTTGGCACTTTGTGTTCATTTATCTTGATGATATTTTAGTTTACTCACCTGATAGTCAATCCCACTTGCACCAAGTGGGAGAAGTGTTCATTCTTTGTACAGGAATTTACTTTTTGAGTTTGATTATTTCTTGTGAGAGCTTTCGCATGGATCCGAAAAAAGTCCAGGCTATTACTGATTGGGATCAACATCATGATTTAAAGGGTTTGCAAGGCTCTCTGGGCTTTTCAAACTACTATCGAAAGTTTATTAAGGGTTTTCACAGGTGGTTAAGCACCTGACTGATCTCACACTTAAGGGGGCTGATGTGAAGAATTGGTCAACTTCTGCGAAAAATTATTTTTTTACTTTAAAAAAGTGTTTTATTTCCGCCCCAGTGTTGGTCCAGCCAGACCCATCTAAACCTTTTATCGTGGAGGTCGACTCTTCTGAAGTGGGAGTGGGGCCAGTGTTGTCCCAGGGTCCCTCTACTCTGACCAACCTCAAACCTTGTGCCTTCTTTTTCAGAAAGTTTTCTTCTGCCGAGAGAAATTATGATGTAGGTAATAGAGAGCTTCTGGTGGTTAAGTTGGCCTCTGAAGAATTGGAGGCATTTTTTGGAGGGGGCTGTTCATCCGGTCACCGTGATCACCGATCACAAAAATTTAGCTTATATTGAGTCTGCTAAACGATTGACCCCCAGACAGGCCCGGTGGTCGCTTTTTTCCCCGATTTCAATTTTCCATTACCTTCTGTCCAGGGTCTAAGAATATTAAAGCAGATGCATTGTCCTGAAGCTTTGATCCGTTGTCTCCTCCTGAACGCCCATCCTACATTCTTCAGCCCGAGGTGGTGGTGACCAAAACCTTGTCTGATTTGGAGAGAGAAATTGAGGCCCAGGCTCTGACTCCCAATAATAAACCAGTGGGGAGATTATTTGTACTGGAACAATTCCATCTTAGATTCCTTTGGGAGTTTCATGAGTCTGTATTGAGTGCTCATCCTGGGATTTCGGCCACTCAGGAGGCAGTTGCTAGGGTGTTCTGGTGGCACTGTTTGGTCGCGGATGTTAAAAGGTTTGTGTCTGCATGTGGGGTTTGTACCCATTCTAAAAATTCTCATTGCTGGCCTGCCGGGGAATTGGTGCCTTTACCAATTCCGGATAGACCATGGACCCATTTGTCCATGGATTTTATCACTAATCTCCCTCCATCCAGGCGTAAGATCCATTGTGTGGGTGGTGGTGGATAGATTTTCCAAACAGGCTCATTTTGTACCTCTGCCCGCTTTACCATCTGCCGAAACCTTGGCCAGGTTGTTTGTGCTGCATTTGGTCCATTTGCATGGTTTGCCTACGAATGTGGTGTCTGACAGAGGTGTGCAGTTTGTGGCCAAGTTTTGGAGGACTTTTTGTAAGAAGTTGGGAATCACTGTCGTCTTCCTCTGCCTATCATCTGGAGTTAATTCCACGGGAATCTCTCCCTTCCTGGTCAACTATGGGTTTAACCCGCATTTTGGGGAGTTTTCTCTCATGGACTCAGGTTGTCCGGGGGCAGAAGGTACTGTGCAATGCTTAAAAGCCCTGTGGGTGGAGGTTCAGCAAAACATAACCAAGGCCCAGGGAAGGTAAACATTTTATGTGGACAAGAGGAGGGGGTCAGGTCCTGCGTTCTCCTCCTGTGTTGGTAGAAGGTAATTTGGAGTATGAGGTAGGGTGCATCGTTGATTCTTGGTGGGTGCACTGGAATCTGCAGTATTTGGTGCACTGGAAAGGGTATGGTCCGGAAGATCGGTCTTGGCTTGTTCAGTGCATGCCGATTGGTTGGTTTGGGCTTTTCATGCCAGGCATCCTGAGAAGCCTGGGGGTCCAGTGGCCCCCAGTTTAGAGGGGGGTACGGTCATGGTTATGGACAGGGTTCCTTCCTTGTCCTATTGGGGTTAATTTGCATAACATTCTTCTGGTTTGGGGAGGACTATATTTACCCGCCTTCATCTGGAGATCATTGTCAGTGATACATCTGTCTTGGCTGTGTGTCTTACCCCCTGGTGTGCTTGCACACTGTTGTCCGATTGCTTTCTTGTGTATGACTCGGTCTGTTTTCTCGTTCTGTGCTTTTGCCATGTGACTCTGTGCTAATTGTCCTGTTTCTGGCTCTGACCTTCAGCTTGGTACTCTAACTTCCCTCCTGTCTGCCCCGCTTGTACTGCACCGCTATCTTAGGCTCACCGACCTTTTTGCTATGTGCCGACCACGCTTATGTCTCACCCTTTTGGCACTACATCGATCTCCCGGCTTGACTTCGGCATGTTCAAACTTCTCTCCTGCTCCACCGGTCACCTTTTTGCAATTTTTAAAATGTAAAAGATGACAATCTTTTTTGCCTAAAATACAAAGGAAATGTGTTATTTTTAACTTGAGGACCTTTAGAGATACATTAATCTTCAACTTGCTTAACTGTTCACAATAACAGTAATTTTGACCAGAGGTGCCCAAATATTTACATGACACTGTTTCTATCTATCTAGTCTGTCATTCTATATATAGGTTTTTTTTCTGCAGTGTGAAGTGCAATAACAAAATCACTATCTATACAGTAACCCAATTAAGACATGCAGACTCATTAGATAAGTTGTAACATTTTGAAGTAATCGAAAATTATCTACTATTGATTTTCAATGTAAACCCCTCCAGAAAGACCAGGCATACTACTAGAGGGTTTTTCCTTTTCCTAGAGGGGTGATCTTATACAAGGCAGTATTATTCATAAGGCTGACTAGGCTGAAGCCTAGGGGCTATTTAGTGTCTAGGAACCTGCCAATTTATTTTGCTGAAGCACTTTATCTGTGCTCTAGGGTTTCAATAGTTAAAAGTTCTTTGCACTCTGCACTATAGCAATGCATGTCACATATACTATCACAGTGCACTAATATATATTTATCACAGTGGACAATGGCGAAATAGTGTAAGAGTTGTGACGTCATGCCTCCTCCTCTATTATTACTCTATTATTACCCCTCCTTAACCAATATAATCTAGTTGTAATTTTTATTCCAGGTTCTTGCATCTTCCCATAGGCCATTGGAACCAACCAAAAACAGTTATTGTTTATACATTTCTTTAAAAAATTGATTGTGAAAAAAGTTTTAAATGAGACCCTCCACATGGATATAGAGTTATGTACTGCAGTCAAATACCTACCATATCTACAAGCTGCAGTAGGGTGAAAGATAGAAGAGGAGTTCAGAATTACCTGAAGTTAATATGGCCCAGATCTTAGGATATGAAAGGCCACCCAACTGTAATTGGTGTGGCTCCAATCCACAGGAACCCCATAAATCAGTAGATCATAAAGTTCAGTTGTTATTTAGGCATATCTGCTCATCAGTACATGCAGTTACAGTACCAGGTGGACACAAGTATTGATGAGGCACTAAGCCTGAATAAACTTTGAAGGCTTTCACTGATTAGAATTATTGGGAATAGACATTCATTGCTCATTCTTGAAAAACTAAGTTGACTTCTGCCCTTATATTTATATGATATTAGTTTAGCTGTAATGTTTGACAATAAGTTTTAGTTTTGATAAAATATGAAAAGTTTGCAAATATTATTTTCGTTTTGAAGTGGAAAAACCAGGATGTATGAAGTTCTTCAAGAAACAATTGAAAAGGACTTTCCATCTTTTATGACCAATTTGTTTGGTTACGTGTCCAATCCTGGGATTGTAATAGCAGCTGTGCTTCTAATGGCGTAAGTTTTTATAAATCCATTATTTATTAAGGGGTGTATTGTCATGGAGTCTTTGTTTTTGTTTATTGCAGAACAGACTAGGATAGTTTTTTGAAGGAAAGACTAGGGTTAGCTTAGTCATTTCTTCGTTACTCTGTAATGCATTGATATGTTATACTGGTAATTTGTAATATTATGAGATTTGTATGTACAAAGTTTATTTTCCAAACAAAAATATTAGACTAAAATAATATTAGTTAATACTTCCTTTAAGGGAATCAATGTAACTTAGCCACTCAGTGACTGAGTCAATTTTGACCTTAACCCCTTCATAACTGGAAGTATTTTCAGTTTTGTGTTTTCATTTTTTGCTCCCATTGTTCCCAGAGCCATTTTTTTATTTTTCAGTCAATATGGCCACATGATGGCTTGTTTTTTGCAGGATGAGTTGCACTTTTCAATGACACCATTGGTTTTACCATGTTGTGTATTAGAAAACGGGAAATTGCAAAAAAAAGTGCAATCCCACACTTGTTTTTTGTTTGGCTTTTTTAATAAGTTCACTAAATGCTAAAACTGACTTGCCATTATGATTCTCTGGGTCATTATAAGTTGATAGACACCAAACATGTCTAGGTTTTTTCTAAGGGGTGAAAACAAACTACAAACTTTGTTAAAAATAAAAAAAAGCGCCATTTTCCGATACCCGTAGCGTCTCCATTTTGCGTGATCTTGGGTTGGGTGAGGGCTTACTTTTTGTGTGCTGAGCTGACATTTTTAATGATCTAATATATAAAGCTGAATGTGTGTGTATGTATGTCCGGGATTGGCATCTGAACCGTCGCAGCTACAGCCACAAAATTTTGCACAGTCACACGTCTGGACCGCGAGAGCGTCATAGGCTATGTTGTGAGGTGAAATTTTAACCCCGCGCTTTCCAATTCACCAAACAATTTTGCCCCTATCTACATAATGGGGAAAAAGTGAAAGGAAAAGTGTTGGAGGCAAATTAACAGCTGCCAGATGTGAACAAGGGGGACTTAAAGAATGAGAGCGATGGCGCCAAAGAGTATATACTGTACAGTTGCTAAGGTGGGGCCCTGACATGGGATAATCACCACACCACCACAGGGATATGAACACACACACAAAATGCGCCACATACTACCACGTGCTCGAACACATATACCACCCTCAGCGCACATTTCACCACACATACACCAACCTCGCCACATAAAAGTCGAAACACAAAAGTCGCCGCTCTAAACTCGCCACGCGCAAAACTCTCCACATGCAAAACTCGCGACACGTGAAAAACTCACCTCATGGAAAACACGCAAAACGTGTACACGCGGAAAAATTGCCACATGCACAAAAGTTGCAACACATGCAAAAGTTGCCTCACACAAAACTTGCACATACTCAAAAGGCACCACACATAAAACTCGCCACGTGCAAAACTCGCCATGCGCAAAACTTGCTGCACACAACTTGCTACACTAACCTGTAACATAACTAAGAAAAATGGGGGCACCACAGTCAATGGGACTCAAACCAAGGCCTGAAAAAATGTCACATATAAACTGAAGAAGAAAGATGGGCCTTATAAATGGGAGTCACCACTCTGTCAATAATGCAGTAAAAAATGTACAGCTTTATTAAACATGTATGCAGGAGACAGACAACACTAAAAACATTTAAAACACCAGCGGGATATACAATATCCCCATACCAGCAAATGGCCCGTAATAGGGCACACAGACCGCACCCCCCTAACAGAGTATAATACACACGCCTACTTGGCTGACAAGAGCCTGAATGGTACAAAATATATAAACAATATATACAGCCTGGCCAGTCCCATACAGTGATCCTGGCAAGCACCCTATGGAAAAAGTACCGCAATTAACACAGATGGTATAATAATGTACAGAGCATAATACAACCCATACAAATGGTGAAAAATATATAATAATAATAATGCAGTGCAAATAAAGAGCAAATAAAGAAATAGGTATACTGACCAAAGTTCACCTAAAATGAGGCCAACCATCTAAAGTCAATCAAATACCAATGAGAAGGAATGGCTACCATGTCCCATAGGTGCCGATATAAGGCAGGGTCAGGCTGGGTAAACCTAAATCAAAGAGGCATGTGTACCCTGAAAGGGAAGGAGGTGCGGACAGCAGGCCTGCTGTCCGCACCTCCTTCCCTTTCAGGGTACACATGCCTCTTTGATTTAGGTTTACCCAGCCTGACCCTGCCTTATATCGGCACCTATGGGACATGGTAGCCATTCCTTCTCATTGGTATTTGATTGACTTTAGATGGTTGGCCTCATTTTAGGTGAACTTTGGTCAGTATACCTATTTCTTTATTTGCTCTTTATTTGCACTGCATTATTATTATTATATATTTTTCACCATTTGTATGGGTTGTATTATGCTCTGTACATTATTATACCATCTGTGTTAATTGCGGTACTTTTTCCATAGGGTGCTTGCCAGGATCACTGTATGGGACTGGCCAGGCTGTATATATTGTTTATATATTTTGTACCATTCAGGCTCTTGTCAGCCAAGTAGGCGTGTGTATTATACTCTGTTAGGGGGGTGCGGTCTGTGTGCCCTATTACGGGCCATTTGCTGGTATGGGGATATTGTATATCCCGCTGGTGTTTTAAATGTTTTTAGTGTTGTCTGTCTCCTGCATACATGTTTAATAAAGCTGTACATTTTTTACTGCATTATTGACAGAGTGGTGACTCCCATTTATAAGGCCCATCTTTCTTCTTCAGTTTATAACTAACCTGTAACATGCAACTCGACACACAAAAAGTTGCTACACGAATGTCGCCACACAAAACTCATCTCACAAAAGTCGCTACATGCATGTCGCCACACGCAACTTAACACACACAACTTGACACACGAAACTCGCCCTAAAACACACACAAGTCTGGTATTATCCTTCAAAAATAAAAAGCTGATTAATAAGCAGACAAACTACAAGAGCAACAAATGTACCATATAGGAATCCGGCAGCTGTCAGTCACATGACCAGTCTATTATGTGTATGTGTGAGCTAATATATACTGCCAGGGGGTGGGCTTACTGTTGGCTGGGGATTTATCAGGCTGCCAATTTAGCTTACAAATACTGAGGTAAAAATACTGAGCAAATAACGTGTGAACGAGGTCTAATACAGGAGGAGATGACATACAGATATATACTATTTACAGGGGAGATGACACACATGTATATACTATATACAGGAGGATATGACACACAGATATATACTATATACAGGAGGAGATGACATACAGGTATATACTATATACAGGAGAGATGACACACAGGTATATACTATATAGAGGAGGAGATGACATACAGGTACATACTACATACAGGAGGAGATGACATACAGGTATATACTATATACAGGAGGAGATGACACACAGGTATATACTATATACAGGAGCAGATTACCTACAGGTATATAGTATATACAGGAGGAGATGACATACAGGTATATACTATATACAGGAGGAGATGACACACAGATATATACTATATATAGGAGGAGATGACACACAGATATATACTATATATAGGTGAGATGACACACAGGTATATACTATATACAGGAGGAGATTACATACAGGTATATACTATATATAGGAGGAGATGACATACAGGTATATACTATATACAGGGGACATGACACCCAGCAGGTATATACTATATACAGGGGAGATGACATACAGGTATATACTATATACAGGAGATGACATACAGGTGTATACTATATATAAGGGAGATGACAAACATGCATATACTGAGGTGAAAATGAGAGGTGTGAGGTGAAAATTAAAAGGTGTGAGTGCAAAATGAGAGGAGTGAGGGAAAATAGTGGAGTGATCGGAAAATGACAGATGTGAGGTCGAAATGACAAGTGTTAGGGGGGAATGAGAGGAGTGAAGGGGAAAATAAGAGGAGTGAGGGGGAAAATGAGAGGTGTGATGGGAGAAAATGAGAGATGTGAGGGGGAAAATGAAAGATGTGATGGGGAAAATGAGAGGCGTGATGGGAAAATAAGAGAAGTGAGGTGCTATAACTAACCACAGATATTTACTATGCCCAGGCAACGCCGGGCTCTTCAGCTAGTAAACTATAAAAAGGATATACCGGTATTAGCTTAGACAGACTCACATAATAATAAAACCTAAAACTGTAATCTTTATTAATAATAGAGAAAAAGACAATAACAGACACAAAGGCCCTAAGCCTGCAAACAAAGTGATTGGATGCTATGTAATATAAAATACCCCTATATGGCCCTAACGGACCCTATTAAACCCTTACTACCAGAGGAGGTTGGCACCATAGCTTGTACGCAAACTGGCGCCCCCGCTCACCGACGGCTGACCCTAGATGCACCCTAATAATCCCTAAATAGGTATAGGGTGCAACTGGTACCAACCAAATGACCTAAAGCCAAAACGTAATGCCATGGTTATAAGAATTGAAGGGGTGATGAGAGTGAACTCGATAAAACGATTTCCTCAAAACCAACACCCTGCTTATAATACCGAGCCACACAACAACAGCAATAAAAAAAAAAAAAACAATAAAAGATAAACCGGATTTTTTTAACTAATTCAGGGGTGGGGGGATGAAAAAAGCCTAAGCTGATCCTCCCTCCATTCACCCTGATATTACTGTCCCTACCTGGCTGCGGAGGTTGGCACCCTATTTTGCGTAGAAGCTAGGGTGCCAACCTCCGCTGGTAGGAAGGGTTTAATAGGGTCCATTAGGGCCATATAGGGGTATTTTATATTACACAGCATCCAATCACTTTGTTTGCAGGCTTAGGGCCTTTGTGTGTGTTATTGTCTTTTTCTATATTATTAATAAAGATTACAGTTGTAGGTATTATTATTATGTGAGTCTGTCTAAGGTAATACCGGTATATCCTTTTTATAGTTTATCATTAAAAATGTCAGCTCAGCACACAAAAAGTAAGCCCTCACCCAACCCAAGATCACGCAAAATGGAGATGCTACGGGTATCGGAAAATGGAGGGATATTTTGGCATTTTCATTTATGACATTTTTTTTATATATGACTTTTTGATCGCATTTTATTCACTTTTTTGAGAGTCACTATGATGAAAAAGCAACATTTTTTAATTTTTTTTAAATTTTTTTACATTGTTCTCCATACGGAAAAAATAACATGCCAGTTTTATAGAGCGGGTCATTCCGGATGGGGCAATACTAATTATGTCTACTTTTTTTTTTTTTTGTCTTATCACAAACGCTGCATTTTGAGTTGTGAAATGGCTTTTCGTGATTTGTGTGCCCTTTTTTTAGTTTGTTTTTTAACAAGTTTTATATAACTTTTTTTTCTTTTTCGCTTAGTCCCACTTTGGGACTTGAACAATTTTTATTTTTATCTCTGGTCTCATGCACTGCAGTACTCATGTACTGCAGTGCATGAGACTATCAGTGTCTCTCTGACTCAACCTTTGAGACCTATCTTATAGCTGGATCTCACAGGCCACTGTACCCTGAGGTCATACATAACCTCAATGTACCCTAGTAACCATCGAGACCAATTCTCATCGCAGGGATCCAGTGGTTACTAAGTGGTTCTTGTCACCCCTGGTAATAACTTAAATATCGCTGTCGCAATTGACAGCAGTATTTAAGTGGTCAATTGGCCCTGATCTGTTGTAAAACCAGCCGGGTCAGATACTGCAGGGTGTCAGCTGTCATGTACAGCCAAGACACACGGGAATTGCTGCCGTGCGACACTATTCCCTTATTCTCCATCGCCATTTTAAAACACAGACACAGTCCTCCTCAATCCATAAAGTCTATTTACACTTGACAGAGTGTTCCCAACAGAGTGTTCCTTGTTTCATAGCACTGACATTGTCTTCCTATAATCTGAAAGAAAGTCTCTAAGTATACTCATAGTAATTTTACCATTTGTATATGACTTGTTGTGTATCACATCGAACTATAGACTGGGTATTAAGTATACTGTTAACTTGAAATTCATTCATTTCCAGTGCCAGTGCACTACCTTTTTGTTCCATAGCTTGAATAGCTTTATGACACTTTTAAAATATAACAATAAAGATTTATTTTTAAATCAGAAAATTTGGAGTTTAAACCTCCTTTCCTCACGTTATCACTCGAGGTGGTGTGTTATTATCTGCTTCTAGCTGCAGCAACCAAAGCTAGTTCCGATCGCAAGTGTTAAATCCCTTAAAAACCATGGTCAGTCTCTGACAGTGGCATTAAGGCATGCAATTTGTTTGATTTGGAATTTTGGTGGTTCATTATCTCTCCCACACCACAATTGTGGTGTATCGATGGCAACCTGTGATCTATATTCTGCAATACTATGTATTATGTACTTGACATAGGAAAAGTCACCAGTTCGGTATGAATAGCTTCTGCATTAGTCGACCTGGCATGTCCACACATCAGATAGACAGTTATTTGAATTTTCATTTTTGGGGTAAGAGAAACCAGTATAAGTGATGTATTTTTTTCATATTAATAATTACTAATAACTTTTTTTTGCAGACTAGCTATATACTATCTTAATGCAATATCAAAGGCATACAAGAACGCTAATATAGAATTCAAGAAGAAAATGCAGAGGGTATGTAATCTATTTGTTCTACATGTTCAGACCCCCCAAGGGGACTATTAAAAAAAATGTAAAGAGCATTATTTTTTCAAAGATAACCTGCCCCCCAGCAACTATAAGTGTTTAAACCTCCCACATTTCTCACAATACAAATAGCAAAATCTTTAAAAAAAAAATATCGTTATCACAGCATGTGTAATTGTCACAACTAATGAAATCTAAAAATCTTTGTTTTATACGGTGAATGTCAGAAAGGGAAAAAGAACCAAAATAGCTGAACCAGATTTTTTTTGTTATATCACCTATAAAATATATATATATATATATATAATACAAACGCATGAAAAAGTTGCATGGATTTCACTTCGTAGAAAGTAAGCCCTCAATACAACTGCATTGCCTAAAAAACATAAAAACTTATGGCTCTCATTTTTCTTTAAGTTTTTAGTTTTTTTATTTAGTAGAAACACTATATAAATTGGAAATCATTATAATCAAACTGACTTGTAGAAAATAGTTATCTGGTCATTATTACCACAGTGTGTGGTAATAACTGCTTCAAGTGTGTTACCTGTAGCAGTAGGCCCTCTGAGACCATCCAGCCTCCATTTCCTTTAAGTCAACTACCCGTGTTATATCCTTAGATTTTTCTGACAATAGTAGTCTACAAAACTGATATTTGTGCCACCTGAGTGTGGCTGAGCATAAAAGCAGGTTGAGCAGGTGCATATGGTTTCAGAGCTCCCAGCACAGCAGGCCTGCACCGATCCCACATCCACCTCATCTTACTGTGACTTTCAAATCAAAGCTGTAAATGCTGGCTCAGCTACCTAGGCATGGAGGAAGGGCCAGACGGTAGACCACACAGTTAACCAGTTCCAGGACCTTGAAGGGACCCAAGTAGCGAGGTGCAAACTTAGTGGACTCAATTCGCCGCCTGATATGTCGCCAGGAGCAAAGGTCGGAGCGGGAGGGCAATGTGCATCGGTGGAGGACCTCATTCTCTCCTTGGAAGCCCGGATGGCATCCTGTGTGTTGTCCCAAATGTCACGTGCCTACACAGCCCAGTCTGCCACCCTGGAATCGGCGGAAGACACGGGCATAGGCACAGGAACCCGCGGATGCTGGCCGTAGTTAAGGAGGAATGGGGTCTGCTCAGTGGAGTCGGCTACGGCGTTGTTCAGCACAAACTCCGCCCATGGTAGCAAGGATGCCCAGTCATCTTGCCTGGCTGAAACAAAATGTCGCAGATATGTGACCACAGTCTGGTTGGCCCTCTCTACCAACCCATTCGTCTCAGGATTGTATGCTGAAGAGAGATTCAGCTCGATGCTGAGTAGACAACAAAGCTCTCTCCAGAACCGAGACGCAAACTGGGGATCCCGGTCACTGACAATTTTGTCCGGCATACCGTGTAGGTGGAAAATGTATTTAAAAAACAACGCTGCCAAGACCTGTGCAGAAGGTAGCCGTGGAAGAAGCACCAAGTGCACAATTTTGGAAAAATGGTCGGTGATTACCCAAATAATGGTGCAGCCACAAGACTTGGGTAAGCCCACCACAAAGTCCATCCCGACCATCTCCCAGGGCCTGTCCGGCACCGGCAGGTGGTAAAGTAACCCAGCTGGCCGTTGTCGAGGGGACTTATTCTTAGCGCAGGAGACACATGCCCGAATATAGTCTCCAACGTCACAGGCCATATGCAGCCACCAGTACATCCTCGCCAGAAGCTCAGATGTCCTTTTGGTCCCAAAGTGTCCACCCACCCTGGATGAGTGAGCCCAAGAGAGACACAAATTTGATGGCACAAAAGTCTTGCCAGGGGAACAGACTCAAGCGAAATTGGAGTCACGGTCCTCAGGCTCTCTGAAGGGACAATTAACCGAGGCTCCTCCTCCACTGATGATACTATGGAGTGGGAGAGAGCATCGGCATGGATGTTCTTCTACCCAGACAGATAATGGAGAGAGAAGTGGATATGAGAGAAGAACAAGGACCATGTAGCCTGGAAAGAATTTAGCTGCTGGGCAGTCTGCAAGTAAACGAAATGTTTGTGGTCGGTATAGACTTGGAAGGGAAAACGAGCCCCCTCCAGGAGGTGTCTCCACTCCGAGAAGGCCAACTTCATAGCTAGAAACTCCCTGTCCCCGATGGAATAATTCCTATCCGCCAGTGTGAAGGTCTTAGAGAAAAAGAAGCAAGGATGCGTCCGAACTTGAGCATCCTTTTGGAATAGGACTGCTCCAGCACTGACAGATGAGGCATCCACCTCCATTATGAAAGGTTTGTCTACATCGGGGCGATGTAGAATGGGAGCGCTAGCAAAGTGGAACTTAATAGAGAGGAAGGCCTTGGAGACCTCCTCGGACCACAATTTGGGATTTACTCCCTTTTTGGTGAGGACAACCAAGGGAGCTACCAAAGTTGAGAAGTGGGGAATGAACTGGTGATAGTAATTAATGAACCCCATAAAGCGCTGCACTGCTTTGAGAGAATGGGGTTCCTGCCAGTCCATCACAGCCTGTAGCTTGGCAGGATCCATAGCCAATCCCTGGGCAGAGATGATATAGCCAAGGAAAGGCAAGGACTCCTGCTCAAACACACACTTCTCCAACTTGGCGTAGAGGGAGTTTGCCCATAGGAGGTCAAAGACTTTGCAAACATCTCTCCGGTGGGAGTCTATATCTGGAGAGTAGATGAGAATATCATCCAGACAGACTACAACCAAGGTGGAGAGCATATCCTGGAAGATATTCATAAAGTCTTGGAAAACGGCAGGAGCATTACAGAGCCCGATGGGCATCACCAGGTATTCATAGTGCCCGTCCCTGGTGTTAAATGCCATCTTCCATTCGTCCCCCTCATGGATACGAAACAGGTTGTAAGCACCCTGCAGATCAAGTTTAGTAAATACCCTTGCTCTCCGCAACCTATCGAATAGCTCTAATATCAGAGGCAGAGAGTATTTGTTCTTAATGGTGATGGCATTAAGACCCCTGTAATCAATGCATGGACGTAGTTCTTCGTTCTTCTTCTGCATGAAGAAGAACCCAGCCCCTGCAGGTGACACTGACTTCCTAATGAATACTCTTGCCAGATTCTCCTGGATGTATTGGGACATCGCCTCCGTCTCCGGGGGAGACAGGGGATAGACTCGACCCCGGGGAGGCTCTGCACCAGGCAAGAGGTCAATAGGACAGTCATAGGGGCGGTGGGGCAGAAGGGTCTCTGCAGCCCTCTTGGAGAATATGTCCACATAGGGCCAATAGTGCTTGGGGAGAGAGGAAAGATCTGCGGGTACTTCAGTAGTAGCAATCTGATCGCACTCCCTCAGACATCTGCCCTCACAAGATTCACTCCATCCCAAAATTCTCCCTGAGGACCACTCTATATGAGGGGAGTGGTAACATAACCAGTGTATCCCTAGCAGAATCTCGTCTATTCCCTTGGGAATGACAAGAAGGGAAATAATCTCCTGATGGGATGGAGACATAGATAATGAAAATGGGATGGTCTGGTGTGTTATTTGTGAGGGCAGTGTCGACCCATTCACCACTCGTACAGTCACCGGCTTGACGAGCATCACCAGGGGTATTGCGTGGTGTTGGGCAAAGGCTGAGGACAAAAAATTCCCCTCTGCCCCAGAATCCATGCAAAGCTCGACTGTAAGAGTGGATGGGCCTATGGTAATTGTCCTCTTGAAGGACAGTTTGGAGGAAAACATCAGTGTCTAGTGTACCTCTTCCTACAACCACTAGACACTGATGTTTTCCTGACTGCTGGGAACATCTGGAGGCAAGATGTCCTGAGTGCTGGCAAACATGACAGACCTTGAGTGCACAAGCGGTCTGGGACTTAGATCCCACTCGTGACACCTCCATGGCCTCATATGACTTGGATGACCAGACCGGAGATTCCAGAGGTTTGGCGAAGGTGGGAGCCAGCCGAAACCTCTGCCTACACTGGGCTCGCTCTAACCTTCACTCCTTAAAACAGAGGTCAATGCGAGTTGATACAGTTATTAGCTCCTCCAGTGTGGCGGGAATCTCCCTGGTGGCCAAAGGGTCCTTCACAGGGTCAGCCAGCCCCCTCCAAAATATTGGGATGAGGGCTTTATCCGGCCACTCCAGCTCAGATGCTAAAGTCCAGAAGTGGACGGCAAAATGGCTGACCATGGATGAGTCCTGGGTCAATGCCAGCAGTTGGAGCAAAGTATCATGGGTGCCTCGAGGTCCTAAAAAGACCTGTTTCAGAGTGCTCAGAAACAACGGAGCACTCTGCACCACATGATCGTTGCGCTCCCACAGCAGCATAGCCCACTCCAATGCCATGTCTGACAGAAGGGATATAATGAATCCCACCTTTGCCCACTCTGTGGGAAATTTGCTGCCAGGAGCTCGAGGTGTATTGCATACTGGCTCACGAATCCCCTACATGACTTGCAACCAGAGTATTTATCAGGCAGCGGAAGGCAGGATAAGGTCGGAACAGGGGTGGCAGTGGACAAACTTGCTGCAGTAACACTAGCAGCCTGAACAGCTACTGCGATAACATTTACAGCTGAGGTTGCATGCTTGAGAGACGCCAACCTGCCCTCCAGCTGCTGGATGAACTGCTGCAGTCGCTGTTTGTCCCCCATTACTAGCCAGACCCTGGAGCTAGTATAATGTTAGGGCTAGAGGAATGCACCAAATAATAAAGAGGTAGATATGAGGTGCGTTCGCAGCCCGGGGTCCACCGTGCAGAGATGGCACCTGCTGCTGAGTAATGGCGGATGGACATTTGCTCACATGTGGGTTAGACTTCACGCCGTGTGAATAGTAGTGAACTCTGTTTCTTCACAGAGCTGCCAAAATTCGCTGTGCCCTGTTAACAGACACAGGGTGCAGCTGCAAAACAATAGTGGGATCCCTATGAATCACCCCCACTGATCTGGTGATTGGACTTGCTCTGACCCTTGGTGGCTTTTGAGCCCGCGCCTGAGGATACCCCAAGTCAGATGCAGAGTCCAAGCAGGAATTCCCATCCTACACTGACAGGCTGTCAGGAAAGCACACTGATTGCGCCCGGTGCCGTATAAGCGGGCACTGCAAAAGGCACTGTAACGTGTGCTAGGTGTGCAGGTAGCTTAAACCATTCACTAACTGTCAACAACAGTAGGAATGGGAATGATTAAGGAGCTTTTATCCATCTACAGTCATTCATCTACACACACATTATCAAGTTTATACTACCGCATGGCCAAGTGAACCTTTTATAGAGGAAGCTCTCCGGGACCTTCCTAGTAGTCCAATAGGAGCTGCTACAGGACCTGAGCATGTGACCCCTGACCTCCAACGAGAGGTCTTCCCTTGGGCATGCCCAGCAGAGGAAAAGCAGGACTTAGTCCCAGGAGCGTCTGCTCACCGCTGAACAGTGGTGGTTACAATGGCTGAGCCTGGAAGGGCAGCAGTAACCAAGCGCACAGTATCTGCATGAGCCAGACGCTGGGACCGATGTCTCTGCTGAGCAGGCTCCACTGCGGCTGGAGAAGAATGGGAGACCACAGCGGAGGTGGTTTGAGATTCCCCCTAAGAAGCAGTGGGAACTCGACACCTAACACCCATCTTCCTATAATGACGTCCTCTTCTTGTATTCCCGCTCCAGTGCAGGTGTACTTTGTCTGCCCTCTTGAGGGCAGAGCAAAGTATTGCAGTGGGCATTCGCTGGGAAAGGTCAGAGAGGCCCGGCACCTGCGGACTGCAGTACTTTGCTCTGCCCTCAACAGGGCAGACAAAGTACGCCTGCACCAGAGCCGCAGCGTGAAGACAAGAAGAGGACGTCATCCTATGAAGATAGGAGGCCCCGGATGGGACCGCTATGCCCATCGGATCAGACCGCCCACCCAGGTGAGTGTAATCTAACCTCTTTTTCTCATCTTTCGGCATACATCAGGGGCTTATCGACAGCATTCCAGAATGCTGTAGATAAGCCCCTGATGCTGGTGGGCTTAGCTCACCTTCGATTTTGGGGGTGACAGGTTCCCTTTAAAGTGTTGTGCATGCATTTGTTTTTGCTTCACATTGACTGTAATGTCGTTCGGCTATGTACGGCTAATATTGAACAAATAAATTGGTGAATGCTGCAAATTTGGCGATCATAAACCGAACCGAACATTGAAATATTTGCCCATCTCTAAATATAATGAGATGTTGACTGTTGGCCAGATCGAGGCACTTGTATCTTTCATTTAAATGGATCGGACATCGAGCATGCATACTGCTACTCCAATCATTCTCTACGTGACTGCCGGGGATAACAGAGAACTGTGTTTGGCTATCCTTGGCAGTCACAAAGAGAATAAATTGGTAATATGCACTCTCAACCACCCAGAGGTGTATCTAGCCTTTCCTGCACCCGGGGCAAAGGATCAGTTCGGCTCTATACAGACACTTGCCCCGTATAGTGCTGCACAAACGTTATAGCCCCATAAGATGCTCTATACAGACACTTGCCCCATTATAGTGCTGCACAAATGTTATGGCCCCATAGATGCTCCATACAGGCACTTGCCCCATATAATGCTGCACAAACGTTATGGCCCCATAGATTCTCCATAAAGGCACTTGCCCCATATAATGCTGCACAAATGTTATGGCCCCATAGAT
Organism: Ranitomeya variabilis; assembly: GCF_051348905.1. Lineage (NCBI taxonomy): Eukaryota > Metazoa > Chordata > Amphibia > Anura > Dendrobatidae > Ranitomeya > Ranitomeya variabilis. Next base: position 384,358,372 of record NC_135232.1, on the reverse strand, counting down.
GCTCCATACAGACACTTGCCCCGTTATAGTGCTGCACAAAACGTTATGGCCCCATAAGATGCTCCGTACAGATATTTGCCCTATTTGCTGTTGCTGCGATAATAAAAAAATCACATACTCACCTCTCCGTCTCTCAGGCCCCCGGCACTTTCAATATTCACCAGCTCCTCATTCCAGCCGCCGCTCCCTCTTCCGCCTCCTCTGCACTGACGTACAGGCAGAGGGCGCGCATTAACTACTTCACCGTGCCCTCTGACCTCAGCGTCACTGCAGAAGATGGAGCGGCGGCTGGAACGAGGAGCAGGTGAATATCGCGCTGCGCTCCCCTTCCCAGTTATACTCACCTGCTCCTGGCGCAGTGCAGTCTCTGCTTCCCCGGCGCTGCTGCTTCTTCCTGTACTGAGCGATCACCGTTACCGCTTATTACAATAATGAATATGCAGCTCCACCCTTATGGGAGGTGGAGCCGCATATTCATTACTGTAATGAGTGGTACCATGTGACCGCTCAGTACAGGAAGAAGCTGGGGCGCCGTGCAGCCAGGGACCGCGCCAGGAGTAGGTGAGTATAATTAGACAGCTGCCGCTGTTGGCCCTGCCAACCCCTGGGTTTGACTCGACGAGGAGCCTACTTGGATTGCCGCATCATCAGGCGGCCCGCTGGCACCCCCCTGTCGGCTGCCCCCGGGGCACATGCCCCGGCTGCCCCCCCCCCCCGGATAAGCCACTGCAACCACCACTGCATTTAAGCAGAGGACAAAAGTGCATCTTTTCTGGTGATCGTTCTAAGTCTCAATGGTCAAACCCATATAGATCAGTAAGTTAGAACCTATCCATAAAAAATTGTGTGCAAATGTACCTATAAGAGTTGATGTTGTTTTGGAGGCAAATATTGATTTGATGTAGATTTCTCTTTTATTCACTCACTTTTCAATTTCTTCCAAGTTAAAATTTAACTATTAACACTTTTGAAAGCATTCTTACTTTGCAGCATTTTTTCCACATCTATCTAAAACTTTTGCAAAACGCCTTACATAAATCTAAAAATAAATGTGCCCTAAACAGCCTAGAGAAAAATAATGAAAAGGCAAAAAATTGCCATTTCTATTGGTCACTCACCACATTTCTGAAAAAAAGTGCAATTTCAGTCAGCTCATGGCACAAAAACATACCCTCACACAATTCTATTGATGGTAAAAATAAAAAAGTTACGGGTCTCAGAAAATGACGACACAACAATATATATATTTTTTTACAATTCTAGAATTTTTTCACCGCTGAAACAATAAAAAAATGGACAAATGTGATATCACCATTTCAGACTGACCTAAAGAATCATGCTGCCAGGTCATTTTTATCACACAATTAATGTCGTAGCAGACAAAATCCAAAAAACAATGGCAGAATTACATTTTTTTTTCAATGTCACTGCAGATGGAATTTTTCCTGTTAACTAGTTTTCTATAGTAAAATAAACGGTATAATTCATAACTATAACTTGCCCCACAAAACATAGTTAAATAAATGAAATATTTATGGCTCTGGGAACAAGGGAAGAAAAAAGCAGAAACACAAAAAATTCTTCCGTCCTTAAGAATAGTACATGCTTTTTTGTTAAAAATGGCAATTATATAGTTGACAGTTACAAAGCTATTAATCTACTTTTTGGGGTCGTTTAATGATTAATATTAAAAATCTTAACTTACTTTAGCTTCTTTTTTTTATGATAAAAATGAATAAATTAATAAAGAAACGGGAGGATGAAAAAAGTAGACGAAACAACACTGAGTCAACAAATGAATTGATGAAAGACTTGGAAGACCTACTGCCTCCTAGTGTGAGATATGGTATAAATAAGGAAATTGAACAAAAAGGTAAGATTCTTAAAATATAAGACTTAGGCCAGTTTCCCACATGGGTGTATTAGAGTGCAAGTACAGATCATGATATAACTAGTCGTAGGTCTCCTGATCCGAACTCATGACATGAGCCTCAAAATTTGCTCAATTCACAGTCCATTAGATACAAAGGAGATAATATAATGGTGTTTTCATGATTGTTTTTTTTTGGTTGGAGTATTTATATGATTTTTGGTCTATTTGTGAGTAATGATGAGGGCAAAGGCAGTGAGTTGTGGAGCATTTGTATAATGTTTGAGAGTTTGGAACTCTTTCATGGTAAATGTTTCCCACTTTTTTTTCACCAGATGATACTTCTCGAAAACCTAATGCAAATAATGAAACTAAACTTGGTAATCCAACTTTACCTCTGAAAAATGGCCCACGGCTGATGGTTACAAAACCACCCATTCAATCACAGCTGATAAAGACAACTTCTACTCAAAAGCTTCAACTTAATACTATAAAACCAAAACCAGGAATAGGTAGAGGACAAACCTCTTGAAATATTTGGTCAAGTATTTTGTATAATATTATTTTGTATTGATTCCTGGTAACATTAATAAATAAAAGTGATATATAGATTTACTAAAATAAAATTTGTGCATTTTTTCGTAATTTTCTTGATGTAACAAGAATAGAGTAGAAATCAGACACAATATAAAGATAAGCTTTTATTTTAAAGTTACTTACAACTACACCAGCTCTAGATAGAAGCCTGTCCTGCTGAATACCACTTTCTTGGAACCCAGTTAGACCTCCACAGTTGCACATGCAATGTATTTGATGCACACGGCTCATGCAATCTGCTGTCTGCCTTTCTGGGATCCACCAAACATGTTTTAGGCCTTAAAGGGAATATGTCAGTAGAATCAAATTTTCTAAGCTGTCTATATGGACATGCAAATTATAGGAAACTGAGTAAAATGGTACCTTAATATCAGTTATCGTATATCTTATTCCAGATGAATCCATGTGTTTCTTAATATGTAAATGAGCTGTTAAAGAGGTTGTCCACTACATTTTATAATGTGAAAAAAGGGGGAAAAGTCAGCTCACCACTTAGAAGACTCCACGCAAGGAAACCTGCAGTACTGCAGTCTATAGAACAAGCGAAAAATTGGGAGAAATCCAGCGTGTCCATCTTTGATAAAATTAGGAATCTTTATGGATAATCCATACAAGTCGCAACAGTGTGCATGGGGTTAAGAGAAAGTGTAAAATGAGCAAATGCGTTTCAGATTGTAATCCTTATTCATAGCATGCGGTAATCACAAAATCTGGTGTTTTATGTCATATCCTGTGCAGTCATATGACTAGAAACCTTCAATCCTGGAACATCTTAATTACAAACTTTTAACCCCTTAACGACTGCCGACACGCTTTTTCAGAGCAGCAAATAAGGGTGCTCAAACCACAGCGCCGCTTTTTAATGGCACTGTGGAGAATCTGTATAGCGCCCCCACCCCGGAGTCGGAATTTCTCTGGGGTCTCGGCTGCCGCAATGGCGACTGCAAAAAAAAAATTCAATTTGCCATTTCATTTCTCTCTCCTTTGATGTGACAGCAAATCAGAGGAGAGAGAAATAGGGTCCCCAATCCCCCCTGGTACCTGCCGGTGTCCCTTGTTCCTCCTACTTCCCCTCACGGCATCCAGCATCTTCTTTCGGTAAGAATATGGTGGGCGTACGTGCAGTGCGCCTGCTGATATCTGCCGGCCGGCACCCAGCAACAATAGGAGATTTTTCCTATTGGTTCATTTTAATCACTGTGATAGACCCTATCACGGTGATAAAAATAAAGAAAATGTAAATAAAAACCCCCTTTATCACCCCCTCAGTTAGGGAAAAAAACAAAATAAAAAATGTATATTTATTTACATTTTTCCATTAGAGTTAGAGTTGGGCTAAAGTGAGTTGAGCTAAAGTTAGGGTTAGGGCTATTGTTAGGCTTAGGGTTGGGATTAGGGTTAGGGTTGGGATTATAGTTAGGGGTGTGTTAGGGTTAGGGCTAAAGTTAGGGTTAGGGTTGGGGCTAAAGTTAGGGTTGGGGCTAAAGTTAGGGTTAGGGATGGGGCTAGAGTTGGGGTTAGTGTTAGGGCTTGGATTACATTAGGGGTGTGGTTAGGGTTCTGGTTAGGGTTGGGATTAGGGTTAGGGTTGGAGTTGGAGTTAGAATTGGGGGGTTTCCACTGTTTAGGCACATCAGGGGCTAGGGGGTTAGGGGCACTCCAAACATGACATGGCATCCGATCTCAATTTCAGCCAATTTTGCGTTGAAAAAGTAAAATGCTGCTCCTTCCCTTCCGAGCTCTGTCGTGCGCACAAACAGTGGTTAACCCCCACATATGGGGTATCGGCGTACGCAGGACAAATTGGACAACAACTTTTGAGGTCCAATTTCTCCTGTTACCCTTGTAAAAATAAAACATTGGAGCTAAAAATCATTTTTTCTGGGAAAAAAATGATTTTTTATTTTCACGGCTCTACGTTATAAACTTTAGTGAAACACTTCGGGGGTTCAATGTTCTCACAACACATCTAGATAAGTTCCTTGGGGGTCTATTTTCCAAAATCGTGTCGCTTGCAGGGATTTTCTACTGTTTAGGCACATCATGGGCTCTGCAAATGCAACATGACAGAAATCCAACTAAAAAAGTGCACCAAGAGAAACCAAGAACATAAAATTGTAGAATTTTATTGTATAAATAGCATAAAAAATACAAACAAAAATGCAAGGGATGTGACAGGGAACTCGCACTTGCACTTGCACTCCCCCGGAAGAAGGCTTGAGCGCCGAAACGCGCGTAGGGGACAGTGGGCTTCACAGGGGCTCCAGGCACGGTCAGGTAAATACGATTATTGCTTCATTTTAAACTTTGATATTCTCCTGGTTGCGGGTTCAGAGGTGGTTTACAGCCCCCCTGCTGCTTGTGTGCTTGCTCCAAGGTGTGTGCCTATATTATAGGTTTGTTTACTTGATTAATCACTTTACACACTATGGAGTAACGTCATTCTATTTGCACTATGTGTGCCTGCTAGTGCCTGGTCTCCCTGTGTCTCTCCACGGTCTGGCTATTTCCCTGTCACATCCCTTGCATTTTTGTTTGTATTTTTTATGCTATTTATACAATAAAATTCTACAATTTTATGTTCTTGGTTTCTCTTGGTGCACTTTTTTAGTTGGATTTCTATTATCATTGCACTGAACCTTTTTGGTACTTTGGCTCCACATCGGTACGTTGGGTGTGTATGTGGATTTTGACCTAGGTCATAGGCTTAAATGCAACATGACGCCCACAGGCCATTCAATCAAAGTCTGTATTCCAAAACATCACTATTTCCCTTCCGAGCCCCGACATGTGCCCAAACAGTAGTTTTCTCCCACTTATGAGGTATCAGCATACTCAGGACAAATTGTACAACAAATTTTGCTGTCCAATTTGTTCTGTTGCCCTTGTGAAAATACAAAATTGGGGGCTAAAAATCATTTTTGTGAAAAAAAAAGGATTTTTTATTTTCACGGCTCTGCGCCATAACATTTTGTGAAAAACTTGGAGGTTAAAAGTTCTCACAACACTCTAAGATAAGTTCCTTGTCTAGATAAGTTCCTGGGGTATAGCTTCCAAAATGGGGTCACTAGTGGGGAGTGTTACGCTGCTGCAATGCAGGTAGGTGCAGGCTCCACTAGATGGCAGTAGAGTGGAAGCTGAACTGCACCTATACAGAGCTGGCCTGTAGTGCAGCAAGATAAAAGCAAGGAAAACACAACAGGCAGTTACAGGACTGTCCAATCATGATATCTTAGGGGAAACCATCCATATAGATATAATAAGCCTGTAAATGGAGCAGTGTAGGACACACTAATGCTTACATAAAGCTAAACAACAAAAAGAAGTAGTGCAATAGTCCAGATATAGAAAAGTCATGAAAAAGTTTATTAGATATAAATACTTGGACAAAAACCATGGACACAATAGTGGGTTAAAAGGTGGCGACAAAAAGCATGGAGCACTAAGAGCAGGACCATGATCCTCATAGTATGAAGCAGGTGCATGGTACTGAATATATCAAACAGATCAAATCCATGCAGAGTTCCCCAACAGTGGCAGTGTAAAATTATAACATATCACATATCAAGCCAGGAACACATGGAGAAATTGCGAAAGAATTTAACATAGAGACCCAAATAGAAAACATACCAGTAATGTAACAGGGAAATCGTGCCATCTCCTACCCACCCCGACGTGTGTTTCGGAGCTATCCTTCTTCAGGGGGGGTGCCATGACAGGGCCATAAAACTATAGCTGCCAGAAGTTAGAGTTAACCAATTCGCACCACTCACCGCACTGATGAGACACGCTGACTGACGCCGGAAAGTACGGGCCCATGCAATCCAGCGCAATGCAGCGGACCGGAAGTGAGGGAGGGAACCCAGATTTTAACAGGGCACGTGCGGAACTACAGCAGCGGCCATGTTAGTTAAGGGCAAATAGGTAAATAGCGCCGCGGATATATATAAAAATACAACAGCTAAAGGACAACAATAAATATTCGTGCATACATATCAGCGATGTAACAAAAGACATGCAATTAAGAAATACATAAGACAAATCATGATATGTAAAACACAATTTATGGTCACTATACTGTGACCGATAATCAACACATATCCATCATTAGGAATAGATAGAGAAAGCAAGAAAAATAGAAAAAATAATCTATAATAATAAACATGTCACAAAATGCTGAGTGTGCACTTACACTATGTTCCAAATTATTATGCAAATTACATTTTTATCGGATTTTCCTAAATGGTTGGTGCAAATGACAGTCAGTCTAATAAAAGTAATCACCCATTAGCGTATACATCGAATTTTATTGAAGAAACCTCCCAATGATAACAGTATAATCTCCAAAATGAATAAAACCTCAGAATGCACTGTTCCAAATTATTAGGCACAGTAGTATTTCTAAACATTTGATATGTTTTACAGAACTGAAAATGCTCATTTGTGGAATTTGCAGCATTAGGAGGTCACATTCACTGAACAAAAAAGCTATTTAACTCCAAAACATCCTAACAGGCCAAGTTACATGTTAACATAGGAACCCTTCTTTGATATCGCCTTCACAATTCTTGCATCCATTGAACTTGTGAGTTTTTGGAGAGGTTCTGCTTGTATTTGATTGCATGAAGTCAGAATAGCCTCCCAGAGCTGCTGTTTTGATGTGAACGGCCTCCCACCCTCATAGATCTTTTGCTTGATGATACTCCAAAGGTTCTCTATAGGGTTGAGGTCAGGGGAAGATGGTGGCCACACCATGAGTTTATCTCCTTTTATGCCCATAGCAGCTGTGAAGAGCGGAACAAAAATGGTTCCCTCAATGAACCAAAAAGAATTTGTGATCAATATTGACCTGTCCATTCAAGGACATTTTAGCTATAGTGTGAAATCCTATTTTTTGTTTGTGAAACTGCCACTTAGGCGAAACTGTACTGTTTTGTTTGTTGTGAAACTATCACATAGCCGAAACTGTTTTTTTTTTGTCTTCTCTTTTCTCTCTTTGTTTAAACAAGCAAAACTTGTATAACCACTGAAACTACCTGTACAACTATATAAAGAGGGGATAGCACCTTGAAGGCAGGCGTGCTTCGGAGGCTTCCCAGTGATATACTATACGAGACGTGTCTTGTGTATTATTTCTGGTGATTCCCCACTTCCAAAGGCTCCTCCGACTGAGTGTGGTCCCGACATTTCCTGGCGCCTGAACAGGGACCCGAGGTCTGTGTACTCCTTCAAGAACACCGGCAGAATACGAACGAAAAGAGAATCTGGGATAATGGACGGCAGATGAATAAAAACCTGGCCAGGTAAGAGACACTGTTAGATCTCTTATATCTGCCCTGCACTGTCCGTAAGATTTTCTGTGTCGTGTCCTTTAGCGGGTAGTTCTAGTAGAGGAGGATACCTATAGCTCGGGTTCTTGAACTACTTAGGAATTGACCACCTCACGGAGTACGGCATTGAATGAGAGTGAATGTGAATAGAAGGTGTGTGGAAGTTGGGAATAGCCCTATAAGCCGCCCAGGGTGTTGAAACAGAAGAAGTGACTGTCCCACTGGGCAACGTGGTTGCGTCCTTTCGGGGAGACCTCCGCGCCTATGTTCAATCTCTGATCCTGTCTTTGACGAAAACCTGGTGACGGATAAGTGTATGATAGTATGAGCCCAGGACAGATAAATTAGCCTGGGACAAGATACGTTGTATTTTGATCCTCTGTCTGGTTGCATTTGTGTTGTTTGCTATAGGTGTAGGAATCAGGATTTTCTTACATCAACACGGTACGCAGAAGCCGTTAAACATCCTAGCTCCTTAGGAAGAAGGTAACGAGGTATTCTCATACCCAAATGCCACCTAGGGCAAGAAAAGAAAAAAGCTCAGGATAAGAAAATGGGGAATAAGCAAACAAAGTCGGAACCAGAAGAATTAGATATCTATACTATCATAAAGGAGAGAAGTGGTGAAGATGCCACTAAGGGGCTGAGAAAGATTTTTAGTAAGTTTGGAGTTACTAAGGCAGAAGCCTTTAGTAGAAAAAAATGGGAAGGAATTCAGGAAAAAAAAAAAAGGCATAATCAGAGACAAGAAATGGATAGATCAGATCCAAGCGTTGATTGATGTCTCTAGGGTAGCAGAAAAAGAGGGATGGACATATAATCAACAGAATAAAAAGTGGTGTATTAGACCCGCAGGCTATGGAGAAAAACAAAATGTGGAATATAAGAACACCCCACCCCCATACCTTAACCCACATGCCCCATCTTTTCTCCAAACACCACCTCAAAGTTTTGCCGGACCAGGAGGATGGGTATGTCCGCACTGTGGACAACAAAATCCAGACTGGAGAAATGATTGCCTAGCCTGTGGTACACCTAGACATGGCGCTGTACTTGCCCCTGTTAGGGTAGTACCAAGACCCTTTAGGGAACCTGGTGCTGACGGAGTAATGGGAACTAGATATCACCAAACTCGACAATATTTCCCTTGGTCCCCCGCTGAAGGCATGTCTCTCTTGCATAACGCACCAGATCCCACCCAGTGTCCAGTTAGATTTGCACAATATATACAGCAAATTATGCAGACTCACGCTGGAGTTTGGGCAGATGGAGAAGAATTATGTAGAATGAAAATGACTCCTGGACTCTTCCAGGAGCTATTAGCAAATCTACAGGTACATAGGCCCCAGGCAGGAGATGGTGCCTTACAAACGATAGAATCAGGTACGCAATTTGTAGATCACTTAATGGTTTTCATGAGGGAAAAACAGAGGCAGAGAGGAACAACGGGAGTGGTGGCTCAGAAATCTGGACAATCAGTAGACGAATATTATCTAAGTGTAGAAAATAATTTCAGAGATGAAGGCATGGATCTAACCGCTTCAGGAATGATGAGGTTAGTTACAAAAACCTTTATAGATGGATTGTCTCCAAAAGTGAAGGAAAAGCTTAAGGCCGCAACCCCTGATTGGAGAACCTTGGAAGACCCACACCTGGCTAGACAGAAAGCTGTAGGGATAGAAATGGACTTAAGAGAAAATTCTAAGCCAGTAAGAATTGCACAGGCTAATACTGGCTCTGCTAATCAAAAGTTTACTTGTCATTACTGTAAGAAGCCAGGACATTTCCAAAGGGAATGTAGGAAGAGAAAAGCAGATATAGATTCAGGAACCTTTGTACCCAAAAATAGGATAAATAACCCAGCGCCTGATCAAACAGACAGCTCAGAATGACTGAAGGTTATGCAGGTCTCTCTTCCTTCTAGAAGACCAATAATACAAGTTGAGGTTGAGGGTAAAAATGTACCTTTTCTGATAGATACGGGAGCAACATCCTCCATTTTAAATCAAGACTTTTTACCATATCCTGACAATATATCCTCAAAGGTAACATATGCAGAAGGGTATGATGGTAAAATTCAGGTGTTGCCCTTTACAAAACCTTTAAATGTGAGCTTTGGCCCTAAAACCTTTGTATCCAAATTTTTATTTGCTAAAGGTGCACCTACCTGCTTGCTGGGTACTGATGTCTTAAGTAAAATGCACGCAAACATCCATTTTAGAGAAAATGGCACAGTTAGGCTGACCATCCCTGAAGATGCAGAAACTCTGGAACCATATGTTAGAATACAGGCAATGGAGGATTTTCCCGAAATTTACACTCAACAAGCAAAAATTGACTTGTCTCGGGTTCCTGACAGCCTATGGGCAAAAGGAGACACTGATGTAGGATTCTTATCAGTAGCTCCTATACTGTTAGAAACTGCCCCGGGAACCATTTTACCTCAGCTTAGGCAATACCCCATCAGCGCCCAGCAAGAACTGGCGATTTCTCAACAAATTCAGGATTATGTGTTACAAGGTGTTTTGGTAGAAATCAGGTCACCCGCCAATACACCCTTATATCCTGTTAAAAAGAAAGTTTCCTCCAAAGAAACTATGGTGAAATATCGCATGGTGCACGACCTACGGGAAATCAATAAGGTTTTGGCACCGGTCACCCCTGTGGTACCGAATCCTCATACCTTACTGTCTCAAATTCCCAGCACTGCTGCATATTTTACGGTAATTGACTTATCAAACGCATTTTTTTCTGTGCCACTACATAAGAACTGTTGGCATTTGTTTGCCTTTACATTCAAGGGTAAACAATTAGCATGGACAAGATTGCCACAAGGTATGGTACACTCACCAACTTTGTACTCTGAAGCAATGCAGACCGTGCTAAAAAATTTCACCCCAGAACCAGGAGTAGTCATTCTACAGTATGTAGATGACTTACTTATTTGTTGCCCTGATGAGCAGACGGCAGTTACCTCAACTGTTAATTTCTTAATTTTCCTAGCGCAAGAAGGCTGTAAAGTAAATAGACAGAAACTCCAGGCTTGTCAACAAACAGTCGTGTTCTTAGGTCACTGCATATCACAGGGCATCAGACACCTCACACCTCAACGTACGGAAGCCATACGTAACATGCTTGAACCCAGGAATCACAAACAGCTGCGTGCTTTCCTGGGTATTGTTTCACACTGTAGACAGTGGATCATACATGCAAGTCAACTCATGCAGTCTTTATATGACTGTATTGCCAACACGCCATATTCACTCAGTGAAGAGGCTAAACAGTCATTTTCCTCTTTGAAAACAGCACTGGTATCAGCTCCGGCTTTGGGACTCCCAGACTACACTAAACCTTTTCAATTGATGGCAGCTGAGATATCCTCACATGCTACAGGGGTGCTCACACAAAAACATGGAAACAAACAGAGACCTGTGGCATACATATCAGCTCATCTGGACCCTGTAGCTAGAGCCGCACCCTCTTGTGTAAGAGTAGTAGCCGCAATTTCACTGTTATTAGATAAAGCTTCTGAGATTGTTCTTGATCACCCACTTCTAGTTCAGACCACTCATGATGTACATGGCATTCTTAACCAGGTCCAACCTAAACATATTTCAATGGCCAGACACCTCAGTCTCCAATGTTCCCTACTACTGCCGCCCAACATTTCCTTTGCCAGGGTTCAGACTCTTAATCTCGCGTCTTTGCTCCCTTTAGAGTCTGAGGGGGGTACCATACCTGAGGAAACTGCACTCTCCAACTCCTTTGACCCATCAGAGTCAATGCATGATTGTGTACAATTAATGGAACAAGAGACTCAGGGCTTACGTAATGTACGTGACAAGCCACTCTGTAATGCTACATTTGAACTTTTCATAGATGGCAGTAGATATGCAGATATGAATGGACAATTTCATACAGGTTATGCGGTAGTAACTCAGCATGAAGTGCTGAAAGCAGAACCTCTCCCTGCTAATCAGTCTGCACAAGAAGCAGAACTTACGGCATTAGTTGAAGCTCTAAAAATAGCCAAAGATCAGACAGCAAACATATACACTGATTCTAGATATGCACATGGCATTATTTTCGATTTTGGCGTAATATGGAGAGCCAGAGGTTATATGACTGCTTCAGGCCAACCTGTTAAACATGCCTCCCTCATTAGACAGATTCTGGAGGCAGCACAAGAAACTAAAGAAATAGCGGAGATAAAGGTAGCTGCACATGTGAGACTCGACACCGAGGAAGCCAGGGGTAATGATAAAGCCGACAAAGCAGCAAAACAGGCAGCACGTAAACCCTTACATCATGCCCACACACTAGATAGCTCTGAAGATGATGAGGAGAGATTGAAGGAAGCTCAGAAACAGGTAGACGACGAAGAACGAGGGCAGTGGCAGAAAAAAGGGGCAGAAGATCAGCAAGGATTATGGAAAAAAGGAACTTTGTTGTGTTTACCCAGAACCTGGTACCCCGCAGTGGCGAGTGACCTCCACCTACCTACGCATGTATCGGCAAACGGTATGACGCTCAAGGTAAAAGAAAGGTGGTTGGCTCCAGGCTTTGGTAATTTCGCTCGGAACATGTGTGCTGCATGCGCTATATGCCTGGCACACAATCCAGGTCAGACCATTAAAACCCCAACCAAGCATCATGTAAGACCACTGTATCCCTTTCAAAGACTCCAGATCGACTACATCCAGCTTCCTAGGTACAATGGATACGAATATGTGCTTGTGTGTGTGGACATGTTCTCAGGGTGGCCAGAGGCTTATCCAGTTCGTAAAGCCTCAGCAAAAACTACTGCCATTAAAATAGCACATGAACTGATACCCCGTTACGGCATGCCTGAGGTGATCGAGTCAGATAGGGGTACCCATTTTACTGGAGAAATATTCCAGAATGTTATGAAAATGTTGGGAGTAGAAAACCAGTTTCACACTCCGTATCACCCACAGAGTTCAGGTAAAGTGGAAAGATTAAATGGAACAATAAAATTAAAAATCCAGAAGGCCATGGCAGAAACAGGAAAGCCTTGGACCGAGTGTCTACCACTTGCCCTGTATTCCATCCGAAACGCCCCAAGGGGGAAGGCTAAGCTGTCACCACATGAGATTCTTTTTGGTAGAGCAGCAAATTTGGGTTGTTATTTTCCACAACAACTGATGTTGAATACTGAGACTTTAACTGCTTATGTACAAGAATTACAAAAACGTTTAACTAAAGTGCATTCGCAAGTTTTTGCTTCCCTTCCAGATCCAGAAAATCTCGAAGGAGGCCACAAGTTGGAACCTGGTGATCAAATCTACGTGAAAAGACACACCAGAAAGACTCTGGAACCGAGATTTGACGGACCTTTCCAAGTCCTGTTAACAACTCCAACAGCAGTCAAGCTTGAAGGAAAGGCATCATGGATACATGCAAGCCATTGCAAAAAAGCAGTATAAGACTCATGATATTGATGTTAATAATGTTAACCTCAACGGAGGCATGGGAAAGATTGAATTCTCTAGCCCCTTTGAACAATAGATTCGTACAACATCATAGAAAATTAGTGCATGATTTGTTAAATAATACGCAACCCCTGGCAGATTGTTGGATCTGTATCCATTCACCAGTATCAGCCACAAGTATACCTTTTCTAGCAGTTCCCGTGTCAGCTGAAGAAATATTCGCTTGGCCTAATTGTTCAGACAACCTGGCCAACAACCAACCTGGCAATACTAGACTATGGAATACTACAATCGCCATACCAGTTGTGGGATGGGTAGAATTTCCTTGGTGGCAGGGCAATCTTACAGGAAAAATAGGCAACTTACAATATTTAGCACTCAGAGGAGGAGCATGGGTACCTAGGAATAAGACTGGATTAACTGATTTAGGACAGGTCCCCACTGAAAATCTACAGCTCAGTTTCAGTACAACCACCCCTTCCTCTGATGCTTTCAAACCTACAGTATTGGAAAGGTACATACATAATAGAAAATGGGAACATTCCGAGTTGTTCCCCCAAGGTGATGCAAACAGTTGTACAAATAAGCCGGGGAACCTGGTTTGTAATGAATCCGATGAGTATGTCAACGGAATGCATGTATGTGGGAATCCCGCAGCCGGGTACTGTAGCCCCTTGGGACAAAAACCCTCTTGGTGTATGCTTCAGAATGTATCTAGTTTTGTGGACGTGGCTCACAGATTGGTATTGCAGCACTCAGCTTTGTGGGATCTGCCTGAGGGTACATTTTGGATATGCGGAGAAGGAGCATATAAATGGCTTCCCGTAGGTATAAAGGGTACTTGTACATTAGGACGCCTAACCCCGGCTACTTTCATAATTTCGAACAAACAAGTGAATATGCAAGCCGTGCCCAAGCACACACTGTATAATAGAGCTGCAGATAACTCACCACGTCCCTCGGGGAGGCCACATATAGTACAAATGGGAATTCCCAACAAAATTGCTAGTACCATTTTTATTTATCCTATGTTAACACAGATGTGGGATAAATTAGTTAGAGCCACGGATTATCTAGATGACCAGATTTGGGATATATTGGACATATTAAATACTAGTATAGCTGTACAGAATCAGCTTATAATAGTCACTAACCAACATACCCTGGTATTGGATTACCTAACTGCCTCACAAGGGGGTATGTGTCAAATCATCGGACCCACCTGCTGTCATTATATAGACCCGAATAGTACTATGAGTATGAGATTTAAATTAGAAGACGTACAACGACTCAGGGATCAGTATGACAAAGACAATGACCAAAATAAGGATAGCTGGTGGTCAGATACCTTTTCTTAACCCGGCCAATTGGTTCAGGGGGATCGGTGGGTGGGTTACCGGGATTATGCAAAGCCTAATACATACAGTAATAGTTATTGTAATTATATATGTATTATTCAAGGTTGTACTCAAGGGTATCTCGGTATGCACAAATAAATTTTGTGTAATGGATGCGAGAATATAAAGTTTTTTTTTTTGTTTTTTTTTGTGTTTTGTAATATCACAAAAAGAATGACTAAAATAATCGTCTATATGACAAGGTTTTGAATGGAATATGTCAAAGGGGGGATTGTGAAGAGCGGAACAAAAATGGTTCCCTCAATGAACCAAAAAGAATTTGTGATCAATATTGACCTGTCCATTCAAGGACATTTTAGCTATAGTGTGAAATCCTATTTTTTGTTTGTGAAACTGCCACTTAGGCGAAACTGTACTGTTTTGTTTGTTGTGAAACTATCACATAGCCGAAACTGTTTTTTTTTGTCTTCTCTTTTCTCTCTTTGTTTAAACAAGCAAAACTTGTATAACCACTGAAACTACCTGTACAACTATATAAAGAGGGGATAGCACCTTGAAGGCAGGCGTGCTTCAGAGGCTTCCCAGTGATATACTATACGAGACGTGTCTTGTGTATTATTTCAGGTGATTCCCCACTTCCAAAGGCTGCTCTGACTGAGTGTGGTCCCGACACAGCCAATGACTCAGAGGTATTTTTGCAGCATAAGATGGTGCATTGTCATGCATGAAGATGATTTTGCTCCTGAAGGCACGTTTCTGCTTTTTATACCATGGAAGAAAGTTGTCAGTCAGAAACTCTATATACTTTGCAGAGGTCATTTTCACAACTTCAGGAACCTTAAAGGGCCCCACCAGCTGTTTCTCCATGATTCCAGCCCAAAACATGACTCCTCCACCTCCTTGCTGACGTTGCAGCCTTGTTGGGACATGGTGGCCATTCACCAACCATCCACTACTCCATCCATCTGGACCATCCAGGGTTGCTCAACACTTATCAGTAAACAAGACTGTTTGGAAATTAGTCTTCATGTATGTGTGGGCCCAATACAACCATTTCTGCTTATGAACACTGTTTAAGGGTGGCTAAATAGTAGGTTTATGCACCACAGCAAGCCTTTGAAGGATCCTACACCTTGAGGTTCGAGGGACTCCAGAGGCACCAGCAGCTTCAAATATATGTTTGCTGGTTTGTAATGGCTTTTTAGCAGCTGCTCTCATAATCCGATGAACTTGCCTGGCAGAAATCTTCCTCATTATGCCTTTATCAGCACAAACACATTTGTGCTCAGATACAGCCACAAATCTCTTAACACTACGATGATCACGCTTAAGTTTTCGGGAAATTTCTAATGTTTTCATCCCTTCACCAAGGCATTGCACTATTTGATGCTTTTTCAGCAGCAGAGAGATCCTTTTTCTTTCCCATGTTACTTGAAAACTGTGACCTGCTTAATAATGTGGAACATAATTTTTAAGTAGTTTTCCTTTAATTAGAATCACCTGGAAAACCAATTATCACATGTGTTTAAGATTGATTTTAGTGATCCATTGAGCCCTGAGACACAATACCATCCATGAGTTTATTTGAAAAACAAAACAATTAAATCTTTATGACACTTAAATCCAATTTGCATAATAATTTGGAACACAGTGTATATGTATGTATATCACACCAGATATAAAGAATATAAAAAAAAATTAAATAAACTAAACAAAAGTAAAGATGGCAAAAAAAACCAAAGAAAACAAGCAATCACAAACGACAGCATATGGCAAATCACAGGCATACAATATAATGCATGGAAAAATATCTCTAATGTATATATACACAAATGTATATATATAAATATGATGTAAATGACAAGATTGTCACAGATTCATCCAACGACGAGGAGATTCCATTGTAGCCAACATGTAGGTGTCATGGCCAAAGACAAACAGAATACTACAAGCAAAAAGAAAGAAGATAAAATTAAAATCCAAAACTAAAAAACAACCATGCGGATGTCGACACATTACTAAACAACCAAAGGACTAAAAGAAGGGAGCAAATAAAAGACATTCATTAAGACCAAAAGAATGAACCGTATTTAGTTGTCAAATCCATCTCATCTCCAGTCTCCCCAAACGTTTGGACAAACTGCTGCAGTGCAGCAGTAAGGCTACCACAAGTGGCAGCAGAAAGTCAAACAAGCTGAGTCAAATCCTATACTGTAGAGCAGTATCAAAGGAATAAGCAAACTCACGGTCAGAGACAAGCCAGAGACTCAGTAACGGTCAAGAGCGGATAAGCCAAAAGACAGAAACAGGTCAGGATACTTGCCAAGTCAAAACCAGGGAGTCAGCACACTAACGGGAAACGGAGTCAAAACGGGAATAGGGGAAAACAAGAGACGTGTTCAGGCAGCAATGCAGCAGGACAGTTCAGAGCAATCAGAGTCAGCTACAGCAGCACTAGGCAAAAACTATAACTGACATCGCCTGCAGAAAGCAGCGGCGATAAATAGCCAAACTGAACCCAGACGGAGGCTGAGAAAGGTTAACTCTTGGCATGACCAGACCGAGAAAAAGGGAAAACAGGGGTCAAAACCCAGATTATGACAGTACCCTGCTCTCAATGGGGGCCACAGGACCCCCAAGTTTCCCAGGATACCGCACATGAAACACCAGAACCAATAGATCGGCATGAACCGATCGTGCTGGGACCCAGGATCAATCCTCAGGACCGTAACCCCTCCAATGCACCAAATACTGCAGCAAACAGCGGTCCATGCGCGAATCCACAATCCTTTCCCCCTCATACTCCATCTGCCCATCCACAGAAACCAGAGGCAGAGGGGATGGAGACCCATCAAAGGAAGGTACAAATGGCTTCAGAAGAGACTTATGGAACACATAGGGGACCCAAAGAGACGGAGATAAACATAAGCGAAAGGCACCTGGATTGACAACCTCAATTACCTCATAAGGACACATAAACCTTGTAGGCCGGTGGACCACTTTTTTTGCTGTCTGATACTCTAATTATATATAGCACTATTTAGCATAAAAAATATAAAGAGGCCACATATTTTCCAGTGTGGAATTTCCGTGACAGCCCTCATATATCAGCATGCTCCCAGTTTGAGCATTGTAGGCCGGTGGACCATTTTTTGCAGTCTGTTATTCTAATTATATACAGCACTATTTAGCATAAAAAATATAAAAAGGCCACATATTTGCAGTGTGGTATTTCCGTGACAGCCCTCACATATCTGCGTGCTCCAAGTTTGGGTATTGTAGGCCAGTGGACAACTTTTTTTGCTGTCTGTTACTCTAATTATATACAGCACTATTTAGCATACAAAATATGAAAATGTCACATTTTTGCCAGTGTGGTATTCCCGAGACAGCCATTGCATATCTGCATGCTCCAAGTTTGGGCATTGTAGACCGGTGGACCACTTCTTTTGCTGCCTGTTACTCTAATTATATACAGCACTATTTAGCTTAAAAAAATAAAAAGGCTACATATTTACAAGTGTGGTATTTCAGTGACAGCCCTAATATATCTGCATGCTCCAAGTTTGGGCATTTTAGGCCTTTTGCCACTGTTTTTGCCATCTGTTACTCTAATTATATACAGCACTACTTGGCATTTTTTTTAAAAAAACAAGCCACATATTTGCCAGTGTTTTATTTCCGTGACAGCCCTCATATATCTGCGTGCTCCAAGTTTGGGCATTGTAGGCCGGTGGACCACTTTTTTTGCTGTCTGTTACTCTAATTTTATAAAGTAATATTTAGCATAAAAAAAATACAGGCCACATATTTGCCAGTGTGGTATTTCCGTGACAGCCCTCATATATCTGCGTGCTCCAAGTTTGGGCATTGTAGGCTGGTGGACAACTTTATTTGCTGTCTGTTACTGTAATTATTTACAGCACTATTTAGCATGGAAAATATCAAAAGGCCACACTTTTGCCAGTGTGGTATTTCAGTGACAGCCCTGATTTATATGCATGCTCCAAGTTTGGGCATTGTAGACCGGTGGACGACTTTTTTTGCTGTCTGTTACTCTAATTATATACAGCACTATTTAGCCTTAAAACTATAAAAAGGCCACATATTTGCCAGGGTGGCATTTCCGTGACAGCCCTCATACATCTGCGTGCTCTAAGTTTGGCCATTTTAGGCTGTTTTGCCACTTTCTTTGCTGTCTGTTACTCTAATTATGTACAGCACTATTTAGCATAAAAAATATAAAAAGGCCACTTATTTGCCAGTGTGGTTTTTCCTTGACAGCCCTCATATATCTACGTGCTCCAAGTTGGGCATTGTGGGCCGGTGGACCACTTATTTTGCTGTCTGTTATTCTACTTATATACAGCACTCTTTTGCATAAATTAGCTTCACAAAAAGGCCCCCCAAAATTGAATACTGTCTGTTTTGTCAGGCTGAGGTGAAAGTGAGCAACAATAAAGACCCACATCTTCTCACTCGACATTCCTGTCCCAGTTTCTAGGGGACCGCAGCACACCACTATTGAAGCCAGAGCAGTGTGAAACAGTTGTTGGTTATATAGCGGATAATGCTTCAAATCACTTAGCCACCACCACCACCACTATGTCTTCCACATGGTCAACTCTGAGTAGCCGTAAGTGTGGCCCAGATATTCCTCACCCTATTCCTCCTTCCTCCCACCATGCTGAGTGCCCTTAGACAACTGATCCCACACTTGAACACTATGAAGAGCTGTTCAGTTTTCCATTTCAAGATTCTGAACTCTCGGCTGGTCAACTTGAAATGGGGACAGATGAGATTGCATGTAGAGATGCCCAAAGCTTTGACCAGCCCCGCTCGCACAAAGGTGATGGTGGGAAAGTGTCAGAAGAGGTGGACAATGATGAGATACAATTGCCAGAATGTCAGGAGGAGGAGCAGGGAGCAGATGTGGAAGATGAGGTGGTGATGACTATGTGACTGACCCAACCTGGCAGGAGGACATGAGGGCAGCAGCACACATGGGAAAGGAGGCATATCACCCCAACAGGCAGGAAGAAGCAGTGTGGTGGCCACTAGTGTTGAGCATTCTGATACCGCAAGTATCGAATATCGGCCGATGCTTGCGGGTATCGGAATTCCGATACCGAGATCCGATACTTTTGTGGTATTGGGTATCGGTATCGAAACAACATTATTGTGTAAAATAAAGAATTAAAATAAAAAATAGGGATATACTCACCTCTCTGACGCAGCCTGCACCTTACCGAGGGAACCGGCAGCCTTCTTTGCTTAAAATGCGCACGTTTACTGCCTTCCGTGATGGCACGGCTTGTGATTGGTCGCGTGCCGCCCATGTGGCCGCGACGCGACCAATCACAGCAAGCCGTGACGTAATTTTCAGGTCCTGAATGCCTAATTCTAGGCATTCAGGATTTGAAAATTACGTTACGGCTTGTGATTTTTCACGTCGCGGTCACATGGGCGACGCGACCAATCACAAGCCGTGACGTCATGGGAGGCAGGAAACGCGCGCATTTTAAAATTACGTCACGGCTTGTGATTGGTTGCGTGCCGCCCATGTGACCGCGACGCGACCAATCATAGCAAGCCGTGACGTAATTTTCAGGTCCTGAATGCAGAATTAGGCATTCAGGACCTGAAATTACGTCACGGCTTGCTGTGATTGGTCGCGTCGCCCATGTGACCGCGACGCGACCAATCACAAGCCGTAACGTAATTTTCAAATCCTGAATGCCTAGAATTAGGCATTCAGGACCTGAAAATTACGTCACGGCTTGCTGTGATTGATCGCGTCGCGGCCACATGGGCGGCACGCGACCAATCACAAGCCGTGACGTCACGGAAGGCAGTAAACGCGCGCATTTTAAGCAAAGAACGCTGCCGGTTCCCTCGGTGAGGTCCAGGCTGCGTCGGAGAGGTGAGTATAGCAATATTTTTTATTTTAATTCTTTATTTTACACATTAATATGGATCCCAGGGCCTGAAGGAGAGTTTCCTCTCCTTCAGACCCTGGGAACCATCAGGGATACCGTCCGATACTTGAGTCCCATTGACTTGTATTGGTATCGGGTATCGGTATCGGATTAGATCCGATACTTTGCCGGTATCGGCCGATACTTTCCGATACCGATACTTTCAAGTATCGGACGGTATCGCTCAACACTAGTGGCCACAGATAGAAGGCGTGCATCCGTTCACCGTAACACCAACATGAGGAAATTTGCCGTTCCAACTGTTAGAACTTCCTGAGTCTGGTTATTTTTTAAAGACTATGACGATAACCCCAAACAGGCCATTTGTCGCACCTGCCATGCCCGCATCAGCAGGGTTAGCAAAACTACCAGCCTGACCACCACCAGCATGATCAGCCACATGGCAGCAAAGCACCCGACTTTGTGGGCCGAACCCCAGGCTAAAGGACCATTATCTGCACGTCACACCACTGCTTCCGCCACTGTTTTGCGTAGAAGCCAATCTCCAGTACACCGTGCATGTGAAGATGCCTCTAGCCCTACACCTGTTGTGGCCCACAGTGAAGCAGCACTATCATCAAGCCCTACCACGTCCTTGTCCCAGCACAGCCTTCAGTTGTCTATAACCCAGTCTTTGGAATGCAAGCGGAAATACCCAGTCAACGCCCCAGAGGCCACAGTCCTAAATTCTAATATTTCTCTTCTGCTTGCACTAGAAATGCTGCCTTGTAGGCTTGGTGAGATGGAAGCTTTCCGCAACCTGATGATGGTGGCCGTCCCAAGGTACTCGGTCCCCAGTCTCCACTATTTCTCCCGGTGTGCTGTACCGGCATTACACCAGCATGTGTCCCACATTATCCGTGCCCTCAACAATGCTGTTACAGGGAAAGTCCACTTAACCATGAAAACATGGACAAGTGCTTGTGGGCAGGGACAGTACATCTTACTGACGGCACACTGGGTTAACATAGTGAAAGCCAGGACCCAGTCGGGCCTTGGGATGGAACACATCCTCCCCATGCCGAGGATTGCTGGCCCTACGTCAATCAGGGTTGCCTCCACAGTCTACAGCTCTTGCACCTCCTCCTCTTCATCCTCCATCTCTGAAATCAACACAACAGTTAGAAGCTGGAAGCACTGCAGCACTGCCTCTGCCAAGCGGCAACAGGCTGTGCTGAAGCTAATCTGCATAGGTGACAAACCGCACAATGCAGAAGAGTTGTCAACAGCGCTGAAAGAGCAGTCAGATGTTTGGATGACACCGCTGAACCTACAGCCAAGCATGGTCATGTGTGACAATGGCCGTAATATGGTGGCGGCTCTGAGGCAAGGTGAGCTCACACACGTACCTTGCTTGGCCCATGTGCTTAACCTCGTGGTTTAACGTTTTCTGAAATGCTACCTGGAGCTGCTGGATCTGCTAGTGAAAGTATGCCGTCTTTCTGCCCATTTTAGAAAGTCAGCTACAGCTTCAGCCGCCCTTGCTGTGCTTCAGTAGCGTTTGCAGCTTCCAGCTCACCGGCTGCTGTGTGATGTCCCCACGCGCTGGAACTCTACGCTGCATATGTTGGAAAGGATTTGTGAGCAGAAGAGGGCAGTTTTTGACTACCAACATCAACAAGGCTGTCAATATTCAGGTCAGACTCCACACATAAGACCTCAGGAGTGGACATGGATGTCAGACATATGTAACATCCTCCAAAGCTTTGAGGACTGCACCAAGATGGTGAGCAGCGATGACGCCATAATTAGTGTCACCATCCTGCTTCTCAGCATTCTGAAAACCTCTCTTCTCACAATTAAAGAGGATGCATTGCAGGCAGAGCACGAGGACATCAAGCAAGGAACAATACAGGGGAGATTACACTCAGCCTAGCCTTATGTCTTCTGAATGTGGATTGTTAGGGGATGAGGAGGAGGAGGAAGAACATGAGCTACTTTCATGCGCTATAGACGGTACTATAAACACAGCTGTCAATCCGTCTGTTCAGCAGGGATGGCCTGAGGACGGGAAGGAGGAGGATGAGGAGGAGGAGGACATCATGGTCAGTCATCCTGTTGGTGAGGACACGGAAGTCTTGCTGTTAGCAGTCTGGCATGCATGACTGACTTCATGTTGCACTGCGTTTCACGTGACCCTCGCATTGTAACAATTTTGGGTGACACTCATTACTGGTTGGTGACTCTTCTAGACCCATACTACAAGGAGAACCGTCAATCTCTTCTACCAGAGGCAGAGAGTTGTACTAAAATGTTGCAGTACCAGAAGGCCCTTGTAGCGGAATTACTTAGAAAATTCCCATGTGAGAACGCTGGCAGCAGACGTCAGAGTTTGTTGTACATTCAAGGAGTCCAAGCGAGAGAGACAGAAGTACAGTCTAGCTCAGGCAGGGGAACAATGGCAAAGTTCTGGGACAGTTTTCTCAGACCCTTCCATCGTGATGGCACAGAGGCAAGGGGTGCTGTCACAAGAAGTGCACTGTTAAAATTTTAAAAATTAAAATACTGTATACCGAATGCATTCAGACAATCACATAGCTACATTTCTTGTAAAACATTTACAGATGTGACAGACAATGCTCATAGTGACACAGTCTTGAGAAATGTTTGTTTGTTCACTTCACAAACAATTCTAAGCCTCTATATGTTTGCTGTTTGTCATTGTAAAACATTAAGGTTTACTGAAACTCTGCCTGTGGTGGTTTGATCTAAATCCTTGTGGCTTTTATTTTCTAGGGGTTTATGACCCCTCGTCTGATGACTTCATGATATCTCAGTTTCATACAACCTTGAAAGCTGGCCACTTGAAGGTCTGGGTGAAACTAGAGTTACTACATAGTGTAAATCACTATATAAGACCAGAGAAACATGACTAAGACAGATGCCAAAACTGGGGTACCTGTACATATACAGTGTTCTGATACCTGCATAATTTCGGACGCCCATGCAGTGTAGGTAATCTCCCAGGGGTTCTCTGTCTTGGTCTTCCTTCTCTGATATTCCAGAAGGATGATGTTTAAAAGCCTCTTGTGGATGATGTAAGTATACTGTATGTAGTTAATCTTCATACAGTACAGAGCAAAACTTTGGACACACCTTCTCATTTAAAGATTTTTCTGTATTTTCATGACTATGAAAATTGTAAATTCACACTGAAGGCATCAAAACTATGAATTAACACATGTGGAATTATATACTTAACAAAAAAGTGTGAAATAACTGAAAAAATGTCTTATATTCTAGGTTCTTCAAAGTAGTCACCTTTTGCTTTGATGACTGCTTTGCACACTTTTGGCATTCTCTTGATGAGTTTCAAAAGGTAGTCACCGGAAATGGTCTTCCAACAATCTAGAAGGAGTTCCCAGAGATGCTTAGTACTTGTTGACCCTTTTGCCTTCACTCTGCGGTCCAGCTCACCCCAAACCATCTCGATTGGGTTCATGTCTGGTGGCTTTGGAGGCCAGGTCATCTGGTGTAGCACCCCATCACTCTCCTTCTTGGTCAAATAGCCCTTACACAGCCTGGAGGTGTGTTTGGGGTCATTGTCCTGCTGAAAAATAAATGATGGTCCAACTCAGGGCCGGCATCAGCACCCGGAGCAGTGCCGGGGCCCTAGCGAAATTGGGGGGCCCATTTGGAAAAGTGTGCATTAGTTGTCGAGTTCCCGCCTCTGCACAGGGGGAATCTCAAACCATCTTCACTGCGGTCTCCCATTCTTTTCCAGCCACAGTGGAGCCTGCTCAGTGGTGACATTGGTCCCAGCATCTGGCTCAGGTTTATACTGTGTGACTGGTTACTGCTGCCCTTCCAGGCTCTGCCTGTGTAGCCAGCACTGATCAGCGGCGAGCAGGTCTTTCTGAGACTAAGGCTATGTTCACACGATGCGGTTTTTGCTGCGGATCCGCAGCGGATTTGCAGCTGCGGATCCGCAGACGTTTTCCATGCAGGGTACAGTACAATGTAACCCTATGGAAAACGAAATCCGCTGTGCCGACGATCCTTTTTTCCGCTAGAAAATCCGCGCTGATTTTCTGCGGAAAAAAAAGAGTACCATGTAAATTCTTTCTGCGGATTCCGCTGCGGGTTTCCACCTGCCCCAATAGGAAAGTGCAGTTGGAAACCCGCAGTGGAAACCGCAGTAGAAACAGGACCAAAAACCGCAGTGGAAATGCACCGTGGATTTCCACTGCGGGTTCTCAAAATCAGGACCTGAAAAATCCGCAGGCAAAAAAGGATCGTGTGAACATGGCCTAAGTCCTGCTTTTTCCATACTAAGCATTCCCACGGGATGACCTCCCATTGGAAGTCGGTGGTCACATGCTCAGGTCCTGTTGCGGCTCCTATTAAACTATCTGGAAGGTCTTGTAGCACTGCTGCTATAAAAGGTTCGCATGTCCGCTCAGCCATGCGCTAGTGTATACATGAAAACGTGTGTGTGTTGATGTGTGAAAGTTGCTCATTAATCATCCCCTCCCTTGTGTTTGACTGCTCACGTAAGGAGGATGAGTGCTATCTAGCGGCCGGCAGAGCCATCAGTACTTAACACACGATACAGCGTCTATTACTGTGACCGCCAGTGCGGCGCCATGCGCTATTAGAGCGCTTTCCTGACCCAAGTCTGGGTGGTTAGTGCGTCTGCCAGAGCGGCACTGCACGCACTCTTGTGCATAAAATTATTGTTTAAGTTATACTCTGACACCCAGTAGTGGAGTCGAGCACAAGTGGTCAAGACAAACTCTAATCCTGAGTCTTGAGATTGAGTTCTGTGACTCCTTGCTTGCGCTTTTTGTGCGGTACCGCGGCCCTGTGACGCAACAGGGT
Source organism: Ranitomeya variabilis (assembly GCF_051348905.1). Lineage (NCBI taxonomy): Eukaryota > Metazoa > Chordata > Amphibia > Anura > Dendrobatidae > Ranitomeya > Ranitomeya variabilis. The sequence goes on along the minus strand of NC_135232.1, from coordinate 384,332,965 downwards.
TCGCTTCTTTCATACAGGGTGAAGCTAACCCATTTGTGTATCCTCATTGTACCGCCATATAGTCCGTCATTACTCAGCAGCAGGTTCCATCTCTGCACGGTGGGCCCCGGGCTGCAAATGCACCTTATACCATCTCTCTAATTATTTGGTGCGTTTCGCTAGTCCTAACAGTGTGTGACCAACTTTTTACTTCTTCACACACCCCCGAAGAAGCAGGGTGGCGAAACGTGCATGTCGGGGCGAGAGGGTTAGGTCCTAATACCAACACACTCAGCGGACTTTGATTCTTACAGGTAATTATTTGTGGTGTTTGAAAATTCCATTAATTAATCATATCAGCCACTTGTATTTCCTACTATGCAGGACACAATCTGGTTTGATTTATAAACAGCAACATGTATTTGTTTGGACTGGACACTGCACCTTATAAATATGTGCAAAGTTTAAACATTCACATATAGATTTGTACTTAAAACGCTGGTATTGATGTGTTTGGCTAGATGGTGGCATTATATGCATGCATTATTTTTTTCTTTTTTTAAGTCACAGCACCACCTAGTGGCCAATTGTGATATTAATGGCATTAATGTAATAATTATGCTACAAACAATTTCTTGGCACTATGCACTTTAATTAATATTTTGATATGAGTATTTAATATTTAATGTATTAATATAATTTGCCATTTATTAATTGGTTGCCATTTGGTGCTATGCTTTGATATTTGAAATTGTTTGCCATATATGCTATTAGTCATCCTTCTTTCAACCTCTGTTTTTCCAGTATGTATTACACTCCTGAACATTTTTATCATGTCTTGAATAAATTAATAAACTATTGCAGTTTAAAAAAAAATAATTTTGTGTCATCTTCCAGAGATTTTTTCTTGCGCCTTGTGTTTGAATATGGTGCATGAAGAATAAGGTTGTAAAGTCCTTACATTTGCAGGTAGCATCCCGCTCTGGAGCAATACAGGTTCAGACTCTCTTCAGGACACAAAACCACTGGAGAACCTCCCACAAGTCTAGCTGAACCCAGACTGCATCTAGAGCCCAGTAGTTTAAGCCTCACCATGTGACTCTTTTCCCCATGTGACTAAACACATGACTGTGGCATCACACAGGTCCTATTAGCACACAGTAGTGTTTGGCTCTGTAGGTGGAGATACGGTGGACATTTTCTCACCCCCTCTATAAAAACCAGTTCATAATGTAACGTAGTGTGCTGGTGGAAACTACTCTGGTTTCACATCACTGACGCAAACATGCGCAGTGACACATATCTCCCCTCCAGCAGTACACTAGTGACTTTGTAACATATTCCCCCTTCTGCTGAAACTCGCTAACATGGGAGTCTGGACAGGGCATCTGCATTCCTGTGCAACTTCCCTGGCCTATTCTCGACGTGAAAATTGAAATCTTGGAGGCCTAAGAACCACCTAGTTACACAAGCATTTTTACTCTTTTCCCTCAACCACCTCAGAGGGGCATGGTATCAGGGTATCTGCGGCGCCCCAGTGTCCTGGTCGTCGCAGTGGTATTGCTTTCAACCTGGGGAGAATGATGCTACTTTGGAGGCAAAGAAGGATAACTGCATCCAGGTACCACAAACATGCAACACATTTCACACTCCAGGCCACCAGGGGGAGCTTCTGCTCCTATTTATTAGGTCACTCCCCATATAGATATATAACTGGTAGTCTGTAGGGAAAGTTAGTTAGTTGCTGGCTGAGCTCAGCTCAGTTCCAAACCAGAGTCTGAGGAGGATGGAAGGTTAAAGGAGCTGTGCATGCCCTCAGAGCTGCAGCTCCCAGAAAGAGACATTGAAAGACAGAACTGTATTGCAGTGAGCATGAAGGAAGTCGAAGCAAAGGAGAGGATGCCAGAAGGGGATCATCACCGCTCAAGCTGTCTCCTTCTGAGGCGCAAAATCCCAGTAGCCAGAATACCAAGGGAGTAAGGACCTCTACGCCTTATTTCAGAGACCGGCAGGACAGCTAATTGCAGGTTACCTGTCCGCACCTACACCCAGGAGGCACGGTGACACCTACAGAGCCGGGTTATCTAAGAGACCCTAAAAACAGGTCAAGTCACCAGTCATACGGGTATTGTCCTATCCTATATGGGGAACAGAGAGAAGAAACACCACATCTGTGAGACCCTTATGTGAAGCCATAGGCAGTAAGGGACTACACCACTGCAGCGCAAGGGAAGGCTACTGATTTCCACCTGGACAAGGGGACTTGCCTCCATACCGGCCAGACTCTGCCTGCCCTGTGATCTGGTGCCCTGGACTGTGGATGCTGAAGTCTTCAGTAAAGGTAAAGATACTGCGACCTTGTGTCCTCGTTCTTCTCTGCGCCTCTCACCATACCACCATCTACACACCGGGAAGCAATGGGTACATACTTCACCTGTGGGAAGGTATACCATCTAGCTGCCATAACATCACCCCAGCAGATCCCTTAAAGCTGCGTCGGTCACCCTGACCGAATGCCACAGGTGGCGTCACGAACATAGACTTTATCCCTTTAAAGATCTTTCCCCTTTTACACGGATGTCCCAGGGCCACGGACCGGGTCAGCCACCGTGAGATCCCCCTGTGAACTGCAGGACCCGGTATCGAGTACCCCACTGCCCTGACGGGGCGATCCATATCTATGGCCCATTTTATGGCTTAGCACTCCTTCTCGACGATGGCATAGTGTCTTGCATGAAGAGAGCTTCCAGCTCAGATAGAAGATGGGATGCACTTCCCCATTCACTTCCTAAGATATCACTGCTCCCAAGCCCACTTCTGATGCATTAGTCTGGAGCATGAACTCCTTGCTGAAGTCTGGTGCTACCAGAACCGGCGTCCACACAGAGCCTGCTTAAGCTCCTGGAAAGCTCTCTCAGTCTCAGCAGACCATTTAATCATTGACAATTTTGTGCCTTTAAGGAGGTCCGTCAATGAAGCGGCAATTATGGTGTACCTTGGGATAAACCACCGGTAGTAACCCACAATTCCAAGAAACGCCCTCACTTGCTTCTTGTAAAGTGGTTGTGGCCATTTCTGGATTGCCTCAATCTTGTTTATCTAGGGCTTGATTTCTCCCCTCATGACTTCATAGCCTAGGCATTTGGCCTCTTCCTTGCCTATGGCACTTTTTGGGGGTTTGTGGTGAACCCCACATTCCTCAACGCATCCAAGAGTGCCTGTACCTTTGGTAGATGATGACCCCAGTCAGAGCTGGGACCCGATCCATAGCCCTCTGAAATGTCGCTGGAGCTCCCTGTAGTCAGAAGGGCACTCTGGTACATTGGAAACACCCATTAGGCATCGAGATGTCCATATTTTCCTTAGCACCGGGACATGGAGATCTGCCAGTAGCCCTTCTTCAGGTCTAGGGTTGTAATGTATCTCTCAGTGAGTTCATCCACTTGGTTCATTGGATAAGCATCACATTTGGAGACCTCATTTAGCATGTGGTAATCATTACAAAAGCACTACTCACCGTCGGTCTTTGACAAGAGGACGATGGGACTTGACCATCCATTTTTCAACTCTTCAATCACCCCGAGGTCTAACATCCTCTTTACCTCATTTGCTATTACCTCTCGATGTGCTTTGTGAATTCTACAGGGCCTGAGGTTCACCCTTACATGTGGCTCTGTCAACACGTCATGCTCAACCACCTGCATATGCTCTGGCAACTCTGAAAACAGGTCATTGTTCGGCTGCAACAGTTCCCGACACTATTATCTCTGGGCCAGGGTTAGAATCTCTGCAACGGTGACATCATCTACTCTGGCTTTGGGAATTGGCTCCCAGGCAAGGGGTTTCCAGCGACATCAGAACTCGCCATGGCTTGAGCAAGTTCACATGGTATATTTAGCGTGGCTTCCTGCAGCCTGGCTGGTGTACCTTATAATTCACCCCGCTCAGTTTTTCCACCACCTCGTATGGGCCTTGCCACTTGGCTAGGAACGTGCTGTCCATCATGGGGAATAGCATTAGCATGTGGTCCCTGGGCTGGGCCTGCCTCAGCCTCAGTGAATGATTATACACCCATGCCTGTGCCTCCTGTGTCTGGAGAGGATGCTTCTTCATGATGGGCATTACTTTCACGATCCTCTCCTGTCACTGGCCGACATGCGCTTTGACACTCAGGTGTGGAGTGACCTCAATCTCCTTTGGCAGACCCGTCCATGTAAAAATATAAACAGGTTCCTGAGCGATACTTTTGGCCGAGGAGTTTCTTAGTGTTACTGCTTCTGGGTACCGTGTCGCATAGTGTATGACCACTAAGATATATTGGTGCCTTTTTGCAGATTTAACTAGAGGACCAACTCAGTACCACAGTTTTTTTTAATAAATACTTTTGATCACCTGCTACCTGCACATGGGATGTACTTGGACGTTCCAACATGACAATGATCCAAAACAGAATGCCAAGTTGACCTGTCATTGGCTACAGCAGAATAAAGTGAAGATTCTGGAGTGGCCATCTCAGTCTCCTCACCTCAGTATCATTGAGCCACTCTGGGGAGATCTCAAGCGCACAGTTCACGCTAGACAGCCCGGGAATTTACAGGAACTGGAGGCTTTTGCCAAGAAGAGTGGGCAGCTTTACCATCTGAGAAAATAAAGAACCACATATACAACTACCACAAAAGATTTCAAGCTGTCATTGATGTTAGAGGGGCAATACACGGTATTTAAAAATGGGGTATGTGAACCATGAGTGGAGAAAAAGTTTTGGTGTCATCATTCATATTCTCTGAAAAAAGGTCAAGAAAGCAAACATTCTGCCAGGGTATGTAAACCTTTGAGCACAACTGTATTCAAATAAAAAACCATGTTACTCACCTTAACCCCCAATCCCCGATTCGCTTGTTTGTTAGAAATAATGTAAAATAATAAACCAACATATACACACCCACGGCAATCTCACATGTAGAACAGTCACATCGGGAGATGTGACCGCTCTACCAGGCCGCCGGCGATACATTGACAGGAGGTAACTGCTTCCGAAGTGTATCACCGACCTGCCATGAGAGTTCACTGGAGTTCATCAGCTCCGGTGGTCTCATTTACTGCACCGCTGCATGAGAACTTTGTCACGCAGCAGTGGTGCCGTAAGGGAGATCACTGGAGCTGATGAACTCCGGTGAACTGTCTCACGGCAGCTCAGTGATAGACTGCAGGAGCGATTACCTCCTGTCAGTGTATCACCGGCTGTCTTTGAGAGCAGTCACATCACTGATGTGACTGCTCTCAAAATTATCAGGATCGTCACGAGACAATATGGATTATCTTCTCGGCAGACAGGTGAGAAATTTTGTGGTTTATTATTTTATTTTTGTTGCGGGAGAAGTTGGTGTCGATGGATTAGGCATTTGGTAAGTATAGTTTAATTAAAATTCATTAAAGAAGTCTGTGTCATTACTTCAAATAAAGAACTTTATTCTGGGTGTCTGTGTTTTTATTCAATATTGCTATGGGGTTACTAATGGATCAGTGTCTTATAGATGCCTCTCCATGAATAAACTGTGGGCTTGATGTCACCTGACAATACAAAGGTGACATCAACCCCACAAATATGAACCGCACTTGCCACCACTACAGGGCATGTGGGAAGAGCGAGGCTCAGCACCAGATTTGGTTCATCTTAGAGATGCACCTTTTCTGGGGTGGCTGAGAGCTGATGTTTTTAGTCTGGGAGGGGTCAATATGCTATTAATATCAGCCAGCAGCTGTCTGCCTAGCATTTGCTGAATAGATTTTATAGGGGAATCCTATGTCATTTTTTGGGGGGTCCCCCTGTAAACTAGCCAGTAAAATCTAAGCAAACAGCTGTGAGATGATATGAATAGCCTGGGAACATTTATGGCTATTGGCTCCTTCCCAGAATATTGTCATCAGCCCGGCTTTCCCTCTGCTGGTTATTAAAATTGCATGGGAGACCACACAATTTTTTTTTCATTTTTTTAATTAACCCCTTCCCGACCTGTGACGCAGCGTATGTGTCATGAAAGTCGGTGCCAATCCGACCTGTGACTCATATGCTGTGTCACAGAATAATCTCGTTCCTGCAGATCGGGTGAAAGGGTTAACTGTAATTTCACCCGACCTACAGGAATAGGGGGAGTGGTACTTCAGCTCAGGGGGGTGGCTTTGCCCCCACGTGGCTATGATCGCTCTGATTGGCTGTTTCACTTTCAACAGCCAATCAGAGCAACTTGTAATATTTCACCAGTCAAACTTGCTGAAATATTACAATCCAGCCATGGCCGATGCTGCAATATCTTTGGCCATGGCTGGAGACCCCGATCCACCCCCGCCACCAACTGACAGCAGCGATCTGCCATTGCCGTCAGCCCTCCTCTCCCCTCCGTCGTGTCCTCTGCCCCCCGTCCTGTCCTCCGTCCCCCCGCCTGTCCTCCGTCCCACCCCTGTCCGATCTCACCCACTCTGTGCCTCCGTAGTCCTGGCGTCCCTCCCGGTGCCAGCGGTCTTCAGCGATGGGCGCTGCTATATTCCAAAATAGCGGGTGCATGCGCAGTGCTCCCGCCGAATCTGCCAGCTAGCAGATTCATTCCCGAGGTACATTTTGATCACTGTGATACAACCTATCACAGTGATCAAAATCAAAAAAATAGTAAATAACCCCCCCTTTATCACCCCCACAGGTAGGGAAAATAATAAAATAAAGAAAATATATTTATTTTTCCACTAGGGTTAGAATTAGGGTATGTGCACACGGTGCGGATTTGTCTGCCAAGTTGTTAGGGTTATGCTTAGGGCTGGGATTAGGGTTAGGGGTGTGTTGGGGTTAGGGTTGTGATTAGGGTTATGGTTAGGGTTGGGATTAGGGTTAGGGGTGTGTTGGAGTTAGAACTGAGAGGTTTATACTGTTTAGGCACATCAGGGAGTCCCAAACGCGACATGGCGCCACCATTGATTCCAGCCAATCTTGCGTTCAAAAAGTCAAATGGTGCTCCCTCCCTTCCGAGCCCCGACGTGTGCCCAAACAGTGGTTTACCCAAACATATGGGGCATAAGCATACTCAGAAAAAATTGCAGAACAATTTTGGTGGTCTAATTTCTATTGTTACCCTTGAGAAAATAAAAAATTGGGGGCTAAAAATTTTATTTTTGTGGGAAAAAAATGATTTTTTATTTTCACGGCTCTACGCTATAAAATTCTGTGAAGCACTTGGGAGTTCAAAGTGCTCACCACACATCTATATAAGTTCCTTTGGGGGTCTATTTTCCAAAATGGGGTCACTTGTGGGGGGTTTCCACTGTTTAGGCACAGCAGGGGCTCTGTAAACGCAACGTGACGCCCGCAGACCATTGCACCAAAGTCTGCATTTCAAAATGTCACTACTTCTCTTCCGAGCCCCGACGTGTGCCCAAATAGTGGTCTACCACCACATATGGGGTACCAGCGTACTCCGGACAAACTGGACAACAACTTTCTGGGTCCAATTTCTCCTGTTACCCTTGTGAAAATAAACAATTGCAGACTAAAAAATCGATTTTGAGGAAAAGAAAAAGATTTTTTATTTTCACGGCTGTGTTATAAACTTCTGTGAAGCACTTGGGGGTAAAAAGTGCTCACTACACATTTAGATAAGTTCCTAGGTGGGGCTAGTTTCCAAAATGGGGTCACTTGTGGGGGCTTTCTACTATTAAGGTACATCAGGGACTCTGCAAACGTAACATGAGGCTCGCAGACCATTCTATCAAAGTCTGCATTCCAAATCGTCACTACTTCCCTTCCGAGCCCCGACGTGTGCCCAAACAGTGGTTCCCCCCCACATATGGGGTATCAGCGTACTCAGGACAAACTGGACAACAACTTTTGTGGTCCAATTTCGCCTGTTACCCTTGTGAAAATAAAAAATTGCTTGCTAAAAAATAACTTTTTAGGAAAGAAAAATGATTTTTTTATTTTCACGGCTCTGCGTTATAAACTTCTGTGAAGCACTTGGGGGTTCACAGTGCTCACCACACATCTAGATAAGTTCCTTGGGGGGGTCTAGTTTCCATAATTGGGTCACTTGGTGGAGGTTTCTACTGTTTAGGCACATCAGGGGCTCTGCAAACGAAACATGAGGCTCGCAGACCATTCTATCAAAGTCAGCATTCCAAAACGTCAGTGCTTCCCTTCCGGGCCCCGAATTGTGCCCAAACAGTGGTTTACCCCTACATATGGGGTATCAATGTACTCAGGACAAACTAGACAACAACTTTTGGGGTCCAATTTCTCCTGTTACCCTTGTGAAAATAAAAAAATTGCTTGCTAAAAAATAATTTTTGAGGAAAGAAAAATGATTTTTTATTTTCACGGCCCTGCGTTTTATAAACTTCTGTGAAGCACTTGGGGGTTCAAAGTGCTCGCCACACATCTAGATAAGTTCCTTGGTGGGTCTAGGTTCCAAAATGGGGTGACTTGTGGGGGGTTACTACTGTTTAGGCACATCAGGGCCTCTGCAAACGCAACATGGTGTCCGCTAACGATTGGAGCTAATTTTTCATTCAAAAAATCAAATGGCGCTTTTTCATATTTAAGGATCAATTTGTGAAGCACCTGGGGGTTCAAAGTGCTCACTATGCATCTAGATAAGTTCCGTGGGGGGTCTAGTTTCCAAAATGGGGTCACTTGTGGGGGAGCTCCAATGTTTAGGCATACAGGGGCTCTCCAAACACAACATGGTGTCCGCTAACGATTGGAGCTAATTTTTCCATTCAAAAGTCAAATGGCGCTCCTTTTCTTCCAAGCCTTGCCGTGTGCACAAACAGTGGTTTACCCCCACATGTGAGGTATCAGTGTACTCAGGAGAAATTGCCCAATACATTTTAGTATCCATTTTATCCTGTTGCCCATGTTAAAATGAAAAAAATGAGGCTAAAATAAATTTTTTGTGAAACAAAGTACTTTTTTATTTTTACGGATCAATTTGTGAAGCACCTGGGGGTTCAAAGTGCTCACTATGCCTCTAGATAAGTTCCTTGTGGGGTGTAGTTTCCAAAATGGGGTCACTTGTGGGGGAACTCCAATCTTTAGGTACACAGGGGCTCTCCAAACGCGACATAGTGTCCGCTAAAGATTCGAGCCAATTTTTCATTGAAAAAGTCAAATGGCGCTCCTTCACTTCCGTGCCCTGTCATGTGCCCAAATAGTGGATCCCCCCCCACATATGGGGTATAGGCGTACTCAGGACAAATTGTAGAATAACTTTTGTGGTCCAGTTTCTCCTTTTACCCTTGGGAAAAGAAAAAAATTGTTGCTAAAAGATCATTTTTGAGACTGAAAAGTTAAATGTTCATTTTTTCCTTCCATGTTGCTTCTGCTGCTGTGAAGCACCTGGAGGGTTAATAACTTCTTGAATGTGGTTTTGAGCACCTTGAGGGGTGCAGTTTTTAGAATGGTGTCACTTTTGGGTATTTTCAGCCATATAGGCCCCTCAAACTGACTTCAAATGTGAGGTGGTCCCTAAGAAAAATGGTTTTGTAAATTTTCTTGCAAAAATGAGAAATTGCTGGTCAAATTTTAACCCTTATAACTTCCTAGCAAAAAAAAATTTTTTTCAAAAATTGTGCTGATGTAAAGTAGACATGTGGGTAATGTATTAACTATTTTGTGTCACATAACTCTCTTGTTTAACAGAATAAAAATTCAAAATTTTAAAATTGCTAAATTTTCCAAATTTTTGCCAAATTTCCATGTTTTCACAAATAAACCCAAAAATTATCGACCTAAATTTACCACTAACGTGAAGCTAGGATCCATTGAAGCATTCCTGAGTTATTACCTCATAAATAAATACTGGTCAGAATTGCAAAAAATGGCCAGGTCATTAAGGTCAAAATAGGCTGGGTCATGAAGGGGTTAACAGTTGCTGTCTGGTTACAGCCTATGTATGTTCATTCTGTTAATGCTCCCACATAGGCTGGTGACAATGTATGAGTTTGTGTTGTGTGTTTACGTTTTCTTATCGGCTTAGTGATGAAGGTGTCGGGCTGACATCTTTTTATTACTAAGCCTAGAACTTTGGTGTCAATGACAGCTGCTGACATGAAGCCCTAATGCTGCATCAGCATGAAAAAGGTGGTGTTGGACAAAGAAATTACATCACAAAACTTTTTTTTAAATACCTTTATTTAGCTAAAAAAAAGCATTCATTACTGTACAAAAACGCATACAAAAACACGGCAAAAACGCAGCAAAAATGCACATTTTTTCTGCAGCATTTTTCTTGTCAAGAGGTGCAGAAATTTCTGCAAGCAATTACTCAACGTGCGCACATAGCCTAACTATGTAAAATAAAACTACTCTGCAGCTGACTCTTTCTCTTTTTTAACCAAAAAATGATTTTATTCTACCTCTGTGTCTATACATGTAGTGTGTCTAAAAGATTATTTTACTCTGCAGCCATCATTTTGTGAGTAGTGTGTCTAAAAATATTCTTCTGTACAGTTTTACATGTATGAGTTATGGCTGTGCCTAAAAAGTAACTGTGCCTTTAAGCCTCTGTGTGTACTCTGCAACCCTGCCTCTGGGAGTACTGTGCTAAAAAGCCTTTGTATGTACTATGCCAAAAAGTCTCTTGGAGTACTGTGCCAAAGAGCTTTTGTGTGTGTGTACTGTGCCAAAATGCATTTGTGTGTACTGTGCCAAAAAGCCTCTCTGAGTAATCGGCAGCTGTGTCTGTACAAGTATTGTGCCTAAAAATAATTATACTCTGCCGCTGTGTCTAAGTTGTGGGCCTTAAAAATAAAAGCATAAGTAATTACTATTCCTGTACTATCTTACTAATCTGTGTCTTAGACAGTTAGTGGTGATATCTCCATGAAGACATGTACTCTTATGGGAGCATCAACTTCATAAGCACTGGCTCTTTATGAAATTTGCTGCTATTTTGTGGTCCTCCCATCCACCATATTAACTGTGCACCTTTTTCTTTACACCTGTGTACGCAACTATCCAATTTGTCCTTAATTTGATTTTTGCTACTTGTTTGTGTTAAAAATGTTTTTTGAACAAACTTTGATATTTTTTATCTGGGAACATTTTGGCTCTATTTTCTTCTTTGCGCATTCATTAATTATGGAAGTGTCAGTGCTACTATAGCCCCCTTCACCACTAAGTATAGGGTTTGATGGGTTTTTACTATGTGTTCTGTTCTAAGGATTTCACTTGTATCTGTACCAGTGCCTGTGGGAATACTGTGCCAGAAAAACCTGTGTGTGTACGTAGTACGCGTCTCTGTTGGAGTAATCTGAAAAAAGCCTCTGTGGGCTTACTCTGCAAAACATGCCATGCTAAATACACATTCCAACAGTACAATTTCCGCAGGGCAGACCAGCACCTCCAAGGTGTAAAGAGCAAGCTCAGGCCATGTGTCCAATTAAGAGACCCCTAAGTTAAATGGGCCAGACCCATCAATCAGGATGTGGAGAAGTCCACATCCTGTCTTGCTCAAAGATTTGATCCCATTAGCTTGTGTTTTATGGTTGGCTTCTCTTTCAGCCGAGTCAAAGGAGACACACCTTTTCTCTGGGTGTTTGGTGGCTTCAGAACAACTCTGTGACTATTCTTGACTGGCCCAGCCAGAGCCCTAACCTAAGCCCAATTGAACATCTCTGGAGAGATCTGAAAATGGCTGTCCACCAACGTTTACCATCCAACCTGACGGAACTAGAGAGGATCTGCAAGGAAGAATGGCAGAGGATCCCCAAATCCAGGTGTGAAAAACTTGTTGCATCATTCCCAAGAAGACTCATGGCTAGTGTTGAGCGATACCTTCCGATATCGGAAAGTATCGGTATCGGAAAGTATCGGCCGATACCGGCAAAGTATCGGATCTCGCCGATTCCGATACCCGATACTAATGCAAGTCAATGGGACGAAAATATCGGAATTAAAATAAACCCTTTCTTTCCTTGTAGGTTCATTCTACATGAAGGAAAACAACTAAGAATAATGTAGGATGTATTGGGGGAGGTGGCGGAGACATTAAAGGCATAGAGGTTTAGCCCAATCAAATAGAATAGCAAGAATTTTAATTTTTTTTTAAGACGTTCGGAGTTACAAAGATATTGACTATGTTAAGATTTTTTTTATTTTGTCAGATATTGATGTTTCACTACTTCCACGCCCTTCACCCTCTTTTTTACTTCTCCCACACTTTCTTCTTCATCATCATCAGCATCTTTGACATCAAGTTCTTCTTCACCTTATTCATCTTCTTCTTCATCTTCTACCTATAATTTTTTTTGTTACATTGTTCATATTCTTTTTATTTAACTATTATTCTTCTTCATATTCAACTTCTTCATCATATTCTTATTTGTGACAGGCATTCCCGTAGTTGTTATCTATAAAAGTTTGAAGATTACACCTTCCGTTCTGCCTGTCACAAAAGAGTTACATTTGTCCGCGTTCAGTTTGGCCTGCAGCATCAGGCTTTATCCAGGGGCACCACGAGGAGGAACGGACTCACCCCCATACACTGCTTAGTCTTCTTCTGCTTATAATTTAGATAATATCTTTTGCTCTGATATTTTGTGTTATGCTTAATGTTCTTCTGCTCTTTGTTCTGCAGCCTCTTGTTCTTCTGCTTCTCGGTCTCCCATGTCGTCGTCGTCTCCAGTGTCGTCGTCTCCGGGGTCATCGTCATCGGGGTGGTCTTCAGGGTCATCGTCTCCAGGGTCGTCGTCATCTCAGTGGTTGTCGTCTCTGGTGTCGTCGTCATCTTAGGGGTGGTCTTCCGGGTCATCGTCTTTAGGGTCTTGAACTTGGAAATGTAGCAGAAGGTACAAGAAGGCTGAGAAAATGCCGAGAAACAGCTGATGGAACTGGAACTCGGATGGCTACCCGAAGGTCCAAGAGCCAATGGAACTACCGAGGACCAGCTGACGTTACTGGAACCCGGTTACTAAGCAGGAGGTACCCGTGCCTGAAAGCACTACCAAGGACCACCTGACGTTGGTGGAACTCGGATACCCAGAGGGAGGCACCTAAGCCAAAGGCTCTGCCCGGAACCAGCTGACGGTACTGGAACCAGGATGGGGAGCAGAAGGTACAAGAGCAAAAGACACTGCCGAGAACCAGCTGACGGTACTGGAACCCGGATGGGTAGCCGAAGGTCCAAGAGCCAATGGAACTACCGAGGACCAGCTGACGTTACTGGAACCCGGTTACTAAGCAGGAGGTACCCGTGCCTGAAAGCACTACCAAGGACCACCTGACATTGGTGGAACTCGGATACCCAGAGGGAGGCACCTAAGCCAAAGGCTCTGCCCGGAACCAGCTGACGGTACTGGAACCAGGATGGGGACCTATTCAAGCTTGTCTTCTTACAGCCCCAACTAGTGGGGTTGGAGCAAAGGGTCAGCAGGGGGAGCAGAGTGTAGGCCGAAGCCTGCACTGGAGGCATTTGGATGTCTGTTGTGTCTGCGTGGCATTTGCAGGACACGTTGCCAGCTACACAGCAGGGGAACAGCTGGCGGTGCTGAACCCCACTGACACATTGGCGGGTGTTTTGCTCTGTGCAGCTAGCACTTCCGGGCGCCAACTGGTGGTGTTAGAGCCCAGGGTCAGCAGGAGGAGTAGAGGGAGCAAAGTGTAGGCCGAAGCCTGCACTGGCGGCAGCTTTGTGTCTGCGTGGCGTTTGCAGGACACGTTGCTAGCTACACAGCAGGGGAACAGCTGGCGGTGCTGAACCCCACTGACAGAGTGGCGGGTGTTTTGCTCTGTGCAGCCAGCACTTCCTGGCACCAACTGGCAGTGTTAGAGCCGAGGGACAGCAGGAGGAGAGGGAGCAGAGTGTAGGCCGAAGCCTAATTGAACCAATTTTAAAGGTAACCTTTAACCCCCCCTCAGGTGTTACAAACTAGAAGAGCCACACCTTGGGCAGCAGTAATGCTGCCTAAGTCAAAGGTTGCTCTTTTAATTTTGTTCCTTGCACACGCTGAATGAAACACGTACCACATTTAGGCCCTTATACAGTCAAAACTGTCTTGGAGGAGGGAGTTCCCTTCTTAATGTGACGCAGCACAGCTGACAAAAATCCCACCTTGGTGCTTGGCGCGGCCTCCTGAGCATCGCATTTTGCTGTACAGGAGTCTGCGCTGTTGCGTTATCCCTTGGCCATGCGCTGCCCATCTTCTGACATAATTTCATGTCGGCTGGTGCGGTTCGCGATGCCCATGAATCCCAGCCCAGCAGTGTCTTTACATTGTTTCACACTGCGGGGCTGGGATTCATGGCCTTGCGCAGTACATATGTTCGCCTCTCACTCAGGTCCTTACACCTGCTTCAGACTGTGCGGCGTCAGCTGATCCCTTATCGCATGCCACGGCCATGAAGCCGCACAGTCTGAAGAAGGCGGAAGGAGATGAGTGACAGGCGAACATATGCACTGCTCATGCCCGTCAATCACACCCTCGCAGTCAAAATAAATAAGACACCGAGGGGAGTTGTGTCGGGAAGGGCGGCCGCAGAGGCGCAGCCAGCCAAACAATGATGTGAGAAGACGGGCAGCGCTACCAAGGGGGGTGCAGCGTGTCATTACAAAGGAAAGTCACACCTCAGGGACGGTTTAATGGTCTCAGGGGACACATTTTAGACGTGTTCAGTTCCACGTGTGCAAGGAGAATAAGTTTATGAGCCACCTTGCACAAATGCAGCATGACTGCTGTACAAGGTGGCTGTAATACATACAAACGCCTTGGGGGGACAGGTTCCCTTCAATTTCAGTTCTTGTGTCTGCGTGGCTTTTGCAGGACACGTTGCCAGCTACACAGCAGGGGAACAGCTGGCGGTGCTGAACCCCACTGACACATTGGCTGGTGTTTTTCTCTGTGCAGCTAGCACTTCCGGGCACCAACTGGCGGTGTTAGAGCCCAGGGTCAGCAGGAGCAGAGGGAGCAGAGTGTAGGCCGAAGCCTAATTGAACCAATTGTAAAGGTAACCTTTAACCCCCCCTCAGGTGTTACAAACTAGAAGAGCCACACCTTATGCAGCAGTAGTGCTGCACAAGTCACAGGTTGCTCTTTTAATTTTGTTCCTTGCACAAGCTGAATGAAACACGTACAACATTTTGGCCCTTATACAGTCAATCTGTCTTGGAGGTGGGAGTTCCCTTCGTAATGAGACGCAGCACAGCTGGCAAAAATACTAACTTGGTGCTTGGCGCGGCCTCCTGAGCATCGCATTTTGATGTACAGGAGTCTGCGCTGTTGCGTTATCCCTTGGCCATGCGCTGTCCGTCTTCTGACATCATTTTATGTCGGCCGGTGCGGTTCGCGATGCCCATGAATCCCAGCCCCGCAGTGTCTTTACATTGTTAAAACACTGCGGGGCTGGGATTCATGGCCTTGCGCAGTACATATGTTCGCCTCTCACTCGGGTCCTTACACCTGCTTCAGACTGTGCGGCGCCAGCTGATCCCTTATCGCATGCCACGGCCATCAGGCCGCACAGTGTGAAGAAGGCGGAAGGAGATAAGTGCCAGGCGAAGATAGGCACTGCTCATGCCCATCAATCACACCCTCGCAGTCAAAATAAAAAAGACACCGAGTGGCGTTGTGTCGGGCAGGGCGGCCGCAGAGGCGCAGCCAGCCAAACAATGATGTGAGAAGACGGGCAGCGCCACCAAGGGGGGTGCAGCGTGTCATTACAAAGGAAAGTCACACCTCAGGGACGGTTTAATGGTCTCAGAGGACACATTCTACACGTGTTTCGTTCGGCGTGTGCAAGGAGAGTAACTTAATGAGCCACCTTGTACAAATGCAGCATTACTGCTGTACAAGGTGGCTGTTATACATACAAACGCCTGGGGGGGGGACAGGTTCCCTTCAATTTCAGTTCTTGTGTCTGCGTGGCTTTTGCAGGACACGATGCCGGCTACACAGCAGGGGAACAGCTGGTGGTGCTGAACCCCACTGACACTTTGGCGAGGTGTTTGGCTCTGTGCAGCCAGCACTTCCGGGTGCCAACTGGCGGTGTTAGAGCCCAGGGTCAGCAGGAGCAGAGTGTAGGCCGAAGCCTAATTGAACCAATTTTAAAGGTAACCTTTAACCCCCCCTCAGGGGTCACAAACTAGAAGAGCCACACCTTGGCCAGCAGTAATACTGCACAAGTCAAAGGTTGCTCTTTTAAATTTTGTTCCTTGCACACGCTGAATGAAACCCGTATGACATTTAGCCCCTTTTACAGTCAAAACTGTCTTGGAGGCGGGAGTTTCCTTCGTAATGCGACGCAGCACAGTAGTCAAGAATCCCACCTTGGTGCTGGGCGCGGCCTCCTGAGCGTCGGTATTTGCTGCGCAGGAGTCTGCACTGTCGTGTTATCCCTTGGCCTTGCACTGTTAACGCTGCCCGTCTTCTGACTTCATTTAATGTCGGCCGTTGCGGTTCGCGATGCCCATGAATACCAGCCCCGCAGTGTCTTCTCATTTATTCACACTGCGGGGCTGGGATTCATGGCCTGGCGCAGTCAATATGTTCGCCTCTCACACTCGTGTCCTTACACCTGCTTCAGACTGTGCGGCGTCAGCTGATCCCTTATCGCATGCCACGGCCATGAGGCCGCACAGTCTGAAGAAGGCGGAAGGAGATGAGGGACTGGCGAAGATATGCACTGCTCATGCCCATCAATCACACCCTCGCAGTCAAAATAAATAAGACACCGAGGGGCGTTGTGTCGGGCAGGGCGGCAGCAGAGTCGCAGCCAGCCAACCAAGGATGCCAGAGGACGGGCAGCGCTACCAAGGGGGTTGCAGCGTGTCATTACAAAGGAAAGTCACACCTCAGGGACGGTTTAATGGTCTCAGAGGACACATTCTACACGTGTTTCGTTCGGCGTGTGCAAGGAGAGTAACTTTATGAGCCACCTTGTACAAATGCAGCATTACTGCTGTTCAAGGTGGCTGTTATACATACAAACGCCTGGGGGGGACAGGTTCCCTTCAATTTCAGTTCTTGTGTCTGCGTGGCTTTTGCAGGACACGATGCCGGCTACACAGCAGGGGAACAGCTGGCGGTGCTGAACCCCACTGACACATTGGCGAGGTGTTTGGCTCTGTGCAGCCAGCACTTCCGGGCCCCAACTGGCGTTGTTAGAGCCCAGGGTCAGCAGGAGGAGTAGAGGGAGCAGAGTGTAGGCCGAAGCCTGCACTGGCGGCAGCTTTGTGTCTGCGTGGCGTTTGCAGAACACGTTGCCGGCTACACAGCAGGGGAACAGCTGCCATTGCTGAACCCCACTGACACATTGGCTGGTGTTTTTCTCTGTGCAGCTAGCACTTCCGGGTGCCAACTGGCGGTGTTAGAGCCCAGGGTCAGCAGGAGGAGCAGAGTGTAGGCCGAAGCCTGCACTGGAGCAAGTTGAAAGGGAACCTTTAACCCCCCCCAAGGCGTTTGTAGCTGAAAGAGCCATCTTTTACAGCACTAATGCTGGAAAAGGTAAACTTAGCACTTTTAATTATGGTCCTTGCAAACGCTGTACTTGACACTTATGAAATGTGTCCCCTCACACCGTTAAACCGTCCGGTAGGTGGAACTTTCATTTGTCATGTGACGCAGCACAGCCGTCATTCTTACCCCCTTGGCGCCGTGCGCCGCCTCCTCAGCGTTGTTTGAATCTGTCCCAGAGCCTGCGCTGTTATGTTAGCCCTTGGCCATGCACACATTTAGCGCTGCCCGTCTTCTGACATCATTTGGTGTCAGGCTGGCTGCGCCTGTGCGGCCGCGCTGGCCAAGATCCCGCCTCGCTGTGTCATCTAATGTAATCACTCTGCGGACCTGTGATCCATGGGCATGAGCAGTGCATATCCTCGCCTCTCACTCCCCTCCCTACGGCTTCTTCAGACTGTGCGGCGTCACGGCCGTGGCATGCTATTAGGGATCAGCTGAAGTTGCACAGTCTGAAGAAGGCGTAGGGAGATGAGTGAGAGGCGGAGGTTAAGATATGCACTGCGCATGTCCATGGATCACAGGCCCGCAGTGGGATTAAATCAGAAGACACTACGAGGCGGGATCTCGTCCAGCGCGGCCGCACAGGGGCAGCCAGCCTGACACCAAATAATGTCATAAGACGGGCAGCGCTAAGTGTGCATGTCCAAGGGCTAACATAACAGCGCAGGCTCCGGGACAGATTCAAACAACGCTGAGGAGGCGGCGCACGGCGCCAAGGGGGTAAGAATGACGGCTGTGCTGCGTCACATGACAAATGAAAGTTCCACCTACCGGACGGTTTAACGGTGTGAGGGGACACATTTCATAAGTGTTAGGTTCAGCATGTGCAAGGAGTACCACGAAAAGAGGCACTTTTTCCTTTTGCATCATTACTGCTGCACAAGGTGTCTCTTTCAGTAAGAAACGCCTGGGGGGAAGACAGGTTCCCTTAAATTTAAGTTGTTGTGCCTGCGTGGCGGTCGCATGACACGTTGCCGTATACACAGCAGGGGAGCAGCAGGCATTACTGAACCCCACTAACACATTGGCGAGGTGTTTGGCTCTGTGCGGACAGCACTTCCGGACAACAACTAGCGGTGTTGGAGCCCAGGGACAGCAGGAGGAGCAGATAGGAGGTATTGCAACACACACAGCAGGGGAGCAGCTGACGTTACTGAACCCCAATAACGGAGCGACTGTTGACTGTGCAGACAGCACTTCCAGGCAACAACTAGCGGTGTTGGAGGCCAGGGACAGCAGGAGGAGGAGGTGGAGGAGATAGGAGGGATTGCCACACACACAGCTGGGAAACAGTTGATGTTACTGAACCCCAATAACAGAGGAGCGACTGTTGACTGTGCGGACAGCACTTCCAGGCAACAACTAGCGGTGTTGGAGCCCAGGGACAGCAGGAGGAGCAGAGGAACACAGTGTAGGCCGAAGCCTGATTGGAGAAAGTCGAAAGGGAACCTTTAACCCCCCCAAGGCGTTTGTAGCTGAAAGAGCCAGCTTGTGCAGCACAAATGATGCAAAAGGAAAAGGTGGCTCTTTTCATTATGCTCCTTGCAAACACAGAACTAAACACTTATAAAATGTGTCCCCTGATACCGTGAGACCGTCCCGGAGGTGGGACTTTCCTTCATAATATGACGCAGCACAGCCGTCATTCCTACCCCCTTGGCGCCGTGCCCCGGCTCCTCAGCGTTGTTTAATTCCGTCCCGGAGCCTGCGCTGTTATGTTATCCCTTGGCCAGGCACACTTAGCGCTGCCCATCTTCTGACATCATTTGGTGTCAGTCTGGCTGCGCCTGTGCGGCCGCGCTGGCCGAGAGCCCGCCTCGCAGTGTCATCTAATGTAATCCCACCGTGGGCCTGGGATCCGTGGCCATGCGCAGTGCATATCCTCGCCTCTCACTCCCCTCCCTCCGGCTTCTTCAGACTGTGCGGTGTCACGGCCGTGGCATGCTATTAGGGATCAGCTGACGGCGCACAGTCTGAAGAAGGCGAAGGGAGATGAGTGAGAGGCGGAGGTGAAGATATGCACTGCGCATGCCCATGGATCCCAGGCCCGCAGTGTGATTAAATCAGAAGACACTGCGAGGCGGGATCTCGGCCAGCGAGGACGCACAGGCACAGTCAGCCTGACACCAAATGATGTCAGAAGAGGGGCAGCGCTAAGTGTGCCTGGCCAAGGGATAACATAAGAGCGCAGGCTTCGGGACAGAATCAAACAACGCTGAGGAGCCGGCGCACGGCGCCAAGTGCGTAAGAATGACGGCTGTGCTGCGTCACATTACGAAGGAAAGTCCCACCTCCGGGACGGTTTTACGGTATCAGTGGACACATTTTATAAGTGTTAAGTTCTGCGTGTGCAAGGAGCTAAGCAAAAATAGCTACCTTTTCCTTGTGCAGCATTACTGCTGCACAAGGTGGCTCTTTCAGTAACAAACCCCTTGGGGGGGGGGGGACAGGTTCCCTTACATTTCAGATGTTGTGTCAGCGTGGCGGTCGCAGGACACATTGCCGGCTACACAGCTGGGGATCAGCTGATGTTACTGACACCCAATAACACTGGGTCGTATGTTTTGACTGTGCAGACGGCACTTCTGAGCCTCAACTGGCGGTGTTGGAGCCCAGGAATTAAAGTTCAGGTGGTAGAAAGATGAACACAACAGGAGACCTGGATACTGTAGACAGTCACCTAATTATTTAATCAGGAAGAGGAGTGGCAAATTCCTGCGAGATCCAGGCCTGGTTCATTTTCAGGAAAGTAAGCCGGTCAACATTATCGGAGGATAGTCGCATGCGACGGTCAGTTAGTACACCACCTGCAGCACTAAAGACGCGTTCTGATAATACACTAGCCGCAGGGCAAGCCATCACCTCCAATGCATACTGGCTTAGCTCTGGCCATGTATCCAGCTTTTAGACCCAAAGCTTGAAAGGGGAAGAGCCGTCTGGGAGTACAGCAAGAGGGCAAGACATGTAGTATGTCACCATCTGACGGAACCGTTGCCTCCTGCTGACTGGAGCCGTCTGTGATGGTGTAGACTTTTGTGGCGGGCACACAAAACTGTGCCACAGTTGGGCCATACTGGTCTTGCCTTGGGCAGAGGCACTGCTTCTGCTCCCTCTTTGTGCAGAGCCTCCTCCACTGCCTGGACGCACTGAGCTGCTTTGTAATGCACTAGCAGCACTTCTCTCAGTTGGACTGGAGAAGATGATGGAATTCACCAGTGTGTCTTGGTACTCCCGCATTTTTCGCTCCCGGTTCAACGGTGTGATGAGGCTTTCTACGTTGTCCCGGTAGCGAGGATCGAGGAGGGTGAACACCCAATAATCAGACATGTTGAGAATGTGGGCGATGCGGCGGTCATTTCTCAGGCACTGCAGCATGTAATCCACCATGTGCTGCAGACTGCCAACTGGCCAAGAAACGCTGTCCCCTGCTTGAGGCGTGATCTCTGCCCGCTTGTCATCACCCCACCCTCGCTGTACACACTGACTACTGGACAATTGTGTAACTCCCTCCTCTGGACGGATGTCTTCCTCCTCCATTGACTCCTCCTCATCCTCCTCACAAAGTGTCCCCTGCCTACGCGTTTGTGAGGAACCACGTGGCGCTGACTGTCCAGAAGATGATGGAAATGGTGAATCCTCATCCTCCACCTATTCCACATCATCATCCCTTAGCGCTTGCAGTGATTTTTCAAGCAGGCAGATAAGGGGGACAGTCATGCTGACTAGTGCATCATCTGCACTCGCCATCCGCGTGGAATAATCGAAGGGACGCAAAACCTGGCAGACGTCCTTCATAGTGGCCCACTCTGTGGTTGTGAAGTCTGAACGTCGCGGAGTGCGACTTCTTTGCGCCTGATGCAGCTGGTACTCCATTACTGCCTGCTGCTGCTCACACAACCGCTCCAACATATGTAACGTGGAATTCCACCTGGTAGGTAGGTCACATATGATGCGATGTTCCGGAAGGCGGAATCGGCGCTGCACAGCCGCAATGCACAATTTTGCCGTGCTGGAACGCCGCAAGTGAGCACACTCTAGGCGGACCTTGTGCAGCAGTGCATCAAGATCCGGATAGTCCCTCAAAAAACTCTGCACGACCAAATTGAGCACATGTGCCAGACATGGGATGTGAGTGAGGTTGCCGAGGCCCAGAGCTGCCACCAGATTTCGGCCATTATCACACACTACCATGCCTGGCTGGAGATTCGCTGCCACAAACCACACATCGCTCTCCTGCTTGATGGCATTCCAGAGCTCCTGCGCTGTGGCTTCGATTCCCCAAAGAAATTAATTTCAAGACGGCCTGTTGACGTTTGGCCACGGCTGTGCTCATGTCAGTCGTAACAGGTAAACGTTCACGGGTCCATGTGGAGGTGGACTGTGACGGCTCCTGTAGCGATGATTCTGAGGAACTTGTGTAAGAGTAGGAGTCAATGCATACAGACTGGATTCCTGCAATCCTTGGAGTGGGCAGGACACGTCCTGCGCCACTCGCACGATCTGTACCCGGCTCAACAACATTAACCCAATGGGCAGTGAGGGAAAGGTATCGCCCCTGTCCATGTTGACTGGTCCACGCATCGGTGGTGAGGTGGACCTTGCTACTGACGGCGTTCAGTAGCGCGTGCTTTATGTGTCCCTCCACATGCTTGTGCAGGGCAGGCACGGCTTGCCTGCTGAAATAAAAGCGGCTGGGCACATTGTACTGTGGGACTGCCAATGACATCAAGTCACGGAAGCTGTCAGTCTCCACCAGCCTGAATGACAGCATTTCCAGTGACAGAAGTTTGGCAATGCCTGCAGTCAGAGCCTGTGCTTGTGGGTGGTTTGCCGAGAAAGGCCGCCTTTTCTCCCATGCCTGTACTACCGATGGCTGTAGACTGGCCTGGGAGTGTGAAGATAACAGGGAACGTGGTGCTGCGGGTGGAATTACAGTGGGTCTCTGGACAACAGTGCCAGAGGTTCTTCCACGGCGATCCTGGGAGGAAGCCGAACCAGCTGCGTGTGAGTTGGAGGAAGAGGCAACACGAGCTGAAGAGGTGGTAGCTGCCGCTGTTGGTTGGCCTAGCTCTTCAGTGTGTTTTTCTAACTCCGCCGCGTGCCTGTTCCGCACATGTTTCCACATGTTGAAGGTATTGAGGTTGCTGACATTTCTCCCTCTTTTGACTTTGTGATGACACACCTTGCATTTGACATAGCAAATGTCATCTGCAACTGTGTCAAAAAAGGACCAAGCACTGCAAGTCTTGGGAGCGCCCTCTTTGGCTTTTGGAAGAGACATGCTCCTAACGGGTGCCAAAGTGGAGGCTACAGGATCCGCAGTCTTCCCCCTCCCTCTCCCTCTTTGGCCCGTTGGGGGAATCTCTTCCTCAGAGCTGTTCCCACCACCTTCCTGTCCCTCACGCCAAGATGGGTCAAGGACCTCATCATCTACACTACCCTCTGCCACCAACTGCTCCTCCTGGGTAGTCTCAGCAGCAGAGCACGCACCAAAAAGTGGCACCTGAGTGTCAACAGCGGATGCATCCTGCGATGTGGTGACCGGAGGCACTTGCCCACCCGCCTCTTCAGTCTCAGAGAGAAAAAGCTGTTGGGCATCACTGCACACTGCCTCTTCTTCCATTTCTCCAATGCTGCTTGGCTGGCCCCCTGTTTCCAAGCCAAGAGATTCAGAGAACAGAAGTAGAGATGGCTCCTGTCCTGGGCTCTCTGTCTGCCTGGGCAATTTGGCAGGTGGTGAAGAGACAGATGGGTGCTCTCCAGTGCTCTGTGTCTGAGAGGATGTGGCACTAATTGAAGTCAATGCGTTAGCTGCCATCCATCCGACAACGGCTTCAATTTGGTCTTCACGCAGCAGCGGTGTACTGCGCTCTACGACAAAGCTGCGCATGAAGGACTGTTCCCTGCTGAAACTGGGTGATGATGAGTCACCGGTGCCCGCAGCAGGCACAGAATCCCCACGTCCTCTCCCTGCTCCGCACCCACGCCCACGTGCCTTACTCCCTGCCTTCTTCATCTTGGTTGACTGATAAAGATAAGCAGAAAAGTACTAACGGCTTTGTGTGCTTATTCCTGAACAGCTCCTAACAGGTATAAGAAACACTAATTATCTAAAGTGTGGACTAGACTTTAATATGAGCTAATGTGGCCTACACAACTGTAAAGTGGTGTGTTTGGTGAACTTTATTATTTATTTATTTTGTGGGGGCTGAACTGACAACAGGGCGAGCTGCAGTCACACGGAGACCATGCAGACAGCCGTAAACGGCGCTGCAAGGCCCCAAAAACACTCCTCTACGTTATCTTAGTTAGTGTTTTTCCACAATTTAGCTTGATACGGGTGGAAAGTCACTAATAGGAATTATTAGAAAAAATGTGCAGCAGCCTGCACTACTTAAAAAAAAGGAAAATGGATTTTACGGTATGACGCAGTGACGCACCCTGAGCTGGATACAACCGGCTATGGCTGCACACAGACTACAGGGCGAGCTGCAGTCACACGGAGACCGTGCAGACAGCCGTAAACGGCGCTGCAAGGCCCAAAAACACTCCTCTACGTTATCCTATCTAGTGTTTTTCCACAATTTAGCTGGATACGGGTGGAAAGTCACTAACAGGAATTATTAGAAAAAATGTGCAGCAGCCTGCACTACTTGAAAAAAAAAAAAAGAAAATAGAACAGTATGAGGCAGTGAACCACCCTCCCTGAACTGAATACAACCAGCTATGGCCTATGGCTGCACACAGACTAGAGAGTGGGCTGCACACACACACACACACAGACCGACCTTGCAGATCGCTGTGAAAACAGCGCTGCAAGGCAAAAGCAAGGTGATTAGTAGGTGAACACAGCGGTTGCTAAATTAGCCTTGGAAAAGAACAATGAAGCAAATCGCTATCTCAACTGGCCCTCAGTCAGCACACAGCGTCCTGTCACTAACTGAATTCACAGCAGAGTGAGCGCAAAATGGCGCCAGCGACTTTTAAACTGCAGCATGACATCATTTCAGCAGCCAATCACAGCCTTGCCAGTAGTTACATGCCCACCATGCTGAACAGGATGTGCCCACACTCAGAATCATTCCTCATTGGCTGAATTCGTGCAGTTTGAATCCTGGGAACTTCCGATTCCGGTATCCGATATGCGGCAAGTATCGGATCTCGGTATCGGAATTCCGATACCGCAAGTATCGGCCGATACCCGATACTTGCGGTATCGGAATGCTCAACACTACTCATGGCTGCACTAGCTCAAAAGAGTGCTTCTACTCAATACTGAGCAAAGGGTCTGAATACTTATGACCATGTGATATTTCAGTTTTTCTTTTTTATTAAATTTGCAAAAATGTCTACATTTCTGGGTTTTTTTTAGTCAAGATGGGGAGCACAGTGTACATTAATGTGAAAAAAATGAACTTTTGAATTTACCAAATGGCTGCAATGAAACAGAGAATGAAAAATTTAAAGGGGTCTGAATACTTTCCGTACCCACTGTATGTGTGTTGTTTGATCCCATCCCCAACTCCTGTGCATTGTGGGATTTTTTCCCACAAACAAATGAGTTTCAGAACAATACGTTGTAGTTTACCCCTGGCTGTGCTGAAGTCAGTGGTGCAGGTTTTACGCTGAGCGAATGAGGATGTGGTGGAGGAAGCACAGGCAAACATGGACTGAAAAACATGAATGATATCATCAGAACAGAAACCATATTTATCAATCCATAATGCCCTACGCCAAGTGGTAAGTGGGGCTAGAATAGCTCAGGACGATCCCAATGTAAATACAGTTTGTTCATTGTAATTTCTATTTGTGTTTTGTATGTAACCCTTCCTCATGTACAGCATCATTGAAGCAATGGTGCTCTAAAAAGAAATAATAATAATAATAATCCCCTGCATGATGTTCCTTCCAGACTTCACCCCTGCCCTCCTTGCCAGTGTACGCACAGTAGAAAGCTGCAGCAGTTGGAAACTTTTTTTCATCATCTGATTCATCAGGGATGTGCTGTGGTGGTCCGCTGACCATTTGCACTACCCCTTCCACATACTCATCCTCCAACAGAACAAGTGGCATCAGTGCACACAATCTCTTCAATCTCAAATGTGGGGCAGGGCCAGGTGGAAAGCCCACAGAACCACAGCCATCTGTCAGGACTCTGAACATTTTTACCTTTTGTGCATTACTGCCCTTTTTCAAGATGGCGTCTTTGGTCTCATGTGCACTGTGTCTACTGCTATAAAACTCCACCCCAGCCTTCAGTCTGTGCTAGAGTATTCTGCCTTGCATCCAGCTCCTGACCTCTGATTACTCCCTGGCTATACACCTGCTCCTGTGAACCTGTGTGGTGATCCTGCTACTCTGCTCTGAGTTCCTGCTGCATACACAAGTTTCCAGTAATCCTCCTTCATCTGCTGTTCGTGTTTACTTCCATCTGCATTTGCTGGTCATGTAAGCTGTTGCTGCTTTGCAATAACCTGAGACTGTTAACCAGGCCTCCCTGGTTGAGCTAAGATATGATTTGAACTGCCTAATAGCATATCTATCTGTGCCTGGACTAAGACAAGGATTTATTCGTGTCAAGTATCCTCATGAATAACTGTGCTTCATAGACTTTCTGCTTGATTGCATTTTGCTCTGAAGTTTCCTATAGACTGCTAAGCTGCATTTATTATTTGCACCAAGTGTTGTGGACTTGAGTTTCTCTCTGCACCTGTTTGAATCACCGTGTGATAATATAGACTTTATTACTTATAAAACTGTGTCCTGTAGTTGTCTTGTTCCACGCAAAGAGTCTCCTGAGTTATCCCCTATAATTATTACACGATCAGTCTTCAAAAAGCGAAGTGACTGCTGCATTACTTGGGGCATAGACTGCTTACCTGATTTGCTAGGGGGTGAGGTGGAAGACAGATGCCCATGGTAAAAATCTGCACTTTCAACAGGGGATCAGGTGGAAAACAAATCAAAGGGACTGAAGGTAGTCTTAGCCAACCAATCTAAAACCACTTCTACTTGTTCTGGCCTCACCATTCATCCAACGGTACTCAGACCTACAAAATTTCACAGAACGTCCTGTTGCCTGCTTGCACCAAAGGAAGATTTTTTATTTGGGCATGTAGCAGACACAGATCAACCACGCCCTCTCTCCCTGCAGCAGCTACATCACCATCAGCTACATGCCACATCTCCTATTTGATGCTCTCCTCATTTTTATCAACTGAAAAAAAGTGCAGAGTATTACATGTGCTGCATATCGAGAGACAGTGGCCAGCAGATTATTACACTGCCTGTTTACAGAGTACCCACTAAAAATCTCCTCCACGTACACCTCTTCCACTTATATCGCCATCTCCACCTCCTCCTGAACTCACTGCTCTACTTGGACCTTTGCCTCCTGGTTCACGATTACAATTTTTTCCTTTTTTTATTCTGTTACTTTGAGTAATTTTCCTATCCACATTTGTATGCAGTTCAATTATCGTGCTCTTGCCACCATTTAGCTTCCTTTTGCAGCCCGCTAGCCCTTACTCTGACCATTTTAAAATCGTTTTACAGCATTGAAGTTCGGATCCTCATTGACTTGAATGGGGTTCGGAATCCGGGGTCAAGTTCGAGTCCTTAGTCGGCCTTTTTAAAAAGTCCACATGAACCCAGCAAACCTGAACATCCACAGCACTTCCATGTCAGACACATCGCAAACAGACAAAGGACGCTGAAGGGGCATTCCGCATGCACGTTATAAGTATAAAAAGCAGGGAACCCATTAAACTCTGCTAAACAGAGTTGCCAGTGCCAAAGCCTAATTGTGGTTGCCTTCTTTGAGTTGACAAATTTTAAACTTCATAACAGAGCTGTGTTGCATGTGACATGACGACGAGCCATAATTACTGCACTATCTTACATCTATACTATACCTGTATATAAGTCTAAACTGAAATGACAGAGCACATTCTGAAATAATATGGTTACATAATTTGTCCAATTAAGAGTTACGCTATGTGATTGCACCGTTATGAATGCTCACATTATGCATAGCTTGCGCTCGCAGAATTCTCCGGTCCCGGGCACTCATGTGACCGCAAGTATGTGATATGCATACTAATGGCCAAATCCGAATAGATGTTGGAGGCATCTCTCAAGTGAATTGAGCAAGGCTGAGCACATCCAATTGGATGGAAAGTGGGTAGAACTATGCATAGCGCATACTTGCGGTCACATGACTGCCCAAAACAGGAGAACAATGATAATGCAAGCTATGCACAATGTGAGCATTCACAGGTTTGCAATCTCATAAAGTCACATAACCTGGGCAACCCCTTTTTTTAAATCTTTCTTTTATAAAATACTCCCCATAATGTGTTCACACTGCAAATAAAAAAAAAGAAAAAGGCAAAAGTTATTAAAAATGAAACAAATCTATTAAAATTAATCCAAAAACAAAAGCATTTTATTGTTGTTCAGAATGCAGATGAGTTGTCAGATACATAGAGCAAAGCATTATATTTTCGTGGGAAATAGTACTATCTTTTGCTAATATCTACTGGAAATTACATCATTTTCCAAGACCTACAAGACTCATTATAGCATTATGCCATGTTGATTCATACATCATTTTAACATAGAACAGCACATTAATTTCTAGGTAAAAGTAACCTACAAAAGACAACTAGTGATCATCATGTAAGCGGGTCATTAGACTGTAGATTTTTCTTATTTAAATGCACCAGAAAGGTCTGCCATTTAAGATGCTTTTTTACCAGAACACATTAATGATGTTTTTACATCTGTTGGGTGGCATGGTGCTTCACATCTTTAAGAGTTCTTCTGTGGGATCTTCATGGTAATTGTTTTCACTTCAGTGTAATGATGAAGACCATATTCTCCCCTAGAAGAAAAATATTCACAATTAAATGGCTGGTATCATGTAGGATAGTTTATGTGGAAGTTTTTAGAATCAAAGATAGAAGAGAATACAAAGTGAAAAGAGACAAGATGTATAAGTCGTTCCGGAATACTTTTCTTTCTTTTTTTAGACTAAAAACCCCCCAAACTCCTGGATGTTTGATTCTAGTAAATAGATAAGTGAAGGGGAATATTTGTATAGGATTATTAAAATGTTCAAATTTTCCCCTTCATAAAGAAATATGGTTTTATCAGAAAAATCTTTGCTTCTAATGAGGAGAAAGCTCAATCCCGCTGGGCAAGGTGTTTCACTGTAGTCTGGTTCTGGCAGGAACCAAAAGGAAAGCAGAAACGTCGGGGTTGTTAGTTGCAGCCTTGTACATAAGGATTGGAAAGAATGATTAGTGGAAATAAGGTGCTAGAGTAACAGGGGCTTCATCATGCATGTAATGCTTATTGTATTATTTTACAGCATTACCAGATATGGGTCAACTTGGCCTGAAAATGGACAACCCTTTAGCAGTAATTTTTATGGCAGCAGACTCAATCAATGTCAATGATGCGTGATAATTTAATATATGACATTCTTCATAGCTATTGGTCAATTATCATTACAAATTGGGAAAGAACAGATCTTAACAATCACCAGCCTGTGTAGTTGTCACTTTGTAATAATATTTCTTCTATGTATTTTTTGCTGCACATTTTTCATTAGAGAAAAATGTATGAATACATCTTAAAAAATATGTAATATTAAAAATGAATAGAATATAGAATTCTCCTATTGTCACTGACTAGGAAAAATGAATTTTTCCACCTTTTCATGGAATTTCATCTGAGCTGCTAAGGATGTGTCTGTCTGCTGACATCATTAGAATAGTGAAATCAGTTGCGGACTAGGGCCTGTGCACACATTGCGCAGATTTGTCACAAAACCTGAAGGGTTTCCTGATTTCAGCAAAGTGAATGTATATTCTGAAGTCTCATGCACACGTTGCTTATTTTTCCTTGCAGATTTGGTGCAGATTTAAATCTGCTGTACGTCAATTATTTCAGCGTTTTTGCTGCAGATTTCACCCATACTAATGGGCGAGGAAAAATCTGCACCAAAAATTCATGCAAAAAAACCGGGGTTATTTTGTCAAGAAATGCAAAAATGATGCAGAAATGTCTACACCAAATACTTAACGAGTGCAGATACCCTAATAAAGGCAATGTAATGTATTTTTGTAGATTATCTTTACATGCAAACTATGCAGAAATGGCTATACTGTTAACCCCTTCACTACCAGTGAAGTATGTATGTCAAAGGTAGTATCCCCGCCTTGAGGTTTATGTGCACACACTGCGGATTTTGCTGCAGATCCGCAGCGGATTTGACATACAGTACCATGTAATCCTATGGAAATCAAAATCCGCAGTGCACATGCTGCAGAAAGAAACGCGTGGAAACGCAAAGGTTTATTTTCCGCAGCATGTCAATTCTTTGTGCGCATTCCGCAGCGGTTTACACCTGCTCCTCAATAAGAATCTGCAGGTGTAAAACCGCAGGTGGAATCCGCAAAAAAAAACGCGGAAAAACTGTGGTAAATCCGCGGTAATTCCGTCGTAAATCCGCAGTGCGGTTTATCTGCGGATTTACCAAAAACAGTGCGGAAAAATCCACACACCATTCCGCACCGTGTGCACATAGCCTTAATGAAGGCTTGCACGCCGAGTCCACATTTCTTCATGCACTTGATGGCTGATTTAATCAGCCATTAAGTGCCTCCAACAGCCGCGGGTCACTGACAGTGAGATTTAACACATGTCGGCTGGAAGCGTGTCATTCAGCCCGCCGGCCTGTGCCCCTGTCACATGATCGCAATGAACAGGGGGTTGTCATAATAGATGCTGATGACCCTTTGCCTGTCATTACGACCCTCCTCTGAACGCCGACCCGTGGCCGGGGTTCATAGTAAATTGTGATTTCTGCTATACATAGCAGTACTGCAATGTATAGCACAAGCGATCAGACGATTGCATCTTCAAATCTCCTTGCAGGACTATTAAAGACAGTAAAATGAAAAAAAGTTTTATTAAAAATATGAACCCCCCACAAACGTTAAAATCACTCCCCTTTTACCCAATAAAAATAAATGTAACATATTTATTATTTCTGATTTCAGATATGGCTGATCGATCAAAACAGTATAAATTAATCAGGTAAAGGTGTAACGAGAACAAAAATCAAAACACCCGAATTACTTTTTTTTGGCCGCCGCAATATTGCAATAAAATGGGATCAAAGCAATGTATCTACCCAAAAAAGTATCATTAAAAACAACAGCTCATGGCGCAAAAAATAAGCCCTCCCCCAGCCCCATATCCTGCAAAATGAAAAAGCTATGGGTCTCAGAAAATGTAGTATATAAACTAGCTAGGAGGATAGCCCTATATATAAAACTTAACTTTTAATAAATAACACATAAAATAGACAACTCAGCTGACGCAAACCAAAAAAGTGCTCATGTGAAACAGTGCTCAAACGATAAAAATTGGTTAGATCTCACCAATAGTAGTAGAGCGGAATGCCTCTCCAAAGTTGGTAGACGTATGGTCACCAACAAAGACCTCCCAGTGTCCTTAACCGGAGGTCCATCGTCCATATGTAGGGAAAGGGGCTGGGTGTGGGGTATTTGCTGCCTTCCCTGTAAAACCCGTTCAAGCTCCTGTCCTCACAAGGACCGGCCCCAAGTGATCCCTAACTATGGACTCCACTAGACCATGGACCATACCCAATTCTCCCAACTCATTTCATATCCAATAGCGGACACTCATCAGGGGAGCAGAAGTGCCAGTAAAACCTGGCCAGTAGTCCAATCAAGATAAGATAAACAGTCCTTTTTAAGAAATCCTTTTAGAAAACGGGAAACCCGCAGTGGCTAGGTACCCATCCTGCTGTTTGTGTTAATGGTGGCAATCCTTACATTCCACTCTACTACTATTGGTGAGATCTAACCAATTTTTATTGTTTGAGCACTGTTTCACATGAGCACTTTTTTGGTTGGCGTCAGCTGAGTTGTCTATTTTATGTGTTATTTATTAAAAGTTAAGTTTTATATATAGGGCAATCCTCCTAGCTAGTTTATATTCTTATCCTGAGGATATATTAATGGTGGTGATTACTTCACACCATAGCTTAGTATATCTCAGAAAATGTAGACACAAACATTTTTTTGTACAAATTTTCCAAGAAATTTTCACCACCTAAATAAAAAACTATACATGTTTGGAATCTGCGTACTCGTAATGACCTGGAGAATCATATTGCCAGGTCAGTTTTACCATATAGTGAACAGGATAAATAAAAAACCCAAAAAAGAAATGTGAAATTGCACTTGTTTTTGCAATTTCAATGCACTTGGAATTTTGTTACTGTTTTTTAGTACACAATATGGTAAAATGAACGATGTTGTTCAAAAGTGCAACTCATCCCACAAAAAACAAGCCCTCATATGGCCATATGCCAAGAAAAATAAACAAAGTATGGCTCTTAGAAAAAGGGAAGAAAAAAATGGAAAATCGCCGGGTAGTGAAGGAGTTACAGTTTAGAAACTTTTTAAGTAAATGATAGTCTACAACTGAAGCATTGAATTTCTAAAACCATTATGAGATCAAGTGGCTTTTGGATTTGCGATTATAGTGCTTGTTGTGGACTAATATAAATTCCTACGTATCTTTCAGTAGAGGTCAGAATGATAGCTAACACAATTTACTCCGTTTTTTTTTTATAAACCATAAATTAAAAACTTACATTTCACGGCCATTTCCGGACATCTTAAACCCTCCAAATGGGCTCTGAGGGGACATAGCACTATAGCAATTTATCCTGTAAAATAGAAGCATAAATATTTAGCATATCTCTATTCAATATCATCTTAAGGTTCATATGCATCCATTTTTTTGCATAATTTTTTCATAATTTTTTAATGGAATTACTTCAATAAATTTGACTTTTACGTTAACATCCCACTCTGCCCAGATATGTTGCAGAGAAAGCACCCCTGCTCCAACCAGGGCCGATAGGGCTGGCAGGGTGAGCCGTCAACGAACGGGGGCACCACTGCACAGGATTTAGAGTGCCAACCTCCGCTAGTAGGTAGGGTAATCTCATACTACTCTAGGGACAGGCACCTCCCTTGGTATCCTTTATAAGTGTCTGAGTTAAGCGTTTGTATGTTCTCCCCGTGTTTGCATGGGTTTCCTCCTGGTTCTCTGGTTTCCTCCCACATTCCAAAGACATACTGATAGGGAATTTAGAGTGTGAGTCCCAATGGGGACAGTGCCAATAATATATGTAAAGTGCTGTGGAATTAATGGCTCTATCTAAATGAGTAAAATCAATAGGTGGTGGTAGGTGTTATTTCACTTTAATTTTAATTTTAATACATAAATTAAAAGTTATATTTTAATATATGCATAAGCTGGGGTTCTGTTGGTGAGTCCTCAATTTTCTACTACTCCTACTGAAACCTTTTTTTCTGTGAATATAATTTCTATAGCAAGTATGCTAATCTCCAATTGTTGGGGAATGATTATAGCCGCTGTTCACAGTAGAGTAATCTCTACATGCGTGCCCCTGTAACTGAAAGCAAGTAGCTCCCCTGCAATTTTCAGAAGTGACTAGCCCATGTTTTCGCACAGGCATAAAAAAGGTTTTCTACTACATAAATCCATTTCAACTTTTTCAGCAACAGGCCAGATCCATTAAAGTTATGACCCTATGCTCACAAAAAAAACACTTTTGTACAGAAAAATAGGATGGGCACACACTGATTTTTTTTCTGGGCACCCTACAAAGAAATGTTTTTTCTCATAGAAGTACAGAAGGACAATCAGCATATTGTCCTCTTGGTAACATTACCTTATTTTTTTTTAGTTCTAACACAGTCAACTTCTGTGTTCAAATCATTCCCAAAAAAGTTCATTCAAAAGCCAGTTAAAGATAGTCTTTAGTAAAATGGCTGAATGGTGGGCAAAAAGGGGCTAAGTATACATAATACATACACATCCCTATAGAAACATGCCTACTTGTCTATGGGTTATTTTTACCGACATCGTGTCCAGGATTAGTGTTTAAGGGCCAATTGTTAGCATGGAGTAGCATCATTCATTCCCAGGTTGGGTCATTTAAACCCTTGTCAATACAAATGAGCTACATTACAAACATTGTGAATGAACATAATACCATATACTTCAGATTTTTATTTAATCAATTTGTTAAATTATCTAGGAATAGGTTAGCCATGTTTGAGATATCTGATATGGCCAACCTTCAAAACCATCCTTAATCATCTTCTTCTCTAAAGTTCTGCCATACTGTATCATATGAAAGCCATGAAATGTCAAAGGGCGAAAACATCTCATTATACATTTAATTAATAATTTTTATGTGTTCTACATTAACGAGAATCTCACTTATAAGAACAGAAATTTTAATAACATTTCCTTTCTGAATTTGTATTCCTTGTTTGATAAGGAATTGGACTTGACATCAAAGAGTATATTCAGAAAAAGGAAAATACAGGCTGGTACATAATCCTTTCTCTAAGGTCACGTTCACATGTACAGTATTTGGTCAGTATTTTACAACAGTATTTGCAAGCCAAAATTAGGAGTAGAACAATCAAAAAAGTATAATAGAAACACGTCACCACTTCTGTATTTATCACCCACTCCTAGTTTTAGTTTTGGCTTACAAATATTGAGGTAAAAGACTTACCAAACACTGGTTGCAAATGACCTATCCAGAGGAATGGTCTTTGGGGCCTGTGGGGGTATAACTCAATAGTTGAGATGACTAGACGTTGTTTGATGAGGTTTATAGTAAATGTCTAACCTATAACATCATGTTGTTTTAGGTTCAAAACTCTGCGCTATGTAATTTCTTCATAAAACTTGATAAGGGGTTCCACATTTTCCCTGGTTTGATTAAATTTCTTGGTCCTTTTGACTTATACAACCTCTATGTATCTCAGTATATAGCAGTTTAAAGAATGAGCTCAAAGTGAGATCTGTTCATGAGCTTATCTGAAGTCAAGGACTAAAACCTATATCTCTGCTCTCCCAAAGGCTATTCTACGCTCATTTATGACCTATGTGCTTAGAAGATCATTAAGAAGAAAAAATATAAAAGTTACAGCCCTGCCAATGACAGATTTACAGGGGCTGTAAAAGTGAAGTCTGAAGTTAAGTCTAAATTTTTTAAAAAGTGGCAATTTTTTGCTCATGTTTTGTTCCTGCTGCTCCCGAGTAATCCATTTTTTTAATCTGCCATATGGTTCCAAACATATAGGTGTTTTTATTTAGTGCCATTTTTCTGGTCTTTAACAAGAGGGTGTTGCTCAGCGGAATCTCTGGGGACATGTCTTTAGGCTGCTCTGCATGATTACCCAGTAATTAAAGACCCCTTTAGAAAGAGAAAAAACTAGCACTAAATATAGGGGCCCACATCTCTAAAACCATATGGTAGATTTGAAAAAGAAAAGTCAGGGGAGCAGCAGGAATAAAATAAGAGCAAAACTGGCCAATTTTGAAATGGTGACTTCAAATGATTCCAAAAGTGTCAGTACTCTTTAACTCCATATTTAAGTAGGATTTGCAGCTTAGCATCAGAACATAAGCAATCTGACAATGTATGGACATATTAGCAAATTAATCAGCGCAGAATATATAACGTGCAATATTTAGATAAAATCAAAATTAAACTAGTGTCTATTAACATCAATAGCATTTCTTGAGGTCGAGAGTGTAAGTTTGCTTCATAATTGGGAGTAAAAGTCAGCTTAATACAAAATTCTTGACTCAGAGGACAGCCAGGACATTTAGGAATTCTCCACCATGTAATAATATGGGTGTAGGAAGACCAGCAGTGAGCTGATGAATGACACTAGGGGATAGTATAAGGTAGGTTTTATATTAGAAGGCTATAATTGACTGCTATCACTGTATTTGAATGACGGTTGAAAATTACAGCGAGACCTAGTGATATCAATGTTTAACCACAGAGCTATCTGTTGGCAGCTTTAATCAACTCTTATGACTCTGGGAAAATATGTGACCTTCTAACATCACCATCAAGCAAACAATTCAGGTTCATGCAAGTTCCCAGATTTCAATAGCAGCCAAATAAAAGTAATGACTGCAATTGTATTAACTCTTCTGACTCAACTTGGAGTAACTGTTAGGCCAGCTACACACCTTCACTAATATGGGCTCAAATTTTCTGGGCTGTACGTGGGTCCCTTGATGCTCATTAACAGCATATATGAGACTGTTAGTGCAGTCAAGAAATTACAAAAAGCAGACGTGAGAAGATAGCCTAACTTCTGTGAAGAAGAGTGTAAAACTGGCCTAGCTTGCATGAAGAGTGCAGCTCAATTTTCATTTTGCAACTTATTTCATCCTTGGGTTTATATCATGATATGTTATAATGATTTTATGTTAATGAAAGATGATGTTTTTACAAAAAAAAACATATTAGTGGCTTTAGGCTAAGGCTACACAGCAACTTTTGCGGAATTGCTTAAGTCTGATTGTCCCAGGAGACCTTGTCACCCACAACCTAATGCCACTATGACACATGATTTAGCTCCAAGGACTTCAGTGTAAGACAAATTGGACTGTTACACGCATGTGACATGCTTGCAATTTGACTGTTTGCTTTATTTTACAGCTGAATCATAGCTCTAACATAATCAGTCCGCAGCATAGTTGGCCTCGTCAGATACTTGGGGTTGTGCACTACAAGTTGCCGTTTAGCCCTAAAGTTAATATCAAAGTTCACATTTCTTGGCTGCTTCAAATTAATTAAACAAGCTATACAGATTCAATAAGGTTTCCCACCTCATAATGTCAACTAAAACTACAAAAAAATTAGTATATACCAAACCAATGTTTTTTAGGTATAACTTCAAAATGTAGGAAGCTATCAAATGCATGCCTATACATTATAATGACTGTAGATACAAATCATCATAAAATAGATACCTACAACATGTCTTGTTATGGAAATAATAGAGTTCTCCATAATGTAGCAATTCTGGAACATCTTTTCTTGACACTTTATGTTGTGTCATTACTATACTTTTCCTGGAAATTTAGGAATAAGTTGACAACTGAGTGTTATCACTGGGGTGTGTCCAAACAAAGTCTAAGGCTATGTGCACACGTAGGAAATGTGGTGCAGAATTTTCTGCACTAAATCTGCATCTCCTGGCAGAATCTGCAGGTGCGTTTTTTATGCGTTTTTAGTGCGTTTTTGTGCGTTTTTATGTGTTTTTTGTGCAGTTTTTGTGCAGATTTTACCACTGCAAATTTCTATTAATGGAGAGGTGCAGAAACGCTGCAGAAACACACAAAAGAAGTGACATGCACTTCTTTGAAATCTGCAGCGTTTCTGCCAGATTTTTCTGCACCATGTGCACAGCTTTTCTTTTTTCACATTGATTTACATTGTACTGTAAATCACAGTGCAGTTCTGCAGTGTTTCTGCAGCAGAAAAATCTGCTGCAGTTCTGCACCAATTCTGCACTAAATCTGCATCGTGTGCACATACCCTAAAGGTGCATTCAGACATCCATGAAAATTGGTCCGAGATTGGACAGCAATGTATGGACTGGCCACGGGTCTCCCAACCCAAGCATGACAGATTCATAGAAATACATAAAGTGTCACGCTTTGGTCAGGAGAGCCACAGCCAGTCCATACATTGCGGTCCAATCTTGGACTGATCTGATTTGCACGGATGTCTGAATGTGCCTTAACACTGTCCAATCAAGGTTAATAGTACCATATCATGTAAAAAACAACACATTTCTAGGTGAAATAACAGAAGAACAGCAAAGTACATAGTTGTGAAAAAAGATGCTCTAGAATTGTTAGGAAATTCAAGTATTTCCTAAAACAGGCAAGAAAGTGAAAAAACCAAATTAATTAGTTTGAAACGGTTCCTCCCCAAAAAAGTTCATTTGTACAGTAGTTGTCCATTAGCACATAGGGAAACCAATTACACTTCATCATATTTCTTTATACTTCAACATATTACAGTGCTATTAATAATTAACCTTGCATTTTTTATTAGCAAATTATTTGTGCCCTTTTGTAAATAACAGTTCAATTCTATAGAAGTAGATACATAATTGAAATAAGCCAAGGTATATTTTGAGGTATTAACGACTTAGTGTAAACTGTTTTACATATACGGTTAAGGAATCATACTATATATACAGTACCTTGCGAAAGTATTCGGCTCCCACAACCTTTTCCCACATATCATGCTTCAAACATAAAGATGCCAAATGTACATTTTTGGTGAAGAATCAACAAAAAGTGGAACACAATTGTGAAGTTGAACGAAATTTATTGGTTATTTAAAATTTTTTGGGAAATTCAAAAACTGAAAAATGGGGCGTGCAATATTATTCAGCCCCTTTAACTTAATGTTGCGCCACCTTTTGCTGCCATTACAGCTGCAAGTCACTTGGGGTATGTCTCTATCAGTTTTGTACATCGAGAGACTGAATTTCTTTCCCATTCTTCCTTGGCAAACAGATCGAGCTCAGTGAGGTTTGATGGAGATCGTTTGTGAACAGCAGTTTTCAGCTCTTTCCACAGATTCTCGATTGGATTGAGGTCTGGACTTTGACTTGGCCATTCTAACACCTGGATACGTTTGTTTATGAACCATTCCATTGTAGATTTTGCTTTATGTTTGGGATCATTGTCTTGTTGGAAGACAAATCTCCGTCCCAGGTCTCAGGCAGTCTCTTGCAGACTCCAACAGGTTTTCTTCAAGAATGGTCCTGTATTTGACTTCATCCATCTTCCCATCAATTTTAACCATCTTCCCTGTCTCTGCTGAAGAAAAGCAGGCCCAAACCATGTGCTGCCACCTCCATGTTTGACAGTGGGGATGGTGTGTCCAGGGTGATTAGCTATCTTGCCTTTATGCCAAACATATCATTTGGCATTGTTGCCAAAAAGTTAGATATTGGTTTCATCTGACCAGAGCACCTTCTTCCACATGTTTGGTGTGTCTCCCAAGTGGCTTGGTGCAAACTTTAAACAACACTTTTTATGGATATCTTTGAGAAATGGCTTTTTTCTTGCCACTCTTCCATAACGGCCAGATTTGTGCAGTGTACGACTGATTGTTGTGCTATGGACAGACTGTCCCACCTCAGCTATAGATCCCTGCAGTTCATCCAGAGTGATCATGGGCCTCTTGGCTGCATCTCTGATCAGTCTTCTCCTTATTTGATATGATAGTTTAGAGGGACGGCCGGGTCTTGGTAGATTTCCAGTGGTATGATACTCCTTCCATTTCAATATGATCGCTTGCACAGTGCTCCTTGGGATGTTTAAAGTTTTGTAAATAATTTTTTATCCAAATCCGGCTTTAAACTTCTCCACAACAGTATCACGGACCTGCCTGTTGTGTTCTTTGGTCTTCATGATGCTCTCTGTGCTTCAAACAGAACCCTGAGACTATCACAGAGCTGGTGCATTTATACAGAGACTTGATTACACACAGGTCGATTATATTTATCATCATTAGGCAGTTAGGACAGCACTGAATCATTCAGAGATCCACAATGAACTTCTGGAGTGAGTTTGCTGCACTGAAAGTTAAGGGGCCGAATAATATTGAACGCCGCACTTCACATTTTGAATTTCCAAAAAAATGTAAAATAACCAATAAATTTCATTCAACCTCACAATTGTGTTCCACTTGTTGATTCTTCACCAAAAATTTACATTTGGTATCTTTATGTTTGAAGCATGATATGTGGGAAAAGGTTGAAAATTTCCAGGGATCCGAATACTTTCGCAAGTCACTGTATAAGTAGAAACTGTGCCCATTCAATTACTGAATGAGCCTGGCAGTGTTTGAGTTTAATTGTTTAGATGCTGTGATCAATAGCAACCATAGCATGAATAGGAACTCACTCTCTCTTGGGCAACTGACTGAGAACTCAGGTTCATGTTAAGTTACCATGGTCTGTTATAAACAAAATAAAAGATGCTAAAATACTATAAAGCACTATAGATTTATTTATGAAGCAATATTTTATAATATTATACTCTTCAGCATTAAAATTGCAGTCATGGAATTATGGAAATCACAGAAATCACATATTGATAATATATAAGTGATGAAAAAATGAAAACAACATTTTCAAAATGTCTCGATTTACTCATTATCAAGTATGAGCTCCATGTGCAGAAATACACACACTCACACACCGTGACATGCAATCAATAAGGTTATTAATGTCTGAGGAATGTTCTGCCACCGACGCTGAAAGCACTTGGGCATGTAAGAAGTCAGGATCCACTGCTGACAGCTCAATTTGCAATTATCAACCAATGATATTTCAGATGTGCTCAATAGAAGACAAGTCTGGGGATGCTGCAAGCCATGGCAGCATATTTTTGTAACGCATCCAGTAGTCTGCTCACTAGCAGCATGCAGCCTTTTGTTGTCATGTTTAAAAATGGTTCCTGTAGGTTCCAAGATCAAATCAAAGTACCTTTGCACTGTATATTATGCTACTCCACTCTAAAATACCTGGAGTAGGAGGAGTTTGAAATTCTCTCGTGAAGGCCTCTTCATGGCATTGCCAATGTGGTCTTGTCAGATTAAAAAAATGGTGAATAGTGATCCATTCTGTGTTACAAGTGAAATTATATGTCACATATCAACCTAAGGCATAAAATAGTGTCTACATAAATCATCAGAAGGCATTAGCACAACATTAGACTACAAGCCAGATGTCCAGCTACAGGTGTGTTTCATTGACCTCACTGCATCGCTCTCAAAAGCTATCATAGTGCAGAGCAAGACATCAATGGAGGCTGAAATAGAAGTTTATCTACTTTAATGGATACTGCTATTATCTTGGATGAAATAATAACTGGGGATAGGACTGGCCACGTGGGCAACACCATGAAGATGTCTTCACAGGGATGAATGAAAGATACCCAAGAGCTATATTTTAAAACAACAAAGCCAGGCCAGATGTTGCTCGTGCTACTGTGAGCAGCCAAGGTGGTCTACACGTGCTGGGCCTGCAGAGTCTCTAGACTGGTCGCCTATTGACCACATCTTGAACTTCATTAGTCGACATTTGCAAACAAGCTGCCACCAGCGAATCTTGAAGATTTGCATGTCTAAGTGCATTCATCGTGTCAGAATATTCCTCAGACATTTATTAATAATCTCATTGATGATATCACATTAAAGTTGTGTCGATACGTGTATTTCTGCCCTTGGTGCTGATAACTGATACTGAAAAAAATCGAGATGTTTTGAAAATGTAGTTTCTATTTTGTAATCATTAGCATTTTATTAATATGTCTAGCCATCCTGTGATTTTTATAATTCCATGACTTTTCCTTCTTAGTGTAGTAATTTCAATATTGAACAGAACGGTGCATATTAAATGCTTCAAGTCATTAAGGACACAAAAAGAGTCAAAATAAATAGATAAAAGTTTAATAAAAAATAACTTTTTATCCAATAACAATTATTTTACTTTTTAAAAATAGTTTACCATACAAAATAATATTTGCAGCAACCCTAAGAATATAATTATTCTGTGATTTTTTATTGTAACGTAAGAGTTGCTGGTTATTTTTTTTGCAACCCCTGAAAAAAAAATGTATAAAAATGAATCCACACATTCTACTATATGTACCTTAAAATAGTATCAATAAAAGTTACAACTCATATTGCAGAAAACAAGCTCTTAGGCTACGTTCACATTAGCGTTGTGCGGCGCAGCGTCGGGCGCAGCCGCAGCGACGCATGCGTCATGCGCCCCTATATTTAACATGGGGGGCGCATGGACATGCGTTGTCTTGCGTTTTGTGATGCATGCGTCATTTTGGCGCAACTGTCAGGGTGCAAAGGACGCTGCACAATGCAGTTTTTTCTGCGCCAAAAATCATGCAAAAAATGAACCCATGCATCACAAAACGCTGCGTTGTGCATGCGTTTTGCATGCGTTGTGCATTGTGTTGCCGTCGCTGCGCCGCACAACGCAAATGTGAGCGTAGCCTTATACAGCTACGGTGAAATATAAAAAAGTTATCGTTGTTGCAATATAGTGACATAAAATGAACTTGTAGAATTTAGGTTTTTACTGCATGGTAAACAGTGGAAAAAAGACAAAATACAATGGTGTAATTGCAAAGAGTTTTTACATTGTTTACCACTCCATTTTTTATGGGAGTATGTGAGAAAACCAAGTTCTTCTCTGCAATGTGGAAGAGGAGGAGCAGCAGCACAGGAGAGGATAATAATAATAATCTTTTATTTACATAGTGCCAACATATTCTGCAGCGCTTTACAGTTTGCACACATTATCATCGCTGTCCCCGATGGGGCTCACAACATAAATTCCCTATCAGTATGTCTTTGGAATGTGGGAGGAAACCGGAGAACCCAGAGGAAACCCACACAAACACGGGGAGAACATAGAAACTTCTTGCAGATGTTGTCCTTGGTGGGATTTGTACCCAGGACTCCAGCGCTGCAAGGCTGCACTGCTACCCACTGAACAAGAGGATGGATTGACTGAGCAAGCTGGGGAAGAAGGGTAGAACTAATTGCACTGGAGAACGTGTGGGTTGTGTATTAATGTAACTGAGATGTGTGTCTTGAAGCTGCATCTGTGCTGTGTGTGTTTATGATGCAAAGTTGTGTGTGTTGATGTAGCTGAGATGTGTATTGATGCAGCTGAGCTGGGTGCGTTGATAAAGCTGAGCTGGATGTAGTAATGAAGCTGATCACCCCTCCTCCTCCATCAGTCAGACAGCTTTCTAGCAGTTCACAGACATTGACTATGCAGAACGGTAATATATATAAATGTTGAAGAGGATGAAGTTGGAGATAACCGCCATTGTGCTAAGGAAGGAGAAGATATATTTCTTCACATATTAAAGACCTGCTCCCAGCCAACTGAGGCATGTGTGATCTAGCTCTTTCACCCGTTGAGACACAGGTCTTGGGAGCTTCATTTATTCAGTCTGCAGCTTGTCCTGACATGTGATTAGGTTAGGCTGCTCTTTGAATTATATCACGGGTGCTATTTTATCACCCCTTTAAATGAAACAAGACCCGATTGAAAACAAAAATGGCTTATATTCACCTCCTGAATTATGTTATGTCATGAGAGCCTTGGAGTCAATCAGTAGCTGCTGTAGCATGGCTAAAGGGTGTGTAGTCGACGGGAGGTATGTGCCACATAAGTGCCTTGTTGCTGTAATGTAGCCCGGAGTATTTCTTTGTTGTACATAACCATGTATGTATATGTGTTTCAGGACCTGTGGTGATGTCAGACCACATGGCTAATCATGTGATGGGTTACAGGGTGTGGTTAGCTCTATATAAGACAGGCTAATGCTTAACACAGGAGATATGTGTGGAGGTGAAACTCTCCTGAGTGCGTTAAGGCTACAGGACTGAGCCTGGTGGACTGGACACTTTGTTTTTCTTTTCCTGAACTAAAGGCTATTTGTTTGCTGTTATTTTGCCATGTGGTTTATGAAGTAATAAACCCTGTGAACTTTTGAAGGAACGTGCCTCCTGAGTGTCAGCCATCGCACCTGAGTGAGTGAAATCCCTACACCGCTTATATACTGATTTGCTCAG
Source organism: Ranitomeya variabilis (assembly GCF_051348905.1). NCBI lineage: Eukaryota > Metazoa > Chordata > Amphibia > Anura > Dendrobatidae > Ranitomeya > Ranitomeya variabilis. Next base: position 384,289,890 of record NC_135232.1, on the reverse strand, counting down.
ACAAAACTCAGACATCCAGGGAAACTGTGAGAACTGCAATCCATTAACAGTCACAGATTATTTGCAGCACTCACGTGACATAATAATGTGGTAGTAACATCGCTAGAATAACACCAGAACAGGAGGTGACAGGTGAGTATAAGCTGTTTTTATTTTTTTCTATCGGACACTGCTTCATTTAAAAAAGGTTTCTCCAAGTAGTGGGAAACCCCTTTAAGGATGGATTAAACCTGCAATAGAATCTCCATTTAATAACTTCTTATCAAAATCTCTAAACTTCTGGATGGTATGATAATGTCTACACAAGAACCCACGAAGACTCCCCCCTATATCCAGAGGAAAACTGCAATTGGGAAGGTGGGCAATCTGCTTGCTGGTCCTGGAGATGCATGTGTGTGAGGTATAAATCTTGTCTTCCTTGTAGCATTCCCTTGTATACAAGACTCCTATGCTATTTTCACAAGCCCTTCTTGCTGACTTCTTTATCAGCTTTCTTTTCCCCTTACTAATGCTGCCTCACCCTTCCCAACCCAGTCATGTCATGTCCCTGGTTATCTGTGCTTGCTCTTTTTCGCGCTATTTGCATAGTCAGCCACAGCGATATGGCACCTGTACATGTGCTTGTATGGACAAGAACTAATTACCTGCTTCAGACCTTGCCTGGCCTAGTATCTACAAACTAGAGATACCTTTTTCCCTCACCCATTCCCAGTCAATAAGGTTACGGTAGGCTTCTTATGCATTTATGATTAACTAACACTGCTTTTGGCAGAATTCATATCTTTGACAACGTTCTTGACATATCATGGACTGACTATGGAGTGATTTTAGCAGGTGCTGAAATACGACATTAGAAGCCAGGCTGGAATGAAATTACAGCCTGCTTGCCCTTCTATAGCTTCCTACCCCGTGCACACCTAAAATACATCTCACGGATGAGCGGAGCTGACAGAATTAAGGAATTTCCTGTAGGAAATGATTTCTTGGAAGGAAATCTATTGTTTTTGGATTATTTTAACCACCCTTCCTTAACCATGTTAAATCTCATAAAAGGGTTGAAAAAAAATCCAAAAACCTCTACTAAAGTCAAGGCACTTTATGCTAACTCTGATTCACAGTTTTATTAATTTATATGAATTCTTATCGTTATTATTATGATTGTCATTTTTCATTTTTGTTTCATATAAAGGACATACAGCCCAATTGAAGGTTCTGGTAATATCTTTGTTAAACCAGTAATAGCATTAACATACAGCATACAGTATATTAGTTATTAGTGGTGTGAGCAGAGCCTTATGGATCACAAGTTCACAACATGTTACTATTTTTACTCCTATGCTTTAATATCAGGGCAATGCTCACTGCCATCTTTATCCAATGTCTATTTTATAGCATATTTATAATGTAGGTTTGTCAGTGGTTGAATGACAGCTATAAAAATGGCTACCATGAACAAATGTAGCACAAGTCACTCTGTTTCCGAACATCAGAGGATGCCCTAGCCTTCAAACTTTCATGTCTATACATGAATCTCATCTTACACAGTAGCCCGTGGGTTCACACCATGGAGTCAGCTACTGACCAATGGTGTAGGCTGGCAAGACTGATAGGATATGTGTGTCAGAACAAGCGGGGCAGTCAAGGTACAAAATCTCAGGGAACAGGCATAGGTTTTTAAAAGGAAAAATCACAAGAACAACATGAGCTGACATCTTGGGATGTAAACTAGGCACCCAAAACTATATCTGGCAGCTCCCGGCAGCAATATGGGAGCTTTAGGTATGGTGCTGTCCTTTTTGCCAAAGCAGGGAGCTGATTAAGCTAAATGGACAGCACACATTCCATACTGCCAGACTAGAAGGCGCTACAGGTCCCAACTACAATAGTCTTAGTGGTTGGACGGAGCATGGGCCACCAGGGGCTTATGGTCCTGAAATCGCCCCAGTCACCTGCGCCGCAGAATGAATATCATGGCACCTGATGACAGGAGCAGACGTGGTTGAACTGGTCCCAGAGGAGATGTGATAATGTTGTTAAGCAGAGCCACCCAAAAGGATCCTCTCTGATTGCATTTTATCTTAACAGCTTACACGCACTTCCAAAATTGATTCTGTCGTCATAAACAGCCATGGCCAAAAGTGTTGGCACCCTTGAAATTGTTCTAGAAAATTAAGTACTTCTCCCAGAAAATTATTGTAATTACACATATTTTGCTACACATATGTTTATTTCCTCTGTGTGTATTGCAACAACACAAAAAAAATAGAAAAAAAACCCAAATTGGACATCATTTCACACAAAATCCTCAAAAAGGACCGGACAAAACTGTTGCCACCCTCACTTTAATATTTCTTTGCACACCCTTTGGAATAAATAACTGCTTCCTCTAACCACGAACAAGCTTCTTACAGCTCTCATCTGGAATTTTGGGCCACTCTTCTTTTGCAAACTTCTCCAGGTCTCTGATATTTGCAAGATGCCTTCTTCCAACAGCAATTTTAAGATCTCTCCAAAGGCGTTCAATGAGATTTAGATCTGGACTCATTGCTGGCCACTTAAGAACTCTCCAGCGCTTTGTTTCCATACAGTTCTGTTTTTTTTTATTATGTCTCTGTGTCAGCAGTGGGGTCCTCCTGGGTCTCCTGCCATAGCATTTCATTTCATTCAAATGTAAACAGATATTTTGCACTGACACTGATATACTCTGAGCCTGCAGAACAGCTTGAAATTCTTTGGAACTTTATTGGGGATGCTTATATATCATCCGGACTACCCTGAGTTGTAACTTATCAATTTTTCTGTCATCTACATCCATGGAGATTAGCTACAGTGCCATGGGTTTTAAATTTCTTGATTATGCTGCATCATGGCCAAAGGAACATCAAGATCTCTGGAGATGAACTTGTAACCTTGAGATTGTTGATCTTGTTCAACAATTTTGGTTTTCAAGTCCTCAGACATTTCTCTTCTCCTCTTTCAGTTCTCTATGCTTAGTATGGAACACACAGACACACATTGCTAAGATTAAGTCAACTTTTCCCTTTATAATTTGGTTTCAGGTATGATTTTCATATTGTGCACACCTGTTACTTACCACAGGTGAGTTCGAATGAGCATCAGATGCTTGAAACAAAGCTATTTACCCACAATTTTGGAAAAGTGTCAACAACTTTGTCTGGCCCATTTTGGGGATTTTCTGTGAAATTACACCCAATTAGCATTTTTTATCTTTTTTTTTTGCGTTGTTCCATTACACACAAAGGAAATAAACATGTGTAAACCAAAACATGTGCAATTGCGATATATTCAACACTTTGCCCATGACTCTACAAATTTATAATAGGAACATTTAGAATCTTACTTACCAGACAGTTCCTGCTTGAAGAGCGGCAGAAACTGTCATCGCTTTGTCAAGGTCTTTGGTGAAAACTCCAGCAGCCAGTCCATATGTGGTGTTGTTTGCCCTCTTAATTACGTCATCAATATTTTTGAACTTCATAATTTGCATTACAGGCCCAAATATCTATTGACATAAAATAGTGATTTATATATTTATATATAAGCAAAAAGCATGAATAGTATAGAAAACTTTTTTGGGATAACGAGGAAACTATCCAAAAATAAGTATCTCTGACCATCCATAACGATAGTAATTATGCAGATTTGCATTTAGGGTGTCTAGGAAAACAGGTTGACTTTCCTTTGGGGATCATTATGTTGTTTTTCTCACAACAGTTCATATACAATAAAACGTAGAAGATATGATTACATAGAAATAATATAGTAAAAATTAGCTTTACATAAAACTACTAGCAAAAAAAAAATCATTTTTTGTAATGGCTATTTATTCTGTAACATATGAATATGACCATTCTTCATTTCAATGGAGGTCCCAGCAGAATACTGCAGATTTTAATACTATAATGATATGCCAGTTAATAGGTATTCCTATGTTTGACAATTATGGCCTATCAGCAGCATGTACCATAAGTACCCAATAGATGTGGGTCCCATTGCTAGGACCATTATCTACCTCTAGAACAGGGCTTTTACTGCTTTGCTCTTTTTGAGCCTCTACAGTAGAACTTCAAATTATCGTATATACTCGAGTATAAGCCGAGAATTTCAGCCCATTTTTTTTAGGCTGAAATTGCCCTTCTCGGCTTATACTCAAGTCATTCCCAGAGGTCGGCAGGGGAGGGGGAGTGGGGGCTGTCTAATTATACTCACCTGCTCCTGACGCGGTACCTGCAGGTCTCTGGTTCTCCGGGCACTGACAGCTTCTTCCTGTTTTGAGCGGACACATGGTACCGCTCATTACAGTAATGAATATGGACCCGACTCCACTCCCATAGGGGTGGAGCCGCATATTCATTACTGTAATGAGTGGTACCATGTGACTGCTCAATACAGAAAGAAACTGTCAGCGCCCGGAGAACCAGGGACCTGCAGGGACCGCGTCAGGAGCAGGTGAGTATAATGGGGGCATATTCACCTGTCCCACGTTCCACCGTTGGCGACGCTGTGTGTTCCGCATCCTCTGCAGTGACGCTCAGGTCAGAGGGCGCGATGACGCGATTAGGTTTATTTCACATTTCCGTCGGTACGCGGCCATCGCTAAGCGTCGGCGCGACGTACCGATGGACGTTGTGAAAATTCTGTGCAACGAGGGCAGCGGACGCAGTGTTTCAACGCGTCCGCTGCCCATAGTAAAGTCCCAGGAGGAGGGGGTGGAGTTCCGGCAGCGCCTGTGCACTTAAAATTGCAGGACCCGACGTACGAAAAAATGTTCTCTTGAATGTTTTTTCGCTACGATGGTCCGCCAAAAACCGGCGCATCCAGTGCACAACGTATCGAATGTGTGTCCATACATCGCGATGCATCGGTAATACAAGTCTATGGGGAAAAAAACGCATGCTGCGGGCAACTTTTCAGGATGCGTTTTTTCAACGACACATTGCAACGCTTGACAAAAGACGGAAATGTGAAAGTAGCCTAAGTGTGCGCGACGCCCTCTGCCTGAACAGTCAGTGCAGAGGATACGGAAGACACAGCGGTGCTCAGCGGTGGAATGGGAAAGGTGAGTATAGCAAGTGCCGGGGGCCTGAGTGACGAGAGGTGAGTATGTGACTTTTTTTTTTTATTGCAGCAACAGCATATGGGGCAAATATCTCTATGGATATCTCTATGGAGCATCTTATGGGGCCATGTGCAGCATTATATGGGGCAAATATTTCTATGGAGCATCTTATGGGGCCATGTGCAGCATTATATGGGGGCAAATATCTCTATGGAGCATCTTATAGGGCCATGTGCAGCATTATATGGGGCAAATATTTCTATGGAGCATCTCATGGGGCCATGTGCAGCATTATATGGGGGCAAATATCTCTATGGAGCATCTTATGGGGCCATAATCAGCATTTGTGCAGCACTGTATGGGGGCAAATGTCTGTATGGAGCATCTTATGGGGCCATAATCAGCATTTTTGCAGCATTATATGGGGCAAATGTGTCTATGGAGCATCTTATAGTGCCATAATGAGCATTTGTGCAGCATTATATGGGGCAAATGTCTCTATGGAGCATCTTATGGGGCCATAATCAACATTTGTGCAGCATTATATGGGGCATATTTTAATATGGAGCATCTTATGGGGCCCATCATAAACTGTATGGAGCACTATATGTGGCGTATTTTGTATGGAGCATTATATGGGGCCCATCATGGACTGAATGGAGCATTATATGGGGCTCCTGATTCAATATGGATATTCAAAAACACTTAACCTACTGATGTCTCAATTAATTTTACTTTTATTGGTACCTATTTTTATTTTTGACATTTACTGGTAGCTGCTGCATTTTCCACCCTAGGCTTATACTCGAGTCATTTTCCCAGTTTTTTTGTGGCAAAATTAGGGGTCTCGGCTTATACTTGGGTCGTCTTATACTCGAATATATATGGTACTATTTTAGTAGGGCTACCATCATTCTGCAGTGATAAATGAAGTCAAGAAACAACACATTAACCTGATGTTCCAATAACATGTAGAAAGCATAAGCAGATTAACCTAATTTACTGATGAACATGATGAACATACCTCTTCTTTGGCAATGCGCATATCATCCTTAACATCTGAGAAGACGGTAGGTTGGATGAAGAACCCTTTATCGCCCCATGTGCCACCCCCACATTCCAGTTTTGCTCCTTCCTTCTTTCCACTTTCAATTAGAGAAAGAATTCGATCATATTGTTCCTGGTCAACCTAAAATGTGAAAGTATGAAGAATAGATGTTACCTATACAAAACCTGTTTCATTGTGGAATCTGATCATGTGATCATAATATCACATACACAATTATTTAAGTAATTGTCAATAGACTGTATTAAATTCATGAGTCCTGAGCATGACATTTGCTCCAGAATAACACAATACTTATACGATGATGACATTCATGCCAGCTTAGCACAAGAGTTAACAGAGCATATATAATTCTTTTTCAGCACAATCTCACATTTCTTGTTTTTCACTTTTAGTTGATTATCTTGTAACTTGAGCCAAACTCCATTATGCAGAATCTAGACCCAAGGTAATGAGAATAGCTATAAAAGCTTTACACTTGACTGAAATAAGTTCAATTACCCACTAGGAGAAATTAGTAGTCCTTGTGCCTTTCTTCAATCATACGTGTCATGTTTAGGACATTCTTTACAAACTTTATCTGGACGTGTATTTTCTGACTGTAGCTTCACAATGTAATTAATGAGAATGAAATACTTCACTATTACATACTAATTGACAGCAGAAAATGAGAAATAATATATATGATGTCTAGTGTTACATTGTCAACAAGTCTGTAGAAATAAAATATTTCAAATATGATGCTTAAATATTGCTATACAGGACAGCTACCTATATGTTGACATCTAAAGATACTGATATATGGAGTTCCTAGAGTGAACTCTGGGTAGAAATCTCAAAACTAGATTGTGAGCCATCGCGGGCAGGGTCCTCTCTCCTCCTGTACCAGATGTGACTTGTATTGTTCAAGATTATTGTACCTGTTTTTAATATGTATACCCCTCCTCACATGTAAAGCGCCATGGAATAAATGGCGCTATAATAATAAATAATAATAATTTGAATGTGCTTTACAGAAGAAAGAAACATTCACTGAGATTTGACAAACTGGATATCCTTACATGTGGTGCCCTAACACCTTTAATATTTTGAACCAATTTTAGACCACAGCTCCACCGATAAAGGGGTTATCGACAATCGAAATATATGTGCACAAATGCTTGGATACTTCAACAAAGACAGTCCTCATCTTCCCCAGGTTTAGCGCTCTTTACCGCTGATCCAGTATGTAGTGTCTGCCACGGTGACATCAGGACTACAGTCGCTATCACCGCTTCAGCCAATCAATGTCATGAGCCAATGAGATAAGTGATTGGCTGCAGCAGTGAGATTCACTACAGTTGTGACATCACCACTGCAGCCAATAAAAAAACCTGGATCAGTGGCAGAGAGACAGTGCCAGACTTGGAGAGGATGAGTACTATCTGGTTTCTTGTATTAAAAGTATATGAGCATCTGAGTAACTGTAGTTTGATCACGATAAACTATTTTAAGACTACGGTATGTCTATCCCAGCTGATATCACTGTAGTAATAAATGAAAGAACAATGAAGTCCCTTTATGCCTTTTTTTCAGTCTATAAGGGAAGGTTAGTTTATATGATATCCATCCCAGGATAATGATGAAGCATAAGCTTTGAGGGTTCGCCCACACTGGCATATAAATCCCCCAAAAAAGGGATTGCACTCGGATCAATGTTATTCAATGAGACAGTGCAGATCTGCGTATTTTTTTCAGCTGTATTCTGAAATCACTAAAGTGCTAGAAAATAAACAAGTGAGAAAATAATTGTCCCACTTTTCTGGATGATTATGCGACTGATATTTTTATTCGTTCATGTGACCCCGGCCTAACCCTCGCTACATGTGATGTTTGTCCCATTGCTCGTTACAAGGGATGTATTTGGAGCCCTGGAAAAAACAATGGTAGAATTTATTAAGACTGGTGTTTCTTACAGCAGATTTAGTCTCAAGCCACATTCAAATGCTCAGCATTTGGTCAGTATTTTACTATTTTACCTCAGTATTTGTAAGGCAAAATCAGGAGTGGAACAGTCAGAGGAAAGTATAATAGAAACACATCACCCCTTCTGTATTTATCACCCACTCCTGGGATTGGCTTACAGATACTGAGGTAAAATACTGACCAAATACTGAACGTGTGATCATGGCCTTATTCAGAAAAGTGAGACAATTTTCTCTCACTTGTCATCTATAGACAATCCATTTTTACTAAATCTTTTACAAGACCATTTACAGTTTCCTATCTTACAGAATTGCAGTGTATCCGTTAAAATCGAATCCACTACTGATGGTCCGTATGGAATCCATTTTTTTCTTGTATCCATCTAATTTCAGAGGGAAACCGCACCATTATATTTTTCTTTTTCCTCACACCGAATACAGCTGAGAAGAAATATGCAGATTGGCACTTCCTCACTGAGTAACATTGGTTTGAGTGCAATCCATTTTATCTGATTTATACGCTTGTGTGAGCGAGCCCTAAAGTGTGCTGGAGTAAGATTCAACTCATTTATTAAAATGAGGATCTCTGGCGATCCGTGAACTAAACAGGACTGTATTAAGTTAATATATTTGTTTCCTAACACTTCATTTTGCAAAACATCTATAAAATCCTGGCTTTCTAAGTGAAACTTGAGTCAATAGTGTGACATAATACTATACAGAAATATTGAAATATTAACACAAAAAACCCGGATTGGTTTTCACATTTTAACATAAGTCTTTTATATCTGGGAACTAAAAATCTTATGTGTGCTCAGTTCACACGCTACTTTAGGCTTTAGACCTTTTTCTGTTGAAAATGATAGTCTAAGTAGACACTAGTGATGAGCGAGTATACTTGTTGCTTGGGTTTTCCAGAGCACGCTTGGGTGGTCTCCGAGTATTCGGATGTGCTCGGAGATGAAGTTTTCTGTCCCTCGCAGCTGCATGATTTACAGCTGCTAGACAGCTTGAATACATGTGGGGATTTCCTAGCAACCAGGCAACCCCCACATGTACTAAGGCTGGCTAGCAGCCGTAAATCATGCAGCTGCGGGAACTAAAACTAAATCTCCGAGCACTAACAAATACTCGGAGACCACCCGAGCAATGAGTATACTCACTCATCACTATTAGACACTCATCACTAGTAGACACGTACTACAGTAGAAAGTGGGCCAATAAAGGGCTTTTATATATTGGTAGTTTCCTTGGCCTGATTGTTACAATCACATCAATAAAAAGCTCAAGGTTCTTCTGTTTAATCTCTTTCTGCAAAGATATAGGTTTCTTATCTTTTTTTTCTGTAAAGGATGTGCACATAAGAATTTAACTTGGTAGCAGGTCACTCAGTATGGTTAATCGTGTCTAGGCCAAGGGCTGAAAACAACACCTTGTAGTCATGCCAAGAGCTAGACTAGTTATTTTCCTGCACATTTTTATCCCTAAGCATAGAAAGCCTGGAAACTTTGCAAATTCCCATAGCACTGATACATGAGCTATTAATTCAATGTGTAATTAAAATACCCTATGATATGATTATGCACAGCACTCTCCTATAAAGGTACATAGCAAATAATTCTAGACTTACTGGGAAACAATGAGGAACACTTGACAGTGAAAAAATGTCATTACACTGGGACATTCTTTCGATTGCTGTAATTAATGATGGGTAAACTAATAAGACCAAACAGTGGATCGGAAAAATATAAGAATTGACAAGTTCAGGTAAATAAAGTCCCTAGATTAAGAGCGGGTTTGGAAAGCCGTACTTATATTTAGGCCGCACATGTGCAGCTCCGTGTTATCATCTGCTGTTTACATACACAAATCTGCCCCATAAATTGCATCAGAATAGTGCATGTTGCAATCTTCTCATGCAGACCATTGGCCCAAGTGGAAAATCAGCACTGGCACATCAGGTATAATGGATCCGTGTGTGAACAGCGGTGCACACCAATAGCACGTGTACATATAATTTTCTCATCTGAATGAGCCCTTTATGAACTACAAGATAACAAATGTCAAGAAGATTCTTATAATCTCCCAGTTTGTGAATAAATTACTTATTGGCTCCATCTACTCCCCATAGCCATTATGTCATTATGAAATTAACAATTTACCTGTGGACCTTGCTCTGTTGAAGGTAATAGGGGATCTCCTAAAACCCGTTTTTTTGCTTTTTCAACACTTCTGCGCACAAATTCATCATAAATTGATTCTTCTACAAATATTCGAGATCCAGCTATACAACACTGTCCTTGGTGATAGAACAGCCCTTGGTGGGACTGCTCTATTGCATTGTCCACTAGGAGAAAAAAAATATATAACAGATTATCTGAGAAATAGATGAAACTTTTTCCAGTTTATAAGGGTTGTCCTACACTTGAACACCTATACTCACCAGTGGGGCCGATGCTGTTCCAGTGGTGTTGGCACTGGCTCTCCCAGGGATTGTGTAACATTGTTATGTCATGCGATCCCTGCTCTGGCTTCTCTGTCCCCGCCCTCGGACGTACCCGATTTATCCTGTGGAAATGAGAGAGCAGCAGCTCTCACTTCCTCCAAAGTCAGGGACAGTTAAGCCAGCGCTAACTGGTTGCATGGATTGTGTGACAAAAGTATGTCAGGCGATCCCTGAGAGAGCCAGTGCGCAACCACTTCAACAGTGTCGGCACCGGGGTGAGTTTCGGTATATAGGTGTTACTAATTTACAAGGGGGAAATATAGGGATCGAGAAGGGGTTGTCCAAGTAGTTGACAACCCCTTTACTACACATGGCCAAAAGGTCTAATTGTGTTTTGACAATGCTCAAATATAGAAGAGTTACATTAATACTAAGGCTAAGTTTCCATGGTTCAAAAGCACAGTGTCACTTCCTCTGTGTTTTACAATGCTAGCAAAGGTTTGGGATCCGCCGCATGTCTATTTATAGTGTGGATCTATGTGCAAATTTCACAATGATATCCACAGCGATGTATACAGCTGCAGGTGTCACTGCCAGAGATCTGCAGCAAATACGCTTAGTGGGAACCTAGTCTAAAATGTGTCTGAAAAAAATGTTTAATTGTATCCTTACATGCTAAAGTTTTCCCTTGCTAGCCCCATTATCTACAGTAGATGCCATCTACAGTGGGGAAAGTATTTGAAACACTGCCGATTTTGCAAGTTTTCCTACCTACAAATTGTAATTTTTGTTGTAGGTACATTTGAACTGTTAGAGACAAAATCTAAAAATAAAAAAACAGAAAATCACATTGTATGATTTTTACATAATTCGTTTGCTTTTTAATTATTTAAGTAAATAAGTGATGCAATAGAAAAACAGAACAGAACTCAATGTTGCCCAGCGACAGCTCCAAAACCTGAACGATATAGAGAAGATCTGCATGGAGGAGTGGGCCAAAATCCCTGCTGCAGTGTGTGCAAACTTGGTCAAGAACTACATGAAACGTCTGCCCTCTGTAATTGCAAACAAAGGTTTCTGAAGGAAATATTAAGTTCTGTTTTTATATTGTATCAAATACTTATGTCATGCAATAAAATGCAAATTGATTATGTACAAATCATACAATGTGATTTTCTGGTTTTTATTCTTAGATTCTGTCTCTCAAAGTTGAAGTGTACCTACGAGGTTTGTAGGTGGGAAAATGTGCAAAATCGGCAGAGTATCAAATACTTATTTTCCCCAGTGTAGCTTAGAATTTTGTAAGTTTGTACACTAGAGGGTGCAGAGGCCAATACAGGATAAAAAAAAAGTCAGCCAAATGAATGTAATATTTTTTGTTGCAGTTGTATTTCTTTTTAATCTAGGAAACTGTTTCTACAGACAATAGCACCTGGTATACTGCCGATTATTGTGCATTGGCTTAATGAAATACATTTGATGTATTTAAAAAGTACTTAAAGGGAACCTGTCAGCAGGATTGTGCACAGTAACCTACACACAGTGTCAGGTCGGCGCCGTTATACTGATTAATATGATACCTTGCTTGATTAAATCCACCTTGTGGTTGTTCTTTATTTTCTGTTTGTAGTTAATGATATGCTCGTGCTCCGGGGTGGCCTGTGAGGGATGGGTCTTCATGGGGTGCTCTGATTAGATACTCATAATGCAGCCTGCTGACAGGTCACTGATCCCTCACTGACCTGCCCCCTAGTTTGCATAATGAATATCTGTACATACTTTTCAAATTGATTTTATTTTATTTAATCTGTATAACAACGCCGACCTGACACTGTCTGTAGGTTACTGTGCACAATCCTGCCGACAGGTTCCCTTCAAGAAGCAGAAAAATGTCATACAAAGAACATAGTGCATTTGCTTGAAATATCATTGACCCTTAAAACTTTGATCCTGAAAGATGATAAAAAGAGGTTAGATTATACTCACCTGTGTGGGCGGTCGGATCCGATGGGCGTCGCTGTCCGGTCCGGGGCCTCCCATCTTCATAGAATGACGTCCTCTTCTTGTCTTCACGCTGCGGCTCCGGCGCAGGCGTACTTTGTCTGGCCTGTTGAGGGCAGAGCAAAGTACTGCAGTGCGCAGGTGCCGGGCCTCTCTGACCTTTTCCCGGTGTCTGCGCACTGCAGTACTTTGCTCTGCCCTCAACAGGTCAGACAAAGTACGCCTGCGCCGAAGCCGCAGCGTGACGACAAGAAGAGAACGTCATCGTAAGAAGATGGGAGGCCCCGGACCGGACCGCAGGGGGACCGCCTCTGGGTGAGTATAATCTAACCTCTTTTTATCACCTTTCAGGATACATCAGGGGCTTATCTAGAACATTACAGAATGCTGTAGATAAGCCCCTGATGCTGGTGGGCTTAGCTCATCTTCGATTTTTGGGGTGACAGGTTTAAGGAGTCATGCCATCAAAATCTGAAATTTAAGTTCTGGGTCACATTACTTCCAAATCCCTAATTTACACTGTGTTCCAAATTATTAAGCAAATTGGATTTAAGTGTCTTAAAGATTTAATTGTTTTGTTTTTCAAATAAACTCATGGATGGTATTGTGTCTCAGGGCTCAATGAATCACTGAAATCAATCTTAAACACATGTGATAATTAGTTTTCCAGGTGATTCTAATTAAAGGAAAACTACTCAAAAATGATGTTCCACATTATTATGCAGGTCACAGATTTCAAGCAATATGGGAAATAAAAAGGATCTCTCTGCTGCTGAAAAGCATTAAATAGTGCAATGCCTTGGACAAGGTATGAAAAAATTAGATATTTCACGAAAACTTAAGAGTGATCATCATACTCTGATGAGATTTGTGACTGAAACAGAGCACAGACAGAGTTCATGCAAATAAAGGCATAATGAGGAAGTTTTCTGCCAGACAAATTCATTGGATTAAGAGAGCAGTTGCCAAAATACCATTACAAAGCAGCAAACAGTTATTTGAAGCTGCTGGTGCGTCTGGAGTCCCTCGAACCTCAAGATGTAGGATCCTTCAAAGGCTTGCTGTGGTGCATAAACCTACTATTCGGCCACCCTTAAACAGTGTTCACAAGCAGAAACGGTTACAGTGGGCCCAGACATACATGAAGACTAATTTTCAAACAGTCTTGTTTACTGATGAGTGTCGAGCAACTCTGGACGGTCCGGATGGATGGAGTGGTGGATGGATGGTGGATGGCCACCATGTCCCAACAAGGCTGCGACGTCAGCAAGGAGGAGGAGGAGTCATGTTTTGGGCTGGAATCATGGGGAACCAGCTGGTAAGGCCCTTTAAGGTTCCTGAAGGTGTGAAATTGACCTCAGCAAAGTAAATAGAGTTTCTGACTGACAACTTTCCTCCATGGTATAAAAAGCAGAAACGTGCCTTCAGGAACAAAATCATCTTCATGCATGACAATGAATACCTCTGAGTAATTGGCTGCTATGGGCATGAAAGGAGATAAACTCATGGTGCGGCCACCATCTTCCCCTGACCTCAACCCTATAGAGAACCTTTGGAGTATCATCAAACAAAAGATCTATGAGGGTGGGAGGCAGTTCACATCAAAACAGCAGCTCTGGGAGGCTATTCTGACTTCAGGCAAAGAAATACAAGCAGAAACTCTCCATAAACTCACAAGTTCAATGGATGCAAGAATTGTGAAGGTGATATCAATGAAGGCTCCTATGTTAACATGTAACTTGGCCTGTTAGGATGTTTTGGAGTTAAATAGCTTTTTTGTTCAGTGAAGGTGACCTCCTAATGCTGCAAATTCCACAAATGAGCATTTTCAGTTCTTTAAAACATATCAAATTTTTAGAAATTCTACTGTGCCTAATAATTTGGAACAGTGCATTTTGAGTTTTTATTCATTTTGGAGATTATACTGTTATCATTGGGAGGTTTCTTCAATAAAATTCGATGTACACTCTAACGGGTGATGACTTTTATTAGACTGACTGTCATTTGCACTGACCATTTAGGAAAATCCGAGAAAAATGTCATTTGCATAATAATTTGGAACATAGTGTATAGCTAAGATATTACAGAGTCTGGGGACAGGCGCAGTGAGTAATTTAGAAGTAGATTTGTAAACACTTTGGGGCTCATGAACATTATTATTATTATCGTTCCAATTTGTGACCTACATAGAGATACATGAAACTTTTATTGTACTTTTGTATGCCTCTATATGACTATATGTATGTCTGAGAAAGGTACAAACAGCAGAAGGCACCTGTGCAAAAAAAAAATGGGCTTCTTGGACTTCAATATCTCACATTACACTGCCCACCTATGTAACTCTAATAATTGTGAGCCAGGTAATTTATTCCATAAGTCCCCTGCATTCCATACAATAGTCAGTGGGTTGTTGCTGGATATTTTATAAGGTGGCTTTTGGCTCCTTGACCTACTGGGCATCTACGCAGCTGCCCAGGCCACACATATGGTATGTCCACCCCTATATAGTTATTCTCCCCTAGAGGTAGAGTACTAAGGGAAAGTATCTCCATACACATGGGATCAAACAGAGCCTGTACAAGAGTGCACAAATGGATCTGTGCAGTATACCTATGGCTTTAGTTCACAGCTGCACATGCCACATGCCTTTAAAGAGAATCGGTCAGCAGGATTTCACCCCATACACTATTTACATGTGCATTTAGCTCTTTTAAAGACAAATTCAGCAATAGGTTTAAATGGCCAGTCTGTTCCTCCGTTACTGAGAAATCAGAGTTTAAATTCATATGTAAATGAGGCTGAAGAGCTATTGTGCATCTGAAGCCTGTGTCACTGCAGCTCTATTTCCCACCCTGCTTTCGCCTGAAGTCACAGAACAATAGAAGCTGTCAGTAAAGCATTTGAAAGCAGGGTGGAGCCCGGTGGAGAATAGAGCTGGAGTGACAAGAGCTTCAGATCTACAATGGCTCTTAAGCCTCATTTGCATAGCAGTGCAAACACTGATTTCTCAGTAACAGAGGAACAATGTGACCATGTAACGGGATTGCTGGACTTGTCATTGAAAGAGATACATGTACATATAAATAGTTTGTTGGATGCAATCCTGCTGACAGATCCCCTTTAAGGATATCCTTGCTTAAACAACATAGTAACCATTTTAGCTTTGTGATATGGGAACAGTAATAATATACTAACAGTCCGCATCAGCAAAAATGATCACTGGACTTTTTCCTCCAAGCTCCAGTGTAACTCTCTTAAGGTTACTCTTCCCAGCAGCTTCTTTTATTAGCTTTCCAACCTAAATACATATAAAATACAGATGTATTAAGTAATGTATAGAAAGCTTATTTCAAATTACATACGATTCAAACAACAATATATTACTCATATACACTGGTCAATGCTATTTTCAGGTTATTACTTTTTTTATGTTTTCGAAGGTAAAACTAGATATTTCTTCTTGTGCACCTTACTAAAAACTTTTGCTCCAAGAGTCTATATATCAGACACATAATTAGCAGACTAGCCACTTGTATAGGAAAGAACAATTAAAATGAGGATCTATTGGGAATTATTTCCCTGGAGGAACTCATATGCCACCATTTTTTGGGGGGGACGTGAAAACATTTTTTATAAGTTCACTTTAAATTAATCAGACATGCAGATAGTAGATGCACATCTGCTAAACGTGGAGGTAGATATGAATGCTTAACTATTCTTATTGGGCAGCTTTACCCATAGCCTCTTGACTAGGAACCATGGTTTGGCAGCATAATGGAAGTTCCCTTTAAACTGTAAACTTTGAGATTTAAAAAAAAAAATGAAATAGGAGTAATACCTCAGTTGATCCAGTGAATGCAACCTTATCAATGTCCATGTGATGTGATATGGCTGCTCCAGTGGTGGGCCCGTATCCAGGAACAATATTCACTACACCTGGTGGAAAGCCTGCCTACGAGAGAAAAAGTAAAGAGGAGGCAAAATCACTTCACATTCATCAATAATATGTCTCCATCATCACGAAATAAACCAGTTTAAAGATCAGTATAAAATGTAAAGATTTCTATATATTACCAACTACGGTAATTAATACATTATCTTGCTGAAAAAAAAATCTGACTGTGCAGTATTAAGCTTGATGGATGTTGGATGTGGAAAGTAGAGTAGGATACTACTAGATTCAAAGGAAAGCTGACTTGATGTAATAGACAGATACTGTATGTGCGAATGTGGGATCCATGATATTAAAAATATGTTTGTCTTCTCCCATATACAGCACCATCCTGGTCTACAGGTTGTATGTAATACAACCATTTAATTCAATGAGGCTGAGCTGCAATAACACACTGTAGACATAGGAAGTGCTGTTTTTGAGAATAGCATACATTGTTTTCTAATTCTGGCGAACCCCTTTAATATTTTTTACCAAATGTCACTGTACAAACTACACTATAAAATAGATCTGGTACACTTGATGATTCTGCTATATTTTATTTGCAAATTCATATCAGAATGGCTGTACAATTCCTTTTCCAAGTATCATCTTAATTTCATCATCTAAGCTTTATTGACAACCGCTCTGTGTCCCTCTTCCCGGCTGCTGAGATCTCACACTGCTAAGTACAAGCTGCAGCGGTCAGGCTGAGTGGGAGGAGTCTGAATACACTTGGGCTCGCATGTCTCTCACCTCTATATATTCATTATAACATCGACACGATCATACAGCCATTCTGATGTGGATTTTTAAACAAAATACACTAGCTTCATTGGGTCTAGCACACCTATTAAATAGTTGTTTGCCGTTTGTATTGGGGCATCCGATAATAGACCTGTTTTAGGTTTGCTAGGAGACTTTATGCTAAGATTCCTTCTGGAGTGAGATAATGACACATTACATAGCACTTCAAAATCTTTGGCCCGTTATCACTGTTCTTCTTGCGCCACTTTTTAAAAGTGAATAAAAAAAGAATTTATTAAGAATATACTGTATTTATGTCAAATGTTTTTTAATTGCCAATTATTGGTCTAAAGTCAGCCTATTATTGGCAAAATTTAGATATAGTGCCCAACTTCTAGCAAGAAGCACCAAATGTATCAGCATGAGTGACAATTTTGGTGAACCCCGGACTACCTGGTTTAGAGCAGGACTAGTTCCGCTGAATATAACAAAACTGCACAAACTATTTTATCGATAACCAATAATACGAAAGTGAGAAGATATTTGCAACAACTTTGTCACGGAGTATTACAGTATGTTCACGTAGAAGAAGCTTGTATAGGCAGGTACATTGTATCATTGTATTTCTGCCACTGTTTGTTAAACTAAAGCACATACTTGCTCTGCCTTTCTATTTGCTTTTGCTCAAGGCGCACACACCTCTTTTATTAATGATCCCATGTACAGAGCTGTCAGTGGTGTTTGCTCGGCTGGCTTGATGACAACTGTATTGCCACAGCAGAGTGCAGGTGCGATTTTCCATGCAAACATTACAAGAGGAAAATTCCACTGTGAAACAAGAAAGATATTTTATATCATCATTATTATTGCAGATAAAACGCTTCTTAAACATTTTTTACAGCAAGTCAAGATTACCAAACACTGGTTCCCCACTCCTGTGTAGAGAAACGAGCTTCCTATATCTTCTACCGAGTACTATACAGAAAAAGAAGTTATAGCTTGCAGTACTAGTCTGTCGGTGCTTGAAACGCCTTTATTGTTTTCATTTTTTAATCTTAGAATCTTATGAAAATTTTAGATCTAGTTTGGATGTAGACCATTAATTTGCACTTGGTTTCCGTAGGTTATGGCCCTTTAGATGGGTCATTCATTGACTGCTGTTGGTTACATTCAAGCCATTTACTGGCCTGTATAAATATTGATTGTGCACAAAATGATTCTCATTTGATTGTTCTGTGCCCTTATAATATCATGGTGTCAGCATGGGGTCCTACGGTGCCAATATAAATCATCATATGCAATAAAAGTGTTTGTGCTTGTTCCTCGGGTGATAGAGGGCCTATTTAGGTGGGCCGATAGTCAGGACTGAGCGTTCCAATGAATGCTTATTACCCAATTTTTAGTAAATCTAAATAGGCCATTAGAGTCACACATAACTGCTGACTCAGACTCAATTTATCTAAAATCAACACAAATACGCACTTTCGAAATCAATATCTGGAACTTGAAAATAAGAATCGATATTTGGCACCTTGTACGCATTTTGCAATTTTTAGAAATTACGGTATGCAACCATAGTCAGTCACCTGTATTGCCTACTTACGGGGATTATTTGACCACATACTCCAACAGGTTCATGTCTTGTGAAAGTAAAGAAGTCTCCATCTATAAATAAAAGAAGTTAAAGCCTGTTACTGAAATTATTCTTTGTTCTTGCAGACATCACATAGCTTTAAAAAAACCTACCCATAGGGATTGTGAGGCCATGGTTTTTATCTGCCCAGCCTGCACAGTAGCGCAGGGATTTCAGAGCTCCTGGCATGTCACCAAAGTAGGATGCGGTAAATGCCTTTCCTGCATCAATGGATTCCAGAGTCTGAAAGTAGTCCAGTTAATAAGTCCAACATGTAAATTTACCATAAAACCCATTTCATACGGAATAATAGTGTCATGCTGTCACATGAAAATTACTTACGCTTAGAATCAAGATGTCACGTTCCATGAGGTCTGCCAACTTATTCAAGAGTCTACCCCTCTGAGAAGCATCTGTCCTACGCCATGTTGACCCAATCTGGAATGCTTCTCTTGCTGCTTTCACAGCTATATCTACATCTGCCTAGAAGTAAAGGATAATTAAGTTAACACATAAAATCATCATGACTCATCATGACTAAAAACCTAGACCGCATATGTCACATTCCAAGGGATCTGAGAATCCACGATACAGTATGGTTTCATTTGGCAGGTGGCTCATAAGGAAGAGTTGGAGAATAGAGACTCTTTTTATACAATAATTGTATTTTTTTTCTGCGAAACACCTATTTTCTTATTAAAGAAAATGGGTTCTCATGATGGCAACCCTGCCCATACACTTGCTAAGGGAATATGGATGTCATTGGGAGTTTCCATGCTAAAGACACCTCCTTTAAATTACAACGGTGAGCTGTTCTGCATTAAAGGCTTCCACACTGACGAATTGAAGCCATGAATATTTAATGTGGATGGCCATACATCTGAAAGGCCATTAGGTAACATTTCATCAATGCAGCAAAAGTTTATCAGGCTTGGGCTTTTCTCCGTAAAATTACCTATTTGCAGTGGCTGTTTGGAGTAGACCCCTAGGGTTCAACTGATCCAATCTGCATTGAGGCATCCGGTCTCATAAGAAAGCTGCCAACCAGGCTAATAATTCAAAGTCCAATATACCGTAATCAAGATTATAAAAAGATGTATTTTACAATTGTAACTAGTACCTTAAAGTGGTTTTCCAGGACTAAAAATGTTAGGGCTTGGCCATCAATGACAGATTACGGTAATAAGAATCTTAGCAACTCTATCAATCACCTGAAATGGCAATTTTTTAGTTCCTGAAAACCTCATTAAAACAATACTGAACACCTTCCTGACATTCCCTGTACATGGCGGTTCCAACGTACCTATGTTCTGCCCTGTCAGCTGGGGTACCCTATCACTCCAATCTTGGTACCCCTGTGATCTCCATAGAAGATAGTCAGTTTTCCTATATAATGCAGTAAATATAGAATAGCGATTGAGCAATCACAGGTTCAAGTCCCCAATAATGAGGTAAAAAATAGAAAAGTATTTAACAAAAATAGAAAAACATCAAAAAGTAATCTCTTTATCCTCATTTAAAAAGAAACAATAAAAAAAATGTATTTAACTGGTTGGATAAACACTGCAAAAATGCCAGAATTGCTGTTTTTTGGTCTTCATTCCTCCGTCAAAAAATATAGCAAAAACTAAATAAAACACCGTATGTTCCCCAGGACAGTATCAAAAAAAGTATTAGTCCTTACATTGCTCCATTGCCAAAAAAAATAATGTTGTGAATCACAGAAAATAGCAACACAAACCAATTTTTTAAAATTTTGTTTACAATATAACTGAAATAAAACTTTACAAGTCTGGTATTACCGTAATAATACTAACCTGAAAAATCAAGTTGCCAAGTCATTTTTACTGGATAGTGAACATCTTAAAAAGAACCCCCCCAAAAAACAGCAGAATTGAGTTTCTTTTAATATTTCACGACACCTGGAATTTTTTTCCCGTTCTCTTGTAAATTGTATAGTGAGATCAATAGTGTCTTTGAAAATTACAACACATCCAACAAAAAAAGAAGCCCTCATATGGCTATGTTGATGAATACGTAAAAAAAAAGTTTTAAGTCTTGGAAAAAGTGGAGGAAACATTAAAGTCCAAGAAAGAAAACTGGCAGTGGTTTTAATGGATAACAAGTGGTGGACTGGATAATCCAAAGAATAAATTGAAACAGCTTGTATTGCATCAACAACACTTTTAATTTCATCACTAAGGCTTGTATTGGAGAAATTGGTGACATTTTATAATCAAAGACTATTCACCTTTGACCACTATTGTGCAGTTTATCCTCAGATATGCTCTGTAAATTGGCGCTCAAAGGTGAACAGACGTTTGTACCGATGCCAAGCAGTAGACTGTATTTTTGTCTAGGTATAGTCTCGCGTTATATAATGTAGATGAAAAATTCATTTCTTCTACATCATAAGACTACATTATTATTATAATATTATACTAAGTATACTCTTTGTTATGAAGATAAATACTTTCTCTATAACATTTTCCGACCTGTGGTTTTGATTCTGGCAAAACCAACGTGTACCAACGTGAAACCACTGATCAATGTTATGCGCAACTGGAAGAACAAACTAAAAAGCTAAATAAAATGCAAAAATATTTTCCGTTTTTGAACTTTGTATCTGCTTTGATAAATGTAAAGATTTGGTAAGCCTGTGGTCCCTGCAAGTGAAGCTACAGAAGCAGAAGATTTACTAATTCCACCCAAATTATGGCACGTCATCTACGTAAAAATAATATAATGTACAAATTCAGCTCGAATTGCACTTTAACTTTAAAAGGTAATCGCGACAAAGTAGAATCTACAGGTTTCTTACCTTATCCCCTTCTTCTATCTCGCATATCTTTTCTCCTGTGGCTGGGTTGAAGACTGGGAATTTCTTACCACTGACTGAATTGTGCCATTCATTGTTAATAAAGATCTGTGAGGAAGAAAGCCATCCTTTACATTACACAGTGGTACTGCATAAGCACTGTTATTTTCTGTAATATATCCCTACTAAGAGTTACAAGACAATATATGCCCCACGATAATTATGTATAAGCCAAAATATACCTTATAGTTTCGATGAATGGAAACTTTTTCTCTATCATTAGTTGGATTTCTGATCCATGTTTCATTCTATAGTAAAATGCCTGGGCCGAGTCATTTCTTGTATGTTAAGGTACCTTCACACTGAGCGACTTTACAACAAGAACGACAACGATCCGTGACATTGTAGCGTCCTGGATAGCGATCTCGTTGTGTTTGACACGCAGCAGCGATCTGGATCCCGCTGTGATATCGCTGGTCGGAGCTAGAAGTCCAGAACTTTATTTGGTCGTCAGATCGGTGTGTATCGTTGTGTTTGACAGCAAAAGCAACGATGCCTGCAATGTTTTACAATGGTAACCAGGGTAAACATCGGGTTACTAAGCGCAGGGCCGCGCTTAGTAACCCGATATTTACCCTGGTTACCATTGTAAAAGTAAAAAAAAAACAGTACATACTCACCTTCTGATGTCTGTCACGTCCCCCGGCGTCCACAGGGTTAAACTGCTTTCGGCAGGAGCGCTGGTAAATGCATGCGCTGCTGCAGAGAGCTTCCCTGCACTGACTGTCATTGCAGGCCGTAAAGCAGATTACAGCGGTGACGTCACCGCTGTTACTGCCGGGTGCCGGCGCTGACACATTCAGTGCAGGGAAGCCGCCGGCGGGAGACGTGACAGACATCAGAAGGTGAGTATGTAGTGTTTTTTTTTTACTTTTACAATGGTAGCCAGGGTAAATATTGGGTTACTAAGCGCGGCCCTGCACTTAGTAACCCGATGTTTACCCTGGTTACCCGGGTGCTGCAGGGGGACTTCGGCATCGTTGAAGACAGTTTAAACGATGCCGAAGTCGTTCCCCTGATCGTTGGTCGCTGGAGAGAGCTGTCTGTGTGACAGCTCCCCAGCGACCTAAATAGTGACACTGCAGCGATCGGCTCGATGTCTATATCGCTGCAGCGTCGCTGAGTGTGATGGTACCTTTACACGAGTTCAATTAGAAATTAATATATGAATAAATACATATATCTAGTCATATTTTCTGAAAATTGACATGTTTAGCTATTTGTTGTGTGCGAAGCAACCAGATAGTACTGTCCCTTCATGACAAGGTATCTATCTATCTACCACTGGAGGTGCCCATGCACCTATCTTTGCCAACTTCCCCTATAGCAAGCAAATTCAGTTTAGCAGACTGCTATTCCTTCCACACTCCTTCAGCACATGTACATTTGGTTTGGCCAATGATGCATGTGTGTGTTTTTAATTGGGAGAGGTAAGTAAGCCTTTGCCAGACACCTCTAGTGAAGGGTTATCTCCTGGTTGCAGGCTTAGGGCAGAGACAGACTACCGTATTTCTCATGCAATAATCGCCTTGCACTGCACGGACTGGCCGGCACCTCTCCTGACCTGAGCAAGACAGTATGATGTATTTCTATGCAGCTGTCAAGCTCAGGTCAGGAGAGCGGACAGCCAGTACGAGGTTTACGATGCAATTCTCCCACGAGAAATACGTCAGTCTGTCTCTGCCCTTAGCCTTCTTTCCTTCTTTCTGTCTGGGGGGAGAGTCAGGAAGTCTTCACAGACCTTAGATGGTTATGTGGTGCTAGTGAAATTGGCAGATTATTCCAGGTTTTTTTCAGGAGTGGCCATATCATTGAGGCAACCTGTCGCACAAGGGCCCAAGAGGCAAGGGGGCCAATTTTCATCTCCAAAGCAGGTGGAATTGTGCATTATGAGGAGCTATTGGACTGAAGAGGGTCCATAAACTGTTCTTGCACAGGGGCGTCCTTCTGTCTCTCTCTACCAGTACTTTTTTCTAATACATGCAGAAGCGTTTATATTCCACCTTTATAAGCTCAAATAGTCATGTCTTCGAGGAGGTAAGAAAAAATAGCGGACAGCTAAAGAATTATAATTACAGCCACCTTTGGGTACATGGATGTTGCTTCGTTATAACATCAGACCTATCCTGTACATTTAAAGTCAACTATGGGATCAGATTTTATCACATGAGATCAGGGAAAGTGTTTCTCGAAGTATGCTTCCTATCATGACTTCTGCACAAAGACCTAGTACAACCACAAGCAAGGAGCCCATGTGCATGATCAGATTAACATAAGAATGTTAAAAAACTTGAGAGCAAAGATCTTTTTGTTTTTCAAAATATTTAATTGAAATATTAATTGTGAAATGTTGATATATTTAATCTGAACATAAATACCCGCTAAGTCTATATTATTAGAGGATAATTCTGTAAGATTTAATTCCGTGATAGTGGAAATTGAATCAGACAGGGTGTTAAATTCTCAAATGATTAACGTGAACTTTATTTTTTCTTGAGTGATTATTGAAAAAAATAAAAACCCTTCTTGGCTGTGAAACTGAAGGAGTCTTGCCAAAAGTCACATATTACCCTCAGATGTGAGTAGGCCGGGTTTTCTTTGCCTCATTATGCGGCCTCCATGCTGTGATCATCTGTATATGGTCACATATTGGCTCTTCCATGCATGGCAAGTTACTTATTCATTTCAAAGGAAATTATTTGAAAAACCACAGGAAGCGTTGCCTTGATTAGTAAGAAATGCTGGGTCACAGACTTAAGTTACATTTCTTTTTATTATTTTCAGTGCATTCAGAAACAATGTGTATGGCACAGTGAAGCGAGTTGTACAGTCGTTTTGACTGGATATCAAACACACACTGTGCTCATTTCATTCCACACTCAGCTACTGGACCTCTAAAGTGACCTGCCTGGGCCGTGTAGATGAAGGGCCGTCACTTTGTCTTACACAGAGGCATCTCTGTTAGTACGGCTGGTGAGTGAAGGACAGTATTGTCTAGACTGACCCTTCATCCCTGGTCTACTGATTTCTAATATTATGCATATATCTGACAATAAGTTGTACCACAATCTAGGTCTTGTATCCAATCCTCAGCAATGACCCACTATACTAAACACTGGCGATTGCAGAAGAGGCCATTGTACAGTATATGGGCCCTTTGCCGTCCAATTGCTCATCGTAATGCACAATTCCAACTGCTTTGGTAGTGGAAATTGGCCCATTTACCTCTTGGACCCCTGTGTGGCTGTACAGGTTGCACCAGTGGTATGTCCGCATCTGATACCATAATAGTATGGAAATGTAGCTATAGCCAAAGTTACATTGTATTGATGAATATTTTTGTATTCATCATCAGAGCATCTCAAAGCTCCTTCATAATGGGCAGATACCGGCAGTACTGCAGATCAAATGACTATTAAGTCAATGTAAAAATATTTTTTTCTTAATTTATAGGTAACAATCACATATTGTACATAGGCATCATTCATTAAATATAGATTTTTAAAATGCATTGTTTATGTGAAAAAATTGATAAAAAATGATGTGGCATTTTGTGGAGCCCTGGGTGATCCCCATTTTGTCCATTTTCTAGAACATGGTGCATCTCACATTCCCCATTAAGAGTGTTGACACCTTATAATTTATCAGAAATTGTGAGCTACGAGAGTCTCTACCATCCCTAACATGCAAAGTAGTAGATGATCGGAAGCATTTGATCTTTCTTTCAAAAGTGGCATCCTTTGAATTGTGCAATCAGTTATTTGTAAAATGACTTCATTTTTACGAGTCATGGGGCAGTCAGGAGACAACTTCAGCTTTCAGTTTTAAGTAATTAATTTTAGCTTTGGCTGGCAATCCTGCCATGCAAGGGCAACTACTGCATCCTGTAACCATCAGCAACACGGGGGGTGGTAATCAGGGCAGACTGTTTTTTCTAAAAGAGATTCTGTAAGCGCAAAATAACTGTTCACACCAAGTATAACACCTCGCCTTAATACAAATTGTACATTTAGTATTCAAATCCATTGTGGTGCCTGCCAGAAATTGTTCTGTATTAAAATATGCTAAGGCGATGCTTGGCGTGGCTGAGAAGTTCGGTGCACCTTGCCATCGACATGCTTTCCAGCTATCTTGACCGTGGCTTCTGTAAGGGTCGATATATATTCCTGCTCATTAATGTCCATTAATTTGCTAGAGAGTGAAGGAAACTTTTATCATGAATTCAGAGCTACACGTCTGGCGGGCACCCGATATTGTGTGCCGAAGGCTGCCACACCTAGCCTCTGTAAATGAACACCTTTGTCCTGCACAGTTCACCAGTACTATCAATGGAATCCTTGACAATGATTCTTCTACTGCACAGTTCACAGGTTCAGATCAAACAGAATCCTAACTGGCCATTAACTTTGTAAATGAAAAATGCCAAAGAATTCTCATGGTGGACACGTCAATATTATTCTTCTAAGCTATAAAAATATGACCTCTCATTGCGAGTCAATTTTAACACTAGGTATTAGTAGGATTTAGCCAGCAATTAACATAATCCTTTCATTTCTCATCTGCATTACTGGAGCTATTTTCATGATTTTGGAACATTTTGTTAAAATCCATTGAAAAAGATACAGGAACCCCCATTTATATGTATGGAACGAAATTTCAGGCAAAAATTCCTGCAACAAATCTACCACAACAAAATATACTCTAAATGTCATAACTCTAGTGATTACTACTGTCAGTACAAATGCTAAATATTCTGCCCAAAGGAGCAGATTATCATCAGCCCGAAACAGCCGTTTTTAGTATCATAGACAACGCTAACAATATAATCCTTCAGAGACACATTTTAACCTGAGGGTGATCCTGGCATTTGTGACAAGCAATGTGCGCAATGTATGGTATCAACTGATCTGGTGTACTAATAGAAACAATGCTTTCATTACTAAATTGCTCGCATACTTTTTTTTTTTCACTACTCTAATATATAATGTATTACAACTTGATTTTATGATGATTGGCAAATAACTATGCTTGCCAACTTTTGAGAAAGAAAATCAAGGAAATTGTGAAAAGGGTAAGAAAAAGTGGCACATGTAGCACGACACGCACATTTTGTTGAGCCTTCCAATTCTATAGGACATGCCCCCAGTGTGTAGCATATACTGTTAATCAAAATTAGTTTAGAGCATTCAATTCTTGGTAAAATTGACACATGTAAAAAATGCTAAGTTTTACATGCAACTTATATGTGCGCTTCTACCAGTTATTGCATCTTATACCCCTCCGCTCTCCCAGACTACTCTTCATAATCTCCTCCTCTCCCACAGAACGCTCAATATCGCCCTCTCCATTCTCCCAGACTGTTCTTCATACCCTCTCCTCCATCACAGACTGCTCCCCTTGGCTCTCTCCTTTCTCCCAGCCTGCTCTGCATACTGCTTCCTCTCCCACAGAAATCTCATCATGTCCATTCTCTTCTCACAGTCTCCAATTCTTACCCCCTCCTCTCCCACAGAATGTTCGCTATGGCCCTCTTCTCTTTCCCACTCTGCTATTCATACTCCTTTCTCTCTCACAAACTGCTCTCCATGGTCTTCTTTTTCATAGACTGCTCTGCATACCCACTCCTCTCCCATAGACATATCCTCAAGTCGATTCTGTTTTCACAGTCTTCGACTTATACTCACCCTTTCTCATAGACTGCTCCCCATGACCCTCTCCTCTCTCACAGACTGCTGGTCATACCCTTCTCCTCTCCCCCAGACTGGTTCTCATGTCTATTCTGTTCTTATAGTGTCCAACTCATACTCTCTCCCTCAGACTGCTCCTCATGTCCCCCTTCCTTATAGACTGCTCCTCATGCTTCTTCTTTTTGTACTCTCCTCTCCCAAAGATTGCTCCTCATGTCACCCACACCCTTATAGACTGCTCCTCATGCTTCTTCTTCTTGCACCGACTGCTTCTCTTGTCTTCCCTTCTTTATGGACTGCTCCTCATGCTTCTTCGTCTTGCACAGACTGCTCCTCACATTCACCCCTTCTTTATGGACTGCTCCTCTTGCTTCTTCCTCTTTTATAGACTTCTCCTCATGTCCTCCCTTCTTTATTAACTGCGTCTCCAGATTCTTCTTCTTGCACTGACTGTTCCTCATGTCCTCCCTTCTTTATTGATTGCTTCTCCAGATTCTTCTTCTTGCACCCACTGCTCCTCATCTCCTCCCTTCTTTATTGACTGCTTCTCCAGATTCTTCTTCTTGTACCGACTGTTCCTCATGTCCTCCCTTCTTTATTGACTGCTTCTCCAGCTTCTCCTTTACTGACTACTCCTCCGACTTCTTGTTCTTCTTCTTGCACAGGTTGCTCCTCCTGTCCCTTTCCTTTCTCACATACTGTTTTCCCTGTTTTCCTGAGTCCCTTTAAACAGGGGTGTCAAACTGCATTCCTCGAGGGCCGCAAACAGGCCATGTTTTCAGGATTTCCTTAGCATTCCACAAGGTGCTGGAATCATTCTGTGCAGGTGATTAAATTATCACCTGTGCAATACAAGGAAATCCTGAAAACATGACCTGTTTGCGGCCCTCGAGGAATGCAGTTTGACACCTCTGCCTTTAAATACTTTGTCCTCACAAGATGGTTGTGAAATTCTGGGCAAATCGACAGCAGCACCCACAAAATATCTGCATGTAACATAAGTTGATTTTGTTGCAGGCTTTGAAGTGAAGTTCTGCAGAGCTGCAAAAAAATCAGCAGTGGAAAATATGAAATGTAATATTTGAATGTGTACATATACCACTAGTGGTTCTGTTGTGGTTTTGCCCTGATTGTCAGGGAAAAAACAGACATAAAGAGATGTAGGTTTGTAAAACTGCTGCAACAACAGTTTCACAAATCAGTTGCAAAATAGTTGTATCATTAACCCTAGGGCTAACTCAGATGTCCATTTTTCACCTATGCATTCCGTGTTTTCATGGATAGAAATGGTAACCATAATAGTCTATGGTTCTGTCTGTATGTGTCTATTGTTAACATTGTAAAAGGCAGGAAAAGCTTTGCAGTTCTTTTGGGTATATGAAATCACTGATGATGAAAACATACACAAAGAACAAACACTGACACAATCTGATCTAAAACAGTCAGTTTTTAACATACGAGAACCCAAAGAAATCCCCAGACATCTGAAGAAGGCCTCACAAGTGCTTTGATACTATCACTCCTTAAAGGGAACCTGTCACCCCGTTTTTTCGGTATGAGATAAAAATACTGTTAAATAGGGCCTGAGCTGTGCATTACAATAGTGTAGTTTGTGTACCCCGATTCCCCACCTATGCTGCCGAAATACGTTACCAAAGTAGTCGTTTTCGCCTGTCAATCGGGCTGGTCTGGTCAAAAGGGCGTGTTGTCTTCCCCCAGATTTTGCGTAGTTTTCCGTTGGTGGCGTAGTGGTGTGCGCATGCCCAAGGTCCCGAATCCTCTGCCAGGGGATTTAAAAGAGCGCGCTGTTCGTTATTTCATTGGTGATCGGTGGGCGCGGCCATCCTCCTTTGGCCGCGCGTGCGCAGAAGCGGCGCTCTGCTGGCCGCGGCTTCAGGAAAATGGCGATCTCCATCTGCGCACGCGCGGCATCCCGCGGCCATTTTCCTGAAGCCGCGGCCAGCAGAGCGCCGCTTCTGCGCACGCGCGGCCAAAGGAGGATGGCCGCGCCCACCGATCACCAATGAAATAACGAACAGCGCGCTCTTTTAAATCCCCTGGCAGAGGATTCGGGACCTTGGGCATGCGCACACCACTACGCCACCAACGGAAAACTACGCAAAATCTGGGGGAAGACAACACGCCCTTTTGACCAGACCAGCCTGATTGACAGGCGAAAACGACTACTTTGGTAACGTATTTTGGCAGCATAGGTGGGGAATCGGGGTCCACAAACTACACTATTGTAATGCACAGCTCAGGCCCTATTTAAGAGTATTTTTA
Source organism: Ranitomeya variabilis (assembly GCF_051348905.1). Lineage (NCBI taxonomy): Eukaryota > Metazoa > Chordata > Amphibia > Anura > Dendrobatidae > Ranitomeya > Ranitomeya variabilis. The sequence goes on along the minus strand of NC_135232.1, from coordinate 384,260,174 downwards.
TCTCATACCGAAAAAACGGGGTGACAGGTGCCCTTTAAGAAGCTTTGTTCTGGTGAGTAGTTATAGGAAGGACAAGCTGTCAGCTTTGGGATCCAGGCATACTGTTTCCATTCACCAGCAGCAAGCAGGACTTGATGAAGTATGTTTGAAAGTTGGAGAACTTTTCATTACACAATGATTAAAACTAGAAAATCCCATTCGTTTAGTACGTGCAGGGGATATAATAAACTCTTAATGCACATGTTTTACAATCACTGATATGCTATCCTTGACCCTTGGTATGCTTATTTTATCAATGTACATTCATCAGATTATCTTTCGGCATAGAGTGTATTTATTTGTGAAGTTTCTGCTATCATAGCCTGCTGCCCTGCCAGTCTTGGTAAATCATGGTGCAACTTTTATCGTTTTTCAACTTACATGCTTTTTTTGGTTGGCGCCTGTTCACACTCGCTTGGATGTGCTGGTCTTTTTCTCTATTTGTATCAATCCTTTTCTGGACATGTGCACTCCCACTCCCCTCAACCATAGGTGATTTTAAGTAGTTAGTTGGTCCATCCCTGCCCCATAAATTGTAGGCTTTTTTGCCCAGGAGAGGTGACATATCAGGACAGGGACCCAGCTTTTGAAGGACGCCTTGACGTGGCTGTTGGGCTCACATATATTGGCCAATCTATGCACTGAGTACATTCTTTCATACTGTATTTTTCATAGCAATTTAGCATATACATGATATAGCGCTTTTTTTCCTTTTATCCCATTTTCTATGGCAGTAATGCATCTTCAATGTTCTAGAGTAATCATTCTTGGTAAATCATGGTGCAATCTTTCTTGTTTTTTTCAAGTTATACGCTTTTTTTGGTTGGCACCTGTTCACACTAGCTTGGATGTGCTGGTCTTTTTCTCTATTTGTATTATGTACTATAGTAATGGCTGAGGTGTAATTTCCCCTGACAGTTTACAGTCTGCTCTAGGATATATTACTAATTTTTTGTTGAAATTTTTTATTTAAAGGGGTAAAAGGAGGCATATTCAGTATAACCAAACACCAGACATGAATAATTTAATATATAGTACATATAGGGTGTACATGAAGACGGCAAAGCCGTCGTTTAAGGCAGACTTTATATTTGTGGTGTTCTGCTTTAAGTGAATTGGCAGAAGTAGCAGAGATTGTGCAAGCTGCGGACACGGAAGAAATAAGGAGCTGGAATAGCAGCGTACTACAATTGCACTTGGTCGACTTTGTGCCTTTTATTACCCTACAGTGGTTTTTGGATTGCTCTACATTATGGGATCTGCAAAAAATAGATTGGGCCTGCACGGCAGAGCAATCTGACAGCGTGCGGAAAGTCAATAGTTAATGTACCTAAATATAAAGTCTACATGACGGAGCAATAGTCTATGTATTCTGTTTGCATTATTTACTGCATACAGATGTCGGTGCAGTCATTCCAGTCACTGCTTTATCTGCATAATGCAGCAGCTATGCCAGATGACAAACTTAGCTCTGCTACATCTTATCCAGGCAGATAGATTTTATATTGCACCCTGGCCGGTGTAGAAGGGACGGTGTCCCAGGGTGACCCGAGAGCCCGCGCCCCAGCCTGGGAATGTTTGGGAAAGTGTTATTCCTAGTTTGCTTATGTTTAAAAAGGTCACAGAACCGCCCAGGCACCGCAGCGACTAACCCCTTCTGTGCTGAATGTCAGCTGATGGCGCAGAAGGTTACTGCTATATTACATAGTACTGAAGAGATACAGCATTAGTGTCAGGTCATCTGTTATTATACAGTGAGACCCTCAGCAGGGCATGACAGGCAGAGATGGGCTGTGCAGCCCCTTACCTTGGTGTATTTGACTTCCAGGTTGCTGAGTGGAGAAGGCATAGTGAACTGGGCAGGCTTGTCCCCGGCTTTCCCCTTGTTCGCAGATGACATGTTTAGCTTATGTTCTGCAACACAGGTGAAGGAAAGTGCAGTGTTAGTCAGGCTGAGGGCTGCTGTCCTGACTGCGGAGCGGGCTCTCCTGCCTGGCTTATACTTCACATTGGCCAGAGGAGGGTTAGCATACAAAGCAAGGATTGGGCAGAGCCATTTACAGTCAGGGACCAGGACTACAAGTAGCACCACCCCCTATGCCTGCACGTGCCTGACATTACAGTGATGGCTGTTCTATGTTGTCTATCTATCCCATATCTATCTATCCATCTATCCCATATCTATCTATCTATCTATCTATCTATCTATCTATCTATCTATCTCATATCTATCTATTTATCTATCTATCTATCTCATATCTATCTATCTATCTATCTATCTATCTATCTATCCTATATCTATACGTCTATCTAACCCATATCTATCTATCTATCTATCTATCTATCTACTATGGGGGTGCATTATACTATATATGACAAGGGGGTGCATTATACTATAGGGTGCATTATACTCTATATGACAAGGGGGTGCATTTTGCTATGGGGGTGCATTATACCATATATGAAAAGGGGGTGCATTATACTGCTATTGGGGTGCATTATACTATGAATGAAAAGGGAGTGCATTATACTTTATATGTCAAGGGGGTGCATTATACTATGGGGGTGCATTTTACTACTATGGGGTGCATTATACTATTAATGACCGTGGAGTGCATTATACTATATTTAACAAAGGGATGCATTATACTCTATATGACAAGGTGGTGCATTATATTATGGGGTGCAATATGCTATATATGACAAGAGGGTGCATTATACCATGGGAGTGCATAATACTGTATGTGACAGGGGAGTGCCTTATACTGCTATGGGGGTGCATTATACTATAAATGACAAGGGAGTGCATTATACTATGGGGGTGTATTACACTATGAGTGTTATGATCCCAATGGCAGAGGATCTCTGATATTCCGGCAAGATAGCAAAAATATAAATACTGCTCTAGGGAGGTGGAAACTGGACTAACCGCATACCTGATCCTGACACAAACAACTAAAAGTAGCTGGTGAACGTGCCTACGTTGGTTCTAGACGTCTCGAGCCAGCCGGAGAACTGACTACCCCTAGAGGGAAAAAATAAGACCTCGCTTGCCTCCAGAGAAATTGAACCCCAAAGATATAGGAAGCCCCCAACAAATAATAACGGTGAGGCAAGAGGAAAACACAAACGTAGAGATGAACTAGATTCAGCAAAGTGAGGCCCAATAGTCTAGATAGCAGAAAATAGATAGTGGACTATGCGGTTAGCAGAAAACCCTACAAAACATCCACGCTGAACATTCAAGAACCCCCACACCGACTGACGGTGTGGAGGGAGAATATCAGCCCCCTAGAGCTTCCAGCGAGTCAAAAATCAAATGTAAAGCAAGCTGGACAAAAACACTGAATAATGCAAATGATCCAAATTGTACAAAACAGACTTAGCTTTTCTTGCATGAGGCAGACTGAAAGGAATCCGGAGGAGACCAAATAGGTCTGGATACAACGATGCCAGGCAAGAGACTGAGTCCAGAGGAGACTCAAATAGGAAACACCCGCTGCTTAACGACACAGCTGGAGCTCAGGCCTGCAACAAGACATACCTAACACAATACCGTTAGTGACCACCAGAGGGAGCCCAGAAACACAGTTCACAACAGTACCCCCCCCTTGAGGAGGGGTCACCGAACCCTCACCGAGACCCCCAGGGCGATCAGGATGAGCAGCGTGAAAGGCATGAACCAAATCAGCCGCATGAACATCAGAGGCGACAACCCAGGAATTATCCTCCTGACCATAGCCTTTCCACTTAACTAAATACTGGAGTTTCCGTCTAGAGATACGAGAATCCAGAATCTTCTCCACCACGTACTCCAACTCGCCCTCAACCAAAACCGGGGCAGGAGGCTCAACAGCAGGAACCATAGGCACCACGTACCGCCGCAACAAGGACCTATGGAACACATTATGAATAGCAAAAGACGCTGGAAGGTCCAAGCGAAAAGACACCGGGTTAAGGATTTCCAAAATCTTATAAGGACCGATAAAGTGAGGCTTGAACTTAGGAGAGGAGACTTTCAAAGGAACATGCCGAGAAGACAACCAAACCAAATCCCCAACACGAAGTCGGGGACCCACACCGCGGCGGCGGTTGGCAAACCGCTGGGCCTTGTCTTGTGACAATTTCAAATTGTCCACCACATGGTTCCAAATCCGCTGCAACCTATCCACCACAGAATCAACCCCAGGACAGTCAGAAGATTCAACCTGACCCAAGGAGAAACGAGGATGAAAACCAGAGTTGCAGAAAAAGGGTGAAACCAAGGTGGCAGAACTAGCCCGATTATTAAGGGCAAACTCGGCCAGTGGCAAAAAGGTAACCCAGTCGTCCTGATCAGCAGAAACAAAACATCTCAAATAAGTCTCTAACATCTGATTAGTTCGCTCGGTCTGGCCATTAGTCTGAGGATGAAAAGCCGACGAAAAAGACAAATCAATACCCATCTTAGCACAAAAGGATCGCCAGAATCTGGACACAAACTGGGATCCTCTGTCAGATACAATATTCTCAGGGATGCCATGCAAACGAACCACATTCTGAAAGAACAAAGGAACCAAATCAGAGGAGGAAGGCAACTTAGGCAAGGGCACCAAATGGACCATTTTAGAAAAACGATCGCACACCACCCAGATGACAGACATCTTCCGAGACACCGGAAGATCCGAAATGAAATCCATGGAAATGTGCGTCCAAGGCCTCTTTGGGATAGGCAAGGGCAAAAGCAACCCGCTGGCACGAGAACAGCAAGGCTTAGCCCGAGCACAAATCCCACAGGACTGCACAAAAGAACGCACATCCCGCGACAAGGAAGGCCACCAAAAGGACCTGGCCACCAAATCTCTGGTACCAAAAATCCCAGGATGTCCCGCCAACACCGAAGAATGAACCTCAGAAATAACTCTGTTGGTCCATCCATCAGGGACAAACAATCTCTCTGGTGGACAACGATCAGGCCTATCAGCCTGAAATTTTTGCAGCCCTGTTGTGGATTCTGTTTGTGGGCTCCCTCTGGTGGTTACTGCTGGTACTGGGTGACTTTGGTGGGTTGCGGCCTTTGGTTTCCACCTGTCCATCAGAGGCTGGGTGTTTCCTATTTTACCTGGCCTTTCTGTCATTCCCTTGCCGGCTATCAATGTATTCAGATGTGCTCTGTTTGGTTCCTGCCTACCTGCTCCCAGATCTTTCAGGATAAGCTAAGTGCTGATTTTCAGTTGTTTGGTTTTTTGTCCAGCTTGCTTATTATGTCTCTATGCTAGCTGGTAGCTCTAGTGGACTGAGGTTCTCCCCATGTGCCATGAGTTGGCACACGGGTTCTTGTAATCTCAGGATGGTTTTTTGATTAGGGTTTTTTGCTGACCGCTCAGACCCCTTTTGTATCGTTCTGCTTTCTAGTTTACAGCGGGCCTCAATTTGCTAAACCTATATATATCATCTCTATGTGTGTGCCTTCCTCTCATTTCACCGTCAATACATGTGGGGGGCAACTATACCTTTTGGGGTTCATCCCTCTGGAGGCAAGTGAGGTCTTTATTTTCTCTGCAGTACTAGTTAGCTCTTAGGCTGGTGCGTGGCGTCTAGAACCAACGTAGGAACGCTCCCTGGCTATCTCTAGTTGCGTTTGTCAGGCGTAGGGCAGCGGTCAGCCCAGGTTCCATCACCCTAGAGCTCGTCCGTTATTTATTTGTACCTTGCTTGTCCTGTGCTATCCCTAGCCATTGGGGATTCATGACAGTATAGCCAGCCCACAAAGTGTTAATTGTTTGGGCTGAAGCAGGAGAAAAAGAAGTGTTTAAGGGAATTTTTTTTTTTTTTTTTTTTTTTCCCTTCAGAGTTTTGCTGCCTAGCCCTTAATTGCTGTCTAGCTGCTTCTTACCTCCTCTTAACCCTTGAATGGCTCTGATCTTAGCTGTTTAACATGGATGTCCAGAGTTTGGCTTCCAGCCTGAGTAATCTCGCGGAAAAAGTTCAAAACATACAGGATTTTGTTGTTCACACTCCCATGTCTGAACCTAGAATTCCTATTCCAGAGTTCTTCTCTGGAGATAGATCTACCTTCCTGAATTTCAGGAACAATTGTAAATTGTTTCTTTCTTTAAAATCTCGCTCCTCTGGAGACCCTGCTCAACAGGTCAGGATTGTAATATCTTTCCTGCGGGGCGACCCTCAGAATTGGGCATTTGCATTGGCACCAGGGGATCCTGCATTGCTCAGTGTGGATGCGTTTTTTCTGGCATTGGGATTGCTCTATGAGGAACCCAACCTGGAGATTCAGGCTGAAAAGGCTTTGTTAGCCCTCTCTCAGGGGCATGATGAAGCGGAAATATATTGTCAAAAATTTCGGAAATGGTCGGTGCTTACTCAGTGGAATGAGTGCGCCCTGGCTGCAAACTTCAGAAATTGTCTTTCTGAGGCCATTAAGGATATTATGGTGGGGTTCCCTACGCCTACAGGTCTGAATGAGTCTATGGCTATGGCCATTCAGATTGATCGGCGTTTACGGGAGCGCAAACCCGTGCACCAGTTGGCGGTGTCTTCTGAACAGGCACCTGAGACTATGCAATGTGATAGAATTCAGTCCAGAAGTGAACGGCAAAATTATAGGCGGAAAAATGGATTGTGTTTTTATTGTGGTGATTCAGCTCATGTTATATCAGCATGCTCTAAACGCACAAAAAAGCTTGATAAATCTTTTGCCATTGGTACTCTGCAGCCTAAGTTCATTTTGTCTGTGACTCTGATTTTTTCACTGTCTTCCATTTCCGTCGATGCCTATGTGGATTCGGGCGCTGCCCTGAGTCTTATGGATTGGTCATTTGCTAAACGCTGCGGTTTTAGTCTGGAGCCTCTGGAAGTTCCTATTCCTCTGAAGGGAATTGACTCTACACCATTGGCTATGAATAAACCACAGTATTGGACACAAGTGACCATGCGCATGACTCCCGTTCATCAGGAGGTGATTCGCTTCCTTGTACTGTATAATTTACATGATGTACTAGTGCTGGGTCTGCCATGGTTACAAACTCATAATCCTGTCCTGGACTGGAAAACAATGTCTGTGTTAAGCTGGGGATGTCAGGGGGTTCATGATGATGCACCTCCGATTTCAATCGCTTCATCTACTCCTTCTGAGATCCCTGAGTTTTTGTCTGACTATAGGGATGTTTTTGAGGAGCCTAAGCTCAATTCGCTCCCTCCTCATAGAGATTGTGACTGTGCTATAGAATTGATTCCTGGCAGTAAGTTCCCTAAGGGTCGTTTATTTAATCTGTCACTGCCAGAGCATACTGCTATGCGGAATTATATTAAGGAGTCCTTGGAAAAGGGACATATTCGTCCATCTTCGTCCCCTCTGGGAGCAGGTTTTTTTTTCGTGGCAAAAAAAGATGGTTCCCTGAGGCCTTGTATAGATTATCGCCTTCTGAATAAGATTACAGTCAAATATCAGTATCCATTGCCATTATTGACTGATTTGTTTGCTCGCATTAAGGGGGCTATGTGGTTCACTAAGATAGATCTTCGCGGTGCGTATAATCTGGTGCGGATAAAACAGGGTGATGAGTGGAAAACCGCATTTAATACGCCTGAGGGCCATTTTGAGTATTTGGTAATGCCTTTTGGACTCTCCAATGCTCCGTCAGTCTTTCAGTCCTTTATGCACAATATTTTCCGTGAATATCTGGATAAGTTTATGATTGTGTATTTGGATGATATTTTGGTGTTTTCTGATGACTGGGAGTCTCATGTTCTACAGGTCAGGAAGGTGTTTCAGGTTCTGCGGGCCAATTCTCTGTTTGTGAAGGGCTCAAAGTGTCTCTTCGGAGTCCAGAAGATTTCTTTTTTGGGGTACATTTTTTCTCCTTCTACTATTGAGATGGATCCCGTCAAGGTTCAGGCAATTTGTGACTGGACACAACCTACATCTGTTAAGAGCCTACAGAAGTTCTTGGGGTTTGCTAATTTTTATCGTCGGTTCATTGCTAAGTTTTCCAGTATTGTTAAACCTTTGACTGATTTGACTAAAAAGGGTGCTGATGTTGCTGATTGGTCTCCTGCGGCCGTGGGGGCCTTTCAGGAACTTAAGCGCCGGTTTTCTTCTGCTCCTGTCCTGTGTTGTGTCAACCAGATGTTTCACTTCCTTTCCAGGTTGAGGTTGATGCTTCCGAGATTGGAGCGGGGGCGGTTTTGTCACAGAGAAGTTCTAATGGCTCGGTGATGAAGCCATGTGCATTCTTCTCTAGAAAATTCTCGCCCGCCGAGCGCAATTATGATGTGGGTAATCGGGAGCTTTTGGCCATGAAGTGGGCATTTGAGGAGTGGCATCATTGGCTTGAGGGTGCTAAACATCGTGTGGTGGTCTTGACTGATCACAAGAATCTCATTTACCTTGAGTCTGCCAGGCGTTTGAATCCTAGACAGGCTCGTTGGTCGTTGTTTTTTTCTCGTTTCAATTTCGTGGTTTCATACCTGCCAGGTTCAAAGAATGTGAAGGCAGATGCTCTTTCCAGGAGTTTTGTGCCTGACTCTCCTGGAGACTCTGGGCCTACTGGTATCCTTAGGGATGGGGTAATATTGTCCGCCGTATCCCCAGACTTGCGACGTGCATTGCAGGAGTTTCAGGTGGATAAACCGGATCGTTGTCCACCAGAAAGACTGTTTGTTCCGGATGATTGGACCAGTAGAGTCATCTCCGAGGTCCATTCTTCTGTGTTGGCTGGTCATCCTGGAATATTTGGTACTAGAGACTTGGTGGCCAGGTCTTTTTGGTGGCCTTCCTTGTCTAGGGATGTGCGTACCTTTGTGCAGTCTTGTGAAGTATGTGCTCGAGCTAAGCCTTGCTGTTCTCGGGCCAGTGGGTTGTTGTTATCCTTGCCCATCCCGAAGAGGCCTTGGACGCACATTTCCATGGATTTTATTTCTGATCTCCCGGTTTCACAGAAAATGTCCGTTATCTGGGTTGTGTGTGACCGCTTTTCTAAGATGGTTCATTTGGTGCCCTTGCCTAAGTTGCCTTCCTCCTCTGAGTTGGTCCCTTTATTTTTTCAGAACGTGGTTCGTTTGCATGGGATTCCGGAGAATATCGTTTCTGACAGGGGATCCCAGTTTGTGTCTAGATTTTGGCGGACGTTTTGTGCCAAGATGGGCATTGATTTGTCTTTCTCGTCTGCATTCCATCCTCAGACGAATGGCCAGACGGAGCGAACTAGTCAGACCTTGGAAACTTATTTGAGGTGTTTTGTTTCTGCTGATCAAGATGACTGGGTTGCTTTTTTGCCACTGGCCGAATTTGCTCTTAATAATCGGGCTAGTTCTGCCACGTTGGTCTCTACTTTTTTTTGTAATTCAGGGTTTCATCCTCATTTTTCCTCTGGTCAGGTGGAGTCTTCGGATTGTCCTGGAGTGGACGTGGTGGTGGACAGGCTACATCAGATTTGGAATCAGGTGGTGGACAATTTGAAGTTATCTCAGGAGAAGACTCAGCAGTTTGCTAATCGCCGTCGCCGCGTGGGTCCCCGACTTCTTGTTGGGGATTTGGTGTGGTTGTCTTCTCGTTTTGTCCCTATGAAGGTCTCTTCTCCTAAGTTCAAGCCTCGGTTCATCGGTCCTTATAGGATCTCGGAGATTCTTAACCCTGTATCTTTTCATTTGGATCTCCCAGCATCGTTTGCTATTCATAATGTGTTCCATCGGTCGTTGTTGCGGAGGTATGAGGTGCCCGTTGTTCCTTCGGTTGAGCCTCCTGCTCCGGTGCTGGTGGAGGGAGAATTGGAGTATGTTGTTGAGAAGATCTTGGATTCTCGTGTTTCCAGACGCAAACTCCAGTATTTGGTTAAGTGGAAGGGTTATGGTCAGGAGGATAATTCCTGGGTGGTCGCCTCCGATGTTCATGCGACTGATTTGGTCCGCGCCTTCCATAGAGCTCACCCTGATCGCCCTGTGGGTTCTCGTGAGGGTTCGGTGACCCCTCCTCAAGGGGGGGTACTGTTGTGGATTCTGTTTGTGGGCTCTCTCTGGTGGTTACTGCTGGTACTGGGTGACTTTGGTGGGTTGCGGCCTTTGGTTTCCACCTGTCCATCAGAGGCTGGGTGTTTCCTATTTTACCTGGCCTTTCTGTCATTCCCTTGCCGGCTATCAATGTATTCAGATGTGCTCTGTTTGGTTCCTGCCTACCTGCTCCCAGATCTTTCAGGATAAGCTAAGTGCTGATTTTCAGTTGTTTGGTTTTTTGTCCAGCTTGCTTATTATGTCTCTATGCTAGCTGGTAGCTCTAGTGGACTGAGGTTCTCCCCATGTGCCATGAGTTGGCACATGGGTTCTTGTAATCTCAGGATGGTTTTTTGATTAGGGTTTTTTGCTGACCGCTCAGACCCCTTTTGTATCGTTCTGCTTTCTAGTTTACAGCGGGCCTCAATTTGCTAAACCTATATATATCATCTCTATGTGTGTGCCTTCCTCTCATTTCACCGTCAATACATGTGGGGGGCAACTATACCTTTTGAGGTTCATCCCTCTGGAGGCAAGTGAGGTCTTTATTTTCTCTGCAGTACTAGTTAGCTCTTAGGCTGGTGCGTGGCGTCTAGAACCAACGTAGGCACGCTCCTTGGCTATCTCTAGTTGCGTTTGTCAGGCGTAGGGCAGCGGTCAGCCCAGGTTCCATCACCCTAGAGCTCGTCCGTTATTTATTTGTACCTTGCTTGTCCTGTGCTATCCCTAGCCATTGGGGATTCATGACACAGCCCTCGTCCCAAATCTGGGGAAATGGCAGACAAAATTACTCCCTCTCTGAGAATACCAGCCGGCTCAGAGACTCCCGGAGAATCAGGCACAAAACTCCTAGAAAGTGCATCAGCCTTCACGTTCTTCGAACCAGGCAGGTACGAGACCACAAAGTCAAAACGGGAGAAAAACAACGACCAACGGGCCTGTCTAGGATTCAGGCGCTTGGCAGACTCGAGGTAAATCAGATTTTTATGATCAGTCAAGACCACCACACGATGTCTAGCTCCCTCGAGCCAATGTCGCCACTCTTCAAATGCCCACTTCATGGCCAACAACTCCCGATTACCAACATCGTAGTTCCGCTCAGCAGGTGAAAATTTCCTTGAAAAGAAGGCGCATGGCTTCATCACGGAGCCATCAGAACTTTTTTGCGACAAAACAGCCCCTGCACCAATTTCAGAAGCATCAACTTCAACCTGGAAGGGAAGAGAGACATCCGGCTGGCACAAGACTGGCGCTGAAGTAAACCGATGCTTCAGCTCCCGAAAGGCCTCCACGGCCGCAGGAGACCAATTCGCAACATCAGAACCCTTCTTGGTCATATCCGTCAAAGGTTTAACCACACTGGAGAAATTAGCGATAAAACGACGGTAAAAATTAGCAAAGCCCAAGAACTTCTGCAGGCTCTTAACAGATGTGGGCTGAGTCCAGTCATGAATGGCACGGACCTTAACTGGGTCCATCTCCACAGTAGAAGGGGAAAAAATAAAACCCAAAAAAGAAACCTTCTGTACCCCAAAGATACATTTTGAACCCTTCACAAATAGAGCATTCTCCCGCAAAACCTGAAACACCATCCTGACCTGGTTCACATGGGACTCCCAATCATCAGAAAAAACCAAAATATCATCCAGATAAATAATCATAAATTTATCCAGATATTTCCGGAAGATGTCATGCATGAAGGACTGAAACACAGAAGGAGCATTAGATAATCCGAAAGGCATCACCAGGTACTCAAAATGACCCTCAGGCGTATTAAATGCCGTTTTCCATTCATCTCCCTGCTTTATGCGCACAAGGTTATACGCACCACGAAGATCTATCTTAGTGAACCAACTGGATCCCTTAATCCGAGCAAACAAATCAGACAACAATGGCAAAGGATACTGAAATTTAACAGTGATCTTATTCAGAAGACGATAATCAATACAAGGTCTCAGAGACCCGTCTTTCTTGCCCACAAAAAAGAATCCTGCACCAAGAGGGGACGAGGATGGGCGAATATGTCCCTTCTCCAAAGACTCCTTTATATAACTCCGCATCGCGGCATGCTCTGGCACAGATAAATTAAAGAGTCGTCCCATAGGAAACTTACTACCAGGAATCAAATCTATAGCACAATCACAGTCCCTATGAGGAGGAAGGGCACTGGACCTGGCCTCATTAAATACATCCTGAAAGTCTGACAAAAACTCAGGGATCTCAGAAGGAGTAGAAGAAGCAATAGACACCAATGGAGAATCGCCATGAATCCCCTGACACCCCCAACTAGACACAGTCATAGCTTTCCAATCTAAAACTGGATTATGGGCCTGTAACCATGGCAGACCCAAAACGACAACATCATGCATTTTATGCAGTACCAAAAAACGAATCACCTCCTGATGTACAGGAGTCATGCACATGGTCACTTGCGTCCAATACTGAGGTTTATTCTCTGCCAATGGCGTAGAATCAATTCCTCTAAGAGGAAAAGGATTTTCCAAAGGCTCCAGGACAAAACCGCAGCGCTTGGCAAACGACAAATCCATCAGACTTAAAGCAGCACCAGAATCCACAAAAGCCATAACTGAGTAAGAAGATAATGAACAAATTAAAGTCACAGACAAAATAAACTTAGGCTGAAAAGTACCAATGGCGACAGGATTAACTTTTTTCTTTAAACGTTTAGAGCATGCTGAGATAACATGTGTTGAATCACCACAGTAGAAACACAACCCATTTTGACGTCTATGATTTTGTCGCTCGGCTCTGGTCAGAATTCTGTCACATTGCATAGAATCAGGTGACCGTTCAGACAGCACCGCCAAAGGATTATCAGATTTGCGCTCCCGCAAATGTCGATCAATTTGAATGGCTAGAGCCATTGAATCATTTAGACCTGTAGGGATAGGAAACCCCACCATCACATCTTTAATGGCTTCAGAAAGACCATTTCTGAAATTTGCGGCCAGTGCACACTCATTCCATTGAGTAAGCACGGACCATTTCCGAAATTTTGGGCAATATACCTCAGCTTCGTCCTGACCCTGGGAGATAACCAGCAACATTTTTTCAGCCTGATTTTCAAGATTAGGCTCCTCATAAAGCAAACCAAGTGCCAGAAAAAACGCATCAACATTCACCAATGCAGGATCTCCTGGCGCCAGAGAGAAGGCCCAATCCTGAGGGTCGCCGCGCAAGAAGGAAATAACAATCTTAACTTGCTGAGCGGAATCACCAGAGGAACGAGGTTTCAGAGACAGAAACAATTTACAATTATTCCTAAAATTCAGGAATTTAGATCTATCTCCAAAAAACGGCTCAGGAATAGGTATTTTTGGTTCAGACATAGGGCTATGGATAACAAAATCCTGAATGCTTTGCACCCTAGCAGCAAGCTGATCCACACTAGAAGTCAGAGTCTGGACATTCATATCTGCAGCAGAGTTTCAGCCACTCAGAGAAAAAGGGGATGGAAGAAGCTAAGCAAACTGCAGAAAAAAAACCAAAAAAAAAAAACCTCAGAACTTCTTTTTAATCCCGCTTCTGCGATGCATTAAACATTTTCTTTTGGCCTGGCATTCTGTTATGATCCCAATGGCAGAGGATCTCTGATATTCCGGCAAGATAGCAAAAATATAAATACTGCTCTAGGGAGGTGGAAACTGGACTAACCGCATACCTGATCCTGACACAAACAACTAAAAGTAGCCGGTGAACGTGCCTACGTTGGTTCTAGACGTCTCGAGCCAGCCGGAGAACTGACTACCCCTAGAGGGAAAAAATAAGACCTCGCTTGCCTCCAGAGAAATTGAACCCCAAAGATATAGGAAGCCCCCAACAAATAATAACGGTGAGGCAAGAGGAAAACACAAACGTAGAGATGAACTAGATTCAGCAAAGTGAGGCCCAATAGTCTAGATAGCAGAAAATAGATAGTGGACTATGCGGTTAGCAGAAAACCCTACAAAACATCCACGCTGAACATTCAAGAACCCCCACACCGACTGACGGTGTGGAGGGAGAATATCAGCCCCCTAGAGCTTCCAGCGAGTCAAAAATCAAATGTAAAGCAAGCTGGACAAAAACACTGAATAATGCAAACGATCCAAATTGTACAAAACAGACTTAGCTTTTCTTGCATGAGGCAGACTGAAAGGAATCCGGAGGAGACCAAATAGGTCTGGATACAACGATGCCAGGCAAGAGACTGAGTCCAGAGGAGACTCAAATAGGAAACACCCGCTGCTTAACGACACAGCTGGAGCTCAGGCCTGCAGCAAGACATACCTAACACAATACCGTTAGTGACCACCAGAGGGAGCCCAGAAACACAGTTCACAACATATGAGGTGCATTATACTACTATTGGGGGTGCATTATACTATGTATGACAAGGGGGTGCATTATACTATAAAAGACAATGGGGTGCATTATGGGGTGCATTATACTATATATGAAAAGACGGTGCATTATACTACTATGGGGTGCAGTATACTACTGTGGAGTTGCATTTTACTATGGGGTGCATTATATTGCTATGGGGAGCATTATACTACTATGGCAGTGCATTATACTACCATGGGGCTGCATTATACTGGTATGGGGGTGGAATGCGGTGAATATTCATTTCTCTTAAGTAGCAGCACACGTGACCGAAGGCAGCTGAAGGAATGCTCCGGCTGACACTGTACTAGCTATTAAAGAGCAATGAATACTCACTACTCTCCACGCACACAGTCCTGGCGTACAGAGCAGTGAGTATTCCAGCAGCTGCCCTTCGGCTTGCAAGCAGCGCTTGATGTCCCGGCCATGCGCTGCTTACAAGCATAAAGCAGCTGCCGGCATCTGAACAAGGCACTGTGAGGGAGCGCCGAGAAGATAAGTGTAATGGTTTGGTTCTTTAATGTTTTCTGATGGGGCCGTGCATACCAATATGGAGGTGGTTGCCAATCATACCAGGATAAGGATGGGGCCAGGCATAGTATTTTGACAGTAAATGGCTTCACCTGCCACTAACCATGAGTGGAGAAAAAGTTTTGTTGTTATCATTCATATTCTCTGAAAAAAGGCCAAGAAAAAAAAAAATTCTGCCGGGGTATGTAAACTTTTGAGCACAACTGTATCTACCTGTATCTACCTTTTAACTAAATATCAATTTGCTTACCCAGGTGGTAAGTTTATGGAGGGGGTACATATCAATAGAGAGAATTGTGTTTCCCTAATCATGTGCCTTTGTTGTGTAGCTAGGTGTATGACCAGAGCTTTGATGTTACTTGGACGTCATTTATTTGAGTTATTACCATAAATCAAATGACGCTGAGAATCTATAATATACCTCTAGCTATTTATCTGTGAAATCACTTTCTAATATTTGTATCTATTCTATACTTTGTTACTATTTAATTCCAATCATCTAAAGACCCAAACCTTGCAGTACATTTTTTTTCATTTTGTTGGATCACAATAGAAATGTGTAGCCGACTATGCGTTACAAATGACACTTACCCTGTGCTGGGAATATAGACACTCTTAGAGTCTAGGAGACTGTCAGATGAGTTAATTGGGATGTTTTCTCCTCATATGCTCTGGCAGAATACACAGTGCTCATCACACAACCACCGCTGTAGGGGAGGTTCTGGGGAAAAACAGCCTGCAGGCAGCTGCTCGTGTTGGGATCTGACAGCACAACCACTATGCAATCAAACCACATGATTAAACTAAACAAATACAAGTATGTTTATGAAAAACATCAGCAAAAAAATGGCTGAATAGCCGGTACTCTGTAGAAACATGTATTATTTACAATAATGAATATAATTGCACTAAATAGCCATATCTCTATGACTAACATGGCATCTAATCCAAGAGTTACTAAACGGTTCCACCACTCATCTAAATTGGAAGAATTATTTTTTCTTCCACTAACAATGCAGAAGAAGAGGCCGATCTCTGAGAGTACAGGTTGCTAGCATTTACAAAACTCACTCAGCAGCCCACACTTACAATTACAGAATGTCAAGTCCTAGTTTTGGGTAGGTTGCAGACATATTCCAGTGACATGTACAAAATGTCTTCTCATATCATGTCGGTATCACAAACTACCTTCGGAAACGAGCAGTTAAATAAGATCTAGAGTTCTTAGATCCTGGCCTCTGATAATACAGGATTGTTTGGTTGTTATATATCTAATATTAATAGCTAGGGTTGAGCGAAACGGATCGTTCATTTTCATAAGTCGCCGACTTTTGGCAAAGTCGGCGTCTCATGAAACCGAGCCGATCCCTGTGTGCGGTCGGCCATGCGGTACGCGACTTTCGCGCCAAAGTCGCGTTTCAATGACGCTAAAAGCGCCATTTCTCAGCCAATGAAGGTGGACGCAGAGTGTGGGCAGCGTGATGACATAGATCTCAGTCCCCACCATCTTAGAGAAGGGCATTGCAGTGATTGGCTTGCTTTCTGCGGCGTCACAGGGGCTATAAAGGGACGTTCCCGCCGACCGCCATCTTACTGCTGCTGATCTGAGCGTAGGGAGAGGTTGCTGCCACTTCGTCAGAAGCAGGGAGAGCGTTAGGCAGGGTACATTCATCCCCAAACCGCTCGTGCTGTAGCGATTTCCACTGTCCAACACCACCTTTTGTTTGCAGGACAGTGGAAGCTACATTTTTTTTCCTCAGCGCTGTAGCTCATTGGGCTGCCCTAGAAGGCTCCCTGATAGCTGCGTTGCTGTGTGTGTACGCCGCTGTGCAATCCAACTGCTTTTTTCAAAGCACAAATCCTGTTGTTCCTTCCTTTCTGCACAGCTATCTTGTTTGTTTGTCCACAGCAGTGTGCAGCAGTCCTTTTTATAGCTGCCTGCCATACTTTTCTGAGATTACTGCAGGGAGATAAAGATTGGCAAGTCTGCCTCTGTGCCAGTGCTGTGTGTGGCATCTGTCTCTCATTGTGTGCCACAGAAAACCTAGTGTGTAATATTGTTGTTTTTTTTTTTTTAATTCTCCCTGAAAAAAAAAAATTAAATAGTGGGAGATAAAGATTGGCAAGTCTGCCTCTGTGCCAGTCCTGTGTGTGGCATCTGTCTCTCCTTGTGTGCCACCAAAAACCAGTGTGTAATATTGGGCCTTTTTTTTTTTGGAAAATTCTCCCTGTAAAAAAAAATAATTAATAGTGGGAGATAAAGATTGGCAAGCCTGCATCTGTGCCAGTGCTGTGTGTGGCATCTGTCTCTCCTTGTGTGCCACCAAAAACCAGTGTGTAATATTGGGCCATTTTTTTTTTTTTGGTAAATTCTCCCTGTAAAAAAAATAATTATTAGTGGGAGATAAAGATTGGCAAGCCTGCCTCTGTGCCAGTGCTGTGTGTTGCATCTGTCTCTCCTTGTGTGCCACCGAAAACCAGTGTGTAATACTGGGCCATTTTTTTGGGGGGGGGTAAATTCTCCCTGTAAAAAAACAAATTAATAGTGGGAGATAAAGATTGGCAAGTCTGCCTCTGTGCCAGTCCTGTGTGTGGCATCTGTCTCTCTTTGTGTGCCACCGAAAACCAGTGTGTAATATTGGGCCATTTTTTTTTTTTTTGGTAAATTCTCCCTGTAAAAAAAATAATTAATAGTGGGAGATAAAGATTGGCAAGTCTGCCTCTGTGCCAGTGCAGTGTGTGGCATCTGTCTCTCCTTGTGTGCCACCGAAAACCAGTGTGTAATACTGGGCCATTTTTTTTGTGGGGTAAATTCTCCCTGTAAAAAAAATAATTAATAGTGGGAGATAAAGATTGGCAAGTCTGCCTCTGTGCCAGTGCAGTGTGTGGCATCTGTCTCTCCTTGTGTGCCACCGAAAACCAGTGTGTAATATTGGGCCATTTTTTTGGGGGGGGGGGTAAATTCTCCCTGTAAAAAAAATAATTAATAGTGGGAGATAAAGATTGGCAAGTCTGCCTCTGTGCCAGTCCTGTGTGTGGCATCTGTCTCTCCTTGTGTGCCACCGAAAACCAGTGTGTAATATTGGGCCATTTTTTTTTTTGGTAAATTCTCCCTGTAAAAAAACAAATTAATAGTGGGAGATAAAGATTGGCAAGTCTGCCTCTGTGCCGGTCCTGTGTGTGGCATCTGACTCTCCTTGTGTGCCACCGAAAACCAGTGTGTAATACTGGGCCATTTTTTTTGGCGGGTAAATTCTCCCTGTAAAAAAACAAATTAATAGTGGGAGATAAAGATTGGCTAGTCTGCCTCTGTGCCAGTCCTGTGTGTGGCATCTGTCTCTCCTTGTGTGCCACCGAAAACCAGTGTGTAATACTGGGCCATTTTTTTTTTTTTTTAAATTCTCCCTGAAAAAAAAAAAATAGTGGGAGATTAAGATTGGCATTTCTGCTTGAGTGCCGGTCCTGTGTGTGCCATCTGTCTCAAATTATTGGGGCACAGAAAACCTAGTGTGTAACATTGGGCCTGATTTTCCTTTCAGTGTCAGGCACCTATAAAGGTATATATAAATCCTACAGAAGTTTGAGTTCACCTTATAAGTTGTTTTACAGTAACAAATACCGTTACTTTGGTTACGTTTTGCAAACAATGAGGAAGTCTAGTGGAAGAGGTCGTGGCCGTGGGCGGTCATTGTCAGCTGGTAATGATGGTAGTGGTGGTGGAGCACCAGGTGGTCATGGTAAAAGCAGTACAGCACCTAAGTCTCGAGTTGTTGAGCCGGTTCGTCGTCTGGCTACACAAGGCCTCGAACGCTCTCTTTTCTGGGAGTAGGAAAACCACTTTTGAAGCCAGAGCAGGAGGAACAAGTATTGGCTTTCATTGCTGACTCTGCCTCTAGCTCTTTCGCCTCCTCCTCGGAAAGTGCCAAATGTCAGAGCAGTGCATCGTCAGTGGATGCTCCCGGTCAGGAACAAGTTGCTTCCTTGTGTCCTTCACCCAGAACAACAGTGAAGGATGCGTCAGTCGACACAACAGGTTACTCCATGGAGCTCTTTACACATACCGTTCCTGGGTTAGACAGTGAAACAGTTAACAGGCCATGCCCATTAGAAGTTGAATCGGACATGGTGTGCACAGATGCACAGCCACAGCCAGATTACTATGCTGTTCCTTTGACTCAGACCAGAACATTGCCCTCGCAGTGTACTGAGGCAGAATCAAAACCAGCGGAGACTATGGTGCCCCGTCACGAACGCTATACCACCGGCTTACACGGTGACACAGACGAAGTTGCACACGACATAGAAGAGGAGGTCATAGATGACCCAGTTGTTGACCCCGATTGGCAGCCATTGGGGGAACAGGGTGCAGGCAGCAGTAGTTCTGAAGCGGAGGAGGAGGAGCCACAGCAGGCATCAACATCACAACAGGTTCCATCTGCCTGGCCCGTATCTGGCCAAAAACGCTTGGCAAAACCAAAACCAGTTGGAGGACAGTGTGGCCATCCGGTTAAAGAAGCTCAGTCTGCAATGCCTGAAAAGGTATCCGATAGTAGAAAGAGTGCAGTCTGGCATTTTTTTAAACAACATCCAAATGATCAGCGCAAAGTCATCTGTCAAAAATGTTCAACTACCTTAAGCAGAGGTCAGAATCTTAAAAGTCTAAATACAAGTTGCATGCATAGACATTTATCCACCATGCATTTGCAAGCCTGGACTAACTACCAAACGTCCCTAAAGGTTGCAGCACCCTCGGCCAATGAAGCTAGTCAGCAACGCTACATCCCTTCCCTCCCTGTAAGCCCACCATTTCCCGCACCACCTGCAGTATCTGTGCAGCTTTCGTCGCCAGGCCAAAGCAGTCAGGGAATCACCAGGTTAGTAGTAGGAAACACTGCATGTAGGGCACCGGCAAGAATACCATCTCCAACCCTCTCTCAGTCACCCATGTCCACCGGCACCCCCGCTAGTTCCACCGTTTGCAGCTCTCCAGTCCAGCTCACCCTTCATGAGACTCTTGTTAGGAAAAGGAAGCACTCATCCTCGCATCCGCGTACACAGGGTTTGAACGCCCACATTGCTAGACTAATCCCATTAGAGATGATGCCCTACCGGTTAGTTGAAAGCGAAGCTTTCAAAGCGCTGATGGACTACGCTGTACCACGCTACGAGCTACCCAGTCGACACTTCTTTTCTAGAAAAGCCATCCCAGCCCTCCAACAGCATGTTAAAGACCGCATCGTCCATGCACTCAGGCAGTCTGTGACTACAAAGGTGCACCTGACAACAGATGCATGGACCAGTAGGCATGGCCAGGGACGTTACGTGTCCATCACGGCACACTGGGTGAATGTGGTGGATGCAGGGTCCACAGGGGACAGCAATATTGGGACAGTTCTGCCTAGCCCACGGTCAAGGAAAGAGTTGGCTGTAGGCATTCGCCCCCCCTCCTCCTCTTCCTCCTCCTCCTGCAGAAGCGAGAGCTCATCCACAGACCGCAGTCGCACATCCACTCCATCCGCAGCTGCCACTGTTGCACACCAGGTGTGCCATTATGGGACAGCTAGTGGCAAGCGTCAGCAGGCTGTATTGGCAATGAAGTGTTTGGGCGACAACACCCAACACACAGACACACCGCGGAAGTTCTGTCCGAGTTCTTGCAGAAAGAAACTCAGTCATGGCTGGGCACTGTACATCTTGAGGCAGGCAAGGTAGTGAGTGATAACGGAAGGAATTTCATGGCTGCCATAGCCCTTTCCCAACTGAAACACATTCCTTGCCTGGCTCACACCTTAAACCTGGTGGTACAGTGCTTCCTGAAAAGTTATCCGGGGTTACCCGACCTGCTCCTCAAAGTGCGCAGACTTTGCTCGCATATCCGCCGTTCGCCCATACACTCCAGCCGTATGCAGAACTATCAGCGGTCTTTGAACCTTCCCCAGCATCGCCTAATCATCGACGTTGCAACAAGGTGGAACTCCACACTGCACATGCTTCAGAGACTGTGCGAACAGAGGCGTGCTGTTATGTATTTGTGGGAGGATCCACGGGCAGGCAGTTGGATGGCAGACATGGAGTTGTCAGGTGTGCAGTGGTCAAAGCTACAAGACCTGTGTCAAGTCCTTCAGTGTTTTGAGGAATGCACATGGCTGGTTAGTGCAGACAACGCCATAATAAGCATGAGCATCCCCCTAATGCGTCTGCTGATACAAAGTTTGACGCACATAAAGGAGCAGGCGTCTGCAGCCGAGGAAGATGAAAGCCTTGATGACAGTCAGCCATTGTCTGGTCAGGGCCGTGTAGAGGACGCGGTAGAGGGCGAAGAGGAGGAGGAGAACGAGGAGGATGATGGGGATGAGTACTTTTTTAATGAGGAAGCTTCTCCTGGGCCAACAGAAATTAGTGGCGTTGCAAGGCCGGGTTCTGTTTTTTTAAGGGAGACAAGTGACGTAGATTTGCCTGTAACTGCCCCTCAAACCAGCACAACCGCAGATTTGACAACTGGAACTTTGGCCCACATGGCAGATTATGCCTTACGTATCCTCAAAAGGGACCCACGCATTATTAAAATGATGAGCGATGAGGATTACTGGTTGGCCTGCATCCTTGACCCTCGCTATAAAGGCAAATTGCAAAATATTATGCCACATGAGAACCTCGAAAAAATATTAGCAACCAAACAAGCTACTCTTGTAGACCGTTTGATTCAGACATTCCCAGCACACAGCGCCGGTGATGGTTCTCACATGAGCTGCAGGGGGCTACAGGGCAGAGGTGTTAGAGGTGCACAAATCAGAAGTGACGTTGGACAGAGGGGTTTTCTGACCAGGTTGTGGAGCGATTTCGCAATGACCGCAGACAGGACAGGTACTGCAGCATCTATTCAAAGTGACAGGAGACAACATTTGTCCAGTATGGTTACTAACTATTTTTCATCCCTTATCGATGTTCTCCCTCAACCGTCATTCCCATTTGATTACTGGGCATCCAAATTAGACACCTGGCCTGAATTGGCAGAATATGCATTGCAGGAGCTTGCTTGCCCAGCAGCTATTGTGCTATCAGAAAGAGTATTCAGTGCTGCTGGTTCAATATTAACCAAAAAAAGGACTCGTCTGGCTACCCAAAATGTGAATGATCTAACCTTCATTAAAATGAACCACTCCTGGATTTCAAATTATTTTGCCCCACCTTTCCCGGCTGACACCTAGCTTTCCTATAAAAAGGTCTTGCTTGTGGACTGGTCTTACTGAGTGTTCCAATCTCTTAATTTGCAGCAGCTGTTTGTCCAGCATACGACATGTTTACACCTCCCTCAATGGGAAAACTCCCCCCACGGGGCCGTGGTCTCGCCACTTGGCGCAAGCACCCGTTAGAGTGCCGTTTGTCTGAAGAGGTGGGTGTGCCCGCTGTTGGTCGACGGCACTGCCACTGGGTCCCTCATTGTACAATAAAGTGTCTCTGGCGGTGGTGGCGCGCACCCAACGTCAGACACACCGTTGTAACATGAGGGGCCCTGGGACGGTACCGCCAGCCACAAGAGAGTTCACCCCCCCATCTCAAACTGTGCTCTACCACGTGCAAAATTATCTCTCACAGCTCCACCAATGTTTAGTCTATGCGCTGACATCATTCAATGCCTGGCACTGACAAAACCAATTTGTTGACATCTATGATGCTAGTTTAAGTAGTCTGGGTCAGTGTCCTATATTGACACCAGTAAATACTTACTGCCAAATTACTATGTCAGAAACTCAGCAGATGAGCCCACCCCTGTACCTAAGTATGCCACACTTTTTTTTTGTTTGTTTTTTTGTTTTTTGGCGAGACATTAACATCTATTTATTTTTTGTGAGTACTAACTGTGTCAGACACTCCTTGCAATCGTCCTCCGCTGACCACACCAATGCTGCCTGTGTACCCCTGCGAGATAACTCTAAGTGCCTTGAGCCTATTTTTATTTATTTTAGGCCTAGTAAGCCTGTCTGCGGTCCCTCCTTGCAATCCTCCTCCTCCGCTGACCACAATGCTGCCTGTGTATCCATGTAACCGATTTCAAACTGCCTTGAGCCTATTTTTAGTTATTTTAGGCCTAGTACGCCTG
The DNA here is from genome assembly GCF_051348905.1 of Ranitomeya variabilis. Lineage (NCBI taxonomy): Eukaryota > Metazoa > Chordata > Amphibia > Anura > Dendrobatidae > Ranitomeya > Ranitomeya variabilis. The sequence continues at coordinate 384,237,133 of NC_135232.1, read as the reverse complement.
TCTGCGGTCCCTCCTTGCAATCCTCCTCCTCCGCTGACCACAATGCTGCCTGTGTATCCATGTAACCGATTTCAAACTGCCTTGAGCCTATTTTTAGTTATTTTAGGCCTAGTACGCCTGTCTGCGGTCCCTCCTTGCAATCCTCCTCCGCTGAGCTGACCACAATGCTGCCTGTGTATCCATGTAACCGATTTAAAACTGCCTTGAGCCTATTTTTAGTTATTTTAGGCCTAGTACGCCAGTCTGCGGTCACTCCTTGCAATCCTCCTCCTCCGCTGAGCTGACCACAATGCTGCCTGTGTATCCAGGTAACCGATTTCAAACTGCCTTGAGCCTATTTTTAGTTATTTTAGGCCTAGTATGCCTGTCTGCGGTCCCTACTTGCAATCCTCCTCCTCCTCTGACCACAATGCTGCCTGTGTATCCAGGTAACCGATTTCAAACTGCCTTGAGCCTATTTTTAGTTATTTTAGGCCTAGTACGCCTGTCTGCGGTCCCTCCTTGTAAATCTCCTCCTCCACTGAGCTGACAAGAAAACGATGCCTGTGTATCCATGTAACCGATTTAAAACTGCCTTGAGCCTATTTTTAGTTATTTTAGGCCTAGTACGCCAGTCTGCGGTCCCTCCTTGCAATCTTCCTCCTCCGCTGAGCTGACCACAATGCTGCCTGTGTATCCATGTAACCAATTTAAAACTGCCTTGAGCCTATTTTTAGTTATTTTAGGCCTAGTACGCCTGTCTGCGCTCCCTCCTTGCAATCCTCCTCCTCCGCTGACCACAATGCTGCCTGTGTATCCAGGTAACCGATTTCAAACTGCCTTGAGCCTATTTTTAGTTATTTTAGGCCTAGTACGCCTGTCTGCGGTCCCTGCTTGCAATCCTCCTCCTCCGCTGAGCTGACCACAATGCTGCCTGTGTATCCATGTAACCGATTTAAAACTGCCTTGAGCCTATTTTTAGTTATTTTAGGCCTAGTATGCCTGTCTGCTGTCCCTCCTTGCAATCCTCCTCCTCCGCTGACCACACCAATGCTGCCAGTGTACCCCTGGAACCTATTTTAAAGTGCATAGAGCCTATTTCTTTATTTTATGTAATATTAAAAAAGCCATGATGGACTACGCTGTCCCACGCTACGAGCTACCCAGTCGACACTTCTTTTGCAAGAAAAGCCATCCCAGCCCTCCACCAGCACCACCTCCATTGTCCATGCACTCTGGCAATCTGTGAGTACAAAGGTGCACCTGACAACAGACGCATGGACCTGTAGGCATGGCCACGGAAGGTTACGTGTCCATTACGGCGCAATGGGTTAATGTGGTGGATGCATGGTCCACAGGGGACAGCCTACTAAGTCTGTTTGCAGTCCCTAATTCAAATTTTCCTCCACTGTCTAAATCTGAGCTTCAACCTTCTGGCTCTCATTAAGTACTTTTTAAAAAAAAAATTGGTGGTTGGGGCCTAATACCTCTGTTTGCCGCTCCTTGGTGTTCTCCTCAACTGAATAAATCTGAGCTTCAACCTTCTGGCTCTCATTAAGTGCTTTTTAAAAAAAAAATTGGTGGTTGGGGCCTAATACCTCTGTTTGCCGCTCCCTGGTGTTCTCCTCAACTGAATAAATCTGAGCTTCAACCTTCTAGCTCTCATTAAGTGCTTTTTTTAAAAAAAAATTGGTGGTTGGGGCCTAAAAGCCCCGTCTCACATAGCGAGATCGCTAGCGAGATCGCTGCTGAGTCACAAGTTTTGTGACGCAACAGCGACCTCAGTAGCGATCTCGCTATGTGTGACACGTACCAGCGATCAGGCCCCTGCTGCGAGATCGCTGGTCGTGTCAGAATGGCCTGGACCTTTTTTTGGTCGTTGAGGTCCCGCTGACAGCGCTGAATCGGTGTGTGTGACACCGATCCAGCGATGTCTTCACTGGTAACCAGGGTAAACATCGGGTTACTAAGCGCAGGGCCGCGCTTAGTAACCCGATGTTTACCCTGGTTACCAGCGTAAATGTAAAAAATAACAAACAGTACATACTCGCCTTCTGATGTCCGTCAGGTCCCTTGCCGTCTGCTTCCTGCTCTGAGTGCCGTACAGTGAGAGCACAGCACAGCAGTGACGTCACAGCTGTGCTGTGCTCTCACTGTACGGCACTCAGAGCAGGAAGCAGACGGCAAGGGACCTGACGGACATCAGAAGGCGAGTATGTACTGTTTGTTATTTTTTACATTTACGCTGGTAACCAGGGTAAACATCGGGTTACTAAGCACGGCCCTGCGCTTAGTAACCCGATGTTTACCCTGGTTACCCGGGTGCTGCAGGGGGACTTCGGCATCGTTGAAGACAGTTTCAACGATGCCGAAGTCGTTCCCCTGATCGTTGGTCGCTGGAGAGAGCTGTCTGTGTGACAGCTCCCCAGCGACCACACAACGACTTACCAACGATCATGGCCAGGTCATATCGCTGGTCGTGATCGTTGGTAAATCGCTATGTGAGACGGGGCCTTAATACCTCTGTTTGCCGCTCCCTGGTGTTCTCCTCAACTGAATAAATCTGAGCTTCAACCTTCTGGCTCTCATTAAGTGCTTTTTTTAAAAAAAATTGGTGGTTGGGGCCTAATACCTCTGTTGGCCTCTCCCTGGTGTTCTCCTCAACTGAATAAATCTGAGCTTCAACCTTCTGGCTCTCATTAAGTGCTTTTTTTAAAAAAAATTGGTGGTTGGGGCCTAATACCTCTGTTTGCCGCTCCCTGGTGTTCTCCTCAACTGAATAAATCTGAGCTTCAACCTTCTGGCTCTCATTAAGTGCTTTTTTAAAAAAAATTGGTGGTTGGGGCCTAATACCTCTGTTGGCCACTCCCTGGTGTTGTCCTCCTCCTGAGTGTTCTCCTCCTCCTTGGTGTTCTCCTCCAGGTTGCCTTGTCTGAGCTTCAACCTTCTGGCTCTCATTAAGTGCTTTTTTAACAAAAAATTGGTGGTTACGGCCTACTAACGGTGTCTGCCGCTCCATGCTGTTGTCCTCCACTGTATAAAGCTGAGCTTCAGTCTTTAGGCTTTTGGCCTATAGTAGCAGATATTAAACTGCATTTGGCCTACTAGTGTGGTTGGGCCCTTAAAACAGTGTCTGCTGCTCCTGGGTTTGCTACTCCACTGAACAAAGCAATGCCGCCTGTTTAGTCCTGTTACCAATTTTGAACTGCATTTAGCCTACTTTATTCTTTGGCCCTATATCTGTGTTTAGTACTCCTCATCCTGCCCATTGCCCAGACACTGCTAGATGAGTCTGCTGGTACATTGACCTAGACCACTACATTCCCCTTTCACTCTACACAGCCAGAATCTGACCCTGCTGAAAGTAAGCTTCCCCTTCCCGCATGTTATACCACCTTACACAGGGACAAAGAGGAAGGTGCAGATGAAAGTGCAGGTTCCTTCATCAGGTGGGGGGGCATACTCGTTGGTGACGTCAATGGCACAGGGCCCCTGAGAGTACACAAAAGTGTCGCTGCTGGTGGGAGGCGCCCCCGCCGTGCAAACACACCGCTGTACTTTGAGGGGCCCTGTGCCAGTGCCAATGCCAACGAGTGGGCCCCCCCTGCTTGCTTAGGATCACAGCACTTGCAAACTTGACATACTTACCTCTCAATGCTCCACCGCCGTGACGTAGTCCACGTTTCCTGGGCCCACTAAAACCTTGAACCAGCCCTACCCCCCCACAACTTTTGCCAAATGACCCCCAATTTCCAATGCCCAACTATTATTATAAAGTTAATTAAGATTGACAAGCTTCAGAAACAAGAATGGATGTTTTTTGGCATTAAAATGGGCACTGTAGGTGTTTTCCTGGCCTCCACTCACTGTCGACTATGCTTCCACATTGACTTGCATTGGGTTTCGTGTTTCGGTCGATCCCCGACTTTTAGCGATAATTGGCCGACTGCACTCGACTCGACTTTGGACAAAGTCGGGTTTCGCAAAACTCGACTCTATCTTAAAAAAATTAAAGTCGCTCAACCCTATTAATAGCTATAAAAGTTTATTTTTCATATTTATGGTATATATTGCTTTATTTCTAAGATTCTAAAAGATTTTGTAAAATTTTTAGAAGAATATAAAGGATACGGAGTGAAAAAGTTTAAAGAAAGCATGATAAGCCAGCTTTTAACATTTCTACTCCTAATTTATGTGAATACTTTTCTGCCCATTGATGACAAAAGTATTTTCAGAGTGACCTACTCCTAATTTCTAATTTGTAAAATGTGATGCAAGATTAATTGGTTTCCGCTCTTCTTTTTTGTATAGTTTGCTACCTGCATAGCGCTACACACTACTTTATTTCCATACGTAGATTAAAAAGCTGAATAGATAGATTGGTAGTATATTATTGGTGGTGGGGTCTACTGATTTGGTTGAGCTCTCCTCCCGTCAGTCTAAAGTAGGTTGACTAGAGCATATAAAAAATTGTTCAGAGTTTCATCCAGAAAAGTGGCACCATTTCTTTTCTCACTTATCATCCGTGTGAAATCTGTTTTTTACAGCAGCAGCTATTAATCATTTACAAGACCATTTACAGTTTTCTGTTATATAAAATCACAGCCTATACAAAATTAGACAGAAAAATCTAGAAAGTTCACAGATAAAAATGTAACTTAAAAAATAACTTTTATTGATAATCTTTAAAATATTATCTAACCGACCATAGACATACTGTATATATAGCAAATATATACTTAGCTGACTTCATGCCAATTATCTGTCATCATGGCAAAAAAATGGTGCCAGAAAGTGAGACATCACAGGATAGCATAGAGCAGAGGTGTCAAACTGCATTCCTCGAGGGCCGCCAACAGGTCATGTTTTCAGGATTTCCTTGTATTGCACAGGTGATAATTTAATCACCTGCACAGAATGATTCCAGCACCTTGTGGAATGCTAAGGAAATCCTGAAAACATGACCTGTTGGCGGCCCTCGAGGAATGCAGTTTGACACCTCTGGCATAGAGCATCCTAGGTGGTGTGGACTCATATTGTGCCACTTTATCTTTGTTATACTGTTGGTCCTTTTTCCATGGCAATTAGATTAGATAGGGTCAAACAGGGTGAGCCGTCGGTGAACGGGGGCACCAATTGCTCCTTTAGGTTGCAATGCACGGTGTTACAGTTTTATAATAGGACATTTCTATCTACAGTACATTACAGTATATTAAAGCATATTATAACTTTTTTCCCTGACTTATTTAACCCCTTGGTTTCACCTTAGCGGCAGTTATATATGTCTATGATCGGTTAGATAATATTTAAAGATTACCGGTATCAATAAAAGTTATTTTTATGATACATTTTTGTTTTCAGTGGATTTTTTTGAATTATTATTATTATTATTTTTTATTATTATAGCGCCATTTATTTCATGGCGCTTTACATGTGAGGAGGGGTATACATAATAAAAACAGGTACAATAATCTTGAACAATATAAGTCACAACTGGTACAGGAGGAGAGAGGATCCTGCCCGCGAATTGCAGAATTGCAAAATGTCCATAAAATTTGGATGCTATACTGTGGCATTTGACCCATAGATGTGAATGGGTGAGTCTCATCCAATTTTCAGAGTAAAATCATGCATGCTGCAATTGTTTTCACAAACAAATTTAGTCAATGGAAAAATGAGTTTAATTCGTTGATTGGCAAAAATGGCCCATCTGCACTGCCCCATTGAAAAACATTAGTCCAAGTGCTGTCTGTTTTTTCCAGTGACAACACTCAGACCAAAAATATAGTCATGTGAATGAGCTCTTGGGCTGTTTTTAATTAGTGCTGAATCTTACTTGCCCTTTAACTCCCGGGCCATTTTCTGTTTTTGCGGTTTCGTTTTTCACTCCCCTTCTTCCCAGAGCCATAACTTTTTTATTTTTTAATCGATATGGCCATGTGAGGGCTTATTTTTTTGCAGAACAACTTGTACTTTTATTAGTGATAAGCAAGCACTAAAATGCTCGGGTGCTCATTGCTCGGGTCGAGCAAATTGGAATACTGGGGTACTCGGCCAGAACAGCGAGCCCAATGTAAGTCTATGGGAGACCCAAGTATTTTTACCGCGATCCCCCCAGGGGGTCCTTTTAAGGTCTAAAAACATCTGAAAATGATAGAAACACTGCTCAAATGACACAGGGACATCATGGGTATCGCCCCTGGAAGCATTCCATGCCATTTTTCCCGGTGCCACAAAAAGCACACTAAAACAAAACCAAAACAGATTTTGCTGGGAAATATGTCAAGGTACATCCTTTGCAGGTTAATGACTTGTCTGTAAGGCCAAATAATTAACCCCAGACAGAAAATTTCAGACGCAGCGTGGGAAATGTCATTGTTACATTTAACCCTAGCTGGCCATGGGGTGTGTGACACATAAGCAGGCCCATCTTCTTTCATTTATGAAGGAGGGACTCTTAAAGTCACAGAGCCTATTTTTACTGGTGCATCAGGAGGCATTAATCTTTTTAAAGGGCCATTATTAAACAGTGGGTCTCCTAAGATATTGCAGCCTATGCTGTGAGTGGATGGGCTGCCAAGAATTACGATGCACCACAATACCCCTTTCATAAGATGTCCAGGGGGGACTCCGGAAAAAGTGTTGCATTGAATTCAAAGCCTGCCCTGCTACCAATTCATATGCACCCAATAAGCATTTGAACCCACATACTGGATGGGCCCCTGAAAATCCACTTCACAATATGCCTTTTGCACTCCGTATTCCTTTGTTTTACACATTAGCAGCAAAGCCAGCCCTGCTGCATAGTCAGTCATAAGCACCCCATTATGCCTTGGAACCCACATACTGGATGGGCCCATGAAATCCACTCCTATTTTTTAATGGTATGATGGTTCCCTCTTTGCACAATTATTTACAAGAGAATTTGGCAATTTTATTTGCCATGTTTTTAACACTAAGGTTCAGATACAGCTTTAAATAAGGCTAATACTTGCAATACAAAGCAATTTTATTGCAAACTACAAAATTCAAGGAATAGTATGATTGAATAGTGTAGGTGCGTACACTTTTGTATATGTTATAATACAAAGGTTAATAAGTACATATAAGGATTAAATACATATAGTGATTACGTATATATGAAGTATTAAGTACATACAGTATACATACAGTACACTTACATCATCCACAGGAGGCTTTTAAACATCATCCGTCTGGAATATCAGAGAAGCAACACCAAGGCAGAGAACCCCTGGGAGATTATCTACACTGCATGGGTGTCCCCAATTATGCAGGTATCAGCATCCTGTACATGTACAGGTACCCCAGTTTTGGCATCTGCCTTAGTCATGTTTCTGTGGTCTTATATAGTGATTTACACCTTGTAGTAACTCTAGTTTCACCCAGACCTTCAAGTGGCCAGCTTTCAAGGTTGTATGAAACTGAGATATCATGGACTCATCAGATAAGGGGCCATAAACCCCTAGAAAATAAAAGCTACAAGGATTTAGATCAAACCACCACAGGCAGAATTTCAGTAAACCTTAATGTTTTACAATGACAGACAGCAAACATATAGAGGCTTAGAACTGTTTGTGAAGTGAATAAACAAACATTTCTCAAGATTGTGTCACTATAAGCATTGTCTGTCACATCTGTAAATGTTTTCAAGAAATGCAGCTATGTGATTGTCTGAATGCATTCGGTATACAGTATTTTAATCTGGATTCCAAATTCGCCATTTGTATATTCACCATTTGTACATTTTAGGCAGGCAAAGTTATTGCTCTCAAGGAAAGAAACTTATATAGTCGACAAAGAAATATTTGTAATGAACTACTGAGCCAAACTAACAGCATTCCTTTATCAAATTTATATGAAGCGTGATGTGTCCAATGTGAGCAACCAGCCAACACAAAAAGGAGCTTTCCAAGTGAGCTCTTAAAGGTACACAAATGTTATGAAGTCTTTGCCAACAAGGATGTGATTTCACCAATGGGGGGTTCCTTTTTTAAAAATATACTATTGCCATCACAATCCCCTTGCCCAAAATTCACCGTACAGAGCACGTTCACCCTGGTCATCTAGTGGCAGGTAAAGAAGAGACTTTACAGGAGACAGAGTTAAGAAGTAGGCCCAATGTATGGGTGTGGGTCTCTGAGACTTGTAATGGAGTGCCTGGCCTGACAAGAATTTGCTCATGGGGAGTACATTTTTTTAAAATATTTCATTTACATCATAGACAAAAAAATTTACTGTCTGTAGCAGCACAAAACAGCACAAAACACGTGAACCCTGGTGATCTAGTGGTGGAGAATGAGGAGACATTGCTGAAGGCCTCATTAAAACCTAGGCCCAATGTAAAGGATTGTGTCTCCTACACTTGTAATGCTCATTCACTAAGTGCCTATGGGCTGACAAACATTTCCCCAAGGGGGATACATTGATTAAAAACATACTATGGGCATCCAAAACACCCTTGCCAAAAAATTGACTGTCTGTAGTAGCACAGAACACGTGAACCCTGGTGATCTAGTGGTGGAGAATGAGGAGACATTGCTGAAGGCCTCATTAAAACCTAGGCCCAATGTAAAGGATCGGGTCTCCTAGATTTGTAATGCCCACACAGTAAGTGTATAGGCTGACAAACATTTCCCCAAGGGGGATACATTTATTAAAAACATAGTATGGCCAACCTATACACCCTTGCCAAAAAATTGACTGTCGGTAGCAGCACGGAACACATGAACCCTGGTGATCTAGTGGTGGAATATGATGAGAGGTGGAGGAAGGCCTCATTAAAAAGTAGGCCCAATGTCAATGAGCTGGTCTCCTTGACTTGTAATGCCCATACAGTAAGTGCATGGGATGTCAAACATTTCCCCATGGGGGGTTATTTAAAAAAAAAAATTTTTACGGGCATCATAAACACCTTGCAAAACTGCAAGGTGGTTTCCTACACAGCTGCTGGGAAGGCGCATTTATTTTGTTTAAAAAAGTGGCAGACGAATCGTTGGATGAAGTGATCAGGAAAAGGGGCATGGCGATGACAGGAATGGGAGCGTGATTAATAACAGCGGTGACTATGGGAGGTATGAGATCCAGGATACATCCTACAATGATTATTTGTTTATCCACCACCAATTACCAGAATGTGTTTCATGCCCATCAGAAGATCGGTGTAACGGATGCGCCTAAAAAATGACTGTCAAAAATATGTTGCCAAAGACGCACGTGTCTGTCTAAAGGGCAAAGTGCAACATGTTCGTGAGATGCTGAATTAGAGAAAGCAGATCAGTGTTGGAGGAAAACCAAACAAACTGATGGATACTTGTGAAAAAATAAGGTTAAAGAGGAGTGCACCGTCCGTAACTATAACCAGCCTTGCTGAAGCATCCCCAGATCAACACTTGGTCATCTAATGGTTAGACGAGACCTGCAGAGGCGCACAAGCCACAGTGTCTTGCACCCACTGTGAAATTTGGTGGAGGATTGGTGATGATCTGGGGATGCTTCAGCAAGGCTGGAATTGGGCAGGTTGTTCTTTGTGAAGGACGTATGAATAAAGCTGCATACAAGGTTATCCTGGAAAAACAGTTGATTCCTTCTGCTCAGACAATGTTCCCAGACCTGAACCCCATTGAAAACCTCTGGAATGTAATCAAGAGGATGATGGATAGTCACAAGCCATCAAACGAAGAACTGCTTAGATATTTGTACCAGGAGTGATATAAGGTCACCCAAAAGCAGTGTGAAAGATTGGTGGAAAGCACACCAAGAAGCATGAAAGCTGTGATTAAAAATCATGATTATTCCACTAAATATTGATTTATGACCTGAGTTAAAACATTAGTATTGTTGTTTCTAAATTATTATGAACTTGTTTTTTTTGCATTATTTGAGGTCTGCAAGCAATGCATTTTTTTTGTTATTTTGACTATTTCTCATTTTCAGAAAATAAATACATTTATTGCTGGGAACTTGGGAGAGATGTTGTCAGTAGTTTATAGAATAAAAGAACAATTTATATTTTACTCAAAAATATACCTATAAATAGAAAAATCAGACAAACTGAAAATGTTGCAGTGGTCTCTTAATTTTTGCCAGAGCTATATATAAACCTCCGGTTCGTCACTGTCAGGATCCCCCAATAACACAAGAACAGTAAAGCTGCCACCAGTTCCTTATTAGATACAAACCTGGTCTATTAACAAGCTTACATTGGGTCAGAAACCAACCCTAGGTAGCGTACAGTATAAGTACTAATCGAACTCACGGACGTGGGAAATTGGGATTTGAGGTGTATATTTGATTTTTTTTTAAAGTGTTTTATTTTGAATGGGGTGAAAGGGAGTGATTTGAACTTTTATATATTTTTATTTTTTTAATATTTTTTTAAAACTTTTTTTTTACTTTTTGCATGCTTCAATAGTCTATTGACTAGTCTATAGACTAGAAGCTGTAGTACTTTGATCACCTCAGCTATATACAGGTCATGATCAGATCTAGTGTGTAGCAGAAATGCTCACTTGCTATGAGTGCTGTCCACGGGGCAGCACTCATAGCAAACTGGCAATGACAACCACAGAGGTCTGCAGACCTCTGTTTTTCATGCCGACCTACGATCATGTGACAGGGTCACCGATAGGCAAGGCCAGTGACACGCTTCCTGTTAGCATTGGACAATGGCATTTAAATAGTTAACAGCCTCCCGTTGATCACGATTCCACCCACGGCTGTTGCTGGCACATGTCAGCTGTATGGACCAGTTGTCATATGCCCGGAAATGTGTGGGCTCAGCACCAGAACCCGCACCAAACAGGGGGATTCCAACATGTGCGTATTATTACGGCACATGTCAGAAAGTGGTTAACTGTGTAGGCTTTTAGCCCAGGAGAGGCATATTTGATAAGTTTTAGGTTCCCATCAAACAAAGTTTTCCTTGTTATGACTGGCTGACGAGAATTGCCCAATTTTTCCACTTTGTACCTTCATTTTCTATGCATATTATAATATACCTTTTAGGATCAGCCTGCAAAAAATGATAGTCCCATAGTGGGACAAAGTAAAAAAGTAAAACAATTTTTTTTTAAATAATTGTAAAAATATTTTTAAAAAATCCCAAATAATAATAAAAAAAATCCAGACATATTGTATCTATAAATAAATATTTGAATGAAATTTTTTTTATAAACAATAAAAGTACACATATTTGGTATCACTGTGTCTACGACTACCCGACCTATAAAACTGTCCCACTAGTTAACCCCTTTAGTGACCAACTTAGTAGCAAAGCCACAAAAGATGACTAAAAATTCTCCAAAAATTCAAGAATACAGCTGAAAATGGGCAGCACAGCTTACCTGCCCAGGTCTCTGAACAAATGTACTACAGGATGCAGCCAACCCATGTAGCAAAGATGTTGGCAACACAGGTGCAAAATATTAAATAGCGCCCTATACAAGCCTCTATTGTGCAAACATATACTAAGCAGTCACCCCTTCCATGAATTGGTAGGCTGTGAGTGGCTGTCTATTTAGAATTTTGCACCTGTGTTGCCAACATCTTTGTTACATGGGTTGGCTGCATCCTGTAGTGCATTTGTTCAAAGACCTGGGCAGGTAAGCGGTGCTGCCCCTTTTCAGCTGTACCCTTTAGTGAACCCCATAAAAAAAATAAAAAACAAGGCAAAAAACAATTCTTTATCATACCAGCAATCAAAAAGTGGAATTAAACACGATCAAAAAATAGATATTAATAAACATGGTACCGCTGAAAATGTAATCTTGTTCCACAAAAAACAAGCCACTAAACAGCTCCATCAGCGGCAAAATAAAAAAAGTTATAGCTCTCAGAATAAAGCGATGCAAAAATAAATTATTTTGTCTATAAAATAACTTGTATTATGTAAAAGCGGCAAATCATAAAAAAGATATAAATGTGGTATCGCTGTAATCATAAAACTGCCTTATCAATTTTAATACACACGGAACGGCATTAACCCCCACCCCCAAAAAAATTCCTGAATTGCTGGTTTTTGTTCGTTCTGCCTCCCAAAATCAGAATAGAAAGCGATTAAAAAATGTCATGTGCTCAAAAAAGGTACCAATCAAAACATCAACTCGTCCCACAAAATGCAATCCCTCACATGACTCTCTGGGCCATAATATGGAAAAATTCTAGCTCTCAAAATATGGTGATGCAAAACACTAGAAATAAATAGCGTCTTTTAGTGTGTTAACCCCTTAATCCCATTGGACATACTATCCCATAAAGGTGACCTGGGACTTAATTCCCAGTGACGGGATAATACGTCCAGCGCGATCAGCCGCGCTCACGGGGGGAGCGCGGCCGATCGCGGCCGGGTATCAGCTGACTATCGCAGCTGACATCCGGCACTATGTGCCAGGAGCGGTCACGGACTGCCCCGACACACTAACCCCCGGCACACTGCGATCAAACATGATCGCAGTGTTCCGGTGGTATAGGGAAGCATCGCACAGGGAGGGGGCTCCCTGCGTGCTTCCCTGAGACCCTCGGAGCAACGCGATGTGATCGCGTTGCTGTGAGGGTTTCTTACCTCCTCCTCCCTGCAGGCCCGGATCCAAAATGGCCACGGAGCTGCATCCGGGTCCTGCAGGGAGGTGGCTTCACAGCGCCTGCTCAGAGCAGGTGCCGGGAAGCCTCCCTGCTGTGCATGTCAGATCGCTGATCTGACACAGTGCACAGCAAAGTGTCAGATCAGCGATCTGTCACTTTACTGTGATGTCCCCCCTGGGGCAAAGTAAAAAAGAAAAAAAAATTACATGTGTAAAAAAAAAATAAAAAAAATTCCTAAATAAATAATAATAAAAATAAATATTGTTCCAATAAATATATTCCTTTATCTAAATAATAAAAAACAATAAAAGTACACATATTTAGTATCGCCGCGTCCGTAACGACCCGACCTATAAAACTGTCCCACTAGTTAAACCCTTCAGTGAAAACCGTAAAAAAAAAAAAAAAACAAGGCAAAAAACAACGCTTTATTATTATACCGCCGAACAAAAAGTGGAATAACAAACGATCAAAAAAACGGATATAAATAATAATGGTACCGCTGAAAACGTCATTTTGTCCCGCAAAAAACGAGCCACCACACAGCATCATCAGTGAAAAATTAAAAAAGTTATAGTCCTCAGAATAAAGCGATGCAAAAATAATTATTTTTTCTATAAAATAGTTTTTATTGTATAAAAGCGCCAAAACATAAAACAAGATATAAATGAGGTATCGCTGTTATCGAACTGACCCGAAGAATAAAACTGCTTTATCTATGTTACCAAACGCGGAACGATATAAACGCCCCCCCCAAAAGAAATTCATGAATAGCTGTTTTTTGGTCATTCTGCCTCACAAAAATCGGAATAAAAAGCGATCAAAAGATGTCACATGCCCGAAAATGTTACCAATAAAAACGTCAACTCATCCCACAAAAAACAAGACCTGTGGACCAAAATATGGAAAAATTTAGCTCTCAAAATGTGGTAACGCAAAAAATATTTTTTGCAATAAAAAGCTTCTTTTAGTGTGTGACGGCTGCCAATCATAAAATTCCTCTATAAAAGTAAATCAAACCCCCCTTCATCACCCCCTTAGTTAGGGAAAAATAAAAAAATAAAAAAAATGTATTTATTTCCATTTTCCCATTAGGGATAAGGCTAGGGTTATGGATAGGGCTAGGGTTAGGATTAGGGTTAGGGCTAGGGTTAGGGCTAGGGTTAGAGTTAGGGCTAGGGTTACGGCTAGGGTTAGGGCTAGGGTTAGGGTTGGGGCTAGGGTTAGGGCTACAGTTAGGGTTGGGGCTAAAGTTAGGGTTAGGGTTGGGGCTAAAGTTAGGGTTAGGGTTTGGATTATATTTATGGTTGGGAATAGGGTTGGGATTAGGGTTAGGGGTGTGTCATGGTTAGGGGTGTGGTTAGGGTTACCATTGAGATTAAGGCTAGGGCTGTGTTTGGATTAGGGTTTCAGTTATAATTGGGGGTTTCCACTGTTTAGGCACATCAGGGGCTCTCCAAATGCAACATGGCGTCCGATCTCAATTCCAGCCAATTCTGCATTGAAAAAGTAAAACAGTGCTCCTTCCCTTCCGGGCTCTCCCGTGCACCCAAACAGGGGTTTACCCCAACATATGGGTTATCAGCGTACTCAGAAAACATTGGACAACAACTTTTGGGGGCCAATTTCTCCTGTTACCCTTGAGAAAATACAAAACTGGGGGCTAAAAAATAATTTTTGTGGAAAAAAAAAAGATTTTTTATTTTCACTGCTCTGCGTTATAAACTGTAGTGAAACACTTGGGGGTTCAAAGTTCTCAAGACATCTAGATTAGTTCCTTGGGGGGTCTAGATTCCAATATGGGGTCACTTGCGGGGGGTTTCTACTGTTTAGTTACATCAGGGGCTCTGCAAATGTAAAGTGACACCTGCATACCAATCCATCTAATATTCCCCCCACATATTGGGTATCATCGTACTCAGGACAAATTGGACAACAACTTTTGGGTTCAATTTCAACTGTTATCCTTGGAAAAATACAAAACTGGGGGCTAAAAAATAATTTTTGTGGAAAAAAAAGGATTTATTATTTTCACGGCTCTGCGTTATAAACTGTAGTGAAACACTTGGGGGTTCTAAGTTCTCACAACAGATCTAGATAAGTTCCTTGGGGGGTCTAGTTTCCAATTTTCTTGTGGGGGGTTTCTACTGTTTAAGTACATTAGGGGCTCTGCAATCGCAATGTGATGCCTGCAGACCATTCCATCTCAGTCTGCATTCCAAATGGTGCTCCTTCCCTTCCGAGCTCTCCCATGCACCCAAAAGGTGGTTTTCCCCACATATGGGTTATCAGCGTACTCAGGACAAATTGGACAACAACTTGTGGGGTCCAATTTCTCCTGTTACCTTTGGGAAAATACAAAACTGGGGGCTAAAAATAATTTTTGTGGGAAATGTTTTATTTTTTATTTTAACGGCTCCACATTATAAACTTCTGTGAGGCACTTGATGGGTCAAAGTGCTCACCACACATCTAGATAAGTTCCGTAGGGGGTCTACTTTCCAAAATGGTGTCACTTGTGGGGGGTTTCAATGTTTAGGCACATCAGTGGCTCTCCAAAAGCAACATGGCGTCCCATCTCTATTCCTCAAAAAAATAACATTTAATTTTTTTTTTCACAAAAAATTTACTTCAGCTCCAAATTGTTTTATTTTACCAAGGGTATCAGGAGAAAATGGACCACAAAAGTTGTTGTACAATGTGTCCTGAGTACGCTGATACCCCATATGTGGGGGTAAACCACTGTTTGGGCGCATGGCAGAGCTCGGAAGCGAAGGAGCGCCATTTGACTTTTAAATGCAAAATTGACTGGAATTAAGATGGGACGCCATGTCGCGTTTGGAGAGCCCCTGATGTGCCTAAACATTAAACCCCCCCACAAGTGACACCATTTTAGAAAGTAGACCCCCTAAGGAACTTATCTAGATGTGTTTTGAGAGCTTTGATCCCCCAAGTGTTTCACTACAGTTTATAACGCAGAGCCGTGAAAAAAAAAATTCTTTTTTTTTCCACAAAAATGATTTTTTAGCCCCCAGTTTTGTATTTTCCCAAGGGTAACAGGAGAAATTGGACCTCAAAATTTGTTGTCCAATTTGTCCTGAGTATTCTGATACCCCATATGTGGGAGGGAACCACTGTTTGGGCGCATGGCAGAGCTCGGAAGGGAAGGAGCGCCATTTGGAATGCAGACTTAGATGGATTGGTCTGCAGGCATCACGTTGCATTTGCAGAGCCCCTGATGTACCCAAACGGTAGAAACCCCCCACAAGTGACCCCATATTGGAAACTAGACCTCCCAAGGAACTTATCTAGATGTGGTGTGAGAACTTTGAACCCCCAAGTGTTTCACTACAGTTTATAACGCAGAGCCGTGAAAATAAAAAATCCTTTTTTTTTTGCACAAAAATGATTTTCAGCTCCCCAAATTTATATTTTCCCAAGGGTAACAAGAGAACTTGGACCCCAAAAGTTGTTGTCCAATTTGTCCCGAGTACGCTGATGCCCCATATGTTGGGGTAAACCCCTGTTTGGGCGCACGGGAAAGCTCGGAAGGGAAGGAGCACTGTTTTTCTTTTTCAATGCAGAATTGGCTGGAATTGAGATCGGACGCCATGTCGCGTTTGGAGAGCCCCTGATGTGCCTAAACAGTGGATACTCCCCAATTCTAACTGAAACCCTAATCCAAACACACCCCTAACCCTAATCCCAATGGTAACCCTAACCACACCCCTAATCCTGACACACCCCTAACTCTAATCCCAACCCTAATCCCAACCGTAAATGTAATCCAAACCCTAACCCTGACTTTAGCCCCAACCCTAACCCTAACTTTAGCCCCAATCCTATCCCTAACTTTAGATCCAACCCTAGCCCCAACCCTAACCCTAGCCCTAACCCTAGCCCTAACCCTAACCCTAACCCTAACCCTTGCCCTAACCCTAGCCCTAACCCTAACTCTAGCCCTAACACTAACCCTAATGGGAAAATGGAAATAAATACATTTTTTTTATTTTATTATTTTTCCCTAACTAAGGGGATGATGAAGGGGGGTTTGATTTACTTTTATAGCATTTTTTATAGCGGATTTTTATGATTGGCAGCCGTCACACACTAAAAGACGCTTTTTATAGCAAAAAAGTTTTTGCGTCTCCTCATTTTGAGACCTATAATTTTTCCATATTTTGGTCCACAGAGTCATGTGAGGTCTTGTTTTTTGCGAGACGAGTTGATGTTTTTATTGGTAACATTTTCGGACACGTGACAGTTTTTGATCGCTTTTTATTCCGATTTTTGTGAGGCAGAATGACAAAAAAACAGCTATTCATGAATTTCTTTTGGAGGAGGCGTTTTATACTGTTCCACATTTGGTAAAATTGATAAAGCAGTTTTATTCTTCGGGTCAGTACTAGTGTTGAGCATTCCGATACCGCAAGTATCGGGTATCGGCCGATATTTGCTGTATCGGAATTCCGATACCGAGATCCGATACTTTTGTGGTATCGGGTATCGGTATCGAAACAACATTAATGTGTAAAATAAAGAATTAAAATAAAAAATATTGCTATACTCACCTCTCCGACGCAGCCTGGACTTCAGCGAGGGAACCGGCAGCGTTGTTTGCTTAAAATTCGCGCTTTAACTTCCTTACTTGAAGTCCCGGCTTGTGATTGGTCGCGCGCCGCCCATGTGACCGCGACGCGACCAATCACAGCAAGCCGTGACGTAATTTTAGGTCCTTCAGGATTTTAAAATTACGTTCCGGCGTTGTGATCGGTTGCGTCGCGGTCACATGGGCGACGCGACCAATCACAAGCCGTGACGTCACGGGAGGCAGGACACACGCGCATTTTAAAATGCGCACGTCTCCTGCCTCCCGTGACGTCACGGCTTGTGATTGGTCGCGTCGCCCATGTGACCGCGACGCAACCAATCACAACGCCGGAACGTAATTTTAAAATCCTGAAGGACCTAAAATTACGTCACGGCTTGCTGTGATTGGTCGCGTCGCGGTCACATGGGCGACGCGACCAATCACAAGCCGGGATGTCACGGGAGGCAGGACACACGCGCATTTTAAAATGCGCGCGTCTCCTGCCTCCCGTGACGTCACGGCTTGTGATTGGTCGCGTCGCCCATGTGACCGCGACGCAACCGATCACAATGCCGGAACGTAATTTTAAAATCCTGAAGGACCTAAAATTACGTCACGGCTTGCTGTGATTGGTCGCGTCGCGGTCACATGGGCGGCGCGCGACCAATCACAAGCCGGGACTTCAAGTAAGGAAGTTAAAGCGCGAATTTTAAGCAAACAATGCTGCCGGTTCCCTCGGTAAGGTGCAGGCTGCGTCGGAGAGGTGAGTATAGCAATATTTTTTATTTTAATTCTTAATTTTACACATTAATATGGTTCCCAGGGCCTGAAGGAGAGTTTCCTCTCCTTCAGACCCTGGGAACCATCAGGAATACCGTCCGATACATGAGTCCCATTGACTTGTATTGGTATCGGGTATCGGTATCGGATTAGATCCGATACTTTGCCGGTATCGGCCGATACTTTCCGATACTTTCAAGTATCGGACGGTATCGCTCAACACTAGTCAGTACGATTACAGCGATACCTCATTTATATCTTTTTTTATGTTTTGGCGCTTTTATACGATAAAAACTATTTTATAGAATAAATAATTATTTTGGCATCGCTTTATTCTGAGGACTATAACTTTTTTCTTTTTTCTTTGATGATGCTGTATGGCAGCTCGTTTTTTGCGGGACAAAATGTAATTTTCAGCAGTACCATGGTTATTTATATCCGTCTTTTTGATCGCGTGTTATTCCACTTTTTGTTCGGCGGTATGATAATAAAGCGTTGTATGTTGCCTCGTTTTTTTTTTCCTACGGTGTTCACTGAAGGGGTTAACTAGTGATATAGTTTTATAGGTGGGGTCGTTACGGACGCGGCAATAAATAAATATGTGTACTTTTATTGTTTTTTTTTATTTAGATAAAGAAATGTATTTATGGGAATAATATTTTTATTTTTTTTCTTTATTTAGGAATTTTTTTTTTTTACACATGTGGAATTTTTTTTTTTAACTTTTTTACTTTGTTCCAGGGGGGGACATCACAGATCGCTGATCTGATAGTTTGCACAGCACTCTGTCAGATCACCGATCTGACTTACAGCACTGGAGGCTTACCAAGCCCCTGCTCTGAGCAGGCACTCGGTAAGCCACATCCCTCCCTGCAGGACCCGGATGCCGAGGCCATCTTGGATCCGGGCACCTGCAGCGAGGAGGAGGTAAGAGACCCTCGCAGCAACGCGATCACATCGCGTTGCTCCGGGGGTCTCAGGGAAGCACTCAGGGAGCCCCCTCCCTGGGCGATGCTTCCCTGTACCGCCGGCACACTGCGATCATGTTTGATCGCGGTGTGCCGGGGGTTAATGTGCCGGGGGCGGTCCATAACCACTCCTGGCACATAGTGCCGGATGTCAGCTGCGATAGTCAGCTGACACCCGGTCGCGATCGGCCGCGCTCCCTCCGTGAGCGCCGCCGATCGCGCTGGACATACTATCCCGTCGGTGGTCATACGGGCCCACCCCACCTCGACGGGATAGTACGTCCAATGTCAGAAAGGGGTTAAAAGGTTTGGCATTTCCACTTTTATTTTTCATATTTTAATAAATTTTAAACAAATGATAATATTTTTTAAGAAAATTGAAACATTAATTCTTTACATTTTTTCAATCGCTGGAATTTTTTTTTTTTTTGGCACCTTCCCTTTAAGAGCTCCACAGTGTACCTAAACCACATATTATGTCCACTTTTGGTATTTCTGAAGCGATGAGAGCCCACATAACTTATGGGTGAATGCCTCCAGAAGCATGAGTTGGGCATAACCTACTGGTCACTACAATGTACTGGTCACTACAATGACTGTTTGCTATTTTCACTCGGCAACATTCATTGCTGCTTGTTTCTGGAAAATACCCATGGAGTCAAAATTGTCACTACACCTTTAGGTAAATGCCTGAAGAGGTATAGTTTCCAAAATGGGGTCGCTTGAGGGGGGATTCTGCTCTTTTAGCAGTTAGGGGCTCTGTATATGGAGTCCACAAACTGTTCTTGGAAAATCTGCACTCCAGGAGACAAATAGCAATCCATTCCTCCCAAGTCTCTCCGTACGGCTAAGTAGTACTGTACAGTCACATATGGGGTATTGCCACGTTCAGTAGAAATTGTGGGAGAAATTTTGGTGCCAATTTTACCCACTTCTTGTGTGAAAATGTAAAATCTGGGGAGAAAACAAAATTTTGGTTGTAAAAATGTAGTTATTTTTTCTTCACTGCCCAGTGGTGTAACAATTCAGTGACACACCCGTGGTGTCAATATGATCACTGCTCCCCTAGATGAGTTTATTGAGAGGTGTAGTTTGTAAAATGGGGTCACTTTTGGGGAGTTCTGCTGTTCTGGCACCTCACAGCCTCTCCCAGTGAGTCATGGCACCAGCAAACCATAACAGTAAAATCGGGCGCTCTTTGCCTTCTGAGCTTTGCACTGTACCTGAAAAGTATTTCAGATTATATGTAGGGTATTGGCGTAATTGTTGTAAAAAAATCCTAATAAGGCCGGCGTCACACTAGGCGTAAGACAATACGGTCTGTTTTTTACGGCCGTAATACGCAGAAAAGTCCCCAAAATAGTGATCCGTATGTCATCCGTAGGCAGGGTGTGGCAGCGTATTTTGCGCATGGCATCCTCCGTATGTAATCCGTATGGCATCCGTACTGCGATATTTTCTCGCAGGCTTGCAAAACCGACATCTAATGGATTTATGTGCTCAAATGTTCGTTAAAACATATATACAATATATATATATATGTCATTGAGACGAGACACATATATATATATATTCTGTATTTATATTTAATTCAGCGCGAGATATGTGAAAAGCCGGTAATTCAATTGCCGGCTTTTCATTTCTCCTTCCCAAACCCGACAGGATATGAGACATGGTTTACATACAGTAAACCATCTCATTTCCCTTTTTTTTTGCATATTCCACACTACTAATGTTAGTAGTGTGTATGTGCAAAATTTGGGCACTGTAGCTTGTAAAATAAAGGGTTAAATGGCGGAAAAAATTGGCGTGGGCTCCCGCGCAATTTTCTCCGCCAGAGTGGTAAATCCAGTGACTGAGGGCAGATATTAATAGCCTAGAGAGGGTCCATGGTTATTGCCCCCCCTGGCTACAAACATCTGCCCCCAGCCACCCCAGAAAAGGCACATCTGTAAAATGTGCCTATTCTGGCACTTGGCCACTCTCTTCCCACTCCCGTGTAGCGGTGGGATATGGGGTAATGAAGGGTTCATGTCACCTTGCTATTGTAAGGTGACATTAAGCCAGATTAATAATGGAGAGGCGTCAATTATGACACCTATCCATTATTAATCCAATAGTACGAAATGGTTAATAAAACACACACACATTTTTTAAAAGTATTTTAATGAAATAAAGACACAGGTTGTTGTAATATTTTATTATACTGGTAATCCACCTGATGACCCTCGTCCTGTAACAAAGGAAAAATAAAAACTCAACAATATCTCATACCTTCCGTCACTCAGGTCAAGTCCCATGAAGTAAATCCATCTGAAGGGGTTAAATCATTTTACAGCCAGGAGCTGTGCTAAAGCAGTGCTCGTGGCTGTAAAACCCCCGGGAAGTAATGGATTGCAGGGGAATGACTAGTAGTTACCTTGAGTTGCGGTGAGGCGCCCTCTGCTGGATGTCCTCATGAACTGGAGCCTGGTAAAAGTTCCCACGCTCGAGTTCATATGAGGACATCCAGCAGAGGGCGCCTCACCGCGACTCAAGGTAACTACAGGTCACCCCGCTTTCCATTCATTCCCGGAGGTTTTACAGGCAACATTAGTAGTGTGGAATGTGCAAAAAAAAAAAAGGTATATGAGATGGTTTACTGTATGTAAACCATGTCTCATATCATATCGGGTTTGTGAAGGAGAAATGAAAAGTCAGCAATTGAATTACCGTCTTTTCTCTATAACACCGGTGCGTATTTCTCACAAGTCACACTGCTGGTCCATGTGTAATCCGTATTTTTCTCGCCACCATAGGCGATTTTTTTGCGCAATACGGTGACAAACGCAGCATGCTGCGATTTTGTACGTCCGTAGAAGACCGTATAATACGGATCAGTAAAATACGGCTGATAGGAGCTGGGACATAGAGAATCATTGGGCCGTGTGTTATGCGTATTTTACGGGTGTATTTTCTGCGCTCATACGTCCGTTAGGCTGGAGTCACACATGGCATAAGACAATACGCCACGTATTATACGTCCGTACTACGGCCGTAATACGGAGAAATGTTCCCAAAATATTGATCCGTAGTCAGGGTGTGTCAGCGTATTTTGCGCATGGCATCCTCCGTATGTAATCCGTATGGCATCCGTACTGCGAGATTTTCGCGCAGGCTTGCAAAACCGACATCTAATGGATTTATGTGCTCAAATGTTCGGGAAAACATATATACAGTATATATATATATATATATATGTCATTGAGACACATATATATATATTCTGTATTTAGATTTCATTCAGCGCGATATCTGTGAACAGCCGGTAATTCAATTGCCGGCTTTTCATTTCTCCTGCACAAACCCGACAGGATATGAGACATGGTTTACATACAGTAAACCATCTCATATCCCCTTTTTTTTTGCATATTCCACACTACTAATGTTAGTAGTGTGTATGTGCAAAATTTCAGCGCTGTAGCTGCTGAAATAAAGGGTTAAATGGCGGAAAAAATTGGCGTGGGCTCCCGCGCAATTTTCTCCGCCAGAATGGTAAAGCCAGTGACTGAGGGCAGATATTAATAGCCAGGAGAGGGTCCATGGTTATTGGCCCCCCCGTGGCTAAAAACATCTGCCCCCAGCCACCCCAGAAAAGGCACATCTGGAAGATGCGCCTATTCTGGCACTTGGCCACTCTCTTCCCACTCCCTGTAGCGGTGGGATATGGGGTAATGAAGGGTTAATGCCACCTTGCTATTGGAAGGTGACATTAAGCCAGATTAATAATGGAGAGGCGTCAATTATGACACCTATCCATTATTAATCCAATTGTTGGAAAGGGTTAAAAAAACACACACACATGATTAAAAAGTAGTTTAATGAAATAAACACAGCGGTTGTTGTAATAATTTATTGTTCTCTCAATCCATCCCAATCCATCCAACACCCTCGCTTGGAAAAATAATAAACGCACAAGACCCTTCATTACCCCATATCCCACCGCTACAGGGAGTGGGAAGAGAGTGGCCAAGTGCCAGAATAGGCGCATCTTCCAGATGTGCCTTTTCTGGGGTGGCTGGGGGCAGATGTTTTTAGCCACGGGGGGGCCAATAACCATGGACCCTCTCCTGGCTATTAATATCTGCCCTCAGTCACTGGCTTTACCATTCTGGCGGAGAAAATTGTGCGGGAGCCCACGCCAATTTTTTCCGCCATTTAACCCTTTATTTCAGCAGCTACAGCGCTGAAATTTTGCACATACACACTACTAACATTAGTAGTGTGGAATATGCAAAAAAAAAGGGGATATGAGATGGTTTACTGTATGTAAACCATGTCTGATATCATGTCGGGTTTGTGCAGGAGAAATGAAAAGCCGGCAATTGAATTACCGACTTTTCACTAACAGCGCTGCGTATTTCTCGCAAGTCACACTGCTGGTCCGTGTGGAATCCGTATTTTTCTCGCCCCCATAGACTTTCATTGGCGATTTTTTTGCGCAATACGCTGACAAACGCAGCATGCTGCGATTTTGTACGGCCGTAGAAAGCCGTATAATACTGAACCGTAATATACGGCTGATAGGAGCAGCCCCATTGAGAAGCATTGTGCCGTATGTAATGCGAGTTTTACGTACGTAGTTTTTGCGCTCTTACGTACGTAAAACACGCATGTGTGACCCCGGCCTAAAAGTCGCCAGTGTGACGCCGGCCTAACCCTTACAAATTTAAAAATTTAGGGCTATAACAACATTTTAGAGGTAAAAATTTAATTTATTATTTCTTCACTGATCAGTAGTATAAAATTCTGTGAGGCTCAAGTGGTGTCAATATGATTACTGCACCACTAAATGAATTCATTGGGGAGTGTAGTTTGTAAAATTAGTTCACATATAGGGGGTTTCTGTTGTTCTGGCACTTCAGGGGCTCTGCCAATGTGATATGGCACCCTCAAACCATTCCAGCAAAATCTGACCTCCTATATGGCGCCTCTTCCCTTCTGAGCTTTGCACTCAAAAGTCATATTCCCCTGCATTATGGGGCTTGGGCATGTTCAAGAGAAATTGTACTACAAATTGTATTGTGCAATTTCTCCTGTTACCGTTATGAAAACGCAAAATTTGGGGCTAAAATAACATTTTTGTGAGGAAAATGTGATTTTATTATTTTTATGGCTCAACGTTATAAACTTCTGTGAAGCACCTGAGGGTTCAATGTGCTCACCATGCATCTAGATCAGTTCCCGGAGGGGTTTAGTTTCCAAAACTGTGTCAGTTGTGGGGGATTTTCACTGTTTAGGCACATCAGAGGCTCTAAAAACGTGACATGGTGTACGACAATTGTTCCAGCAAATTTTGCATTCAAAAAGTCAAATGGCGCTCCTTCCCTTCCGAGCTTTGCCAAACCAGCGGTTTTATCCCTCATATGGGGTATCAGCATACTCAGGAGAAATCGCACAACAAATTTGATTGTGCTATTTCTCCTGTTACCCTTATGAAACTGCAATATTTTGTGCTAAAACATATTTGTGGGGAAAATGTATGTTTTTTGTTTTTTTTTTACTGCTCAACATTATTAACTTCTGTGAAGCACCTGAAAGGTTAATAAGCTTCTTGAATGTGGTTTTGAGCACCTTGAGGGGTGCAGTTTTTAGAATGGTGTCACTTTTGGGTATTTTCTATCATAAAGACCTCTCAAAGGGACTTCAAATGTGAGGTGGTCCCTAAAAAAATGGTTTTGTAAATTTTGATGTAAAAATGAGAAATCGCTTGTCAACTTTTAACCCTTATAACTTCCTGTGCTGACGTAAAGTAGACATGTGTGAAATGTTACTTATTAAGTATTTTGTGTGACATATCGCTGTGATTTAAGAGCATGAAAGTTCAGTTGGAAAATTGCAAAATTTTCAAAATTTTTGCCAAATTTGTTTTTTTCACAAATAAACGCAAGTCATATCAAATAAATTTTACCGCTATCATGAAGTACAGTAGGTCACGAAAAAAACAATTTCAGAATCATTGGGATCTGCTGAAGCTTTCCAAAGTTATTACCGCATAAAGTAACAGTGGTCAGAATTGTACCAATTGGTGCTGTCACTAAAGGGCAAACCACCTTCGGGGGTAAGGGGTTAATCTTTATTTGTTGTTTTCAGTTCATGAGATTCTCATGCTCTGGGGCAGCCTGTGGGGGGTCATTATGTGTGGTGCTCTGCTTACATATGCATCTGTATGGCTTATGACAGGTCACTGATCCTTCAGTGACCTGTCCCCTATTTTACATACTGAATATAATATGTTTTAAAGAAAGAAAAAAAAAATCACATTAAGCAGTCAGGCGCCTGTGCTGTAGCATAATCACATCTATCATCTCCATTTAATTATTTTATTTTGTAATATATATTCAGAAAAAAAAATTATCTCTCAAAATGGTGCGGTACATTTCCTCTAGCAAGATGGGGCTGGCGGCGCCTATGCACTAGTGGAAAGTCCGCCAAGGCCGTGTGGTACCGGGTTCGGTACTTAAAGGTTTGTGTCACGTGGGGGCGACCCGGTCTGTGGCTCTGGGCGCCCATGTTAAAGGAAAGGTCTATAAAGGGTTTTTTTAAATAAAGTTTGTGACGCCACCTGTGGTATTCGTTCAGGGATGACCAACGCTGCTTAAAGGGCTCCTCTGGGGTGATGTTATGGCAGCCAGATGGTATAACTTCCCACAGGTGAATAAGGTCCCCAGGGCTCCCGGTGAATAGATGGAAGATGGTGAGTGGTGCAGTAAAGAACAAAGGACGCAGTTGTGCAGTCTTTTTACCTGGTTTACTGATGGTAGCAGGCAGCCACAGTCCAGGGCACCAGATTACAGGACAGGCAGGGTCCGGCCGGTTTGGGAGCGAGTTCAGAGTCCAGCTTTACCAGGTGGAGTTAAAAACCTTCTTCTTAGCGCGGTGGTATTATAGTCCCTTACTGCCTATGGCTTCTTAGCAAGGTCCTCTCAGTTATCTCTGTCCTTTATTGAAGTGGGACACAAACCTGTATGACAGGTAACTTGAGCCTTTTTACAGGGTCTCTATCATGACCTGGCCTCTATGTGTCACTGTGTCTCCTGGGCATTAGGGCGCCATGTGTAGTCTAGCTGTCCTACCGGTTTCTGTTGTGCCTCCTAGAGTATGACACAACCTCGGTCTTCCGGTTATTGGTATCTGCGCTGTATCAGGGAGGTAGCCCAGTCGCAGCTATTCTCCCTTATTGTCACTCTCCTGTTCTTCGCTCTCTGGCAGATTAGCTAAAGGTAGTTCCAGTCTGCTTTACGGCACCAACTGTCTAACTCTTCCCAACTGCCTAGCAACTGCCTAGCAACTGCCTAGCAACTCACTCCTCCTCCCAACCAGAGAGAGCAACTCCCCTGAAGTCGGGTGCAGAGCTCCCCCTTCTGGCTTGGAGTCAGAACGGTGTTGTATGTGCGGATTACCTGTCAAAAGGAACCCTCCATTGCTTCCAAGCGTGACATCACTCTCCATGTGATGAAAGCAATGCCACTGTGACAGCCAGGACCCTGGGGCATCACACTAGCATCTATCGGATCGCTGATAGATGCTACTGGGCAGGTGCTGCCATCTTGGTGGAGACAATTTTTTTTCCTCTAGCAAAATAGCACCTGCGCAGTAGCATCTATTGTATCGCCATTTTGAAAGAGTTTTTTTCTGAATAAATTTATATCACCAAATAAAATAATTAAATGGACATTATACTGTAGATGCGATCATGCTACAGCGCAGGCGCCACCGTCAGCGCATGCCTGCTGAATGTGAATTTGTTTTTTCAAAACATACTCCATTCAGTATTTAAATTAAGGAGCAGGTCACTGAGGGATGAGTGACCTGTCAGAAACCATCAGTATGAATAACTAATCAAAGCACCACATAAAGACCCCCCCACAGGCCACCTCATCGTACGATCATATCATTAACTCAAAACTGAAAATAAAGATTAAACAACAATAACAAGATGGATTTCATTCATCAATATAACGGTGCCAACCTGACACTGTCTGTAGGTTACTGTGCACAATCCTGCTGACAGGTTCCCCTTAATCAATAGTCAAACTCCAGCTGTGGCAATGGACGCATCATCAGACCCCTTGCATAGCAGCTCCTACCCACTCGGCTGAGTCAGGGACATTTTCCAGCACTGATAATAGTAAAACTTAAGCCTAGCTCACAGGAACGTGTAACACGGCCGAGTGCTATCCAATGTTTTATTGGATAGCTCTCTGCGCAATGTTATACTATGGAGTAGTGCACATCAGCGATTATTTTCTCATGCAGAATTGTCATGAGAAAACAATAGCAGCATTCTGTGATGGCAGGAAGACTCGGCTCACATATATCCATGCAAGTCTTTGAGCGTGTGGGATGCCGAGACAGGCAGTGGGGGAGTTGAAGAAATTACTATCTCCATCTCCTTCACACCTGTGCGGTGATTCTCGAATGCAGGAAGATCGGAGCACAGAGCACTGACAGTTTGCTCACATTCGCAGCAGAGCTGGAGCCGAGTGTCATCATTAGCATATCACATTGGATGCTATATGCTAGTGTTATTCCAGCTTTAATCAGGCTTACTGAAAATAAATGGGCATAAAAATAGCCAAGGAATTTGGAATAATGTCTCTACAAAGCTCCATTGGCAGAACACTAACTACATATTAAATTATGCAACAGGAGACCAAGAGAGGCAAGTCCAATGTTCTCACATATCCAACTATATCTGCATTCTCAGGATGATCACAACGGTGGGCGGTTCATTACAGGCACAATAAGTTATTACGGGGCTCAGAGGCTTGGCAGATTCCTGTGCACAAATCCAGCATAGCAGTGTATGGAGCCTGGCTCCAGGACAGTGTGTATGGAGATACTTTCCTCTAGAAACGCCGCAGACGTTATCTACTTGTTTACATAGTTTGGCAGAAAATGTATTTTTCATGTTTTTATGTGAAATTTTCCAGAAAAAAGTCAAAATGTACTTTTATATACATAATTGCAGCTTCTTATTTATACTTTACAAGAAACAAGAGTGAAGCTTCATAGAAAAAAATCAAATAGCGGGAATATGAAGATAATATGGTATGGTAAAAAATAGTCCTATATGAATGTACAAGACGTGTGCTGCATTTGTCTTAGAAAATACAAGGTTTAATAGAATCATTAAGGCCGGGGTCACACTAGCGTAGAATACGGATGAGTGCTATGCGAGAAAACATTACATAGCACTCGGACCACTATTAATCAAGCGTGCGAGTAAAATCGCAGCATGCTGCGATTGTATGCATATATCGCCCGAGTCTCGCCAATGCAAGTCTATGGGTGAGAGAAATCAGACACCACATGGATCATCAGTGTAGCTTGCGAACAATACGCAACCATGTTCCAGGTGACAGGAAATTGCCTCATCCATTATCAGGAAACTTTAGCATGCAAATTTCCCTGGCAACCACTCAAAAAAGGCTGGAACATGCCTCCACGGATACCAGCAACATGGCCAGACACATTAATGTGGAAATGTTGATAGTTCTTGTGCAGGAGAGGCCAGAAATATGGGACCAAAGTGACCCTCATTATGCGGACCGCCATCGAAAGGATGTAGCTTGGCGACGAATATGCAGCCAGATGTTCCCAAATTATGAGGAGAGCCCACGTGAGGTGCAGCAAAAAACTAGTAACTAAAACAAAAAACACAATTTTGATTTACTAATAATGCAACAAATCAACATAATAACATCATCAAACGTGATGTTCTCTGTAATATCCGGCTTGTTTCTCCCTTTACACTAGCCAAGAAGCATGCCACTTTACAGTATTACCTATATTTTGAAATGCAAACACGATGCTTTAATTTTTAGAAATGTATTGTGTTACTTTGCAGTGTGTGATGTCACTAGACGGTGGTATCGTGAGCAGCAGCAGTGGGCACTACAAAGACAGATTGAATTTCCTTGCTTCCATTATGGATCTACGTTCGTAAGTGCATGCATGAGCCCACACTTTCCCCATGGCCTTAAGGTCTCAGATTAATTTTTGTTTCTTTTTTAACTTGATACAAATAAATAGAACTGACTACGGAACGAGAAACAGCATCTGACTCTGAGGTCAACTTGGACCCTGTTGTGGATGTTGAAGAGGTGGCTGGACCTGCTTCTGCAGCAGCATCAACAAACCAACCTCCAGCACCAGCACAACCTTCTGCAGGACATGAGACCAATCAAGAAGAAGATGATCGTGGACATAGTAGTAGTCCTACGCTACCCCTGGATACTTCACCCCAAGCTGTGGCCATCCCATGCCGGGGCCGACGCAGGAGGGAGCTTTCCACAGCCGGAAAGAGGCACCAAGTAGACATTGGAGTTTTGGATTATCTATCACACACTGTCAATGATGATGGTGAGGAGGCATATACTCGGAGTCTTGCATGGTATCTGAACACAATTCCCTGTGAGGTCAGGCTGCAGGCCAGAGGTACCATACAAATTTTGATTGATTCATGCACAGAACCAAATAATCCGACTCAGGTGTTCTTATACCTAGAAAGATAGCAGATGTCTAGCGACAACCACCTTCACATGCCTGGAAGCTAGGAAGACAATACAATATCAGGTACAGAACAACCTCCACCACGTATTCCATCACCACAGACACATCAAGGGCAATACCAATGCCCACAATATGTGCATTTTACAACTCCAGCTGCACCTGCCCAATATAGTCACTTGAACATACCCACTGTAGGCGATTGGTTACAACATGGGTATGCTCGACATGGCCATTCTGGGGGGTTTGCACAAATGACCAATATCAATCCACATGAATATGTAAATCCTTACCCAACTGGCCAGTACCATGTTCCGCAATAGGGCCTTCTCTTGGTCTGTAATCCAGCCTCATCCACCTCTCATGGTCACAATCAGGTAGGCCTGCAAAATATTCAAACCACTCATGCTGCCCTCCCACCCTCACCTCCACCTGCATATTTCAATTTGTAAAAAAAATTCACATAATGACTAAACTGTTTTGTTTAAAGTTGATGGTTGCCCTGGCATAGTAGCCAAATTTGCCATATGATATCAATATGTTTCTTTTGTTTGTAACAGATCTGTTCTGAGTACAAAATGTTAATTCAATGGGTCATTTCTACTTTTTCAAATATATAGATGATGTGTTTAATTTGAAAAATAGAAAAATCTTATGCAAAATCATCACACAATTCATTCATTAACATACGTTTATTTTTCCAAAAGGGAAAAAAATCATAACATAGACAATGCATTGTCTTGCTATGGAGTATATCCCTCTGGTGAAACAAAATAAATAGTAAACACATCCCGCACTTTAAGTCCAGAGGGCTGAAGACGTGGATGATGTACATGTGTAGTAGCAATGCTATTATTTCCATTGTCACCACTATCGCCATCATTTGATGTTACAATCATGGATTCTGGTGAAGATGTGAAGTATCACGCAGGCTTTAATTACCACATTCACATTCCCTTCACTAAGCTGAATGGCTGACTGCAGGGCTCACCATTTGGCACAGAGTATTCCAAACGCACACTCCACCAATCGTCATGCTCGTGATAGGCGATAATTAAATATTCTGCGCCGATGGTCCAGGGCTCTACGAGAATATGGCCTCATGACGTTGTGGTTCAATTGAAAGGCCTCATCAGCAACCATGACATAAGGCACTGCTTCCATAGTAGATCCTGGTAGCTGACATGGGGGTGGGAGGTCCAAGTCATTACTGTGCCGCCGCCGACCCATTGTGGAAAAATTGAAGACTCTGGAGTCTCCAGTTCTTCCATAGGCCCCAATATTGAAAATTATAAACCTGTATGCGCTATTGACCAGGGCCTACAGCACTACAGAAAAACATGTTTGTAATTGCAATTTTGGGACCCTGAGTTTGGCGGCTTACATACACGGATGTGCTTCCCATCCAGGGATCCTATGCAGTTTGGAAACTGGCATGTTTCCTCAAAGCCAAGCCACGGGCAATCTGCATTCAATCTTCTTTATTGGGCTCAGGCATTACAGAATTATGCAGGCATGATCATATTTCTGTGCAAGAAGAAGGACAATGCCTGAGATGGTGGATTTCCCAATCAAAAATTCCAGATGAAGGGCCGCATAGGAGAGACCAGTGAATAGGAAGCTACAAAAAGGGAAAAAAATTAGGAAAGGACATATTCACGTAGCATCTTAACAGTTTAGGACATCATAAAAGAAATAGACATAGCAAACTAAGCCCTGCCTAAACAAGAGACAACACAATTCAATGCATAAGGAACAGATCAAAGTTACAAACAGCAGGGAATGGAAAAGGCAAAATGTGATTGAGCAATTTAAGTTTAAAACAGTAAAAACTATTATTTTCTTGACCGAAAGACCGCTATCAATGAGCTGGATGATGCCGTTTCTCCTTTCTTAGGAAATCTTCTTCATGGCTGCTCCTTGATTCAAACCAGTGAACTTTTGCTTGGGAATCAACCTAATAACACACTGAGATTTTTGTGAGTATAGGTTCTATTTTATAGTATACATGAAGAAAATGATTTTTCCACCACCAGGAATAAAACAGTAACAATGCAGTGGCATGATAAGAATCTGCTTAACTAATCATATTCTAAATAACTGCATGTCAAATTTCTATAAGAGATAGCCAAGATGATTATCTATAAAATGATGGTAGGCTCACATTAGAATCTGTAGTGGATGGTGAGTTATGGAGCCTGTTGTGGATTCTGTTTTTGGGCTCCCTCTGGTGGTTACAACTGGTACTGGGTGACTTTGGTGGGTTGCGGTCTCTGGTTTCCACCTGTCCATCAGAGGCTGGGTGTTTCCTATTTAATCTGGCTTTCCTGTCATTCCCTTGCCGGCTATCAATGTATCAGTGTGTCTCTGTTACCTTTGCTACCTGCTCCTAGGCCTTCAAGACAAGCTAAGTCTGGATTTCCCTGTTTCATGTTTGCTTTCATGTTTTTAGTCCAGCTTGCAGATATGTAATTCTCTGCTGCTGGTTGCTCTAGTGGGCTGAAATTACCACTCATGTACCATGAGTTGGCACATGAGTTCAAGTAATTTCAGGATGGTATTTTGAGGGGTTTTAAGCTGACCGCGCAGTTCACCTTTTGTATCCTCTGCTATCTAGCTTAAGCGGGCCTCATTTTGCTGAATCTGTTTTCATAACTACGTTTGTGCCTTCCTCTCATTTCACCATCATTACATGTGGGGGGCTGCTATTTCTGTGGGAATATTTCTCTGGAGGCAAGATAGGTCTGTGATTCTTCTGATAGGGGTAGCTAGATCTCCGGCTGGCGCGAGACGTCTAGAGTCCCCCCAGGAACGTTCCCCGGCTGCTGTTAGTTGAGTGTTGAGGTTCAGGATCGCGGTCAGCTCAGGTTCCATCACCCTAGAGCTCGTCCTGTTTTTTGCCCGTGTTATGTGTTTAATTCCCTGCCATTGGGAACATGACAGTATAGCCGGCCCACAAAGTGTTAATTGTTTGGGCTGAAGCAGGAGAAAAAGAAGTGTTGAAGGGAATTTTTTTTTTTTTTTTTTCCCTCAGAGTTTTGCTGCCTAGCCCTTAATTGCTGTCTAGCTGCTTCTTACCTCCTCTTAACCCTTGAATGGCTCTGACCTTAGCTGTTTAACATGGATGTCCAGAGTTTGGCTTCCAGCCTGAATAATCTTGCTGCAAAAGTTCAAGACATACAGGATTTTGTTGTTCACACACTCCTATGTCTGAACCTAGAATTCCTATTCCAGAGTTTTTTTCTGGAGATAGGTCTACCTTCCTGAATTTCAGGAACAATTGCAAATTGTTTCTTTCTTTGAAATCTCGCTCCTCTGGAGACCCTGTTCAGCAGGTTAAGATTGTAATATCTTTCCTGCGGGGCTACCCTCAGAATTGGGCATTTGCATTGGCACCAGGGGATCCTGCATTGCTCAGTGTGGATGCGTTTTTTCTGGCACTGGGATTGCTCTATGAGGAACCTAACCTGGAGATTCAGGCTGAAAAGGCTTTATTAGCCCTCTCTCAGGGGCATGATGAAGCGGAAGTATATTGTCAAAAATTTCGGAAATGGTCGGTGCTTACTCAGTGGAATGAGTGCGCCCTGGCTGCAAACTTCAGAGATGGTCTTTCTGAGGCCATTAAGGATATTATGGTGGGGTTCCCTGCGCCTACAGGTCTGAATGAGTCTATGACTATGGCCATTCAGATTGATCGGCGTTTACGGGAGCGCAAACCTGTGCACCAGTTGGCGGTGTCTTCTGAACAGGCACCTGAGACTATGCAATGTGATCGAATTCAGTCCAGAAGTGAACGGCAAAATTATAGGCGGAAAAATGGATTGTGTTTTTATTGTGGTGATTCAGCTCATGTTATATCAGCATGCTCTAAACGCACAAAAAAGGTTGATAAATCTTTTGCCATTAGTACTCTGCAGTCTAAGTTCATTTTGTCTGTAACTCTGATTTGTTCACTGTCATCCATTTCCGTCGATGCCTATGTGGATTCGGGCGCTGCCCTGAGTCTTATGGATTGGTCATTTGCCAAACGCTGCGGTTTTAGTCTGGAGCCTCTGGAAGTTCCTATTCCTTTGAAGGGAATTGACTCTACACCATTGGCTATGAATAAACCGCAGTACTGGACACAAGTGACCATGCGCATGACTCCCGTTCATCAGGAGGTGATTCTCTTCCTTGTACTGTATAATTTACATGATGTACTAGTGCTTGGTCTGCCATGGTTACAAACTCATAATCCAGTCCTGGATTGGAAAACAATGTCTGTGTTAAGCTGGGGATGTCAGGGGGTTCATGATTATGCACCTCTGATTTCAATCGCTTCATCTACTCCTTCTGAGGTCCCTGCGTTTTTGTTTGACTATCGGGATGTTTTTGAGGAGCCTAAGCTCAATTCGCTCCCTCCTCATAGGGATTGTGACTGTGCTATAGAATTAATTCCTGGCAGTAAGTTCCCTAAGGGTCGTTTATTTAATCTGTCAGTGCCAGAGCATACTGCTATGCGGAATTATATTAAGGAGTCCTTGGAAAAGGGACATATTCGTCCATCTTCGTCCCCTCTGGGAGCAGGTTTTTTTTTCGTGGCAAAAAAAGATGGTTCCCTCAGGCCTTGTATAGATTATCGCCTTCTGAATAAGATTACAGTCAAATATCAGTATCCATTGCCATTATTGACTGATTTGTTTGCTCGCATTAAGGGGGCTAGGTGGTTCACTAAGATAGATCTTCGCGGTGTGTATAATCTTGTGCGGATAAAGCAGGGTGATGAGTGGAAAACCGCATTTAATACGCCTGAGGGCCATTTTGAGTATTTGGTAATGCCTTTTGGACTTTCTAATGCTCCTTCAGTCTTTCAGTCCTTTATGCACAATATTTTCCGTGAATATCTGGATGTTTATGATTGTGTATTTGGATGATATTTTGGTGTTTTCTGATGACTGGGAGTCTCATGTTCTACAGGTCAGGAAGGTGTTTCAAGTCCTGCGGGCCAATTCTCTGTTTGTGAAGGGCTCAAAATGTCTCTTCGGAGTCCAGAAGATTTCTTTTTTGGGGTACATTTTTTCTTCTTCTACTATTGAGATGGATCCCGTCAAGGTTCAGGCGATTTGTGACTGGACACAACCTACATCTGTTAAGAGTCTTCAGAAGTTCTTGGGTTTTGCTAATTTTTATCGTCGGTTCATTACTAATTTTTCCAGTGTTGTTAAACCTTTGACTGATTTGACTAAAAAGGGTGCTGATGTTGCTAATTGGTCTCCTACGGCTGTGGAGGCCTTTCAGGAACTTAAGCGCCGGTTTTCTTCTGCTCCTGTGTTATGTCAACCAGATGTTTCACTTCCTTTTCAGGTTGAGGTTGATGCTTCCGAGATTGGAGCGGGGGCGGTTTTGTCACAGAGAAGTTCCGATGGCTCGGTGATGAAGCCATGTGCGTTCTTTTCTAGAAAATTCTCGCCCGCCGAGCGCAATTATGATGTGGGTAATCGGGAGCTTTTGGCCATGAAGTGGGCATTTGAGGAGTGGCATCATTGGCTTGAGGGTGCTAGACATCGTGTGGTGGTTTTGACTGATCACAAAAATCTGATTTACCTTGAGTCTGCCAGGCGTCTGAATCCTAGACAGGCTCGTTGGTCGTTGTTTTTTTCTCGTTTCAATTTTGTGGTTTCATACCTGCCAGGTTCAAAGAATGTGAAGGCAGATGCTCTTTCCAGGAGTTTTGTGCCTGACTCTCCTGGAGACTCTGGGCCCACTGGTATCCTTAGGGATGGGGTAATATTGTCCGCCGTCTCCCCAGACTTGCGACGTGCATTGCAGGAGTTTCAGGCGGATAAACCTGATCGTTGTCCACCAGAAAGACTGTTTGTTCCGGATGATTGGACCAGTAGAGTCATCTCCGAGGTCCATTCTTCTGTGTTGGCTGGTCATCCTGGAATATTTGGTACTAGAGACTTGGTGGCCAGGTCTTTTTGGTGGCCTTCCTTGTCAAGGGATGTGCGCACCTTTGTGCAGTCTTGTGAAGTGTGTGCTCGGGCTAAGCCTTGCTGTTCTCGGACCAGTGGGTTGTTGTTATCCTTGCCTATCCCGAAGAGGCCTTGGACGCACATTTCCATGGATTTTATTTCAGATCTCCCTGTCTCACAGAAAATGTCCGTTATCTGGGTTGTGTGTGACCGCTTTTCTAAGATGGTTCATTTGGTACCCTTGCCTAAGTTGCCTTCCTCCTCTGAGTTGGTCCCTTTATTTTTTCAGAACGTGGTTCGTTTGCATGGGATTCCGGAGAATATCGTTTCTGACAGGGGATCCCAGTTTGTGTCTAGATTTTGGCGGACGTTTTGTGCTAAGTTGGGCATTGATTTGTCTTTCTCGTCTGCATTCCATCCTCAGACGAATGGCAAGACGGAGCGAACTAATCAGACCTTGGAAACTTATTTAAGGTGTTTTGTTTCTGCTGATCAAGATGACTGGGTTGCCTTTTTGCCACTGGCAGAATTTGCCCTTAATAATCGGGCTAGTTCTGCTACTTTGGTTTCTCCTTTCTTTTGTAATTCGGGGTTTCATCCTCGTTTTTCCTCTGGTCAGATGGAGCCTTCGGATTGTCCTGGAGTGGACGTGGTGGTGGACAGGCTACATCAGATTTGGAATCAGGTGGTGGACAATTTGAAGTTGTCTCAGGAGAAGACTCAGCAGTTTGCTAATCGCCGTCGCCGCGTGGGTCCCCGACTTCTTGTTGGGGACTTGGTGTGGTTGTCTTTTCGTTTTGTCCCTATGAAGGTCTCTTCTCCTAAGTTCAAGCCTCGGTTCATCGGTCCTTATAAGATCTTGGAGATTCTTAACCCTGTATCTTTTCGTTTGGATCTCCCAGCATCGTTTGCTATTCATAATGTGTTCCATCGGTCGTTATTGCGGAGGTATGAGGTGCCTGTTGTTCCTTCGGTTGAGCCTCCTGCTCCAGTGCTGGTGGAGGGAGAATTGGAGTATGTTGTTGAGAAGATCTTGGATTCTCGTGTTTCCAGACGTAAACTCCAGTATTTGGTTAAGTGGAAGGGTTATGGTCAGGAGGATAATTCCTGGGTGGTCGCCTCTGATGTTCATGCGACTGATTTGGTCCGCGCCTTCCATAGAGCTCATCCTGATCGCCCTGGGGGTTCTCGTGAGGGTTCGGTGACCCCTCCTCAAGGGGGGGTACTGTTGTGGATTCTGTTTTTGGGCTCCCTCTGGTGGTTACAACTGGTACTGGGTGACTTTGGTGGGTTGCGGTCTCTGGTTTCCACCTGTCCATCAGAGGCTGGGTGTTTCCTATTTATCCTGGCTTTCCTGTCATTCCCTTGCCGGCTATCAATGTATCAGTGTGTCTCTGTTACCTTTGCTACCTGCTCCTAGGCCTTCAAGACAAGCTAAGTCTGGATTTCCCTGTTTCATGTTTGCTTTCATGTTTTTAGTCCAGCTTGCAGATATGTAATTCTCTGCTGCTGGTTGCTCTAGTGGGCTGAAATTACCACTCATGTACCATGAGTTGGCACATGAGTTCAAGTAATTTCAGGATGGTATTTTGAAGGGTTTTAAGCTGACCGCGCAGTTCACCTTTTGTATCCTCTGCTATCTAGCTTAAGCGGGCCTCATTTTGCTGAATCTGTTTTCATAACTACGTTTGTGCCTTCCTCTCATTTCACCATCATTACATGTGGGGGGCTGCTATTTCTGTGGGAATATTTCTCTGGAGGCAAGATAGGTCTGTGATTCTTCTGATAGGGGTAGCTAGATCTCCGGCTGGCGCGAGACGTCTAGAGTCCCCCCAGGAACGTTCCCCGGCTGCTGTTAGTTGAGTGTTGAGGTTCAGGATCGCGGTCAGCTCAGGTTCCATCACCCTAGAGCTCGTCCTGTTTTTTGCCCGTGTTATGTGTTTAATTCCCTGCCATTGGGAACATGACAGGAGCCTGAGATTCAAAACTTCAAAATATTGTTACTTGAGATTGGCGAACCTGTGGATGTTCACCCGAACATTTTTTAAAAAGTTTGGTTTGGGTACCAGAACAGCACATGAACTTGAACCAGAACCTGCACTCCATTCAAATGAATGGGTGGGCCCCAACATCCGGTGTTTTCCATGCTGTCATCTATGAAACACCGGCTCTGACCAGAGTGTTGTGGTTCCCACACTGTTGTACAGATGACAGTGTGTGAGAGCCAGCATCTGTGACCAGAGGTTAAAAGGTTACAGCTGGTCATAGGCGTCGGCTGAAGAGAGTACTACTCTCATCATCCTACACCTGGTCTCGCTGATCACAGTGACAGCAGGTGTATGATGATGAAGGTATTCACCAACTGTCTCATGTGCAATAAATAAATAAATAACATGTGATGTGTGGTCCCCTCTATTTTGACAACCAGCACCTGCAAAAAGCTAGTAGCTTAAACTTGTCTAGTTATCAAAAATAGAGGGGTCCTATGCCGTTTTTTCTTGATTAAATAATTCAAAAATATGACGTAGGGTCTGCCCCGTTTTTGATAGCCAGCCAAGCTAAAGCAGCTCGCTGGGAGAAGGTTTTCTCAGACCGGTAAGGGGCCATGAATATTGGCTGCCCTAGCCTAAAAATAGCAGCCCACAACTGCCCCAGGAAAGATATATCTATTTGATGCGCCAATTCTGGTGATTTGCCCAGCTCCTCCCACTTGCCCTGATGCGGTGGCAAGTGGGGTAATATCTGTCTGGTTGATGTTAGCTTTGTAGTGTCAGCTGATATCAAGCCTACAGGTTAGTAATGGATAGGCATCTATAAGACAACCCCATTACTAACCCCACAATAGAATTGTAATAAAGACACAGAAAGAATAAAGTACTTTATTTGAAATAAAACTCACCATACCTGAAAGATTTTAAAAAAATTAAAGACAATCGACAATCCATCGTTCATCAATTTATTACCCAAAATGTTGCATCGCAGGTCTGATGTAGTCCATGTTCCCCTGCATGGGATTTTAGAAAAAAAATAAGTTGGTGATCAACAAATAGTGCGGGGGAGTCTTTATTCAAATAAAGTGTTTATTTTTGTGTCTGTGTCTTTAATTTTTATGATCGAGTTTGTAATGGGGGTGTCTGACGGATACCACCCTATTACTTACGCCAGCGCTTGATGCCAGCTGTAATTTTTGACATCATAAGTGTCATCAAACCCAACCATCATTTCACAGATTACCACTGCATCACTTTTTTAAATTATTTATGTATTAAAATCAGTCTAAAAACACCTGTTTAATCACACTTACAATGCTTATGCTTTCTTTTATCTCTGGATTTACAGAATCTAATGCAAGTCTATGGGTAAATTAAGCACAGAAGACTGAGCATTCTCGCAAGAGAAATTTATATGCTGCATCTCGGAAACAACCACCGCAGGTGAGTTTGTGCAGTGTAAAAAATAAGCACAGTGTCATGCCCACAGCCGCGGGTCCAGTCTCCACTGTGCAGGGAGATCGGCGCTTATCACACAACTCCTCTAGTACTGATCACCCTGTCCATGGCTCCAGACAATCAGTGGCTCCTTTCTCTGCTAGGAATCTGCATCCTCTTGGCAGGTCTTCTGGAAATGCTCTTAAGAGGCGCGCCCCGCTTCCTGCACATACTTAAAGCAGCAAGGCACCTGTTCTCTATTAGGGCTGTCTGTGCTGTGATCTGTGCATAAAAGGCATCCTCCCCTTAAGGGAGGTGCCTGGGCAACTTGTTCATTCTGTGGGATCATTGCCTCCTCAGGCCGCACTCTGCTGTGCTCTGTAATCAGAAGTTTGTTGTTTTGCTTTATGCTGATATCTCTGTCTCCACAGAATCCTCTGCTAGCAGCTCCCTTTTCTGGATCCCACAATGAATTCATTGATAAGTTTAGTAAAATGGTTCTGGTGTTCTGGAACCTTAGGGGCTCTGCCAATGTGACATGGCACCCTCAAATCAGTCCATCAAAATCTGATCTCCAATATGGCGCTTCTTCCCTTCTGAACTTTGCACTGTAGCTCAAAAGTAGTTTTTGACCACATATAGGGTATCGGTGTACTCAGAAGTAATTGCTCAACCATTTTTGGGGTCCACTTTTACCCTTGTGAAAATAAATTTGGGACTAAAAAACGTTTGTTTGGGAAAAATGTGATTTTTTTTCATTTTCACGGTTCTACATTATAAACTTCTGAAAAGGCACCCGAAGGGACAAGGTGCTCACCACACATCTAGATACATTCATTGAGGGGTTTAGTTTCCAAAATGGGGTCATTTTGGGGAGTGTTGCTCTTGTGAAAATGCATAATTTGGTACTAAAAAACATTCTTGTGGGAAAAATTTGACTTTTTTATCTTCACAGCTCAACGTTGTGAACTTCTGTGAAGCACCTGGCTGTTCGAGATGCTCACTACACATGTACATAAGTTCCTTGAGGCGTCTAGTTTCTAAAATGGTGTCACTTGTGGGGGTTTCCACTGTTTAGGCTTTCCAAATGCAACATTCCAGCCAGAAAACGTTGAATTCAAAAAGTCAAATTTTGCCCATTCCTTTCCGAGCCCTGCTGTGCGCCAAAACAGTAGCTTTTCTCCACATATTGGGTATCGTCATACTCAGGAGAAGTTGCACAACAAATTGTAAAGTGCAGTTTCTCCTGTTACCCTTGTGAAAATGCAAAATTTGCAGCAAAAAAACATTTTTGTGGGAAAAATTTGATTTTTTTTTATTTTCACGGCACATTGTTCTAAACTTCTGTGAAGCACCTGGGATTTCAAAGTGCTTACTACATCTTTATAAGTTCCTTGAATACAGTAGTCTAGTTTCCAAAATGGTGCCAAATGTGGAGGTTTTCTGCTGTTTAAGCACATCAAGGGCTTTACTTTCAAAAAGTCAAATGACGCGCCTTCCCTTTCAAGCTGTGCGGCATGCCCAAGCAGTGATTTCCCCCCTTACTGAGTATCGGCATGCTCATGAGTATTTGCACAACAAATTTTGGGATCCATTTTTTCTGTTATCCTGCACTAAGTTTCATAGTTCTGTCTGCTAGCATTGTTGTACTCCTTTTTAATTTTTGGCCAAATTTCACATACGAGAGAAAAAAAAATTAGACTGTCTGTTATCTGTGGCTGATGGCTGTTGTATCAGTGGTGGAAAAATCGTAGCTTCGCAGGCATAAGTTTCATAGTTCTGTCTGCTAGCCTTGTTCAACTGTTTTTTTATTATTTTAAAAATTCTCCAAAACCCCACCAACAAATTATACAGTCTGTTATGTCAGGCTCAGGCCTATTGTATCTGTGTTGGAAAAATCATAGCTTCGCTGGAATATGTATCAAAGTTCTGTGTGCTAGCCATGGTCTCCCTTTAAAAAAAAAAAAAATCACCCCCCCAAAAAATATATATTTTATACAGTCTGTTATATCTGGCTGAGGCCTGGTGCATCTGTGGTGGAAAAATTGTAGCTTAGAAGGCATACTGATCAGATATAATTATGCTCCAAATAAATACATTTGTGTTGAGC
Source organism: Ranitomeya variabilis (assembly GCF_051348905.1). Taxonomy (NCBI): domain Eukaryota; kingdom Metazoa; phylum Chordata; class Amphibia; order Anura; family Dendrobatidae; genus Ranitomeya; species Ranitomeya variabilis. The sequence goes on along the minus strand of NC_135232.1, from coordinate 384,196,169 downwards.
TTTTGAAATAGTTCAGTAGTCCATTTAAAATGGGCAAGGCAAGGGGCAAGGGACAAGGAAGTGGACGCGATGCTGATGGTGCATGCATAGGACGAAGCCGTGGCCAAGCTGAAAGTGGGCCGCAACAAAGACCCACATCTTCTCACTCGACCTTCCTTAAAGCCAGAGCAGTGTGAAATGGTTGTTGATTGGATAGCGCATAATACTTCCAGTCACTTAGCCACCACCACCACCATGTCTTCTACATGGTCAAGTCTGAGTAGCCGTGAGTGTGGACCGGATATTCCTCAACCTGATCCTCCTTCCTCCCACCATGCCGAGTGCCCTGAGACAACTGATCCCACACTTGGACACTCCGAAGAGCTGTTCAGATTTCCCTTTCAAGAGTCCGTACTCTCGGCCAGTCAACTTAAAATGGGGCCAGATAAGATCACATGTGGCGTTGCCCAAAGCTTAGGCCAGCCACGGTCATACGAAGGCGATGGTGGGAAAGTGTCACAAGAGGTGCACAATGATGAGACACAATTGCCAGAAAGGCAGGAGGAGGAGCAGGGTGCGGATGTGGAAGACGAGGTGGTGTATGACATAGTGACTGACCCAACCTGGCAGGAGGATATGCAGAGTGAGGATAGCAGCACACATGGGGAAGGAGATGTATCATCCCAACAGGTAGGAAGACGCAGTGTGGTGGCCACAGACAGAAGGCGTGCATCTGTTCCCCATAACACCAACATGGGGGAAGTTGCCATTCCAACTGTTATATCTTCCTGAGTCCAGTTATTGTTTAAAGACTTTGCCAATAACCCCAAACAGACCATTTGCAGCACCTGCCATGCCCGCATCAGCAGGGGTAGCAAAACTACCAGCCTGACCACCACCAGCATGATCAGACACATGGCAGCAAAGCATCCGACTTTCTGGGCCGACCCCCAGGCTTCAGGAACACTGTCTGCAAGGGATACCACTGCTTCTTCCACTGTTTTGCTTAGAAGCCTATCCCCTATCCACCGTGCATTTGAAGATGCCTCTAGCCCTGCACCTGTTGTTGCCCACAGTCAAGCAGCACAATCATCAAGCCCATCCATGTCCTTGTCTCAGCACAGCCTTCAGTTGTCTATACCCAAGTCATTGAAATGAAAGCAGAAATACCCAGCCAACGCCCCACAGTCCTAAATTCTAACATTTATCTTCTGCTTGCGCTCGAACTGTTGCCTTCTAGGATGCTTTCCACAACCTGATGGCAGCAGCCATCCCAAATTACTTGGTCCCCAGTTGCCACTATTTCTCTTGGTGCGCCGTACCGGCATTAAACCAGCATGTGTCCCACAACATTACATGTGCCCTCAACAATACTGTTACTGGGAATGTACACCTAACCACGGACAGCACTGGACATCTCACTGCCGGCACAGTTGGTTAACATAGTGGAAGCCAGGACCCAGTCAGACCTTGGGATGGAACACATCCTCCCCACTCCAAAGATTGCAGGCCCTACATCAATCATGGTTACCCCCACAGTCTACAGCTCCTGCACCTCGAACTCCTTCTCCTCTTCAGCCTCCATCTCTGAAATGAACACATCAGTCAGAAGCTGGAAGCACTGCAGCACTGCCTCAGCCAAGCAGCAACAGGCTGTGCTGAAGCTAATCTGCATAGGTGACAAACCGCACAATGCTGAAGAGTTGTGGACAGCGCTGAAAGAGCAGTCAGATATTTGGATGACACCGCTGAACCTCCAGCCAAGCATGGTGGTGTGTGATAATGGCCAGAACCTGGTGGTGGCTCTGAGGCAAGGTGAGCTCACACACATACCTTGCTTGGCCCATGTGCTTAATCTTGTGGTTCAACGTTTTCTGAAAAGCTACCTGGAGTTGCCGGATCTGCTATCTGCCATCTGTCTGCCCATTTTAAAAAGTCAGCTACAGCTTCAGCTGCCCTTGCCGTGCTTCAGCAGCATTTGCAGCTTCCATCTCACCGACTGGTGTGTGATGTCCCCACGAGCTGGAACTCTACGCTGCATATGTAGGAAAGGATTTGTGAGCAGAAGAGGGCAGTTGTTGACTACCAACATCATCAAGGTCATCAATATTCAGTTCAGACTCCACACATAAGACCTCACGACTGGACATGGAAATCAGACATATGTACCATCCTACAAAACTTTGAGGACTGCACCAAGATGGTGAGTGGTGATTACGCCATAATTAACCTCACCATCCCGCTTCTCAGCATTCTGAAAACCGCTCTGCTCACAATTACAGAGGATGCATTGCAGGCAGAGGACAAGGACATGGATCAAGGAACTATACAGGAGGATTACACTCAGCTCAGCCTCATGTCTGTTGTGAACTCTATTTTTGGGCTCCCTCTAGTGGTCACAAGCGGTACTGTGTAGTGTTGTCTTTCTGCAGGTTGGCTGCATCAGCTGGTTCGTTATCCTTGGTTGGTTTCCTATTTAGCTCACCTGGATACTCTGTTCCTTGCCTGCTATCAATGTATTCAGTGCTCTTCAGATTCCTTGTGACTACCTTGCTCCCAGTCTCTCCAAGACAAGCTAAGTTCTTGTTTGTTCATTTTCTGATTATCAGCGTTCATCATGTTTTTGTCCAACTTGCTAAAATGTGATCTCTTTGCTTGCTGGTTGCTCTAGGGGACTGAGTTTCTCCCCCCACACCGTTAGTTGGTGCGGGGGTTCTTGAAATCTCAGTGTGGATATTTTGTAAGGGTTTTTTACTGACCGCATAGATCCCTTTTCTATTTTCTGCTATCTAGTATTAGTGGGCCTCATTTGCTGAATCTGCTTTCACCCCTGTGTATGTGCCTTCCTCTTACCTAACCGTTATTATTTGTTGGGGGCTTCTATATCTTTGGGGATTATTTCTCTGGAGGCAAGAGAGGTCCTTCTTTCTCTCTAGGGGTAGTTAGTTCCTCAGGCTGGCTCGAGACGTCTAGGATTTTAGGCACGTTCACCGGCTACCTCTAGTGTGTTTGGATAGGTTCAGATTTGCGGTCAGTCCAGTCCTCCCTAGAGCTTGTCCTATGTTTCGCTACTTAGTTGGAGTAATTTGTGATCCTCAACCACTAAGGATCATAACACATGTCTTCCCAATGAGGATTGGTAGGCAATGAGGAGGAGGAGGAAAAACAGAAGCTACTTTCATGCGCTATAGATGGTACTACAAGCACAGCTGTCATACCGTCTGTTCAGCGGGGATGGCCTGAGGACAGGAAGGAGGAGGATGAGGAGGAGGAGGAAAGCATGGTCAGTCGTCCTGTTGGTGAGGGCATGGAAATCTTGCCTGCTAGCAGTCTGGCATGCATGACTGACTTTATGTTGCGCTGCATTTCACAGTGACCCTCACATTCCAAAAATTTTTGGTGACACTCATTACTGGTTGGTGACACTTCTAGACCCACACTACTGTACAAGGAGAACTTTCAATCTCTTCTGCCAGAGGCAGAGAGGTGCACTAAAATGTTGCAGTACCAGAGGGCCCTTGTAGCAGAATTACTTAGAAAATTCACATGTGAGAACGCTGGCAGCAGACTTCAAAGTTTGTTGTACAACCAAGGAGTCCAAGCGAGAGACACATAAGTACAATCCAGCTCAGGCAGGGGAACAATGGCAAAGTTCTCGGACAGTTTTCTAAGACCCTCCCATCGTGCCGGGACACAGGCAAGGGGTGCAGTCACAAGAAGTGCAATGTTTGGGAAGATGCTGAGGGAGTAACTTGCAGATAGTACAAACATCCTCTGGGATTCCTCTGTGCCTTTTAATTATTGGGTATCCAAGCTGGACACGTGTCATGAACTGGCTCTCTACGCCTTGGAGGTCCTGGCCTACCCTGCTGCTAGTGTTCTGTCAGAGCGGGTTTTTAGTGCCGCTGGTGGAATTATAACAGATAGGCACATCTGCCCGTCAAATGAAAATGCTGACAGGCTGACTCTTAGGAAAATGAACAATGGCTGGATTGGGAAGGACTTCTGTACACCATCAAGTGAAAACAGCGAAACATAACCTCTAATACATTCTCTTTTTTGGGGGAGGTGTATTCTCATGCACCTTATCACAACAACACATGGGTATATGCTTCCAGATGTGGTCTGTTTGTTGTTATCCTCCTCCTTATCCTCATCATCCACAACCAGTAGAACACCATCGGATTCCGTGATGCCAAAGTCACAATTTTTTTGTGCAAGGGTGTTTTTATGATGCCCTTTACAAATTGGAAACCAAAACAAATGTTACTCCCACAGGAGGAAATGTCATAAAAAAGAGATGTATGTCTATTATTCCCATTTATTCTTATATTTTCCATTTTCCCTATCTCTGGACAGTCCTCTAATGAGGTAGTGTATACAATTCACTACACTACAATAGAAAATAATTCAAAGACTTTTATATTATAATTTTATTTAGAGCCCTGTCTCTGAGCTGTTGCTAGGGACAAAAATATATCTTTGGACACATTTTGGCTTCAAATCTACAAACCTGTTCGCCCCTCCCATTTTTTATATCTTTGTTTTATTTCATTATGATTTATCTTTATGTCTCCTCATTCTCCACCTCTAGATCACCAGGATTAATGTCTTCTGTGCTGCTACAGACAGTCAATTTTTGGGCAAGGGTGTCTATAATGCCCATAGTATATTTCTTAAAAATTTACCCCATATGGGGAAATGTTTGTCAGCCCATACACCTAGTGTATGGGCATTACAAGTCTAGGAGACCCGATCCTTTAAATTGGGCCTAGTTTGTAATGAGGCCTTCAGCAATGTCTCCTTATTCTCCAACACTAGATCACCAGGCTTAACGTTTTCTGTGCTGCTACAGACAGTCAACTTTTGGGCACGGGTGTCTATGATCCCCATTAAATATTTTTAAAAAATTTATCCCGGCCATGCACTTCATTACAAGTCTCAGAGACCCACACCCCTACATTGGGCCTACTTTCAAACTCGGTTTCCTGCAATGTCTCTTCCTTATGTCTGACTACATAACCTGGGTGAACGTGTTCTGTACTGTTATATGCCACTTAATTTTGGACATTGGGGGCTGTGATGGTAATAATATATTTTTAAAATAGGTACCCCCATTGGGGAATTGTTTGTCAGCTCATGCACTCCATTACAAGTTTCAGTGACCAACACCCCTACATTGGGCCTACCTCTTAACTCGGTTTCCTGCAATGTCTCTTCCTTACCTGCCACTAGATGACCAGGGTGAACGTGCTCTGTACTGTTAAGAGCAGCAGAAATTTGGGCAAGGGGGCTGTGATGGCACTAGCTTATTTATTAAACAAGGTACCCCCATTGGAGAATTGTTTGTCAGCTCATGCACTTCATTACAAGTCTCAGAGACCCACACCCCTACATTGGGCCTACTTCTTAACTCGGTTTCCTGCAATGTCTCTTTCTTACCTGCCACTAGATGACCAGGGTGAACGTGCTCTGTACTGTTATAGGCAGGTGAAATTTGGGCAAGGGGGCTGTGATGGCACTAGCTTATTTATTACAAAAGTTACCCCATTGGATAATTGTTTGTCAGCTCATGCGCTCCATTACAAGTCTCAGAGACCCACACCTGTTGTGAATTCCGCTCTTGGGCTCCCTCCGGTGGTTGTAAGTGGCACTTTTGTGAGTTCTGCTCTTGGGCTCCCTCCGGTGGATTTAAGTGGAACTGCTGCTCCTTGGATTTAGCAGTCAGCAGCTGCTTCCACTGATCGTCTATTCTGGCTCGGCTATTTATCCTGGCTCTATCCTTAAGCCAGTGCCAGTTGTCAATGGTTCCTGCTTGGATTCACATCTCTCTTGGATTTCCCTGATATTCTGACCAGTTCAGCAAAGATAAGTCCTTGCTTTGTTCTTTTGCTTTCCACTTGTTGTGGACTTAATCGTTCAGCACATTCTATGTTTTTTTCTAGTCCAGCTTGTCAGTATGGATTTATTCAGTTAAGCTGGAAGCTCTGGGAAGCAGATTTACCCTCCGCACCTTTACTCAGGTGTGGAGATTTTTGTAAACTCTGTGGTGGATTTTTCTAGTCTTTAATACTGACCGCACAGCATTCTGTCCTGTTCTATCTATCTAGCTAGATTGGCATCCTTTGCTACATCCTAGTTTCATTCTGTGTATGTCATTTCCCTCTCCACTCACAGTCAATATGTGTGGGCGGGGCAGGTTTTAAACAGGGTGACAAATGGAAAACTGCATTTAATACGCCCGAAGGCCATTTTGAATACCTTGTGATGCCTTTCGGGCTTTCTAATGCTCCTTCTGTATTTCAGTCCTTCATGCATGATATTTTCCGCAATTATCTTGATAAATTCATGATTGTGTATTTGGATGATATTTTGATTTTTTCCGATGATTGGGAGTCTCATGTGAAGCAGGTCATGATGATATTCCAGATCCTTCATGATAATGCTTTATTTGTGAAGGGGTCTAAGTGCCTATTTGGAGTTCAGAAGGTCTCTTTTTGGGGTTTTATTTTTTTCTCCCTCATCTATAGAAATGGATCCTGTTAAGGTCCAAGCGATTCATGACTGGATTCAACCCACATCGGTGAAGAGCCTTCAGAAATTTTGGGGCTTTGCTAATTTTTATCGCCGTTTCATTGCCAACTTTTCCAGTGTGGTTAAGCCCCTGACCGATTTGACGAAGAAAGGCGCTGATGTGACGAATTGGTCCTTTGCGACTGTTGAGGCCTTTCTGCAGCTTAAACGCCGATTTACTTCTGCCCCTGTGTTGCGTCAGCCGGATGTTTCTCTTCCTTTTCAGGTTGAGGTTGACGCTTCTGAGATTGGGGCAGGGGCCGTTTTGTCTCAGAGGAATTCTGATGGTTCTTTGATGAAACCGTGTGCTTTTTTTTCCAGAAAGTTTTCGCCTGCAGAGCGCAATTATGACGCTGGCAATCGGAAGTTGTTGGCTATGAAGTGAGCATTTGAGGAGTGGCGACTAGTGTTGAGCATTCCGATACCGAGATCCGATACTTTTGTGGTATCGGGAATCGGTATCGGGATTAATATCAATGTGTAAAAGAAAGAATTAAAATAAAAAATAGGGATATACTCACCTCTCCGGCGGCCCCTGGACTGTACCGCCGTAACCGGGAGCCGTTGTACCTAAGAATGCGCGCTTGAAGAGCCTTAGATGACGTCACGGCGCTCTGATTGGTCCGCAGCGGTCGCGTGACCGCTACACGACCAATCACAAAGCCGTGACGTCACCTAAGGTCTTTCAAGCGCTTGAAAGACCTTAGGTCACGCGACCGCTACGCGACCAATCAGAAGCTGCGGACGTCTTCTAAGGTATTTCAAGCGCTTGAAAGACCTTAGGTGACGTCACGGCTTTGTGATTGGTCGCGTAGCGGTCACGCGACAGCTACGGACCAATCAGAGCGCCGTGACGTCATCTAAGGCCCTTCAAGCGCGCATACAACGGCGCGGTACAACGGCTCCCGGTTACGGCGGTAAAGTCCAGGGCGCGTCAGAGGGTGAGTATATCCCTATTTTTTATTTTCATTCTTTCTTTTACACATTGATATGGATCCCAGGGCCTGAAGGAGAGTTTCCTCTCCTTCAGACCCTGGGAACCATACAGGATACCGTCTGATACTTGGTGTCCCATTGACTTGTATTGGTATCGGGTATCGGTATCGGATTAGATCCGATACTTTGCCGGTATCGGCCGATACTTTCCGATACCGATACTTTCAAGTATCGGACGGTATCGCTCAACACTAGTGGTGACATTGGCTTGAGGGAGCCAAGCACCGCGTTGTGGTCTTGACCGATCATAAGAATCTGATTTACCTCGAGTCGGCCAAGCGGCTGAACCCTAGACAGGCTCGATGGTCCCTGTTTTTTTCCCGTTTTGATTTTGTGGTCTCGTATCTTCCGGGATCTAAGAATGTTAAGGCTGATGCCCTCTCTAGGAGTTTTTTGCCTGATTCTCCTGGAGTCCTTGAGCCGCTTGGCATTCTTAAAAAAGGGGTGATTCTTTCTGCCATCTCCCCTGATTTGCGGCGGGTTCTTCAGGAATTTCTGGCTGATAAACCTGACCCCTGTCCAGTGGGGAAGCTGTTTGTTCCTGATAGATGGACTAGTAAGGTAATTTCTGAGGTTCATTGTTCATTGTTGGCTGGTCATCCTGGGATTTTTGGTACCAGAGATTTGGTTGCTAGGTCCTTTTGGTGGCCTTCCTTGTCGCGGGATGTGCGTTCTTTTGTGCAGTCCTGTGGGACTTGCGCCCGGGCCAAGCCTTGCTGTTCCCACGCTAGTGGGTTGCTTTTGCCTTTGCCGGTCCCTGAGAGGCCCTGGACGCATATTTCCATGGATTTTATTTCGGATCTTCCTGTTTCCCAGAAGATGTCTGTTATCTGGGTGGTTTGTGACTGGTTCTCTAAAATGGTCCATTTGGTACCTATGCCTAAATTGCCTTCCTCCTCTGATTTGGTTCCATTGTTTTTTCAGCATGTGGTTCGTTTGCATGGCATTCTGGAGAATATTGTGTCTGACAGAGGTTCCCAGTTTGTTTCTAGGTTTTGGCGGGCCTTTTGTGCTAGGATGGGCATTGATGTGTCTTTTTCTTCGGCGTTCCATCCTCAGACAAATGGCCAAACTGAGCGAACTAATCAGACCTTGGAAACCTATTTGAGATGCTTTGTGTCTGCTGATCAGGATGATTGGGTGGCTTTCTTGCCGTTGGCCGAGTTTGCCCTTAATAATCGGGCTAGTTCGGTTACTTTGGTTTCGCCTTTCTTTTGTAATTTTGGTTTTCATCCTCGTTTTTCTTCGGGGCAGGTTGAGCCTTCTGATTGTCCTGGTGTGGATTCTGTGGTGGACAGGTTACAGCAGATTTGGACTCATGTGGTGGACAATTTGATGTTGTCTCAGGAAAAGGCTCAACGTTTTGCTAAGCGCCGTCGGTGTGTTGGTCCCCGACTTCGGGTGGGGGATTTAGTCTGGTTATCTTCTCGTCATGTTCCTATGAAGGTTTCTTCCCCTAAGTTCAAACCTCGGTTTATTGGTCCTTATAAGATTTCTGAGATTATCAATCCGGTGTCTTTTCGTTTGGCCCTTCCAGCCTCTTTTGCCATCCATAATGTTTTCCATAGATCTTTGTTGCGGAGATATGTGGTGCCCATTGTTCCCTCTGTTGATCCTCCTGCCCCGGTGTTGATTGAAGGGGAGTTGGAATATGTGGTGGAGAAAATTTTGGATTCTCGTTTTTCGAGGCGGAGGCGTATCTTGTCAAGTGGAAGGGTTATGGCCAGGATGATAATTCTTGGGTTGTTGCCTCCGATGTCCATGCCGCCGATTTGGTTCGTGCCTTTCACTTGGCTCGTCCTGATCGGCCTGGGGGCTCTAGTGTGGGTTCGGTGACCCCTCCTCAAGGGGGTGTACTGTTGTGAATTCCGCTCTTGGGCTCCCTCCGGTGGTTGTAAGTGGCACTTTTGTGAGTTCTGCTCTTGGGCTCCCTCCGGTGGATTTAAGTGGATCTGCTGCTCCTTGGATTTAGCAGTCAGCAGCTGCTTCCACTGATCTTCTATTCTGGCTCGGTTATTTATCCTGGCTCTATCCTTCAGCCAGTGCCAGTTGTCAATGGTTCCTGCTTGGATTCACATCTCTCTTGGATTTCCCTGATATTCTGACCAGTTCAGCAAAGATAAGTCCTTGCTTTGTTCTTTTGCTTTCCACTTGTTGTGGACTTAATCGTTCAGCACATTCTATGTTTTTTCTAGTCCAGCTTGTCAGTATGGATTTATTCAGTTAAGCTGGAAGCTCTGGGAAGCAGATTTGCCCTCCGCACCTTTACTCAGGTGTGGAGATTTTTGTAAACTCTGTGGTGGATTTTTCTAGTTTTTAATACTGACCGCACAGCATTCTGTCCTGTTCTATCTATCTAGCTAGATTGGCCTCCTTTGCTACATCCTTGTTTCATTCTGTGTATGTCATTTCCCTCTCCACTCACAGTCAATATTTGTGGGGGGCTGTCTGTCCCTTGGGAATTTTCTCTGAGGCAAGATAGCTTTCTTGTTTCTATCTTTAGGGGTAGTTAGTCCTCCGGCTGTGACGAGGTGTCTAGGGAGTGAGAGGAACATCCCACAGCTACTTCTAGTGTTGTGTTAAGCTCCGGAACTACGGTCAGTACAGGTACCACCTCCTCCAGAGCACGTCCCATGTTGCTCCAAAACCACCAGTTCATAACACACACCCCTACATTGGGCCTACTTTTTAAGTTGGTTTCCTGCAATGTCTCTTCCTTACCTGCCACTAGATGACTAGGATGAACATGCTCTGTACTGTTATAGGCAGGTGAAATTTGGTCAAGGGGGCTGTGATGGTAAAGTTTTAATAACATTTGTGTACCTTAAAGAGCTCCATTGAAAAGCTATTTTTTGTTTTCCCTTGGTTGCTCTCATTGGACACAATAAACTTAATATAAATTTGATACAGCAATGCTGTTAGTTTGGATCAATAGTTCATTACAAATATTTTTTTGTCCACTATATTAGTTTCTCTCCTTGGTAGGAGTTCAATACAAAAAAGTGATGGCTGAATGCTTATAGATGCAGAGGACTTAATCAATTTTGGCTGAGATAACTTGTGTGAGACTGCATGTTCATTCTTTCTTTCTTGGATAATAAACATGAATAATAATAAACACTCTTTTTATCTGTAAAGTAATTATTTGAAAGGATGTCAGATCATCTATTGTGTCTGGAGCGGCCCCCAGACGCAGGACGGTGGGGTACTCGGATCCGGGTCTCTCGGTTCTGGGGATGTCACGGTGGCCCGACCCGGTCCGTGGTCCTGCTAAGGGGCGCCCAATAAAAGGTGTGGGTGGTGGTGTAGGTCGCAGTAAATAATGAGGACACAGGGTTGCAGTCTCTTTACCTCTTTACTGAAGGCTTCGGCATCCGCAATCCAGAGCACTGTTAACTGGACTGGCTGAGACCAGCCGGTCCGAAGGCACATCCAGAGTTCCCTTTGCAGGTGGAAATCAGTGCCTACCTACTAGCGCCTGGGTGTTGTAGTACTTCCCTGCTGAGCACCACGGGATAGTCCTCACAACTGTCGTGTATGTTTCTGTTCTTTCTCTCCATCCCCCAGATGATATGGATAGGACGCACCCGTATGACGGGGTAGGCCTGGAGTTATTTCATAGGGACCCTAGAGACACCCCTCTCCCATAATTGCCTCCGTTGTCTTCATTAGGTGATTTAGGTGAGGCAGCCAACCTATAATTAACTGCCCTGCCATTGGTTTGAAGTAATGCGTGGAGCCCAATACTTGCTCGGCGTAGCGGCCACCGGCTACGCGCCTCAATAGGATGTTGCCGATCTCGGGGCATGATTCCTACTGGTTCTATCACCTTTGTGCTGTGATCTTGTTTCTCACTTCTCCACAATAAACCTTGCTTCTTGTCTTTCTTAAGATACCGCCGCAATGAAGTGCAGGCGCGGCTCCTTTACGATCTGTCCTTTTCGCTAGGCCTCTGTCAGGATCCCACCCCTGACAGGGACCCCCCTGAATCTTCCCAAGCAACCTCTTCTCTCAATAGATGTTGCCTGGGCAAAACCCAGTCAGCTTTCTCCCTAACTTCCTATCCAGCCCCCAGTTTTACTAAAGTGTGAGGAGTGGCCTAATACATAAAACCTTTTGCTCCCCCTGGTGGCCGGAGTGTGAAGTGTAATGTGTGACTGTGATTCCTGGTCAGGTGAACTCCTTTAGTGCCATCAGACGTACCATCACTCCCCTTAGTGGCAGATCGACAGTACTGCAACGACCAGGACTCTGGGGTGCTGCACTCCCCCCCAGTTAAATCCAGTACTCCCGGACTGGGACAGAAGAACAACAATACATGTTAGCAAAAGACATACAAAATTTTGAAATGCAATTAAACAAGTAAATTTAACAATGCTTCCCTTTATGGGAGGTGAGGACACTTGAACGTTACAAACGAAAACATATTTACATTTTAACTCAAGGTTATAAATAACACTTATGACTAACTCGATTAGAAATAACCATCATTACCCAGCCGGGTATTCTATCTACTAAATGCAAATTGTGAACAATAATTTAACTTTTCCTTTAAGGGCGTATAAGCTGAACTTTGTCGTTATTTTTCTTTTCTAAATGCAACACTTTTCTTTACTCTCTGATTTCGTACATGCAGGACCGCCTGGCTACTCGTCCGGGCCTACTGCCTCTTTTCTTCTATAAGCTCAATTTTTATTCACAATATAAGATCAATCAACCATCACTCTATGGTTTCCAGGAGGACTCACTAACCCCTACGGGTTCACTTCACCGAAACTCGGCTTTCAACTCTTTCCTGTCCTCAACCTCTAGTAACATCATCGAACATTTCCTATTATTTCTTAAATAACTACACACTATTCATTACTATTCAACATTCTCAAAGTAACATTATACTTAAGTGCAACACATGAACATTCCCTTTAAGAGGGGACAAAGTCTCTTTGAGGTAGTGCAGACTCTCTATCTGCAAGTCCATTTAAAGCAAGAACTTCTGCGCTGTATTCAAGAACAGTCCCTTCAAAAAGTTCTCCTTTTTGTAAAACCAGTAGGGGGCACCTTTAAGAAGGTGCAAACTATTTACAACACAGTTTGTGAACCATTCACCGTCCATGATTCGGCAGTCCTTGTAAACAATGATGAACAAAAGCAAAAACAAAAAACAAAAACAATAGGGATCCCGGGTCAACTAAGGGATCCCTTTAAGGACAACCCTGGTTGGGTATTAGCAGTAACACAGTAGAAGACAAACAAATAACTATTTACAGTTGCTCTGATCCTGAGGTCTATTCCTCATAGTAGGTTGCAAGACACCAGCCGGTAGCGAACACTTCCTGACCGGGGAAGCTCCGGTTCCCTGTTCTCGGCTGATGCGGTGTCAGTATCATTGGTTCATCTCTCAGGTGCAGCCAGGTCACCCGGTGTCTGGATTCGAATGTCAGCTTTGGTTGCCAGTTCAGTAGCAGCAATTACGCACACAGTGGTGATAGTGGTAGAATTTGTCAGGTCAGAGTTAGTCGTAGTCAGGACAGCAGGTGGCGCCACTGCAGGCTCGCATCGTTGGACGTTCCGAGCACACCATCCCTGCGCACTCCGATGGCGAGTGTAGGTCACCTGGTCCCCTTTACATAGTAGTGGATTGTCACATCTGTTGCGGAACGGGGTTTTCACATTGTAGCTGGTAAAGAAGATTTCAGTCGGCAGTCCCGGTTCTTGTATAGAGCCCCAACCCCTTTTCGGGTGAAAGGCTAGTACAGTCCCCCGTTTTACCAAGTCCTTCTTACCGCGTACAGTCTTTGGGTTTTGTACTTTCGGTGGATCACTTTGTTCTGTCTCTTTTCAATTTTTCCAGTGTAGAATTAGGCATTGTTTATATTGTTCCCAACTGAGCACAGCTTTGCTGAGGCCCTCCTGTCTGGCCCCGTCTGGCCCAATCCTCGGGGTATCCCATTGGAAGATCACCCCCTTTGAGCTCACATCTAGCGGTTCTCCCATAGTCGTCAGTAACGGAGGCCCCAGCTTCTCCATAGTGTCGGGGGTTACCACCACCAGCTCAGCGGAGAGGAATCGGTCACTGTCAGGACAGGGAGCGGTCACGGGAGCAGGATCGGTCGGGAGAGCAGGGGCGCTTTCCATACCTGCGTCTGATGTGGTTCCATCGATGCCGATATGTTCCACTGACGAGGACACTGGAGTCGGCAGCGGCTCGGACCACGGTTCCTCCAAGGCGCCTCTCCGGCACGGCTCCGCATTCCATTGCTTCACATCTACTGGCTCCATGTCTGGGATAGGTTGACTCAGCTCCCCCGCCTGCGGCTCCAAGAGGTCCGGATCCTCTAGCTGCGGTGGGTTCGGATCCGCCTCTGGCTGGTGGGGATAGTCCGGGATCACTTCATCGTCTTTCCGGTACTTGCTGGTCACCCTCGCTGTTCTGCAGTCGGCAGCTGCACACACACCTGGTTCCGCCATCTTCCCAGGGTGGGACTCCTTCTTGTCTCAGTTCCCGCCGTTGCAAATCAGGGGGCGGTTCTCCTCTGCTTCGGGGCATGTCGTCATCTTGCAGCAATAATCGGAGGGGGCGGTCGCCACTTTTGGTGCCGCTTTGATAGTCTCCTCACATGGCACGCCCTTCTTCTTCCTCTGCGCTCCTCGTGGCGCTGCAACGGCGGGGGTTTTGGCGGGAACTTTTGGCGGCAAATAACAATACACAGTCTTTGCAATAACTCACGGTTCAAGCACAATTCAATCACAGTTCCAAGGCACACATGACCTGATTCTTCAGGCTTAAGTAGATCCTGTTCGTGACGCCAAGTTGGAGCGGCCCCCAGACGCAGGACGTCGGGGTACTCGGATCCGGGTCTCTCGGTTCTGGGGATGTCACGGTGGCCCGACCCGGTCCGTGGTCGTGCTAAGGGGCGCCCAATAAAAGGTGTGGGTGGTGGTGTAGGTTGCAGTAAATAACGAGGACACAGGGTTGCAGTCTCTTTACCTCTTTACTAAAGGCTTCGGCATCCGCAATCCAGAGCACTGTTAACTGGACTGGCTGAGACCAGCCGGTCCGAAGGCACATCCAGAGTTCCCTTTGCAGGTGGAAATCAGTGCCTACCTACTAGCGCCTGGATGTTGTAGTACTTCCCTGCCGAGCACCACGGGATAGTCCTCACAACTGTCGTGTATGTTTCTGTTCTTTCTCTCCGTCCCCCAGATGATATGGATAGGACGCACCCGTATGACGGGGTAGGCCTGGAGTTATTTCATAGGGACCCTAGAGACACCCCTCTCCCACAATTGCCTCCGTTGTCTTCATTAGGTGATTTAGGTGAGGCAGCCAACCTATAATTAACTGCCCTGCCATTGGTTTGAAGTAATGCGTGGAGCCCAATACTTCTTCGGCGTTCCGGCCACCGGCTATGCGCCTCAGTAGGATGTTGCCGATCTTGGGGCACGACTCCTACTGGTTCTATCGCCTTTGTGCTGTGATCTCGTTTCTCACTTCTCCACAATAAACCTCACTTCTTGTCCTTTCTTAAGATACCGCCACAATGAAGTGCAGGCGCGGCTCCGATACGATCTGTCCTTTTTGCTAGGCCTCTGTCAGGATCCCACCCCTGACAGGGACCCCCCTGAATCGTCCCAAGCAACCTCTTCTCACACTATGTGTTGCCTGGGCAAAACCCAGTCAGCTTTCTCCCTAACTTCCTATCAAGCCCCCAGTTTTACCAAAGTGTGAGGAGTGGCCTAATATATAGAACCCTTTGCTCCCCCTGGTGGCCGGAGTGTGAAGTGTAATGTGTGACTGTGATACCTGGTCAGGTGAACTCCTAAAATTCAGCCCTGGCATTTGAAGTCACACAGGCCCACTTGTCACATGGTGACTGTATAATATCTTTGTACACTTGTAGGCTACAAGTGATGGGAGTGTAACACGACTATATAACATAATTACAGCTGTATCCAGCATTACAGCTCAGTCCCCATAGAATGTAATACAGCACAGCCCCCATAGACTATAATACAGCACAGCTCCCATAGAATGTAATACAACACAGCCCCCATAGAATGTAATACAACACAGCCCCCATAGAATGTAATGCAGCCAGCCCCATAGAATGTAATACAGCACAGCCCCCATAGAATGCAATGCAGCCAGCCCCATAGAATTTAATGCAGCACAGCTACCATAGAATGTAATGCAGCACAGCCCCATAGAATGTAATGCAGCACAGCCCCCATAGAATGTAATACAGCCAGCCCCCATAGAATGTAATGCTGCACAACCCCCATACAATATAATGCAGCACAGCCCCATAGAATGTAATGCAGCACAGCCCCATAGAATGTAATGCAGCACAGCCCCATAGAATATAGTGCAGCACAGCCCCATAGAATGTAATGCAGCACAGCCCCCATAGAATGTAATGCAGCCAGCCCCCATAGAATGTAATGCTGCACAACCCCCATACAATATAATGCAGCACAGCCCCATAGAATGTAATGCAGCACAGCCCCATAGAATGTAATGCAGCACAGCCCCATAGAATGTAATGCAGCACAGCCCCATAGAATGTAATGCAGCACAGCCCCATAGAATGTAATGCAGCACAGGCCCATGGAATGGAATGCAGCCAGCCCCATAGAATATAATGCAGCACAGGCCCATGGAATGCAGCCAGCCCCATAGAATATAATGCAGCACAGGCTCATGGAATGGAATGCAGCCAGCCCCATAGAATATAATGCAGCACAGGCCCATGGAATGGAATGCAGCCAGCCCCATAGAATATAATGCAGCACAGGCCCATGGAATGGAATGCAGCCAGCCCCATAGAATATAATGCAGCACAGGTCCATGGAATGGAATGCAGCCAGCCCCATAGAATATAATGCAGCACAGGCCCATGGAATGGAATGCAGCCAGCCCCATAGAATATAATGCAGCACAGGCCCACGGAATGGAATGCAGCCGACCCCATAGAATATAATGCAGCACAGTCCCATGGAATGGAATGCAGCCAGCCCCATAGAATATAATACAGCACAGGCCCATGGAATGGAATGCAGCCAGCCCCATAGAATATAATGCAGCACAGGCCCATGGAATGCAGCCAGCCCCATAGAATATAATGCATCACAGGCCCATGGAATGGAATGCAGCCGACCCCATAGAATATAATGCAGCACAGGCCCATGGAATGGAATGCAGCCAGCTCCATAGAATATAATGCAGCACAGGCCCATGGAATGGAATGCAGCCAGCCCCATAGAATATAATGCAGCACAGGCCAATGGAATGGAATGCAGCCAGCCCCAAGAATATAATGCAGCACAGGCCCATGGAATGCAGCCAGCCCCATAGAATATAATGCAGCACAGGCCCATGGAATGGAATGCAGCCGACCCCATAGAATATAATGCAGCACAGGCCCATGGAATGGAATGCAGCCAGCTCCATAGAATATAATGCAGCACAGGCCCATGGAATGGAATGCAGCCAGCCCCATAGAATATAATGCAGCACAGGCCCATGGAATGGAATGCAGCCAGCCCCATAGAATGTAATGCAGCACAGGCCCATGGAATGCAGCCAGCCCCATAGAATATAATGCAGCACAGGCCCATGGAATGGAATGCAGCCGACCCCATAGAATATAATGCAGCACAGGCCCATGGAATGGAATGCAGCCAGCCCCATAGAATATAATGCAGCACAGGTCCATGGAATGCAGCCAGCCCCATTGAATATAATGCAGCACAGGCCCATGGAATGGAATGCAGCCGACCCCCCCCCCCAATAGCTCCACAATCCAGTCATCACTCATTGATAAAAAAAACCAAAACACTCTACTCACCTCTCTCCTCGTGCCCCGCGCTGCTCCAGGCTCCGGTCTCAGCAGATGCAGTCTTCCCTCCCGGTCACACTGCAGGTGCGCGATGATATGACGTCATCGCACACCCGCAGTGTCAGCGGCAGGCAGAGCGGGGAATGATGGGAGAGGGGGCATCAGCGGACGCTCTCTCCTCCATCATTGCATTCAACTGTACCGGTGTCTATGACGCCAGTATAGTTAAATGCGGGGCCGGGAGTGTGCCGCGACAGCGTGGGGAGTGTGCCGACAGCGGCACACTCGAGCGGCCCACTACTGCCATCGGCCCTTCTGGCATTTGCCAGAACTGCCCGATGGCCAGTCCGGCCCTGCCTATAGATACTGGTCAACAAGATTGTCATGATTATCCAGAGTACTCAATGGATTAAGCTTAAGTTTTTGTAGAAAGGCTGAATATAGATATGATTGCTGTTATAGTGTAGTGCGAATAGTGTGATGGCGATTTTGAATCCAGATTGAAATATACCGAATGCATTCAGACAATTACATAGCTGCATTTCTTGTAAAACATTTACCAATGTAGCAGACAATGCTCATAGTAACACAATCTTGAGAAATGTTTGTTTATTCACTTCACAAACAGTTCTAAGCTTCTATGTGTCTGTTGTTTGGCATTGTAAAACATTAATGTTTACTGAACGTCTGCCTGTGGTGGTTTTATCTAAATCCTTGAATTTTGTACTTTGAAATAAAATTGCATTGTATTGCAAGTATTAACCTTCTTTAAAGCCGTTTCTGTACCTTAGTGTTAAAAACTTGGCAAATAAAACTGCCAAATTCTCCTGTAAATAATTCTGCAAAGAGGGAACCATCATACCATTAAAAAATACAAAAAGTTGATCGTCCTTCAATGTAGTGCACCCTGCTCTCAACATATTGTCGGGATTCCATTACCATTTGAAAACCAAGAAAGGGCTTGACAGCTTTAGGTTTCATGGTACACAATTTATTTTTTTTTCAAACTAACAGTCTCCTGTCTTCAATCACGTCATTCAGACTGCATTGTTGGGTATTTTCAAAAGCTTAACCGAGAACAGACATCATTTTGTGACACATTAGTAAACTTTATAGTCTTGCAAGGAATTAAAGTAATCTGTTTCACTCACTTTTGAACTAATTGGTGATATTTTTTATCAGCCACAACTCTGAAGTTTTAGCAAGTTTTAAGGTACCTTCACATTTAGCGATGCTGCAGCTATACAGACAGCGTCGCTGTTTGATCGCTGGAGAGCTGTCACACAGACAGCTCTCCAGCGACCAACGATGCCGAGGTCCCTGGGTAACCAGGGTAAACATCGGGTTGCTAAGCGCAGGGCTGCGCTTAGTAACCCGATGTTTACCCTGGTTACCAGTGTAAAATGTAAAAAAACAAACAGTACATACTCACCTTCGCGTCCCCCGGCATCCGCTTCCTGCGCTGACTGTGAGCGCCGGCCCTAACAGCAGAGCGGTGACGTCACCGCTGTGCTTTCACTTTAAAGCCGGCACTCAGTCAGTGCAGGAAGCGGACGCCGGGGGACGCGAAGGTGAGTATGTACTGTTTGTTTTTTTACATTTTACACTGGTAACCAGGGTAAACATCGGGTTACTAAGCGCGGCCCTGCGCTTAGTAACCCGATATTTACCCTGGTTACCATTGTAAAACATTGCTGGCATCGTTGCTTTTGCTGTCAAACACAACGATACACGGCGATCTGACGACCAAACAAAGTTCTGAACTTTAACCAACGACCAGCGATATCACAGCAGGATCCTGATCGCTGCTGCCTGTCACACTCAACGATATCGCTAGCCAGGACGCTGCAACGTCACGGATCGCTAGCGATATCGTTTAGTGTGAAGGTACCTTAAGTGGAAGAGATACAGATTATTTCCTTTCTTTTCTTTGCAGTCAGTTCTCCTTAACTCTGTGTGATTTTATATGTGATTTTTTATTTTAACATTGAGAAATGGATATGGTAGGGGAAGAACGCACTTTTCTGACATTTGAAAAAAATTTTTTGGAACCATGCCTTGTTTAACGTCCACCATCTTGCAATGTACGATCTTTGCCTACAGTTTAACAGTTCACTTTTCTTTTCCATCAGATGACAATTTCAGGGAAGCAACATTATTTTCTCTATCTGATACAATAACAGTCGAAAAAAAATATAATGATCTTCTAGTGTTTCTGTGGAGAAAACACACACTTTGCATGGAGGTGGAATTAATTTTTTTGGCTTGGAAATGCCATTTACTTTTATATGTTGGAAATCTTGCACTGAAGCCCCATTAATATTCACTTGGGTAGATTAAGTTAGACCTTTTATGTCTAACATTGGCGACTTATGGATGTACAAAATGCATATTGTGAAGTGGATTTTCATGGACCCATCCAGTATGAGGCTTCCAAGGCATAATGGGGTGCATATGACTATACAGCAGGGCAGACATTACTGTCACTGTGTAAACAAAAAAGTACAGGAGTACAAAATGAATATTGTGAAGTGGATTTTCAGGGACCCATCCAGTATGTGAGTTCAAAGGCTTATTGGGGTGCATATGAATTGGTAGCAGGGCAGGCCTTGCATTCAATGCAAACACTTTTTCAGGAGGCCCTCCTGGACATCTTATGAAAGGGGTATTGTGGTGTATCGTAATTCTTGGCAGCCCATCCACTCACAGCATAGGCTACAACAGTTTAGGTGAACCACAGTTTAATAATGGCCCTTTAAGAAGATTAATGCCGCCTGATCCACCAGTACAAATAGGCTCTGTGACTTTAAAGGCCCCATCACACATAGCGAGATCGCTAGCGAGATCGCTGCCGAGTCACAAGTTTTGTGACGCAACAGCGACTTCAGTAGCGATCTCGCTATGTGTGACACGTACCAGCGATCAGGCCCCTGCTGCGAGATCGCTGGTCGTGTCGGAATGGCCTGGGCCGTTTTTTGATCGTTGAGGTCCCGCTGACATCGCTGAGTCGGTGTGTGTGACACCGATCCAGCGATGTCTTCACTGGTAACCAGGGTAAACATCGGGTTACTAAGCGCAGGGCCGCGCTTAGTAACCCGATGTTTACCCTGGTTACCAGCGTAAATGTAAAAAAAAAAAAACACTACATACTCACCATCTGATGTCCGTCAGGTCCCTTGCCGTCTGCTTCCTGCTCTGACTGAGATCCGGCCGTACAGTGAGAGCGCAGCACAGCAGTGACGTCACCGCTGCGCTCTGCTCTCACTGTACGGCGGCTCAGTCAGAGCAGGAAGCAGACGGCAAGGGACCTGACGGACACCGAAAGGCGAGTATGTACTGTTTGTTTTTTTTGGTAACCAGGGTAAACATCGGGTTACTAAGCGCGGCCCTGCGCTTAGTAACCCGATGTTTACCCTGGTTACCCGGGTGCTGCAGGGGGACTTCGGCATCGTTGAAGACAGTTTCAACGATGCCGAAGTCATTCCCCTGATCGTTGGTCGCTGGAGACAGCTGTCTGTGTGACAGCTCCCCAGCGACCACACAGCGACAAAACAGCGACGCTGCAGCGATCAGCATCGTTGTCTGTATCGCTGCAGCGTCGCTGTGTGTGACGGGGCCTTAAGAGTCCCTCCTTCATAAATGAAACAAGATGGGTCTGCTTATGTGTCACACACCACATGGCCAGCTAGGTTTGTTAAATGTTACAATGACATTTCCCAGTGAATGCATTTGTAGTGGTTGAAAGCAATGTTAAAGTTGAAAAACGCTTCAAAAGCGCTGCGTGTGAACTAAGCCCAATTGTGAGGAACATTTTGGTCTGGGGTTAATTATTTGGCCTTACAGGCAAGTCATTACCCTGGAAAAGATGTACCTGACATATTTCCCAGCAAAATCCGTTTTGCTTTCGTTTTAATGTGCCTTTTGTGGCACCGGGAAAAATGGCATGAATCTGAAAAAAAATGTTTACAGCTGTGAACTATGAGTCAGGAATGCTTCCAGGGGCAATCCCCATGAGGTCCCCGTTTCAGCAGTGTTTCCATCATTTTTAGATGTTTTCAGACCTTAACCCCTTCCCGACCCATGACGCCACGTAGGCGTCATGAAAACCCGTGCCTTCCCGACCCATGACGCCTATGTGGCGTCATGGAATGATCGCGTCCCTGCAGATCGGGTGAAGGGGTTAACTCCGATTTCACCCGATCTGCAGGAACAGGGGGAGTGGTGCTTCAGCCCAGGGGGGGTGGCTTCACCCCCCCGTGGCTACGATCGCTCTGATTGGCTGTTGAAAGTGAAACTGCCAATCAGAGCGATTTGTAATATTTCACCCAAAAAAACGGTGAAATATTACAATCCAGCCATGGCCGATGCTGCAATATCATCGGCCATGGCTGGAAAACCTAATCTGCCCCCACCCCACCCCACCGATCGCCCCCTCAGTGCTCCGTTTCGTGGCCGCCCCCCCTAAATCGTCTTGTCCGCTCCTCCGTCCTCCTGTCCGCTCCCCCCGTGCTCCGGTGCCCCCTCCCTGTGCTCCGGTCCCCCCCCCGTGATCCGATCACCCCCCCTACATACTTACCGGGCCTCCCAGTGTCCGTCCGGCTTCTCCATGGGCGCCTCCATCTTCCAATATGGCGGGCGCATGCGCACTGCGCCCGCAGAGTCTGCCTGCTGGCAGATTCGTTCCAGATGTATTTTGATCACTGCGATATAGCCTATTACAGTGATCAAAATGAAAAAAAGTAAATGACCCCCCTTTATCACCCCCATAGGGACAATAATAAAAATAAATAAAATATATATTTTTTTTTTTCTGCTAGGGTTAGGGTTAGAACTAGGGTTAGAATTAGGGTTAGAATTAGGGTTAGAATTAGGGTTAGGGTTAGGGTTAGGGGTAGGGTTAGGGCATGTGCACACAGTGCGGATTTGGCTGCGAATCCGCAGCGGATTGCCGCGGATCCGCAGCGGATTGGCCGCGGATCCGCAGCGGTTTGGTCGCTGCGAATTCGTAGCAGTTTTCCATCAGGTTTACAGTACCATGTACACCTATGGAAAACCAAATCTGCTGTGCCCATGGTGCGGAAAATACCGTGCGGAAACGCTGTGTATTTTCCGCAGCATGTCAATTTTGTGCGGATTCCGCAGCGTTTTACACCTGTTCCTCAATAGGAATCCGCAGGTGAAATCCGCACAAAAAAACACTGGAAATCCGCTGTAAATCCGTAGGTAAAACGCAGTGCCTTTTACCTGCGTTTTTTTCAAAAATGGTGCGGAAAAATCTCACACGAATCCGCAAAGTGGGCACATAGCCTTAGGGTTAGGGTTGGAATTAGAGTTAGGGTACCGTCTCACAGTGGCACTTTGATCGCTACGACGGTACGATCCGTGACGTTCCAGCGATATCCATACGATATCGCTGTGTCTGACACGCAGCAGCGATCAGGGACCCTGCTGAGAATCGTACGTCGTAGCAGATCGTTTGGAACTTTCTTTCGTCGCTGGATCTCCCGCTGTCATCGCTGGATCGTTGTGTGTGACAGCGATCCAGCGATGCGTTCGCTTGTAACTAGGTTAAACATCGGGTTACTAAGCGCAGGGCCGCGCTTAGTAACCCGATGTTTACCGTGGTTACCAGCGTAAAAGTAAAAAAAAAAAAAAAACGTACATACTCACATTTCGGTGTCCTTCAGGTCCCTTGCCGTCTGCTTCCCGCTCTGACTGTCTGCCGGCCGGAAAGTGAGAGCACAGCACAGCAGTGACGTCACCGCTGCGCTCTGCTCTCACTGTACGGCGGCACTCAGTCAGAGCGGGAAGCAGACGGCAAGGGACCTGAAGGACACCAAAATGTGAGTATGTACGTTTTTTTTTTTTTACTTTTACGCTGGTAACCACGGTAAACATCGGGTTACTAAGCGCGGCCCTGCGCTTAGTAACCCGATGTTTACCCTGGTTACCCGGGACTTTGGCATCGTTGGTCGCTGGAGAGCGGTCTGTGTGACAGCTCCCCAGTGACCACACAATGACTTTCCAACGATCACGGCCAGGTCGTATCGCTGGTCGTGATCGTTGGTAAATCGTTATGTGAGACGGTACCCTTAGGGTTGGAATTAGGGCTAGGGTTGGAAATAGGGTTAAGATTAGGCTTGTGGTTAGGGTTACGGATAGGGTTAGGGTTGTGTTGGGGTTACAGTTGTGGGTAGGGTTGGGATTAGGGTTAGGATTAGGGTTGGATTTAGGGTTACGGGTGTGTTGGGGTTAGGGTTGTGGATAGGGGTGTGTTGGGGTTAGGGTTGTGATTAGGGTTATGGCTACAGTTGGGATTAGGGTTAGGGGTGTGTTGGGGTTAGTGTTGAAGTTAGAATTGAGGGGTTTCCACTGTTTAGGCACATCAGGGGTCTCCAAACGCAACATGGCGCCACCATTGATTCCAGCCAATCTTGCGTTCAAAAAGTCAAATGGTGCGCCCTCCCTTCCAAGCCCCGACGTGCGCCCAAACAGTGGTTTACCCCCACATATGGGATACCAGCGTACTCAGGACAAACTGGGCAACAACTATTCGGGTCTAATTTCTCCTGTTACCCTTGCAAAAATAAAAAATTACTTGCTAAAACATAATTTTGAGGAAAGAACAATTATTTTTTATTTTCACGGCTCTACGTTATAAACTTATGTGAAACACTTGGGGGTTGAAAGTGCTCACCACACATCTAGATAAGATCCTTTTGGGGTCTAGTTTCCAAAATGGGGTCACTTGTGGGGTGTTTCTACTGTTTAGGCACATCAGGGGCTCTGCAAATGCAACGTGACGCCCGCAGACCATTCCATCAAAGTCTGCATTTCAAATGTCACTACTTCCCTTCCGAGCCCTGACGTGCGCCCAAACAGTGGTTTACCCCCACATATGGGGTATCAGCGTACTCACAACAAACTGGGCAACAAATATTGGGGTCCAATTTCTCCTGTTACCCTTGTGAAAATAAACAATTGCTTGCTAAAACATCTTTTTTGAGGAAAGAAAAATGATTTTTTATTTTCACGGATCTGCGTTGTAAGCTTCTGTGAAGCACTTGGGGGTTGAACGTGCTCACCACACATCTAGATAAGTTTCTTGGGGGGTCTAGTTTCCAAAATGGGGTCACTTGTGGGGGGTTTCTACTGTTTAGGCACATCAGGGGCTCTGCAAACATAACATGATTCCCGCAGACCATTCCATCAAAGTCTGCATTCCAAATCGTCACTACTTCCCTTCCGAGCCCCGCCATGTGCCCAAACAGTGGTTTACCCCCACATATAGGGTATCAGCGTACTCAAGAGAATCTGGACAACAACTTTTGGGGTCAAATTTTTCCTGTTACTCTTGGGAAAATTAAAAAATTCTGGGCTAAAAAAATATTTTTGAGGAAAGAAAACACATTTTTTATTTTCACGTCTCTGCGTTATAAACTTCTGTGAAGCACTTGGGGGTTCAAAGTGCTCACTACACATCTAGATAAGTTCCCTTGGGGGTCTAGTTTCCAAAGTGGGGTCAATTGTGGGGAGTTCCTACTGTTTAGGCACATCAGGGGCTCTGCAAACGCAACGTGACGCCCGCAGAGCATTCCATTAAAGTCTGCATTTCAAAACGTCACTACTTCCCTTCCGCTCCCCGACGTGTGCCAAAACAGTGGTTTACCCCCACATATGAGGTATCAGCGTACTCAGGAGAAACTGCACAACAACGTTTGGGGTCCAATTTCTCCTGTTACCCTTGGGAAAATAAAAAATTGTGGGTTAAAAAATCATTTAATTTTTTATTTTCATGGCTCTGCGTTATAAACTTCTGTGAAGCACTTGAGGGTTCAAAGTGCTCACCACACATCTAGATTAGTTCCTTGGGAGGTCTAGTTTCCAAAATGGGGTCACTTGTGTGGGAGCTCCAATGTTTAGGCACACAGGGGCTCTCCAAACGCGACATGGTGTCCGCTAATGATTGGAGCTAATTTTCCATTCAAAAAGCCAAATGGCGTGCCTTCCCTTCCGAGCCCTGCCGTGCGCCCAAACAGTGGTTTACCCCCACATATGGGGTATCATTGTACTCAGGACAAACTGGACAACAACATTTGGTGTCCAATTTCTCCTATTATCCTTGGGAAAATAAAAAACTCCGGGCTAAAATTAATTTTTGAGGAAAGAAAAATATTTTTTTATTTTCATGGCTCTGCGTTATAAACTTCTGTGAAGAACCTGGGGGTTTTAAGTGCTCACTATACATCTAGATTAGTTCCTTGAGGGGTCTAGTTTCCAAAATGGGGTCACTTGTAGGGGAGCTCCAATGTTTAGGCACACAGGGGCTCTCCGAACGCAACATGGTGTCCACTAACGATTGGAGCTAATTTTCCATTGAAAAAGTCAAATGGCGCGCCTTCCCTTCCAAGCCTTGCCGTGCACCCAAACAGTGGTTTACCCCCACATATGAGGTATCGGCGTACTCAGGAGAAATTGCCCAACAAATTTTAGGATCCATTTTATCCTGTTGCCCATGTGAAAATGAAAAAATTGAGGCTAAAAAAATTTTTTTGTGAAAAAAAAGTACTTTTTCATTTTTTACGGATCAATTTGTGAAGCACCTGAGAGTTTAAAGTGCTCACTATGCATCTAGATAAGTTCCTTGGGGCGTCTAGTTTCCAAAATGGGGTCACATGTGGGGGAGCTTCAATGTTTAGGCACACAGGGTCTCTCCAAACGCGACATGGTGTCCGCTAACGATGGAGATAATTTTTCATTCAAAAAGTCAAATGGCGCGCCTTCCCTTCCGAGCCTTGCCGTGCACCCAAACAGTGGTTTACCCCCACATATGAGGTATCGGCGTACTCAGGAGAAATTGCCCAACAAATTTTAGGATCCATTTTATCCTGTTGCCCATGTGAAAATGAAAAAATTGAGGCTAAACAATTTTTTTGTGAAAAAAAAGTACTTTTTCATTTTTACGGATCAATTTGTGAAGCACCTGGGGGTTTAAAGTGCTCACTATGCATCTAGATAAGTTCCTTGGGGCGTCTAGTTTCCAAAATGGGGTCACTTGTGGGGGAGCTCCAATGTTTAGGCACACGGGGGCTCTCCAAACGCGACATGGTGTCCGCTAAAGATTGGAGCCAATTTTTCATTGAAAAAGTCAAATGGCGCTCCTTCGCTTCCGAGCCCTGCCGTGCGCCCAAACAGTGGTTTACCCCTACATATGAGGTATCAACGTACTCAGGACAAATTGGACAACAACTTTTGTGGTCCAGTTTCTCCTTTTACCCTTGGGAAAATAAAAAAATTGTTGCTAAAAGATCATTTTTGTGACTAAAAAGTTAAATGTTCACTTTTTCCTTCCATGTTGCTTCTGCTGTTGTGAAACACCTGAAGGGTTAATAAACTTCTTGAATGTGGTTTTGAGCACCTTGAGGGGTGCAGTTTTTAGAATGGTGTCACTTTTGGGTATTTTCAGCCATATAGAACCCTCAAACTGACTTCAAATGTGAGGTGGTCCCTAAAAAAAATGGTTTTGTAAATTTTGTTGTAAAAATGAGAAATCACTGGTCAAATTTTAACCCTTATAACTTCCTAGCAAAAAAAAAATTTCTTTCCAAAATTGTGCTGATGTAAAGTAGACATGTGGGAAATGTTATTTATTAACTATTTTGTGTCACATAACTCTCTGGTTTAACAGAATAAAAATTCAAAATGTGAAAATTGCGAAATTTTCTAAATTTTCGCCAAATTTCCGTTTTTTTCACAAATAAACTCAGAAATTATCGACCTAAATTTACCACTAACATGAAGCCCAATATGTCACGAAAAAACAATCTCAGAACCGCAAGGATCCGCTGAAGCGTTCCTGAGTTATTACCTCATAAAGGGACACTGGTCAGAATTGCAAAAAACGGCAAGGTCATTAAGGCCAAAATAGGCTGGGTCATGAAGGGGTTAAAAGGACCCCCAGTGGGATCACGGTAAAAATACTTGTGTGTCCCATAGACTTACATTGGGCTCGTTGTTCTGGCCGAGCACCCGAGTATTCCAATCTGCTCCACCCGAGCATTTTAGTGCTCGCTCATCATTAGTCACAGTATGTAACTTTCTCAGAATTAATGGGATCTGTTGACGCGACCCTGAGTTATTACCTCATAAAGTAACACTGGTTAGAAATGTAAAATTTGGTCTGGTCATGAAGGTGAAAACAGGATTACAGGGTAAAAGTGTGGAGGAGGCATTTTTTTTTCTTTTTTTAATTTTGCCTTATATAGAAATTATTATACAGGAAAGAAAGTTTCCTAACAGTTTTTCTTTTAAAGTCTATTTTACCTTTGGTTTTGTGTGTTGTATTGTCAGTCTGTAAAAGTGGAGTAATACTCTGACAACATTGTTCCCAGCAGCGACCTGGGAATCAGAGATGCCTCCAAGTGTGTTCCCCATGCTATCCTCATTCCATTTGAGCACTGTTTCCATCAATTTCAGTAATTTTCCTCACTCCCCAGCCCTCCTGTTGGGGTCTTCTTGAAAATGCTCGAGTTTCCCATTGACTTCCATTGTATTCGGTACTCGATTCGAGCCCGTCTGAGTGTCCACCCTGCTCGATTTGAATATTTAGCACTCCTAGCAATTTATTGCTCGATCATCAATATTTGTGATAATTTAATTAGGTAGAGGATAGCTTTAGGAAGCCGCACGTTATTTTGTCACATGTCAGATGTTGTGCAGAGCTGTAATATGGCTTTGCACACAATGTCTTTATCTAAATTATTTTGTTGATCTAAAATATGAACCCTTATAACTATCTGAAATGTCAGCCAACGTTATGTCAATGTCACAATGTTGCAATTCACAATTGTGTCACAAGAAGGGGAAAGTTAGAGAATATATTGCCAAACAGGTCAGAAGCGGATCCCTTGATTCATGTGTTTCTAAATTAATCATTATAAAATGGAGCTCTACAAGTTCCTCTCCAGGTATGTGAAAACTTAGTATAGCTCAGAAGTAGGAGAATGTTTTCACAGTATAAAAACTCATTTTATGTTTGGCATAAAACACTAAACAACGATTACATGAATGACAAATTGAGTTTTTAAAATGGAGATATGATTTAAACAGGATTTATTAAATCTCCTGACTTGCTTGTTTTAGGATAAAATATAATAAAAAGTGTAAGATTTGGTGGCTCTAACTTTACAACTCTACATCAGGCTGTTCTCTATTTCTCAAATGTATTACACTACTTAGACAAGATCAGGCTGTGTAGGAACATGCAGTCTTTGATTTCAAGGTATTAAATGCTTCACAGACCGGTTTAGACCATTTGGAAAAGTCTGTTCCTTTTCTGGTCATATTTCTAAGCGGTTTAACTATTAAACAAAAGTCACTGATGAACTTGTGGTAATAGTTGGCGAAACCCAGAAACCGCTGTAAAGCTTTGACATTTTCAGGACAATACGAATCCAGTACCGCCCAGACTTTTGCAGAATCCACATGAAAGCCAGTGGAAGATAATAGGTACCTCAGAAAAGGAATTTCTTGAACCGTAAACATACATTTTCCTGGCTTGACATAAAGTGTCATGAGTCGCCCACCAGGGCAGTGGGGATACTCGGTCCCGGGTCCAGTCGCAATTAAAGGGGTGGTCACGGTGGCATCGACCCGGTCTGTGGCCCTGGGCACTCAAGTAAAAGGGGAAAGGTCTTTAAAGGGTTTTAATAAAGTTTGTGTTCGTGACGCTACCTGTGGTTCTCGGTCAGAGGGGACTGACGCTGCTTAAAGGGGTCCTCTGGTGTGATGTTACTGCAGCAAAGATGGTGACACTTCCAACAGGTGAAGCGGGGTCCCCAGGGCTCCCGATGTGCTGGGCAGGGATGGTGTATGCCGGCAAATAAATGGAGGACACAGAGTTGTAACGTTTTTACCTGGTTTACTGGTTGTAAGCAGCCGCAGTCCAGAGTACCAGCAACAGGTGGTGATGTGGCCCGGCTGGCCTGGAGGCAATGGCGAATCCCTCTCCCAGGTAAGATCCATAAGCCTTCCTACTCACGCTCGTATGCGAGGTCCTTGCTGCCTATGGCTTTCTAGCAAAGTCCTCTCTCCTGCCTGGGCCAGTTACCCGTATTGTGGGCAGTGTGAGCCTTTTTATAGGGTCTCTATCACGACCTTGGCTCCTAGTGTACTGCTTCACCTCCAGATGTGGATGAGGACAAATTACATAAAGTCCTTTGCCCTCCGGTTCTGCTGTGTCTCTCCAGACTGAACTCAACTGACTGACTCCTCCGCCAGACCACAATACTTAAAGCTGGGGAAGCTCCCCTGAGTCCGGGTTCAGAGTGCCCCCTTTTGGTCTGGATTCAGAATGTGTTGCATGTAGGTGCTTTACCTGATAAAGGGATTCCTCCTTGCCTCCAAGCATGATATCACCCTCCCCGAAAGGAAGGCAACATCACTGTAACAACTGGTTACCTGGGTGTTACAGTCACAACACAACAGAGAGGGGCCAGAGGATTACGGTGTCTGGTTACACAGACCCCTGCACATATTAGATCTGCTTCACCTTTCTGTTAGCAGTACAAGTTTTCCTAGCTCCTGTTAGGCCTGTAAAAAGAAGCTACACAGAGTGATCTATTTCAAGTGTTTATTTCTGATAATGTTGATGATTATGGCTTACAGCCAATGAAAACCCCAAAGTCATTATCTCAGTAAATTAGAATACTTTATAACACCAGCTTGAAAAGGAATATTAAAATCCGAAATGTTGGCCTTCTGAAATGTATTTTCAGTAAATCCACTAAATACTTGGTCGGGGCTCCTTTTGCATCAATTACTGCATCAATGCGGCGTGGCATGGAGGCGATCAGCCTGTGACACTGCTGAGGTGTTACGGAAGCCCAGTTTGCTTTGATAGCAGCCTTCAGCTCATCTGCATTGTTGAGTTTAGTGTCTCTCATCTTATTCTTGACAATACCCCATAGATTCTCTACGGGGTTAAGGTTAGGCAAGTTTGCTGGCCAATTAAGCACAGTGATACTGTTAGTTTTGGCAGTGTGGACAGGTGCCAATTCCTGCTGGAGAATGAAATTTCTATCTCCAAAAAGCTTGTCAGCAAAGGGAAGCATGAAGTTCTCTTAAATTTCCTGGTAGATGGCTGCGCTGACTTTGGTCTTGATAAAACACAGTGGACCTATGTGAGGGATGGCCAGGGCTGTATTCATGGCCTGCATAGGTGTCTGTATAAGCGCGCCTTACTGGCTTGGTTCCCCGGGTGCTCCCTATTGCATAGGAGCACTACTTCTGATTTAGTACACAAAGCAACAGAGTCTGTTTCCAACTTTAAATGCAGAACTTTGCTGGTTTTCTTACACAGCACGTCCATGTCAGTAATAGCATCAACATAACGGTCCACATAGTTCACTTCTTTGTCTTTTCCTGTGCGCTTCTCTACATCCTTCAGTAGGTCCCCAGGTCATGCCATTTCGACCGGCACTGCAGTGTCCTCTCTGTTCAGTTTCACTACTTTCAGGAGTTCCCCTGTCCGTTTCACGCCAGCCATGAGGGCATAAACCCATACAGTAATCTGCCGCATGTTGAAGCAACCTGCGTCCCTTTCCTTCTGAACCGTGTCTCTTTCCTGCTGCACCGCTAGTCCTTTTCTGCTGCATTGCTGCACTTCTTGCCCCCTGACCCCTTGATGACTAAGCTCCCTCCTTCCAATGTTACGGAGTCACCCACCCTATTCGGGCTCCCTGGCCCTTATCACCCAAAACAGGAAAACCCTCTATCCTATACACAGTCGACTCCTCCTAAATAACTATATAACCTGATGTACCCCATCTTGTGGACCATTTAGTTAACTATGCTTGCCCTAGCCAAATAACAGACGTATATTTGCACATCACATTTCACATAGCAGTATACAGGAAAACACGATTTAAATAACAATATTTACAGACCAATAAAATAAGCACTTAACCAGGATGTGTTAAAGGGAATATACGTAATAGTTGATACAACCCCTTACATTCCCCCTTTCATTATCAATGGTCATCCCCGACCATGCACGATAAACCTTATTTTCATAGAAATACTCCACGCAGAGAGGTAGAAAACAAAGTTTAGACAAAGTGTTTTCTCTTTTTTTGGCTCAGTGAGAGACATCGGATGCCACCCGCCACCATCTGGGAGCGCCTGTTTGCTCCACAGGAAAGTCCACTATTAAAATCACAGGTGCCTGGCATGCAGTCCCCCAGGTGACACCTGTAGTACAACAAATAAATCCCGATCCTATGCACCAGAATCGAACATATATACAATAACGGGATCCAACCATCAGACCAACAGTCTTTGAGGGAAAGCAATCCGGACCCGTCTTTTAGGTCCTCGGTCCTTGGGGTAAGGAGTTGTGTCTCCTATACTTTGCACTGTTAAATATATGTAGCACATGGATGACACATGGATGCCATCCGTGTGCTGTACATGTTTATGCTGTAATGCCTATTGTCTGTACAAGTCCCCTCTATAATGTCGGAAGAACATCAACTTGCGCACACACAGACTGGTCTGGCAAGTGGTAGTCCCGAAACGGGATGCACCAATGGTCCTAAAGGTGTACCACGATGGAGCAGGATACTACGGGTGGAAGAAGCTGGAGGTTCTACTTCGTGAGAGATTCTACTGGATTGACATGAGGAAAGCCATTGAGAGGTTATGTTGAGAATGTGGCCCATGCAACCTGCACAGGAAAGACCATAATAGCCAGTGGGCCCCAATACAGCTGATCATCACGAGGCAGCCGCTTGAACTGGAACAACATAGAAGAAAACCAGTACACTGTGCCAATGTACACTAAATAACTTTTATTAAATATTTATACAATTAAAATCACAGAACAAGGTGACTACTAAGAAAGCAGGAACAAAACCACAATAAATATATATACAGCTAGAGATCAAGTAAAGTGCCTGTATTGCTATTACATTTCTAAAGGTTAATGTCCACAATGCTATCAACTACTGAGTATAGGGGCACAACAGAACGCCCTGCAGAATTGCCGGTAGCATTGAAGCAAATAGTAATAAAGAGCAGCACTTACATATGATCGTATCTTGTTTACGTGGCGTCCCTGCCGCCTCAACGCACGTTTCGCTTCTTCATCAGGAGGCATCGTTGAGGCGGCAGGGACTAGGCTAGGGCGCTGCAACATCACGGATCGCTGTTGTTCTCGTTGGAAAGTTGCTCAGTGTGACGGTACCTTAAATACTCACATTTAGCCACACATTTTTGGTTTTATTCTTTCAGCCTCATCCTACTTATTGTATTCACACATGTAACAATGGGTTAGGCTGGTTTCACACTTGCGTGTGGAGCAGCTGCGGAGGGCTGCGGACTTCCTCCGTGAAGGCCTGCCCTCCGCCGCTACCTCCGCCTACTTCTGCATGCGCCCGCATGCGGCCCGTGTACCTATATTTAACATTAGGTACGCAGGTCGTGCCGTATTATGCGGAGGCTGCCGCATGCGTCGTTTGGACGCTGCAGATAAAAAAAAAAAAATGCTACAGGCTGCGTCCTATGCTGGTCGCCGCAGCGTCCAAACGACGCATGCGGCAGCCTCCGCATACTGCGGCACGACCTGCGTACCTAATGTTAAATATAGGTACACAGGCCGCATGCGGGCGGCATGCAGAAGTAGGCGGAGCTAGCGGCGGAGGGCGGGGCTTCATGGAGGAAGTCCGCAGCCCTCCGCAGCTGCTCCACACGCAAGTGTGAAACCAGCCTTAAATAGGCTTTTTCACTTTCATTACAGTTAGTCCTCGGGTTACAACGGTCTCGAGTTACATCGTTTCGTGGTTACAACGCTTTATACGACACCTCATTCCGACTTACACGGTTTTGCGTCTTAAGTCGAACTACATGCAACTACGTGCAGTGGCAGAAGAATAGAGTCCAGTACTGTACACTGTACCCGGTTACACGAGGAAAACGAGTCTCCTGCATGCCATAACACCCTAATTATGTAGGGTACTGTGTTAGGATAGGTGTTTGGATAGGCTAAGTGTTTGCAGTACTGTACTGTTATTATGGTACAGTACTGTATGAATGTATGATTCGACTTACATCGAAATTCGGTTTACGACGCCGTGTAAGAACGGATCAACGTCGTAAGTCGAGGACTACCTGTACAAGTTTCTCCAATTCCCCTCTTATGTGCGGCTAACGGCTGACTCGTGGCTGCTCTTCGGAGCAGGAGTTTTCAGGCTCTTATCTTTTTCTTCTTTTGTTGTTTAGCAACTATTTGTACTGTGTCACCTGCACTAATTAATCTTGTTTGGATAGAGTCTCTGCACTAATCCAAGCCCGCAATGATCTGATAACATCATGCAGCCTTTAAAGGCCCCATCTCACATAGCGAGATCGCTAGCGAGATTGCTGCTGAGTCACTAGTTTTGTGACGCAGCAGCGACCTCAGTAGCGATCTCGCTATGTGTGACACGTGCCAGCGACCAGGCCCCTGCTGTGAGATCGCTGGTCGTGTCGGAATGGCCTGGACCTTTTTTTGGTCGTTGAGGTCCCGCTGACATCGCTGAATCGGTGTGTGTGACACTGATCCAGCGATGTCTTCACTGGTAACCAGGGTAAACATCGGGTTACTAAGCGCAGGGCCGCGCTTAGTAACCCGATGTTTACACCCTGGTTACCAGCGTAAATGTAAAAAAAAACAAACAGTACATACTTACCATCTGATGTCCGTCAGGTCCCCCGGCGTCTGCTTCCTGCTCTGACTGACTGCCGGCCGGAAAGTGAGAGCAGATCACAGCAGTGACGTCACCGCTGCGCTCTGCTCTCACTGTACGGCAGCTCAGTCAGAGCAGGAAGCAGACGGCAAGGGACCTGACGGACACCGAAAGGCGAGTATGTACTGTTTGTTTTTTTTGGTAACCAGGGTAAACATCGGGTTACTAAGCGCGGCCCTGCGCTTAGTAACCCGATGTTTACCCTGGTTACCCGGGTGCTGCAGGGGGACTTCGGCATCGTTGAAGACAGTTTCAACGATGCCAAAGTCGTTCCCCTGATCGTTGGTCGCTGGAGAGAGCTGTCTGTGTGACAGCTCCCCAGCGACCACACAGCGACTTACCAACAATCACGGCCAGGTCGTATCGCTGGTCGTGATCGTTGGTAAATCGCTATGTGAGACGGGGCCTTAACATACCGTAATTTCTTGTGTTCTCTTTTTTTTTTTTTTTTTTAGTGCCTGAAGCATACCATCATATCTTATAATAGTTGTTGGTTCTTTCTTTTTTTTTTTTTTTTTTGTTAATAAACAAACGTCACTAATCAGCTTGGCATATGGCAAAATAAATAATAACAATTGTCATTTTAGTGCCATAAGCACATTTGTTGCGTTTTTTGCCTGCGATTGCAATTACTCATGAATATTTTGCTTTTTGGTACTGGGTGTTCCCTTTTTTTGCAATTTATACTTGTTTTTGTCATGTTCAATGTTCAAAGTATTTAGTTATTAATAACTGTAGCCATAATTGTTCAATTCTTAATAATAATTTTTATTTATGTATCTTTTATATAGATTTCATTGTATAAATCTTCTTAATCTGTACAATCATTGGTAATATTTTTGCTTTGTTATATATGTATATTGTTTTAATGGATTACCATGCTATGAACTTTTTATGTCTGTTTATCTTACGCCCACTTTTCAAATTAATTATGTTAATCATTTACCCCACCGGTATGTTTTCCGGTTTAGGGCTATTTAAGTGGGACACATGGGTCTTTTGGAATGTCATGATTAAGGGAGCGTAGTCTCCAGAAACGCGTTGAGATTCTTACCCATATGACTTGCGCTGAAGTCTGTATCCTCTATGCTTAAAAGTTTGTGAATAAAGAAAACTCTTTTTTACGGATTCGGTGAAGCTGGACATTCTTTTCTTTTTTGAACCATACACCGTCATGCCTTCAAACTTTGATAATACCAAGGTATGCCTCATCAGTAAAGATGGAGGAGAAACCTAAGCAGCAGTATCAAGGGAGCATCTGAAGGTATGCCCTGATTAATTGAAAAACAAAGAGGAAGACCAAGATGCCCCTCAACCCATAAAAGAGGTGGAAGAGAAGATCCATACCATTCTGGGAGGCTTTCCCCAGTCTTAGATGCAGGTGATTCAAGCCATCGCAGTACTTGTCCTGATCTTTCCCCAGCCTACTGCACCTGAAGCAGCAGAGACTCAAGATCTCTTGGCTCCAGTAACAGATGCCACATCTGCAGTGGAATGTGAAAATCTACCCCCTGCTAGTAGTGAATCTGTCAGACCCATGGTGGGTCTAAGAAGTCGCAGACGTTTGCCCAGTTTACCAGTTAGCACAGACACTAGTGGGTCCACACCATCGACGACCAACGCCCCAGACCAAGCTAGGTCAGTAGAGATACAAGGTAGCAGAGATTAGGTCACAGCCCGGTATAGCGTTGGCCATCCATTGCCAAACACCACAGGTGGCATCACAAATAAACTCCCTATAGACTTTATTTCCCTCTCATTTCATTACTTTCATTGGATGCCCAGGGCCACGGACTGGGTCACTGCTGCTGTATCCACCTTAAGAACCGTTGGATCGGGCCCGAATACCCCACGGCCCTAGCGGGTGCTCCATTCTGGCATCACAAACGTCCTGTGTGCCATAGACATTATTGAACTGTGTGGTAACTGCCATTATCATGCCACATGGTGTGCAAAAAGCAGAAGGGCTTTGTTGTCATGGGCGGAGCGCCCAGGGCCACGGACCGGGTCACTGCTGCTGTGACCACCCCCTTCAGAACCGTCTGACCCAGCCCGAGTAACCCACGACCCTAGCGGGCGCTTCACCTACATCCCAAGTATTTTACAGGTTTTCTTTCTAGATTGCCCTCTATTTTGCTCCATTCATCTTCCCATCAACTGTGACCAGCTTCCCTACTGAAGAAAAGCATGCCAAAAGCTTGATTCAGCCACATCCATGTTTAACGGTAGGGATGTGCAGTGCGCCACAGATAGAGTTTTGCATTTAGCACAAAAAGTTTTACTTTTTTTTTACTGTGATGAAAGAACCTTCTTCCACATGCTAGCTTTGTCCCCTACATGGGTTTTTGCAAGCTGAAAATGAAACTTCTTATGGTTTGCTTTCCAAAATGGTTTTCTTCTTGCCACTCTTCCATAAAGACCAGATTTGTGGAATATATGACTGATTGATGTCCTGTGAGAAGATACACACATCTGAGTTGTGGATCTCTGCAGCTAATCCAGAGTGACCATGGGCCTCTTGGCTGGTTCTCTAATTAGTGCTCTCCTTACTTGGGATGTCAGTTTATGTGGACAGCCATGTCTTGGTAGGTTTGAAATTGTGCCATGCTCCTTCCATCTATATATATGAAGCATCGTGATTACTCGCTAATCCCGCCCCCTGCACAGTAGCTCTGCCCCCCACACATCACCACACATAATCCTGCCCCCCCACCACATTACCACACACAATCCTGCCCCCCACCATATTACCACACATAATCCAGACCCCCACATTACCACATATAATCCCGCCCCCAACCACATTACCACATAATCCTGCCCCCACCACATTACCACACATAATCCCGCCCCCCACCACATTACCACACATAATCCCGCCCCCAACACATTACCACATATAATCCCGCCCCCCCACAACATTACCACATAATCCCGCCCCCACCACATTACCACACATAATCCCTCCCCCACCACATTACCACACATAATCCCGCCCCCACCACATTACCACATATAATCCCGCCCCCACCACATTACCACATAATCCCGCCCCCACCACATTACCACACAAAATCCCACCCCCCCACATTACCACACATAATCCCGCCCCCCCACCACATTACCACATAATCCTGCCCCCCACCACATTACCACACATAATCCCACCCCCACCACATTACCACACATAATCCCGCCCCCCACCACATTACCACATATAATCCCGCCCCCCACCACATTGCCACATATTCCCGCCCCCCACCACATTACCACACATAATCCTGCCCCCCACCACATTACCACACATAATCCCGCCCCACCACATTACCACACATAATCCCGCCCCACCACATTACCACATAATCCCACCCCCACCACATTACCACAGATGATCCCACCCCTTGCACAGTAGCTCTGCCCCCCACCCCATCACCACATATAATCCCGCCCCCACATTACAACACATAATCCCGCCCCATCACATTACCACACATAATCCCGCCCCCCACCACATTACCACACATAATCCCACCCCCACCACATTACCACATAATCCCGCCCCTTGCACAGTAGCTCTGCCCCCCACCCCATCACCACACATAATCCCGCCCCCCACCACATTACCACACACAATCCCGCCCCCATCACATTACCACACATAATCCCGCTCCCCCACCAAATTACCACACATAATCCCGCACCCCCACATTACCACACGAGGCTCCGTCCCCACACATTACCACACGAGGCTCCGTCCCCACACATTACCACACGAGGCTCCGTCCCCCCACATTACCACATGAGGCTCCGTACCCACACATTACCATACAAAGCTCCGTCCCTCCACATTACCACACGAGTCACCGTCCCCACACAATACCACATGAGGCTCCGTCCTCACACATTACCACACGAGGCTCTGTCCCCACACATTACCATACAAATCCAGTTTGCTTTTGATTTTACACTGTGAATAAAATGTATTAGTATTATTCTGATTTTTAATTATTATTATTGTTATTAACTTCATTTTAAGTTAATTTACCACCTGCATAAGCGCTATTGAATGTTGTCATTATTTACTTTAGTTTAATCACTAGCAGCGTTAATTAGATAGCAATGAGCATGCCGAGCGTTAGCTGGCTGGAAACAGCTAGTTTTTGAATATTGATTGAACAGTTCTCCTAGAGATGTTCAGAGATATTTTTATAACCTAATCAATCCTGCTTTACTCTTCTCTACAACTTTATCGCTGACCTGTCTGCTGTGTTCTTTGGTTTTCATGATGCTGATTGATCTATAATGCTCTCAAACAAACATCTGAAGCCTTCACAGAACAACTGTAGTTTTAATGAAAATAAATTACACAATTGGTTACTCTTGATTTTATTTAGGAGTATAAGACTACAGGGGGCTAAATACAAATGCACGTCACAATTTTCATATTGCTAATTTTAAAATATTTAGAAAACCATGTATTATTTCCTTAACAAATACTTGCTACTTTGTGTTGTTATATCACATAAAAGCCCAATAAAATATGTTTAACCCCTTCCTGACGTTGGACGGGATAGTACGTCCGACGTCAGGTCCCCTGCTTTGATGCAGGGCTCTGCAGTGAGCCCGCATCAAAGCCGGGACATGTCAGCTGTTTTGAACAGCTGACATGTGCCCGCAATAGTGGCGGGTGAAATCGCGATTCACCCGCCGCTATTAACTAGTTAAATGCCGCTGTCAAACGCAGACAGCGGCATTTAACTACCGCATCCGGCCGGGCGGCCGGAAATTACGTCATTGCCGACCCCCGTCACATGATCGGGGGTCGGCGATGCTTCAGTATTGTAACCATAGAGGTCCTTGAGAGGCTATTGAAGCATGGCAAAAGTAAAAAAAAAAAAAAGTTAAAAAAAAAAAACAAAAACATAAAAGTTTAAATCACCCCCCTTTCGCCCCAATCAAAATAAATCAATAAAAAAATCAAACCTACACATATTTGGTATCGCCGCGTTCAGAATCGCCCGATCTATCAATAAAAAAAGCATTAACCTGATCGCTAAACGGCGTAATGAGAAAAAAATCCGAAACGCCAGAACTACGTTTTTTTGGTCGCCGTGACATTGCATTAAAATGCAATAACGGGCGATCAAAAGAATGTATCTGCACCAAAATGGTATCATTAAAAATGCCAGCTTGGCACGCAAAAAATAAGCCCTCAACCGACCCCAGATCATGAAAAATGGAGACGCTACGAGTATCGGAAAATGGCGCAATTTTTATTTTTTTTTGCAAAGTTTGGAATTTTTTTTCACCACTTAGGTAAAAGAGAACCAACCTAGACATATTTGGTGTCTATGAACTCGTAATGACCTGGAGAATCATAATGGAAGGTCAGTTTTAGCATTTAGTAAACCTAGCAAAAAAGCCAAGCAAAAACAAGTGTGGGATTGCACTTTTTTTGCAATTTCACCGCACTTGGAATTCTTTTCCCGTTTTTTAGTACACGACATGGTAAAACCAATGATGTCGTTCAAAAGTACAACTCGTCCCGCAAAAAAATAAGCCCTCACATGGCCAAATTGACAGAAAAGTAAAAAAGTTATGGCTCTGGGAAGGAGGGGAGTGAAAAACGAATACGGAAAAACGGAAAATCCCACGGTCATGAAGGGGTTAAAGGGAAGGTGCCGCATTTAATTTTTTGTATTGAAAATGATTGTTTATATAAACAATTATTTTTAACACAAATTTACATTTTTTAACTTTAACATTTTTTTAATTATTTTTTTTTTTTTCAGCCACTGGGCGCCACTATTTTGCTTTGCGGGAGTGTAAGTGTAGCTGCATGACACTTACACTCTGCAAATGCGGCAGCCCTGGGCATAGGAGTCTGCAGTCGGCGCCTGTCCATATAGTTTACCTTGTGCTGCTCCCTGCTGTGATCTGGCCACGCCCCCTGAGCCGTCCACACCACAGCAGAAGCAGGAGATCAGCGCCGTCTTCCTGGAGCTCACAGTGTGCTGTGAGCTCCAGTTTCACAGTATAATCACAGGAGCCCTGCAGTTATAGGAGGAGAAGGAGGAGACCAAGGAAGGGAGGGAGAAAGGACTCAGCAGGGAGCCGTGAAGTATCAGTGGGGAGGGGGAGAGGGAATCTAATCCTATCCTTTGTGGTGCTGACTCTGAGCAGTTATCTCCTCCCATGTGTTACTGTGCTGACTGTGTATCTAATCCTCTCCTGTGTGATACTGTCTGCTGAGCCATGCATCTAATCCTATCCTGTGTGATACTGACTGAGCTGTGTATCTAATCCTCTCCTGTGTGATACTTTGCTGAGCTGTGTATCTAATCCTCTCCTGTGTGATACTTTGCTGAGCTGTGTATCTAATCCTATCCTGTGTGATACAGTCTGCTGAGCCATGCATCTAATCCTATACTGTGTGACACTGACTGAGCTGTGTGTCTAATCCTCTCCTGTGTGATACTTTGCTGAGCTGTGTATCTAATCCTCTCCTGTGTGATACAGTATGCTGAGCCATGCATCTAATCCTATACTGTGTGATACTGACTGAGCTGTTTCTAATCCTCTCCTGTGTGATACTTTGCTGAGCTGTGTATCTACTCCTCTCCTGTGTGATACAGTCTGCTGAGCCATGGATCTAATCCTATACTGTGTCATATTGACTGAGCTGTGTATCTAATCCTCTCCTGTGTGATACTTTGCTGAGACGTGTATCTAATCCTCTCCTGTGTGACACTGTCTGCTGAGCCATGCATCTAATCCTATCCTGTGTGATACTGAGCTGTGTATATAATCCTCTCCTGTGTGATACTTTGCTGAGCTATGTATCTAATCCTCTCCTGTGTGATACTTTGCTGAGCTGTGTATCTACTCCTCTCCTGTGTGATACAGTCTGATGAGCCATGCATCTAATCCTGTACTGTGTGATACTGTCTGAGCTCTGTATCTAATACTGTCCTGTGTGATACTGACTGCTGAGCTGTGTATCTAATCCTCTCCTATGCACTCCTCTCCCCCGTCATGTGTGATCTATATGGCGGTATTATGTGAGATCTATATGGCGGTATTATGTGTGCTCTATATGGCGGTATTATGTGAGATCTATATGGCGGTATTGTGTGCTCTATATGGCGGTATTATGTGAGATCTATATGGTGGTATGTGAGAACACTGGCGTTGCTATTTGCGATCTATATGATGGTATTATGTGAGTACAATAGGACAGTATTATGTGAGAACTATAGGACAGTATTATGTGTGCTCTATATGGCGGTATTATGTGTGCTCTATATGTCGGTATTATGTGAGAACACTGTGGCGTCGTTATTTGCGATCTATATGATGGTATTATGTGAGAACTATAGTACAGTATTATGTGTGCTCTATATGGCGGTATTGTGTGCTCTATATGGCGGTATTATGAGTAATCTATATGGCGATATTATGTGTGATCTATATGTCGGTATTATGTGAGAACACTGGCGTCATTATTTGCAATCTATATGATGGTATGTGAGAACTATAGGACAGTATTATGTGTGATATATATGGCGGTATTATGTGAGAACACTATGGCAGTATTATCTTCATAAAGGGGACCCATTCTAGGGTTGTTCTGGTTGAGCAGCTGCACACGGGTCTGGGGTAATAGAGGGGGCAGCATGACCTCCAGTTAGGTGCAGTCAGGGCTGGTGAGGCAGCTGAAGAGAGGCTTCTCATGTTTATCGTTACTATATGGCTACATTTCCTTCCCAGCTTCATCGTGGACTTCGCCTGTCACCTCGCTTTCACACATCGCCAGGACAGGATGGAGAAGACAGGATCTGAGGAGGGGAATGGGGTCTGCATGCAAAGTCTGGATCAGAACAGGCCATCAATCCGCAGAAATGTTTCCTGGATTTCTGTGGAGCAGACAAGCAGGCGGTCTCTCCATGTATATAAAAGACAGCGCTCTATGTACAATCCCTGGCTGCTCCGCGCACTGAACATGGTGCCCCCCATAGACCAGCACACTGCAGATCCTGAAATACTCTGTGCTACTGTCACCCTGCTCCCTCCACCATATACCTCCCAGAATCCTTGCTGCCTGCCATCCTCGGTGACTGTCTACTTGTCAGTATAAGGCCGGCCTCACACTAGCGAGTTTTACGGACGTATGAGCG
The DNA here is from genome assembly GCF_051348905.1 of Ranitomeya variabilis. Lineage (NCBI taxonomy): Eukaryota > Metazoa > Chordata > Amphibia > Anura > Dendrobatidae > Ranitomeya > Ranitomeya variabilis. The sequence continues at coordinate 384,153,821 of NC_135232.1, read as the reverse complement.
CATAAACTACGTCCGTAAAACTCGCAAAATAAACTGCACAATTATTCTCAATGGGGCTGCTCCTATTAGCCGTATATTACGGTTCAGTATTATACGGCTTTCTACGGCCGTACAAAATCGCAGCATGCTGCGTTTGTCACCGTATTGCGCAAAAAAATCGCCAATGAAAGTCTATGGGGGCGAGAAAAATACGGATTCCACACTGACCAGCAGTGTGACTTGCGAGAAATACGCAGCGGTGTTAGTGAAAAGTCGGTAATTCAATTGCCGGCTTTTCATTTCTCCTGCACAAACCCGACAGGATATGAGACATGGTTGACATACAGTAAACCATCTCATATCCCCTTTTTTTTTGCATATTCCACACTACTAATGTTAGTAGTGTGTATGTGCAAAATTTCAGCGCTGTAGCTGCTGAAATAAAGGGTTAAATGGCGGAAAAAATTGGCGTGGGCTCCCGCGCAATTTTCTCCGCCAGAGCGGTAAAGCCAGTGACTGAGGGCAGATATTAATAGCCAGGAGAGGGTCCATGGTTATTGCCCCCCCGTGGCTAAAAACATCTGCCCCCAGCCACCCCAGAAAAGGCACATCTGGAAGATGCGCCTATTCTGGCACTTGGCCACTCTCTTCCCACTCCCTGTAGCGGTGGGATATGGGGTAATGAAGGGTTAATGCCACCTTGCTATTGGAAGGTGACATTAAGCCAGATTAATAATGGAGAGGGTCAATGATGACACCTATCCATTATTAATCCAATTGTTTGAAAGGGTTAAAAAAAACACACACACACATGATTTAAAAGTATTTTAATGAAATAAACACAGCGGTTGTTGTAATAATTTATTGTTCTCTCAATCCATCAGGAACACCCTCGCTTGGAAAAATAATAAACGCACAAGATACATACCTTCTGGTGAACCGTCTCGTCCCACGAAGTAATCCATCTGAAGGGGTTAACTAATATTACAGGCAGGAGCCCTGCTAAATGCAGCTGTGCTCCGTGCCTGTAATCCCCGGTGAATGAATGAAATGTAGGTCATTGACCTACATTTCCTTCAGTCGCGGTGATGCGCCCCCTGGTGGATGTCCTCATATGACCTGGAGCGTGGGAAAAAGTTCCCAGGCTGCAGTTCATGAGAACATCCAGCAGAGGGCGCCTCACCGCGACTGAAGGAAACGTAGGTCAATGACCTACATTTCCTTCATTCGCCGGGGATTACAGGCACGGAGCACCGCTGCATTTAGCAGGGCTCCTGCCTGTAATATTAGTTAACCCCTTCAGATGGATTACTTCGTGGGACGTGACGGTTCAGCTGAGGGTATGTATCTTGTGCGTTTATTATTTTTCCAAGCGAGGGTGTTCCTGATGGATTGAGAGAACAATAAATTATTACAACAACCGCTGTGTTTATTTCATTAAAATACTTTTAAATCATGTGTGTGTGTTTTTTTAACCCTTTCAAACAATTGGATTAATAATGGATAGGTGTCATAATTGACGCCTCTCCATTATTAATCTGGCTTAATGTCACCTTCCAATAGCAAGGTGGCATTGACCCTTCATTACCCCATATCCCACCGCTACAGGGAGTGGGAAGAGAGTGGCCAAGTGCCAGAATAGGCGCATCTTCCAGATGTGCCTTTTCTGGGGTGGCTGGGGGCAGATGTTTGTAGCCACGGGGGGGCCAATAACCATGGACCCTCTCCTGGCTATTAATATCTGCCCTCAGTCACTGGCTTTACCATTCTGGCGGAGAAAATTGCACGGGAGCCCACGCCAATTTTTTCCGCCATTTAACCCTTTATTTCAGCAGCTACAGTGCTGAAATTTTGCACATACACACTACTAACATTAGTAGTGTGGAATATGCAAAAAAAAAGGGGATATGAGATGGTTTACTGTATGAAAACCATGTCTCATATCATGTCGGGTTTGTGCAGGAGAAATGCGAAGCCGGTAATTGAATTACCGGCTTTTAACACATATCGCGCTGAATGAAATCTAAATACAGAATATATATATATGTGTCTCAATGACAAATATATATATATATATATATATATATATATATATATATATACTGTATATATGTTTTCCCGAACATTTGAGCACATAAATCCATTAGATGTCGGTTTTGCAAGCCTGCGCGAAAATCTCGCAGTACGGATGCCATACGGATTACATACGGAGGATGCCATGCGCAAAATACGCTGACACACCCTGACTACGGAACAATATTTTGGGAACATTTCTCCATATTACGGCCGTAGTACGGACGTATAATACGTGGTGTATTGTCTTACGCCAAGTGTGAGGCCGGCCTAAGGCTGCGGTCACACTAGCAGTATTTGGTCAGTATTTTACCTCAGTATTTGTAAGCCAAAACCAGGAGTGGGTGATAAATACAGAAGTGGTGCATATGTTTCTATTATACTTTTCCTCTAATTGTTCCACTCCAGGTTTTGGCTTACAAATACTGAGGTAAAATACTGACCAAATACTGAATGTGTGACGGCAGCCTTACTCTGCAGTCACCAACAAAATGGCTGCTCACTGGGTTCCTGAATCTCATCCTCTCTTATCCCTTAGCAAACACCTAGAAGGAGAGGAGAGGAGACATCACACACGTCAGCAGACTCCGCCCATATTTACTGCAGTGCTGTAACGTGAGCTAGTTGTACACTAGGTTTTTGTCAAATTTCATTAGCTGCTGCCCCTAGTGTTTAAAAGTGGAAATGTCAAACCTTTTAAAATTATTTTTCATATTTTACTAAATTATAAACAAATGATAATATTTTTTAAGAAAATTTAAACATTAATTCTTTACATTTTTTCAATCGCTGGAAAAAAAATTTTTTTGATGGCACCTTCCCTTTAAATATAGGGAATGATGTAATGCAAAAAAATGTGGAACAATTCATGGGGTATAAATACTTTTTCAAGGCATATGTGCCAGAACAATATTTAATTTCTGAGTATGCACAAATATTTTGTTTCATTAGCAATATGCAGTAGTTGCCCTATCATGATTGTAATACATATAAAATGTGCTATATGTGGGCTTTATCTACAGTGTAGGCTCATTATTTAAAACTACCAATATGCACCTGATATGTTTATATGTGATTTATTAGATCTACACAGGTTTTATTTATTTCAGATTTTAGTAAGTGTGTTTTTTGTGTGTTAATTTGTATGATAAAGGCCGGGATCACACATGCGAGAAATACGGCCGAGTCTCGCATGTTAATACCTGGCATTCCCGCCGTCACTCGGGAGCGGAGCGTGTGACCGCATAGCAATACATTGCTGGGTATTAACATGCGAGAATCTGCGAGACATGACATGATATTATTCTACTGCCATTGAAAAAAGACACTATTTATAATATATTCTGAATTCATGAAAAGCATGTCTAAAGACAATTGGTGGCTGGTTGGAGCCATGGAACTAGTGTTTTTAGGCCTAATATAAAGAGCCTACAAAGTAATAACTGTACCATCAACTAAGAGTAAAATTCTATATCACAGTACCATAACACATCAAGCAACCAACTTAACTATTTATGGACTGTGCTACAAACTAAATGCCTCTCTACTAATATTAAACCACTGGATTATTGCATCCAATTTGAATTAAAAAATTTCCTCCAATACAATTTAAGTATATAAAGTACATATATAAGTACATCCAATTACATCTCTCAGGGAAAGTACATCTACTGGTGTGATCAAGAGTTCGGTGCTTCTGATTGACAGTGCTAGATTCCCAGAACGAGCATTGTCTGAATGCTGCCTGTGTGTGTGAGCATGCACTTTGCACTGACGCTGCCTATCAATGTATCAATGAACACAGTGGCATGTAAAAGTCTGGGCACCCCTGTTCGAGATTACCGTTATTGTGAACTGGTATGCATGTTAAAGATGGAATGATCTCTAAAGGTCATTTTAATAATTACAAAAAGGAAAATGGGCCAATGCAAAAGTTTGGGCACTCATCATGGTTAGTACCTATCAAAACTGCAAGACATAGAGTCAAAAAAAGTCTGTCTATATTAAATAGAAATATCTTTTATTGTTACATATTACAACAACACTCAATAAAATACTTTTCTCCATAATAAATAGTAGTATAAAGCAATGAGGTAGATTGTGGAAAAAGTGAGTCTTAAGAGTCAGCACACAATGCTATAATATAAGGATCGGGGGAATCATGTTCCTGAGGAAATTGTGTCCAGATAAATAATTGTGTTACTATGTCTTTAAAAGACAAAGTGTGAAGTAGCTGGTTCAGGACTGATTCTTACTCATGTAGATCCAGGAGTGACTCAAGACTCCCAGCCCCGACGCACGTTTCATGTGGGCTTCTTCGGGGGCCATGACATGCTGTGTGTATCTGTTCCTTTATATATGCCTCCAACAGCTGATGTCAGTGTGGGACAAATGTTAAAGGTGCATGCGTACACGACACGAGCGCTGAAAGTTGCATCAGCCGCGTCTTCTTATGCGACGCGATGAGTCAGGGAGCCAAACCATGGCAACTGTGACTCGCACGCGTCACATCACAAATGCTGGCAATGATGCTCCGGACTACAAGCATCATGAGCATGCGCTCATGTCCGCAAGAAAAGGCATAGTAGGATCCAATAGGGATGTATGTAATCATTGGTCCTACCAGTGCTGCTATACGCTGTGTAGTATAATGGATCTGGCAACAAATGATCCAAACGTGATGAAGAGTGAGGAGTGAAAGTGACAGTGCATGTAAAGTGAACAAGTGTAAAAGCACCCATGGGCTCATAACTGAAATAAGTTTAGCCATCCCTGCACCAGAGTAAAATATAATGGCAATAAATTCCCAATATAAGCCTATGAAGTATAAATAATACAGTGAAAAGGCACATATAGTGTCAAAAATTATAAATAACACTAGAATATATTTACAGTGTGTACGGAAAATATTCAGACCCCTTTAAATTTTTCACTCTTTGTTTCATTGCAGCCATTTGGTAAATTAGGCACCCCATCTTGACTGAAAAAAAAACAGAAATGTTGACATTTTTGCATATTTATTAAAAAAGAAAAACTGAAATATCACATGGTCATAAATATTCAGACTAGTGATGAGCGAGTATACTTGTTGTTTGAGATTTCCCGAGCATGCTCAGGGGGTCTCTGAGTATTTGTAAGTCCTCGGAGATTTAGTTTTTGTTGACACAGCTGCATGATTTATAGCTGCTAGACAGCATAAGTACATGTGGGGGTTGCCTGGTTGCTAGGGAATCCCCACATGTAATCAAGCTGGCTAACAGATGTAAATCTACAGATGAAAACTAAATCTCCGAGCACTAAAAAATACTCTGAGGACACCCGAGCGTGCTCTGGAAATCTCGAGTAACAAGTATACTCGCTCATCACTAATTCAGACCCTTTGCTCAGTATTGAGTAGAAGCACCTTTTTGAGCTAGTACAGCCATTAGTCTTCTTTGGAGTGATGCAACAAGTTTTTTCACACCTGGATTTGGGCTTCCTCTGTCATTATTCCTTGCAGATCCTCTCCAGTTCCGTCAGGTTGGATGGTGAGCGTTGGTGGACAGCCATTTTTAGGTCTCTCCAGAGATGGGCCAGTCAAGAATGGTCACAGAGTTGTTCTAAAGCCACTCCTTTGTTATTTTAGCTGTGTGCTTAGGGTTATTGTTTGTAAAGTGAACCATCGGCCAAGTCTGAGGTCCAGAGCACTCTGGAAGAGGTTTTCATTCAGGATATTTCAGTACTTGGCCGCATTCATGTTTCCTGAAATGGCAATGAGTCGTCCTGTCCATGCATCTGAAAACACCCCATAGCGTGATGCTGCCACCATGTTTCACTGTTGGGATTACATTGGGCAAGTGATGAGCAGTGCCTGGTTTTCACCACACATACTCCAAAAAGGTCTATCTTCATCTCATCAGACCATAGAATCTTATTTCTCATATTCTGGGAGTCCTTCGTGTGTTTTTAGCAATCTCTATGTGGGTTTTCACATGTCTTGCAATGAGGAGAGGCTTCTGTCAGGCCACTCTGCCATAAAGGTCCAACTGGTGGAGGGCTGCAGTGATGCTTAACTTTGTGGAACTTTCTCTCATCTCCCTACTGCATCTCTGAAACTCAGCCACAGTGATCTTGGGGTTCTTCTTTACCTCTCTCACCAAGGCTCTTCTCCCACGATTGCTCAGTTTGGCTGGATTGCTAGGTCTAGGAAGACTTCTGGTGGTCCCAAACTTCTTCCATTTAAGGATTATGGAGGCCATTGTGCTCTTAGGAACCTTAAGTACTGCAGAAATTATTTTGTAACCTTGGCCAGATCTGTGCCTTGCCACAATTCTGTCTCTGAGCTCCTTGGCCAGTTCCTTTGACCTCATGATTCTCATTTGGTCTGACATGCACTGTGAGCTGTGAGGTCTTATATAGACAGGTGTGTGCCTTTCCAAATCAAGACCTATCAGTTTAATTAAACAAAGCTGGAGTCTAATGATGAAGTAAAACCATCTCATGGAGGCTTACAATGAAATTGACAGCATGTGATTTAAATGAGCGTCTGAACAAAGGGTCTGAATAATTATGACCATGTGATATTTCAGTTTTTCTTTTTTAATTAATATTAATTTAATAAACATTTCTGGGTTTTTTTCAGTCAAGATGGGGTGCAGAGTGTACATTAATGAGAAAAAAATGAACTTTTTTGAATTTACCAAATGGCTGCAATGAAACAAAGAGTGACAAATTTAAACAGGTCTGAATACTTTCTGTACCCTCTGTATATGTTATGAAAATTACAATTAAAAACACTGTGAAACATATGTAAATAAAATATACAGCGCATGACCAGAACAAATAATGTCATAAACTCATTTGGTAGCATTACAAGAGACAGGACCAAAAGACATAAAGGACCATCACTATCATATAATACCCATACCAAGTTTCAAAATGGAGGACAAATCCCTCAAGTAGATTTCCGTAGTCTTAAGTAATAATGACAGTCTTAAACTGCATAACAGTAAGGCTATGTGTGCACATTAAGTATTTGCTTGCAGAAATTTCTGCAAGGTTTCTGCATGTCTTGGCAGGAAAAACGCTGCGGCAAAGATGCGTGTTTTTTGCCGTGTTTTTGTATGCATTTTTTGCATGTGTTTTTGCATGCATTTTGGTACAGCAATGAAAGATTTTTTGAGCTAAATAAAGATATTTTAAAAAACGTTTTGTAACGTAATATCTTGGTTCAACACTACCTTTTTCATGCTGATGCAGTGGCATCAGGGTAATTGGATAAGAGCTTGGTGTCAGCAGCTGTCATTGACACTATGCCCCAGTCTTAAGGTACCATTACACTAAACGATTTACCAACGATCACGACCAGCGATACGACCTGGCCGTGATCGTTGGTAAGTCGTTGTGTGGTCGCTGGAGAGCTGTCACACAGACAGCTCTCCAGCGACCAACGATGCCGAGGTCCCCGGGTAACCAGGGTAAACATCGGGTTACTAAGCGCAGGGCCACGCTTAGTAACCCGATGTTTACCCTGGTTACCATTGTAAATGTAAAAAAAAAAACCACTACATACTTACATTCCGGTGTCTGTCACATCCCTCGCCGTCAGCTTCCCGCACTGACTGTGTCAGTGCCGGCCGTAAAGCACAGCACAGCGGTGACGTCAGTGCGGGAAGCTGACGGCGAGGGATGTGACAGACACCGGAATGTAAGTATGTAGTGTTCCCCTTTAGTCAAATTCAGGCTCTATATGCATTTTTTATTTTGTTCTGGTATTTGAACTGTATGTGTACAGTTAATAATCAATATACACATCAGTATATGGTGGTATCAATGATGCTATTATTAGTGAGAAAACCCATGTTTACTATGTAGAATTCTGTTACGATTCTGTGTGTAGGACATTTAATATTATATTTTCTTATTTTTTTTTATATCTAACTGTGAGAGCAGCATAACATTTATTTTTCATTTATTTTCTGATGTACGTGATAGAGTCAAGATTACTAATTTTGACATGATTCCCAATGTCTGCTAAATAAATTCAATAACAATTGTTGATTAAATTAATGCTTTGTATAGGGTTTATCTAGAATTTGATAAAGTAATTTGAACAGGGTATACTTTGTACAATTTCTAATTGCAATAATTTTGTAATTTATGGTCATTTAAAGTTGTCATTATATGTTACTGCATTATTATAGAGTATTTTTACAGTGCCATAAATAAATGTGTGACTTTTATTAGTACTATAGCTGAATAATATTAGTCATGACAAGACCTCTTTTGTCTGGTAATTGTCAAATGTACAGAACCCTACCTACTAAATGTTACCATTCCTCTCTGTTGCAGAGATAATAGCTTGTAAAGTTAAAGTTATAGTTTATAATAAGCCTAATTGTGCATTTCTATTTATTTTTCTTGGGGCAGGGGTGGGGTGTGCACTTCATCCCCTGCATGACGTTAACTAATCACAACCAGGCAGCAACATACTGGAGAAACAAGAACACACCCCACAATAGCTTAGAGCAGGTTTCTCATTGTGAGACTTGTAATGACAGACAGTTTAAGCTCTTTCCTGGTTTCAGTGCAGAGTTGTGTGTGATTACATAGTGTCAGACGTAGGGCATAGATGACTGTGATTACAAACACCTTATGGCAGCCAGTGTTGGGAGTGGGAGTGGCAGTAAAGCAGAGCTGGACATTGTCTATTTGCAAACACTTTTAGCAACTCTCCTCTCACAATGCTGTCAGCACAGCTGTATCCCACACTTCACAATGGCTACCATTAGATATAAGCTAGAAATATATTAGTAATCACACTCAGCCCTGTTCTGAAAACTTTGTAATCACACAGCTCTACAGTGAAATCAGTGAGCATGGCAGGGCAGTCAGTCATCACATGTCTGAAAAAGAATATATCTTGTTCTTTATTTCCCCAGTATCTTGCTGTCTGCTTATGATTGGTCAACCCTAATGCAGGGGAAGAAGTACACGCTTCAAGAAAAGATTATCTGATAACTCTCAATTTGGCTTGTCATAAATTATAACATAAACTTTAGAAGCTAATCTCCACAACAGAGAATAGGATTAAAAAATAAAAACTGTTATATTTAGCTTTGCAGTAATTTCCTAAGATGTGGCTAGTTTATCATGTTAAAACTGGTGAAAGGCCTTCTTTAAAAACCATAAAATATGAATAATTTTAAATTAGTTATAAATAAATTAAATATACTGTATGTACTTATTTATATATAACTTTTTATTCTTAGTATAGCATAAAATGGTTTAGCTATTTTCCATATTCATTAATATTAGTATTACAGTATTCCTTTGGCATTATAGATTACTCAAGGTTCCCATGCATATCAGAATAGCATAGGTTAAATTCACCATTATTGGCGTGATGGAGAAAAAATTGGTATACACATAGTAAAGTGCGGAGATGCTGGTAGAATCGGATTTGATTACTGTAATCAAATTATGAAGTAATCGCACACTCAATTTCAAAGATTACAATAATTAAATTATTGCGAAGACATGCAGAAAAATAGTAAATATAGGAAAACTGACTGAACAGCAATCTAGTCTGAACTGGTGCATAACCAAAAAAGTCTTACATAGCAAATAGATAATGGCTGCACTCAATTTTACTGTGCTAAAGCAAGGAAATGTGCGATACATGAAATGTGAATAGCATAATGGCTTGTGAAATCTATGAAAAAACACATGAGGAGGTCGAGGAGGGCAGTAGCCGGGATATATATATATACTCGATGGACCGGTATTACTTGTGAGGTACATTCTTTATGTACAGCACTGTTTTTGCATAGCATAGGGTGTCGCATTGCTTACATGGTACCGCTGCATCTGTGTTCTTTTGTAGTCATCACCACAACCTGTCAATTTTTTGTGTATATATCTTTATGTATTGCTCTTTTTCTTTTTTATTTAATAAAGATTTATTGTTGTTAATTTTTGTATTGATTGATATCCATTTGGGGGCGTCATACTCCAGGTTCTCTATAGGTTTATATGATTATGGGAGTTGTCCTAGTGGTCAGTTTTGCATTTGGCATCCGCACTCCTTGGAGTTGCTAGTGGGTGTTACAAATTATGTCGGTTTTTGTTCAAGTGTTCACACTAGGCAGACAGGTGAGATACCCATCCGATCTGAGATTACCTTGACGTTTGGTGGATGGGCTCACAATTTTTGGCCAAATCTTGTGCTAAGCATCTCTTGTGTTTTTTCATAGATTTCACAAGCCATTATGCTATTCACATTTCATGTATCGCACATTTCCTTGCTTTAGCACAATAAAATTGAATGAAGACATGCAGCAGACAATGTAGCACAAATTGGAGAGATGTAAGGACATATGCGACATAGGTGCAAGAGGGAGAAAGAAAGTGCATTGGAGCCGTTTCACTTACTTTCTCCCTCTTAGACTCAGCGACACTATTATAAAAACACAGAAGGGGTCAAAACATTTAATGATCTATGACACATACAGTTGTGTGAAAAAGTGTTTGCCCCCTTCCTGATTTCCTATTCTTTTGCATTCTTGTCACATGTAATTGTTTCTGATCACCAAACAAATTTAAACACTATACAAAGATAACACAAGTAAACACAAAATGCAGTTTTTAAATTAAGGTATTAATTATTAAAGGAAAAAGAAATCCAACCTACAGGTCCCTGTGTGAAAAGGTGATTGCCCCCCCTTTAAAACACAAATTAACTGTGGTTTATCACATCTTTAGTTAGCTGAGTTCAAATTCCCTAGCCACGCCCAGACCTGATTAGTGGCACACCTGTTCTCAATCAATAAACCACTTAAACATGACCTGCATAACAAAGTGAAGTAGACCAAAAGCTAGACATCATACCGTGATCCAAAGAAATTCTGGAACAAATGAGAAACAAAGTAATTGAGATCTGTCAGTCTGGAAAAGGTTATAAAGCCATTTCTAAAGCATTGGGACTCCAGAGAACCACAGAGAGAACCATTATCCACAAATATCGAAAATATGGAACAATCGTAAACCTTCCCAGGAGTGGCCGGCCGAGCAAAATTACCTCACCAGTGCAGTGACGACTCATCCAAGAGGTCACAAAAGACCCCACAATAATTTCCAAAGAACTGCAGGCCTAACCTGACTCAGTTAAGCTCACTGTTCATGACTCCACCATAAGAAAGAGAATGGGTGAAAATAGCCTTCATGGCAGAGTTCCAAGACTAAGGGTACCGTCTCACAGTCGCACTTTTGTCACTACGACGGTACGATCCGTGACGTTCCAGCGATATCCATACGATATCGCTGTGTCTGACACACAGCAGCGATCAGGGACCCCGCTGAGAATCGTACGTCGCAGCAGATCGTTTGGAACTTTATTTCGTCGCTGGATCTCCCGCTGTCATCGCTGGATCGGTGTGTGTGACACCGATCCAGCGATGCGTTCGCTTGTAACCAGGGTAAACATCGGGTTACTAAGTGCAGGGCCATGCTTAGTAACCCGATGTTTACCCTGGTTACCATCGTAAATGTAAAAAAACCCAAACAGTACATACTCACATTCCGGTGTCCGTCAGGTCCCTAGCCGTCTGCTTCCCACACTGACTGACTGCCGGCCGGAAAGTAAAAGCAGAGCACAGCGGTGACGTCACCGCTGTGCTCTGCTTTCACTTTACGGCCAGCACTCAGTCAGACGGCTAGGGACCTGACAGACACCGGAATGTGAATATGTACTGTTTGGTTTTTTTTACATTTACGATGGTAACCAGGGTAAACATCGGGTTACTAAGCACGGCCCTGCGCTTAGTAACCCGATGTTTACCCTGGTTACCCGGGGACTTCGGCATCGTTGGTCGCTGGAGAGCTGTCTGTGTGACAGCTCTCCAGCGACCACACAATGACTTACCAACGATCACGGCCAGGTCGTATCGCTGGTCGTGATCGCTGGTAAATCGTTTTGTGTAACGGTACCCTAAAGCCACTGTTGAGCAATAAGTACATAAAGGCTCATGTCATTTTTGCTAGAAAACATCTTGATAATTCCCAAGACTTTTGGTAGAATACTCTGTGGACTGACAAGGCAAAAGTTGAACTTTTTGGAGGGTGTATGTCCCATTACATCTGGCGTAGAAGTAACACAGCATTTCTGAAAAGGAACATCGTACCAACAGAAAAATATGGTGATGGTCTGGGGCTGTTTTGCTACTTCAGGACCTGGAAGATTTGCTGTGGTAAATAGAACCATGAATTCTGATGTCTACCAAAAAATTCTGAAGAACGTCCGGCCATCTGTTTATAACCTCAGGCTGAAGTGCACTTGGGTTATGCAGCAGGATAATGATCCAAACCACATCAGCGAGTCTACCTCTCAATGGTTTAAGAAAAACAAAATGAAAACTTTGGAGTGGTCTAGTCAGAGTCCTGACCTTAATCTGATTGAGATACTGTGGCATAACCTTAAAAAGGCAGTTCATCAACAATTCTGCAAAGATGAGTGGGCCAAAATTCCTCCAGAGACTCATTGCCAGTTATTGCAAATGCTGATTGAAGTTGTTGTTCCTAAGGGATGCCCAACCAGTTATTGGGTTTAGGAGAGAATCACTTTTTCACACAGAACCCTGTAGGTTTTTATTTCTTTTTCCCTTAATAATAAAGACATTCATGTAAAAACTGCATTTTGTGTTTACGTGGGTTATTTTTGTCTAACATTTAACCCCTTTACCCCCAAGGGTGGTTTGCATGTTAATGACCGGGCCAATTTTTACAATTCTGACCACTGTCCCTTTATGAGGTTATAACTCTGGAACGCTTTAACGGATCCCGGTGATTCTGACATTGTTTTCTCGAGACATATTGTCCTTCATGATAGTGATAAAATTTCTTTGATATTACCTGCGTTTATTTGTGAAAAAAAATGGAATTTTGGTGAAAATTTTGAAAATTTCGCAATTTTCCAACTTTGAATTTTTATGCAATAAAATCACAGAGATATGTCACAAAATACTTAATAAGTAACATTTCTCACATGTCTACTTTATATCAGCACAATTTGGGAACCAAATTTTTTTTTTGTTAGGCAGTTATAAGGGTTAAAAGTTGACCAGCAATTTCTCATTTTTACAACACCATTTCTTTTTAGGGACCACATCTCATTTGAAGTCATTTTGAGGGGTCCATATGATAGAAAATACCCAAGTGTGATGCCATTCTAAAAACTGCACCCCTCAAGGTGCTCAAAACCACATTCAAGAAATTTATTAACCCTTCAGGTGTTTCACAGGAATTTTTGGAATGTTTAAATAAAAATGAACATTTAACTTTTTTTCACAAAAAATTTACTTCAGCTCCAATTTGTTTAATTTTACCAAGGGTAACAGGAGAAAATGGACCCCAAAAGTTGTTGTACAATTTGTCCTGAGTACACCGATAACCCATATGTGGGGGTAAACCACTGTTTGGGCTCATGGTAGAGCTTGGAAGCGAAGGAGCGCCATTTGACTTTTCAATGCAAAATTGACTGGAATTGAGATGGGACGCCATGTTGCGTTTGGAGAGCCCGCCCTGATGTGACACCATTTTGGAAAGTAGACCCCCTAAGGAACTTATTTAGATGTGTGGTGAGCACTTTCACCCATCAAGTTCTTCACAGATCGCGTTGCTCCGGGGGTCTCAGGGAAGCCCGCAGGGAGCCCCCTCCCTGCGCGATGCTTCCCTTTACCGCCGGAACACTGCGATCATGTTTGATCGCAGTGTGCTGGGGGTTAATGTGCCGGGGGCGGTCCGTGACCGATCCTGGCACATAGTGCCGGATGTCAGCTGCGATAGTCAGCTGACACCCGGCCGCGATTGGCCGCGCTCCCCCCGTGAATGCAGCCAATCGCGCTTGACGTACTATCCCGTCGGTGGTCATACGGGAGCACCCCACCTTGACGGGATAGTACGTCCGATGTCAGAAAGGGGTTAAATTTGTTTGGTGATCTGAAACATTTAAGTGTGACAAACATGCAAAAGAATTGGAAATCAGGAAGGGAAAATACAGTTTCAGACAACTGTATGTCTGTCTTCACAATAAACTAATTTTTTGCATCTTTGAAACTGAAGTGTACGGTGATTTACTTCATAATTATTGGCGTGATTGACTGACAATATAATATGTATTGTAGCCTATAAAAGGAGTGAAGAGACATAGATTATTCAGCAAACAGAAATCTATTGTGTATGTATGGCTTTAGTCAAGGGCATATCTAGGGGTCAGGTTGGGTAATTTGCATCAGGTGCATCCAGTAGGGGGTGTTATCAGCCGCCTCATGTGGCAGCAGGGCTGGCCTCAGCACCCAGGCAAGTGCCAGGCCCTGAGCAGGAAAGCCCAGCACTTTCGATACTTACCTCTCCTGCTTCACCATCTTCTGCATCCTCTGACTGTGGCGTTCAGGTTAGAGGGCGCAATGACATCACTATTGTGCGCCCTGTGCCTGAACGGTCACAGTTTAGAGAGCCGGAAGATGCCGAAGCTGAGGAGTCTGGAGCAGAGCAGTGGCCAGTAAGGAGAGGTGAGTGTTTAACTTTTATTTTAGTGGATGTTGCTGAGTGAAAAATGCAAACTGCCATTGTACTGTCCAGTATGCTGTAGTGACCAGTACGTTATGCCCAGCCCGTCCTTCTGGATACAAGCACCCATAGATTAGGCAGGCTCTCATCACTACAGAAATGCCAAACATAATAATAATAATAATAATAATTTTATTTATATAGCGCCAACATATTCCGCAGCGCTTTACAACTTATAGAGGGGACTTATACAGACAACAGACATTACAGCATAACAGAAATCACAGTTCAAAACAGATACCAGGAGGAATGAGGGCCCTGCTGCTCGCAAGCTTACAATCTATGAGGAAAAGGGGAGACACAAGAGGTGGATGGTAACAATTGCTTTAGTTATTTGGACCAGCCATACATGTGGATGATATATGTGGTTTAGGTACACTGGGGCTCAGAAGGGAGGGGGACATTTAATTTTGAGAGCACAGTATTTCTTTTAATTGGGTGAGTAGCCATAACCCTTTTCCAGAGCCTTTGTACTAGCGGTAACGTGAAGGCCCCTATATTTATATATTTATCTATATATTGACAGATGATAGACCTGAGTGAGGACTTGCATTTTTTTGTGGATTGAGTGGAAGCTTTTATTGGGAACATTTTACATAATGTTTGGGATCACAGTTATCCGGCGCTCTTCGCTGATCACTTACTTTGGGTTCTGTCTGAATCACCTATTTCAGAGATTTGCATAGAAACACCGTGTAAGCGCTCAGCGTAGTACGCTGGATAAATGTGCGCCAAGCCTTACTGCGATCTTTGGGAGGCAGAATTAAAAAATCAACAGCATGTGAAGATTTGGTTTTATTTATTTTTTACGCCGTTTCTCATTGGGTATAAGTAATTAGGTAACTTTATTCTTTTGGTCGGTGCAATTACAGTGATACCAGATTTATATCTGTTTTTATGTTTGGCAGCTGTCACACACTAAAAGATGCTTTTTATTGCTTTTTGCATCCCCATATTTTAAGAGCTATAATTTTTCCATATTTTGGCTGACAGAGTCATGTGATGCCCTGTTTTTTGCGGGTCGAGCTGACATTTTTATTGGTACCATTTTCGGACACATGACATTTTTTGATCGCTTTTTATTCTGATTTTTGGGAGACGGAATGATCAAACATCAGGAATTTAGGAATTGTTTGTTTTTTTATTGACGTTCCATGTGTAGTAAAATTGGTAAGGCAGTTTTATTCTTCGGGTCAATACGATTACAGCGATACCATATTTGTATTTTTTTTTTTCGCTTTGACGCTTTTCACAATAAAAACTATTTTCTAGAAAAAAAATTTTTTTTGCATTGCTTTGTTCTGAAAGCTATAACTTTTTTATTTTTCCACTGTTGGAGCTGTAGGCAGCTTGTTTTTTAAGGGACAAGATGACATTTTCATCGCTACCATTTTTATTTTGATATGACTTTTTGATCACGTTTTATTCTGCGGCATGATGAAAAAGCAAAGGCTTTTGCTCCTTTTTTTTGCGGTGTGCACCGAAGGAGTGAACAAGTGTGACCATTTTATATGTTGGCTCATTCCGGATGTGGTGATACCAAATATGTGTGCTTTTTTTTGTTTCTACATGCAAGTGCCGATGCTTATCTACCGTGGGCGGTCGGGAAGCAGTTAAACTAATGATCATTGTTAATACATTTCAGAAAGTGTTTTTATATTGAATTTAATTGTTACTAAATGAAAAGTAGCATGCAAAACAAATTGCTGCATTCATTGTCAGATTGCAAAACACCCTTTATTATTCCATGAGGTTGAAGTACAGAAGTTCTGGAGACTTTGCATCTGACATAACTCCCAAAAGGCAAAAGGGCACTCTGATAATTTCCTTTAAATATGTTTGATGACATAATAACTCTAAACTCCCAGATCAGTTACAAATTCAATAAACCTTGCCAAACCTCAAAAATAAACTCAGATCCTCATTTATTTTCACAGTCTTACCAATTAATAATTAAGTAAGCCGTCTCATATGTGACAGATAAAACTGTTAATGATTAAGGATCATGTTATTTCAGCACTGAACTCGAGCAACCTATCTATTGCATGACTTTTGGATATGGGCCACAGCTTTACTAAAATCACAGTATTAAAACAAACACATTAGGATTCAGGTGAAGTGGTAGTACATTGGGATTCACAAGTACTGTGATATCCCCAGCTGTTTGACATACAGCACCAGGACAGACAACCATAAAGGGGTGGCACGCACTAGCTTGTCATTCAAGCAGAGGCAGTAAATTTTCAGGGCACCAATGACCCTATTATCTTCACTCCTGTGCCCACCCCCGATTGACGTTACCATTACAACGTCCTTGAGGATGACCATCTAAGCCACCATGAGGTTTTACGTCCACTATTAGTTACAGTCCATGCCAGTCCAATAGTCTGTGAAAAAAATTGTGTTGTCCGAATTTAACATTGCAAAGGATGGGAGAAGTTGTATCATCTAATTAATTATAATTTATTTATTCATATGTCAAAACCCCAGATGACACGTTGATGGTATAAATGGACACATGGACGAAACGCCGAATACACACTAATACAAACTGATGACATTGATACAATTTTTTCGCGTATGTGTTTAAACACAGATGTGTGAATAAGGCCTTATTTTGAGTACTGTATGTACGGATAACAATGTACCTTCATTACTTACTGCTTATAGTCATGTTGTTATGTCATTGTAAGAAAGTTATCAGATTGGAATAAAATGCATGCTATTACAAAAAAGATCTTTAAGATATAGGTGCAATCAGCTTGTGCTTGAGAAGAACACATATGAATCAATTCCAGCAGCAACTGAAAAGCATGCAGTTTTTTTGAAAATCCATCAAGCAAAACATTGTGTATCAGCCTACACTGAGGACTTTTTGAAAATCTTGAAGCACGGTCAATTCATGGTGTTTTGCTTGTTAGGCCTCCAATAAAATGCACAATTTTTGGATGATGTTACTGGATTGTTTGGCCGTTGCATCATGACATATGGTTTCTCTGACTATGCTAGTCGTGTCTAAAATTTGTCTTCAAGATACAATAGATACAATAATGATACAATAATCGATATTTAAAGAGTTATTATCAAGCTCTGAAATTAAGTTTACACATTCCACCTCTGAACCAGTCTATTTGGAGCAATATAGGGGGCCAATCAGATACTGGAGCAATATATGGGGCCCATCATAAATTCGAGCATTACATGGGGCCCATTATGTAATGAGCAACATATCAGGCACATTATACTGTAAAGAGCATTATATGGGACCCATTATACTGTATGGGACAATATATGGGGCTCATTATACTGTACAGAGCAATATATGGGGTTCATTATTCTGTATGGAGAAATATACGGGGTCGATTCTACTGTGTGGAACATTATATGGGGCTCATTATACTGTATGGAGCAATGCATAGGGCTCATTATTCTTTATGCAGCAATATATGGGACTCATTATACTGTATAGAACATATATATCCTTTTGTGATTAGCCATATTAAGATCAAGAAGTGTTTCTGAACCACAATATTAAAGCAATAAATGTATTTATTCAGCAATTATATACTACAAGATAAAATAAAACAGATTGGTGCCTCAGACCAAGCAAACAGAGGCCAGCATAATGTAGGGAGACACAAAATTCCTATATGATATAATTTCTCCACTGTATCAAATGGTCTTTTGGTGATATTAGAGTCACTGTCAAGTGACAGGCTGATCCTCCGAACCCCGATGCGCGTTTCGTGGTTGCTTCTCCTGGGGGTGTGTCTATGGACAGGCATCATGTGACATCAAGTGGCCAATCAAACTTAAGAAGCAACCACGAAACGTGCGTCAGGTTCTGGAGGATCAGCCTGTCACTTGACAGTGAACTGCTTGGTTGTTCTTGTGCGTGGGTATGTGAAGGGACATTGCAACTGCAGGGGCTATGTGTTTTTTCTATTGATGGCAGAACCGTGTCCCTAGTATTTGTTTGGGAGTTGTGGATATATTTTTGATGTCTCCTACATTTGTCATACCAGTAACACAGATAGATATATTTGCAAATATTGGACTAATTTTTGATTGATAATATGCAATATTTTGTCTGACTGTATATGTACCCTAATATCACCAAAAGACCATTTGATACAGTGGAGAAATTATATCGTATAGGAATTTTGTGTCTCCCTACATTATGCTGGCCTCTGTTTGCTTGGTCTGAGGCACCAATCTGTTTTATTTTATCTTGTAGTATATATTTGTTGAATAAATAAATTTATTGTTTTAATATTGTGGTTCAGAAACACTTCTTGATCCTAATATGGCTAATCAGTAAAGGATCTATATGTTCTATATGTGCTATGGAGTGATGCCTATCCTCGTGTAGGATTTATGGGCATGGGTAGTGTGCATATTTCATTATACTGTATGTAGCAATATATGTGGTTCATTATACTGTATGTAATATTATATGGGGTCCATTATTCTATAAGGAGCTATATACGGGGCTCATTATGCTGCTTGCAGCATTATGTGGTGCCCATAATACTGTATGGAGCAATATGGGGCTCATTATGCTGCTTGCAGCATTATCTGGTGCCCATTATACTGTATGGAGCAATATATGGGGCTCATTATTCTGTATAGAGCACTATGTGGTGCCCATAATACTGTATGGAGGACTATATTGTCTGGTTTCTGAGCTATCATAGAATTTACAATAGATATGACTCATGTAATGTAAGATTAAGTGAAATATTTGGCAGTGTGCTCTAACTATATTTCTCTGCCATAGCTGTGCATCATGAATTGTGGTATGTGTTAAAGGGGCCCACTGAGACACTTTCATCGGGGCCCATGAAAACCTGGAGCTGGCCCTGGTTGTAATTTTATTTTCTTAAGCCATTCAGAGATTGACTTGCTGGTGTGTTTTGGATCATTGGTCTGCTGCATAACCAAAGTGCGGTTCATCTTGAGGTCACGAATAGTGTTGAGCGATACCTTCCGATACTTGAAAGTATCGGTATCGGATAGTATCGGCCGATACCCGAAAAATATCGGATATCGCCGATACCGATACCCGATACCAATACAAGTCAATGGGACACCAAGTATCGGAAGGTATCCTGGATGGTTCCCAGGGTCTGAAGGAGAGGAAACTCTCCTTCAGGCCCTGGGATCCATATTAATTTGCAAAATAAAGAATAAAAATAAAAAATATTGATATACTCACCCCTCCGACGGAGCCTGGACCTTACCGATGAATCCGGCAGCCTCCGTTCCTAAGAATGAGCGCGTGAAGGACCTTCGATGACGTCGCGGCTTGTGATTGGTCACGTGAGCGCCCCCCTGAGGAAGCGGCAATACTCTACTGCGAAACGTGCGTTGGGGTACACGATCCAGGACCCTGGCAGGACCTTACCACACACATGGGTAATTTATTTATTTGACTTTTTATCATTCTTGATGTACCCATGGTGAGATGTGGTGATCTTCACCATTTGATCACTGGTAGTATACTTTTTCAGATTTGATCTGATCGCCACTTACCTATGGTAATCATGCTCATGTGTGGGTAGCACTGGCTTTGACATTTATGGTCATTACATTGTGTATCACAGTCACTCTGGTCTTGTTATAGATACCTGGACGTTTGGGTGTATTTATGGATGCAGTTACGACATGCTCTTTTAACTAATTTTTTGCTTCCATTTATTTTACTTATGTAATGGATTTATTTAATAAACATAATTCTTTGTGAATTTTTTGGCCAATTTATGACTCTTGGTTCTCCTATATTGCTATTCATTCTATGAGTCGCCACATATATTTGTATTATATTTCAAACTGACGAATTTTTTTGTTACTGTGAGAAGCTTGTAGAAGGATTTCCCAAAAGTTTGACTCTAGTCATTCAGTTTAAGGGCAATGGTACCAAATACTAATTAAATGTAGGTAAACATTTGACTTTGCAGTAAGTAATAAAAATGCCTTAAAACATTCTCTCTCTCATTATTCTGGCATTTGGCTAATAGTAATAATTATAGTAATCCTAATTGACCTAAAACGGGAAAGATTTATTCAGTGGTTGGCACTAGTGATGAGCGAATATACTCGCTACTCGAGATTTCCTGAGCACGCTCGGGTGACCTCCGAGTATTTTTTAGTTCTTGGAGATTTCGTTTTTATTGCCGCATCTGAATGATTTACATCTGTTAGCCAGCATAAGTACATGTGGGGATTTGCTAGCAACCAGGCAAAAAAGTTATGGCTCTGGGAAGAAAGGGAAAGAAAAACAAAAACGCAAAAATGAAAATACATCTGGGGATTAAGGGGTTAATAGCCAACTAGGTAGATAGCAACTAGAGATGAGCGAACCTTTGAAGGTTCGGTTCGGTTTGGTTTAGCAAACGTCCCGATGTTCACCAAACATGTTCGCCGAATGGTTCGTCGAACGTATTCGAACCCCATTTAATTCATTAGAAGGCAAAACCAAACACATATGCATTACACCTCAAGGTGCAACAAAAAGCTTCTCAAACAGCTCAAATTAGAGGCAGACATCAGGAAAAGTGGCATCAATTGACCCGGAGTACAAATAGTATAATTGTGCAGCATGGATGCATGAGACAGGGTTTGGACCAGCATTTCTAGCTGAAACATTGATCAGTAACAGGTGGAAGAGTGACCACTGGAGGCCTGCTGCTTTGAGGAGTCAGCCAAATTCAGGCAGCACACATGAAGGAGACCCAATTCGGAGTCCAAACATTTATAAAAATTAGGGGAAGACAACAGGAAAAGTGGCATCAATTGACCCACAGCAGTAGAACATTTTATAATGAAACAGAAGCATGGGCCATGCATGAGGTATCAGGGTCTGAGCCAGAATTTAAAGCTTTGAATTGAAGTTTCAATTAAGACGAGGTGGGTGAGGGAGCAGTGTAAACCTTCTTTGCCGGGAGCCCTGATACAGTGTGTAACAGCTCAAACTTTTTTTTCCCAGTTGCACTCGGATGGCACAAACATTAGTTTTATAGACAATGCAAACTAGCAGGCCTGCACTTACTTTCAGTCAACTATCTGTGTTACTAGCCTTACATTTTTCTACACAGATAGTTGACTGAAAGTAAGCGCAGGTCTTTTGGCCTGGGAGCCGTACCGCTACAGGCAACACGCATGAAGGAGACCCAACTTGGATTCTCAACATTTCAAAAAGTTATTGTCATACATAACTAAAGTGGCATGAATTTCCACAGAGTAGAAACAGTAAAATGGGACTCTGACACATCTACCACTACAGGCAACGCAACAGATGAAGACCTAAATTGCTATCTCCACATTTAAAAAAAATATTGCCACACACCACTAAAGTGACATAAATTTCCAGAGTAGAAACAGTATAATAAGCCTCTGACACACTTTCCACTACAGCAACCCATCAAATAGAGACTCAAATTGGATTCTTCACATTTCAAAAAATGTCCACACACCACTAAAGTAACATAAATTTCCACAGAGTAGAAACAGTATAATGGGCCTCTGACACAACTTCCACAACAGGCAATACACAATATGGAGACCCAACATGGAGTCATCACATTTCAAAAAATTGTTTATAACATCAGTAGCAGTAGCAATAGCAGGCATAGAATCCATGACATATGTGTTACAGACTGCAATAACGCGAGATCAATGCATGACACTGAAAACGACACCATCGCCTACTCTGCCCAGTCTGCGACTGGGGTGCAAAAGTCATTTTAGATCCCTGAATTGTTCATTTTGATAAAAGTTAAGCGGTCTACACTTTCAGGGGATATTCAAATGCGCTTATCCATTAGGACACTACCAGCAGCACTGAAGACATGTTCTAAGGGAATGCTGGCTGCCAGCCAAGGCATGACAGTTGAGCTGAGGCCACTTCTCCATTTTTGAAGATCAAAATGCAGAATGGTCCAAATTCCCCCTGTGGCATTGATTTTAAGCTTGAGATACTCCTGCACCATCCTTTTCAGTCGTTCACAATGTGCCAGACTTGTTCTCTGTTCTGTTGGAGTACGGGCTGGGCTAAAAAATGTGTAAAATGACTCACAGAAATTGATTATGCCACTTACACTGCTGCTGCTTCTAATGTTTTTGCAGTGATGTCTTTATGTTCCCCAGGGCTGGAAGTCTAGAACTGTGATGCACACTGTGTACCTCACTGCTGTCTTGAGAAAAAACACTCTTAAGATTGTCTACAAGTGTGTTTCGATACTCCAGCATGCTTTTGTCCCCTTCCTGGGAGGGAAGCAACTGGCTATATTTACTCTTCTACAGTGGATCTAACCCAGTGGTAACCCAGTAGTCAGCACTATTTCTAACCCTAAGAACACAGGTATCATGTTGAGGATTGTGCAGCAAGAAGGTGCTCATGTGTCGGGAGCTTCCCTGTGGTTCAAGCCATGATGTGATGGTGGCAGAGTAACACTCAAGCTTGCTTCTTTCATCCCATTCCACAAACCACGGACAACAGAGAGGGGATCAGTATCCTCTTCATCTCCTGACTGCTGTGCGCCCATCACCTATTCCTCCTAGTCCTCCTCCATTTTCTCTTCAGCTCCTGCACCTTCACTAACAGTTTGTCTGGTACCATTATTATTATTATTATTTATTTATGTAGCACCAATAATTCCATGGTGCTGTACATGTGAAAAGGTGCAGAGTGGAATTCCACCGTTTCAGCACATCACAAATCAAAAGGTAAACTGGTAGGCCCAAAGACCTCTGTAGCGATGCAAGTCCATGAGCTGCTGGGTGTGATAAGCAGAAGATAGAACACAACGACCATGCTTCTGCAGCAGAGCATCCTGGCTGGGATAGTGGAGGAGGATCTGCTGTGCCACCTGGTTGAAGACGTGAGCCATGCAAGGCACTTGTGATAGGGCTGCCACCAGGCTGGCACCGTTAACGCACACAGCCTTACCGAGCTCCAGAATTAGTGGAGACAGCCATTGCTCTAATTTGGCCTGGATAACAGTCCACAACTCTTGAGCTGTGTGACTGTGATCTCCAAGGCATGTTAGTTTAAACACTTTCTGATTGCAGTGAGCCCTGGCTGTGCAGTATGGAGGTGGGAAGATGTCACCCAGTGCCCAGTCAGTGAGATGTCGCACCCATGCCCATGTTTCCTCATCAAGGTGTAAGTGGTGAAATGCATTCTGACAAACATAGATTTTATCAACGAACAGGTAATGTCTGCAATATGCTGGTGTAGCACAGGCACAGATTTCTTAGAGGAGTAATGGCGATTCAGCAACTGGTACTAGGGGATTGTGACGTCCATTAACTTTTGGAAACCATCTGTATCCACCAGGCATAAAGGCTGCATTTCTGTACCCAACAAATTGAAAATGCTTTTGTTGAAGCTCCTAGCTTTGTCAAGTGTAGGAAGAAGCATTCTTTTGCGCGACTTCTGTGCATGTATTACCTCTACCCTCTACTACTACTAAAATACTTATTTTCCACCATAATTTGCCAAAAAATCTTGCCAAATCAGAAAAGGTAATTTTCTAGATTTGTTTTCTCATTTTGACTTTCATAGTTGTGGTCTACATATGATGTCAATTACAAGCCCCTCTCATCTTTTTAAGTGGAAGAACTTGCACAATTGGTGGCTGACTAAATACTTTTTTTCCTAATATAGTGTACCTGAACAACACATAAAAGTATGGCATCTTGGCTCAACCCCAATATTAGGCTTAACGATTAATGGATGATTACCAAATGAGACCTCTTGATTCCTGACTGCAACAAAGTTTTAGCCCAAACGATTTGGATTTGCAAATGGGGCCTCCTGGCTGAACCTCAATATTAAGCCTACCGATTTTGATTAGCAAATAGTGCTTCCTGATTCCTGACTGTAACAAATTATTTTAATTAACAAATGGGCCTCTTGACTGCAACACAGTTTAGCCCAAACGATTTTGATTAGCAAATAGGGATCCAGTCTGAACCCCATTATTTGGCCTAAGGATTTTGATTAGGAAATGGAGACTCCTGATTCCTGGCTGCAACACAGTTTAATCCCATTTTTTTAGATTAGCAAATAGGGACTCCTGACTGCAACACAATTTGGATTAGCACATGGGATCTCCTGACTGAAACTCAATATAAAGCCTAATGATTTTGATTAGCAAATGGGGCCTCCTGATTCCTGACTGCAACACACTTTTAGCTGAAACCATTTGGATTAGCAACTGGGCCTCTTTGCTGAACCCCCAATATTAGGCCTAATGATTTTGATTTGCAGAAGGGACCTCCTGATTCCTGAATGCAACTCAGTTTTAGCCCAAATAATATCGATTAGCAAATGGGGCCTCTTGACTGCAACACAGTTTTAGCCCAAACAATTTTGATTAACAAATAGGGATCCAGGCTGAACCCCAATATTTGACCTAACAATTTTGATTAGCAAATGGAGCCTCCTGGTTCCTGACTGCAACACAGTTTTAGCCCAAATTATATCAATTAGAAAATGGGGCCTCTTAACTACAGCACAGTTTTAGCCAAAATGATTTGGATTAGCAAATATGGCTAAACCCCAATATTAGGACTAACGGTTTTGATTAGATAATGGAGCCCCCTGATTCCTGACTGCAACACAGTTTTAGCCCAAACAATATGGATTTGTAAATGGGATCTAGTGACTGAGCCCCAATATTAGGCCTATGGATTTTGATTAGCAAATAGTGCCTTCTGATTCCTGACTGCAACAAAGTTTTATCCCAAACAATTTTGATTAGCAAATGGGGCCTTCTTATTCCTGACTACAACACAGTTTAAGCGCAAACCCAGACCTATTGGCTGAACCCCAATATTAGGCTTAACAATTTTGATTAGAAAATGGGACCTCCTGATTCCTGACTACAACCCAGCTTTACTCCTGGCTGAACCTCAATATTAAGCTTAATGATTTTTGATTAGTAAATGGGGCCTTCTGATTCCTGACACAGTTTTAGCCCAAACAATTTGGATTAGAAAATGGGGCCTTCTGACTGCGGTGAGAAAGCTTACCGAAGTTCATCAGCTGATCAACTCCAGTGATCTCACTTATTGCACCACCACTGTGTAAGAAAATTCACCAGAGTTCATCAGCAGATCAGCTCTGGTGATCTCTCTTATGGCAGCTCAGCACTATGCACTGTGGGAGCATGCCTGTTCTGCACGTGAGATTGCCATGGAACACTCGGAATTAGGTGGACTACGGCGAACAGGAGAGTATATGGTGGTTTATTATTTTTTATAGGAGACGTGGGCATCGGGGATTGAGCGTTAGGTGAGTATAACATTTCTTATTTTTATTTGAATATATATTTAATTAATTTACCTCTTTTTTACTTTGAGCACTTGCGCTGGCTGATGAGATATTACTTCTATGGAGACACGGGGGGTCGGAGGGTGCCCAGGTCCGCTAGCCGAAACCGCATGGACCAGTGATCATCCCACCAAACATCCACTGTCCTTTTAACGTGGGTGTAATGCTACTCAGACAACAACGCGTGAAACAGTGTGGCAATGCTTTACTGAACCACAAAACAGGCAGATAACACATAAAACAGTCCTAGCAAAATACCCCAAGATGGTGCACATTTCAGAGTCTCACCCTTCCACTGACTCACTGGGATAATGGCAGCTGTTACATCAGAGCTCCCAGGGTCAGCTACCCTACCTGAGGCACACACACAAAGAGGAGGCCGGTTGACCCGAGGGTCACAACCTGGCTACGCCGAACATCTCCATGGAGCCAGGCAACCGGCAGGTCCCATTCCTGGCTTTCTCCAAACATATCCATGGTTCAGCGATGGTCAATAGAGCAGATCTGTATTCTTCTAACAGTGACAGAGGTACCCTAGGTTGTTTTCTGCAGAATGATAGATCAGTGTCCCACGTGATGGGGGCCTTGTAATATTGCTAGCAGTCCTGTAGGGTTCCCTGGATGTTTGGATGTCTTGGCAGAATCTCTGACTCTCTCTCAGTCTGTCTTTTTCAGCCTATACCGAGCCATGTAACCTAATTTTATATTTAACAAGTGTCCTTCAGCATCACAGATAAGGGGAAGAATGGTGAAGACCAAGTCACCTTGTTTGATTATGTAACTGTTTGCATAGATTTTCCTCCTCTGTTTTAAAAATCAAAAAACTATCTGGGCTACGCAATGCATAATTAGCATTTCACTGGTCATTAACCCCTTAACCTCTGAGCCATTTTCTGTTTTTGCTTTTTCATTTTTTGCTCCTTTTCCCAGAGCATAAATTTATTTTTAATTCAAAATGGCCATATGAGGACTTGTTTTTTGCTGGACGAGTTGTACTTTTGATCGACACCATTGGTTTTAACATATTGTGTACTGGATAACGGGTACAAAAATCCAAGTGCAGTGAAATTGCAAAAAAAGTGCAATTCCACAGTTTTTTTTTCTTTTACCATGTTCACTAAATGATAAAACTGACCAACCATTATCTTTCTCCAGGTCATTACGAGTTCATAGACACCAAACATGTCTAAGTTCTTTTTTATTTAGGTAGTGAAAAAAAAATCCGAACTTTGGCATAAAAAAGTGCAATTTTCTGAGACCTGTAGTGTCTCCATTTTTCGTGATTTGGGGCTGTGTTGGCTTATTTTTTTGTGCCAAGATGACATTTTTATTGATATCATGTTGGTGTAGATATGATCCTTTGATCGCCCGTTATTACATTTTATTGCAATGTAGCGGTGACCAAAGAAACGTAATTCTGGCATTTTGACTTTTTTTCTCGTTACACCTTTTAGCGATCAGGTTATTTCTTTTTTTATATTGGTAGGTGGGACGATTCTTAACACTACGATACCAAATATGTGTATAGATGTGCTAAGTGAAACAAAACAGCATGAATCTCCACTTCCATAACAGCTGATGGGCTTTCACTTACCTCGACTGTAGGGGGGTAAATAATTTGAGGTTCGGTGGACAGAGACCAGTGTGAGAACACTTGGCATGTTGACGAAGGAGGAAGAAGCAGCAGATGCGGTTAATGGGAAGGCCAATGTTTGGCGAGGCCCACTAGTCCACATTTTAGAGCAGTGTGATTCCCAGACTAAGGCATGATGATTGCGCATGTGCCATTTATGCATGTAGTAGTCAAGTTATCACAATTTTTGCCTCTACTAAGTCTTTTTTTGCAAAGTTGGCAGATAGCGTGAGTTGGGTCATCCTTTGCAGTCTCAAAAAAAGGCTCAGGCTGGACAACTCTTGTGGCCCCTGCAAATTGCAGACTCTCGGTGCTGGCCACAGCCACATTTGTGGCTGAGGATGCAGTGCTTGTCATGGTTGCATCACTTCGTGTCTGTGTGGCAAGCCTCAATACAACCTCTTCATCTTCCTCCTCCACTTCCACTTCCTCTGCTAAACTGCTCAGCTGCATGCCACAGGGTTCACAACAAGTGGGATCTACAACCTCATCGTCATCCTTTCTGTTCTCCAACTACTCACCCTGAGAGTCACCCTCCTTTCCCTGCCCTGACAGCACAATACAGTCCACGTGCGCCTCTGGTATCTTATACTCATCAGTATAACCTCCACCCCGGGGGTTAATGTTTAGTGACGAGGGTGTGGATTCTGCTCGGACACTACTTAATCTGGCCCTGGATTCAACAGGAAAAAAATGTTGGCATTGTTGCAGATGCTTTTCTCATCTGGATTCTGTAAATCTTTGGAGCAGTAATCTGATGCCCATGGAATAGAATGTGTGAACAGTTCTGCAGACTGGCCCATCTATGGTTCCCCACAGTCAGTTGGGTAGTTGGAAAGTTGTGATGTGGGGGGAAACAGGGGTGAATTGGGTGACAACTCTGAGGATTGTACTGTGTGTGATGTTAACCCCTTCCCGACCCATGACGCCTATGCGGCGTCATGGAATGATCGCATCCCAGCAGATCGGGTGAAAGGGTTAATTCCTATTTTACCTGATCTGCAGGGAGAGGGGGAGTTGTACTTCAGCCTAGGGGGGGTGGCTTTGCCCCCACGTGGCTACGATCGCTCTGATTGGCTGTTGAAAGTGCAACAGCCAATCAGAGCAATTTGCAATATTTCACCTATGAAAATGGTGAAATATTGCAATCCAGCCATGGCCGATGCTGCAATAGCATCTGCCATGGCTGGAAATCATGTACTGGCCCCCCCCACCGCCCCCGATCTCCTCCCCAGTCGTCCGTTCTGTCAGGTACCCCCTCCGTCCCCCTGTTCGCTCCCCCGTGCTCCTGTCCGCTCCCCCGTGCTCCTGTCCGCTCCCCCCGTCCTCCGATCCCCCCTCCCTGTGCTCCGATCCACCCCCCCACCACCCCCTCATACTTACCGATCCTCCCGGTGTCCGGCCGTCTCCTCGCTGGGCGCCGCCATCTTGGAAAATGGCGGGCGCATGCTCAGTACGCCCGCCGAATCTGCAGGCTGGCAGATTCGTTACAGGTACATTTTGATCGCTGTGGTAGGTTCTACCACAGCGATCAAAATAAAAAAATAATAAATAAACCCCCCCCTTTATCACCCCCATAGGTAGGGACAATAATAAAATAAAGAAAATATTTTTTTTTCTTTTACCACTAGGGTTAGGGTTAGAACTAGGGGTAGGGTTAGGGGTAGGGTTAGGGTTACGGGTAGGGTTAGGGTTAGGGGTAGGGTTATGGCATGTGCACACAGAGCGGATCGGCCGCGGATCCGCAGCGGATTGGCCGCGGATCTGCAGCGGATCGGCAGCGGATTGGCCGCGGATCCGCAGCGGATCCGCAGCGGATTGGCTGCGGATCTGCAGCGGATCCGCAGCGGATTGGCCGCAGATCTGCAGCGGATTGGCAGCGGATTGGCCGCGGATCCGCAGCGGATTGGCAGCGGATTGGCCGCGGATCCGCAGCGGATTGGCCGCTGCGAATTCGAAGCAGTTTTCCATCAGGTTTACAGTACCATGTACACCTAAGGAAAACCAAATCTGCTGTGCCCATGGTGCGGAAAATTCCGTGCAGAAACGCTGCATTGTATTTTCCGCAGCATGTCAATTCTTTGTGCGGATTCCGCAGCGGTTTACACCTGTTCCTCAATAGGAATCCGCAGGTGAAATCCGCACAAAAAAACACTGGAAATCTGCTGTAAATCCGCAGGCAAAACGCAGTGCCTTTTACCTGCAGATTTTTCAAAAATCGTGCGGAAAAATCTCACACGAATCCGCAACGTGGGCACATACCCTTAGGGTTAGGGTTGGAATTAGGGCTAGGGTTGGAAATAGGGTTAAGAATAGGCTTGTGGTTAGGGTTACGGATAGGGTTAGTGGTGTGTTGGGGTTACAGTTGTGGTTAGGGTTGGGATTAGGGTTACGGTTGGGATTAGGGTTAGGATTAGGGTTGGAATTAGGGTTACGGTTGTGTTGCGGTTAGGGTTGTGGTTAGGGGTGTGTTGGGGTTAGGGTTGTGATTAGGGTTATGGCTACAGTTGGGATTAGGATTAGGGGTGTGTTGGGGTAAGTGTTGAAGTTAGAATTGAGGGGTTTCCACTGTTTTAGGCACATCAGGGGTCTCCAAACGCAACATGGCGCCACCATTGATTCCAGCCAATCTTGCGTTCAAAAAGTCAAATGGTGCTCCCGCCCTTCCAAGCCCCGACGTGCGCCCAAACAGTGGTTTACCCCCACATTTGGGGTACCAGCGTACTCAGGACAAACTGGGCAACAACTGTTGGGGTCCAATTTCTCCTGTTACCCTTGCAAAAATAAAAAATTACTTGCTAAAACATAATTTTTGAGGAAAGAACAAATATTTTTTATTTTCACGGCTCTGCGTTATAAACTTCTGTGAAGCACTTGGGGGTTGAAAGTGCTCACCACACATCTAGATAAGTTCCTTCGGGGGTCTAGTTTCCAAAATGGGGTCACTTGTGGGGAGTTTCTACTGTTTAGGCACATCAGGGGCTCTGCAAATGCAATGTGACGCCCGCAGACCATTCCATCAAAGTCTGCATTTCAAATGTCACTACTTCCCTTCCGAGCCCTGACGTGTGCCCAAACAGTGGTTTACCCCCACATATGGGGTATCAGCGTACTCACAACAAACTGGGCAACAAATATTGGGGTCCAAATTCTCCTGTTACCCTTGTGAAAATAAAAAATTGCTTGCTAAAACATCTTTTTTGAGGAAAGAAAAATGATTTTTTATTTTCACGGCTCTGCGTTGTAAACTTCTGTGAAGCACTTGGGGGTTGAACGTGCTCACCACACATCTAGATAAGTTCCTTGGGGGGTCTAGTTTCCAAAATGGGGTCACTTGTGGGGGGTTTCTACTGTTTAGGCATATCAGGGGCTCTGCAAACGTAACATGATGCCCGCAGACCATTCCATCAAAGTCTGCATTCCAAAACGTCACTACTTCCCTTCCGAGCCCCGGCATGTACCCAAACAGTGGTTTACCCCCACATATGGGGTATCAGCGTACTCAGGAGAAACTGGACAACAACTTTTGGGGTCCAATTTCTCCTGTTACTCTTGCAAAAATAAAAAATTCTGGGCTAAAAAAATATTTTTGAGGAAAGGAAACACATTTATTATTTTCACGGCTCTGCGTTATAAACTTCTGTGAAGCACTTGGGGGTTCAAAGTGCTCACCACACATCTAGATAAGTTCCCTTGGGGGTCTAGTTTCCAAAATGGAGTCACTTGTGGGGAGTTCCTACTGTTTAGGCACATCAGGGGCTCTGCAAACGCAACCTGATGCCCGCAGAGCATTCCATCAAAGTCTGCATTTCAAAACGTCACTACTTCCCTTCCGAACCCCGACGTGTGCCAAAACAGTGGTTTACCCCCACATATGGGGTATCAGCGTACTCAGGAGAAACTGGACAACAACTATTGGGGTCCAATTTCTCCTGTTACTCTTGCAAAAATAAAAAAATTCTGGGCTAAAAAAAATATTTTTGAGGAAAGGAAACACATTTTTTATTTTCACGGCTCTGCGTTATAAACTTCTGTGAAGCACTTGGGGGTTCAAAGTGCTCACTACACATCTAGATAAGTTCCCTTGGGGGTCTAGTTTCCAAAATGGAGTCAATTGTGGGGAGTTCCTACTGTTTAGGCACATCAGGGGCTCTGCAAACGCAACCTGACGCCCGCAGAGCATTCCATCAAAGTCTGCATTTCAAAACGTCACTACTTCACTTCCGAACCCCGACGTGTGCCAAAACAGTGGTTTACCCCCACATATGGGGTATCATCGTACTCAGGAGAAACTGGAAAATAACTTTTGGGGTCCAATTTCTCCTATTACCCTTGGGAAAATAAAAAATTGTGGGCTAAAAAATCATTTTTGAGAAAAGAAAAATTATTTTTTATTTTCATGGCTCTGCGTTATAAACTTCTGTGAAGCACTTGGGGGTTCAAAGTGCTCACCACACATCTAGATTAGTTCCTTGGGAGGTCTAGTTTCCAAAATGGGGCCACTTGTGCGGGAGCTCCAATGTTTAGGCACACAGGGGCTCTCCAAACGCGACATGGTGTCCGCTAACGATTGGAGCTAATTTTCCATTCAAAAAGTCAAATGGCACGCCTCCCCTTCCGAGCCTTGCCGTGCACCCAAACAGTGGTTTACCCCCACATATGAGGTATTGGCATACTCAGGAGAAATTGCCCAACAAATTTTAGGATCCATTTTATCCTGTTGCCCATGTGAAAATGAAAGAATTGAGGCTAAAAGAAATTTTGTGTGAAAAAAAAGTACTTTTTCATTTTTGCGGATCAATTTGTGAAGCACCTGGGGGTTTAAAGTGCTCACTATGCCTCTAGATGAGTTCCTTGGGGGGTCTACTTTCCAAAATGGGGTCACTTGTGGAGGAGCTCCAATGTTTAGGCACACAGGGGCTTTCCAAACGCGACATGGTGTCCGCTAACGATGGAGATAATTTTTCATTCAAAAAGTCAAATGGCGCTCCTTCCCTTCCGAGCCTTACCATGTGCCCAAACAGTGGTTTACCCCCACATGTGAGGTATTGGTGTACTCAGGAGAAATTGCCCAACAAAATTTAGGATCCATTTTATCCTGTTGCCCATGTGAAAATGAAAAAATTGAGGCTAAAATAATTTTTTCGTGAAAAAAAAGTACTTTTTCATTTTTACGGATCAATTTGTGAAGCACCTGGGGGTTTAAAGTGCTCACTATGCTTCTAGATAAGTTCCTTGGGGGGTCTAGTTTCCAAAATGGGGTCACTTGTGGGGGAGCTCCAATGTTTAGGCACACGGGGGCTCTCCAAACGCGACATGGTGTCCGCTAAAGATTGGAGCCAATTTTTCATTGAAAAAGTCAAATGGCGCTCCTTCCCTTCCGAGCCCTGCCGTGCGCCCAAACAGTGGTTTACCCCCACATATGAGGTATCAGCGTACTCAGGACAAATTGGACAACAACGTCTGTGGTCCAGTTTCTCCTTTTACCCTTGGGAAAATAAAATTTTTTTTGCTAAAATATCATTTTTGTGACTAAAAAGTTAAATGTTCATTTTTTACTTCCATGTTGCTTCTGCTGCTGTGAAACACCTGAAGGGTTAATAAACTTCTTGAATGTGGTTTTGAGCACCTTGAGGGGTGCAGTTTTTAGAATGGTGTCACTTTTGGGTATTTTCAGCCATATAGAACCCTCAAACTGACTTCAAATGTGAGGTGATCCCTAAAAAAAATGGTTTTGTAAATTTTGTTGTAAAAATGAGAAATCACTGGTCAAATTTTAACCCTTATAACTTCCTAGCAAAAAAAAAAATTGTTTCCAAAATTGTGCTGATGTAAAGTAGACATGTGGGAAATGTTATTTATTAACTATTTTGTGTCACATAACTCTCTGGTTTAACAGAATAAATATTCAAAATGTGAAAATTGCGAAATTTTCAAAATTTTTGCCAAATTTCCGTTTTTTTCACAAATAAACTCAGAAATTATCGACCTAAATTTACCACTAACATGAAGCCCAATATGTCACGAAAAAACAATCTCAGAATCGCTAGGATCCGTTGAAGCGTTCCTGAGTTATTACCTCATAAAGGGACACTGGTCAGAATTGCAAAAAACGGCAAGGTCATGAAGGGGTTAAGGTGGAGGAAGAGGAGGAGGGGCCTGTGATGCAGCCCTTGTCATCCACTGGAACACATGCTCTTTCTGATCATCATCTAAAAGGCATACCACTGTGCTGCCGCAAAGGAAAAGGGAGTCGAGTAGCCCATCCAGTAACAGTTGTCAGTTGTCTTTGGATAGGATGAGACGCTGTTTGTTCAGTTGAGCTTTCAGGAACATTAACACCTATCTCACGTATACATCGATCACCAAGCCTATTCCCCCTTCCACCACTACCTCGCTTTTTTGAACTTATGTTGTGTGTACCCTCTCCCTCTTTCAACCAGTTGTTTTGCAACCTTAGGATGAGACCTGTCAGTGATATGTCACTGAATGAACATTCACTATTTATTTTCTCAGTGTGCCTGAACAACACTATTAGCCCACACAGTTTTTGCACAATCCAGCAAGAAGCTGAAAAGTTTATTTGCAGCACTATCAGGAGTGGCTTCTCTGCACTGTGACACTGAGAAAATTGCATCAGCAAAAAAAGATGTCCCCTTTTTATATGGCCAGAGACATGTGACTTCGGCAGCCAATCATAGAAGACCTTGTGTCATGACATTGTGGATGGTTTCTATGCCCTTATTAGCTGCGGGAATCACCACACATGAAGTTAAGGGGAAAAAAAAGAGCGCTCTGCTCCTTCAACCTCTCCACACCACTTGCCCCAGCAAAACACATCCCCGTCCAAACCGCGCATCTTACAGCATCACTTTTCTAGCCAAAGTAATAACAGAAGCATCAGGGGAAACGCAATGATTTACCGAACTGTGACCAAATTTTTTCTGACTTTGAGTAAAAATTCTTGTAAAACTGAACAAGAATCTGAATGTGCTACATTCGCGACGAATTTCAGATTGGCTAACGTTTTCCAAACAAGTTCACTCATCTCTAACCCAGATCATGTAATACTGTATGGCTGAGAATTGTAATCCTGCCAATTTTTTGGGAGTGTTAGATATTACAGAAATGTAGCTCAGAGCATGTGAAGCTGTATGGCTGAAAAATATAAGCCTACAAAAACACTTTTTTTCAATTTTATAAATCACCGAAATATCCCCCAGACCACAGAATAGTGTGTGGATCAGAAATGTAATACAGACAATATTTTTTAACTCTGTTTTGCAGTGTTACATAATATTACAGAAATGTACCCCAGACCACGTAATACTGTATGATTATCACAACCAAGTCCAAAACTATATAATTGTGGTCAAAAGATACATAAAAAAAATCCACCAATATGTTCAAGTCAAAGCCCTTGAACGAGACATACAAAAAATGACCACTTATGAAACAATGTGTGTGTTAAAAAGTCATATAATTTTATTACATATTCATAAAACACATATATTAAATTAGAAGATCAACAAGATGCCTCTTGTGTGAAGGAGGCTTGCCAGAAATATCCACATGCATTGTTAGAAAATAGTGAAAATGTCCACATGGACCTATGCTGGACCATATTAGTTAGTGGTAACAATAGGTGCATGAATCAAATGAATCCTGATTTGGATTACTTAAATCACCGCAGTTATACAGTATAAACCAAAAGAAAATGCTAAATATAAATAACCAGGTAAGTTTATATATTAATCCTAACATCCAGGAAGCAATCCTCATAAAGTGTGTGAAAAAATAGTATCACCTATTGAATGCAAAGTCCCAGTATGGAATCCAGCGTTTGTATCGGCGATCTGTGGACATTTTCACTATTTTCTAACAATGTATGTGGATATTTCAGGCCACCGTCCTTCACACTAGCGGCATCTTGTTGATCTTCTAATTTAATAGATGTGTTTTATTTATATGTAATAAAATTATATGACTTTTTAAACAAACACATTGTTTCATAAGTGGTCATTTTTGTATATCTCGGTCAAGGGCTTTGACTTGAACATACTGGTGGATTTTTTTTTCACATGATACTGTATGGCTGAGATATTTAGCCCTACTATTTTTTTTATTTTATTTTTTTTCAGTTTTAGAGATCACAGAAATGTACTGTGTTGTGGCTGCAGTGCAATTTAGCACTAAATCCACCAGGGGGTGCTGTTCAGTTCAGGGAAGAGAGGTTGCACACTCACAGCATGGCAACACTGAGCAGTAGGGTTGAGCGACTTTCATTTTTTTAAGATCGAGTCGGGTTTTGTGAAACCCAACTTTGTCCAGAGTCGAGTCGAGTGCAGTCGGCCGATTATCGCTAAAAGTCGGGGATCGACCGAAACACGAAACCCAATGCAAGTCAATGGGGAAGCATAGTCGGCAGTGAGTGGAGGCCAGGAAAACACCTACAGTGCCCATTTTAATGCCAAAAACATCCATTCTTGTTTCTGAAGCTTGTCAATCTTAATTAACTTTATAATAATAGTTGTTCAATGGAACTTGGGGGTCATTTGGCAAATTTGTGGGGGGTAGGGCTGGTTCAAGGTTTTAGTGGGCCCAGGAATCGTGGACTACGTCACGGCGGTGGAGCAGGGAGAGGAAAGTATTTCAACGTTGCAAGTGCTGTGATCCTGAGCAAGCAGGGGGGCACACTTGTTCGCATTGGCACTGGCACAGGGCCCCTCAAAGTACAGCGGTGTGTTTGCACGGCGGGGGCGCCTCCCACCAGCAGCGACACT
Organism: Ranitomeya variabilis; assembly: GCF_051348905.1. NCBI lineage: Eukaryota > Metazoa > Chordata > Amphibia > Anura > Dendrobatidae > Ranitomeya > Ranitomeya variabilis. The sequence goes on along the minus strand of NC_135232.1, from coordinate 384,117,409 downwards.
TTTGCATACTCTGAGGGGCCCTGTGCCAGTGACGTCGCCAACGAGTATGTCCCCCCCACCTGATGAAGGAACCTGCACTTTCATCTGCACCTTCCTCTTTGTCCCTGTGTAAGGTGGTATAACATGCGGGAAGGGGAACCTTACTTTCAGCAGGGTCAGATTCTGGCTGTGTAGAGTGCAAGGGGAATGTAGTGGTCTAGGTCAATGTACCAGCAGACTCATCTAGCAGTGGCTGGGCAATGGGCAGGATGAGGAGGAAACAGATATAGGGCCAAAGAATAAAGTAGGCTAAATGCAGTTCAAAATTGGTAACAGGACAGGACTAAACAGGCGGCATTGCTTTGTTCAGTGGAGTAGCAAACCCAGGAGCAGCAGACACTGTTTTAAGGGCCCAACCACACTAGTAGGCCAAATGCAGTTTAATATCTGATACTATAGGCCGAAAGCCAGAAGGTTGAAGCTCAGCTTTATTTAGTTGAGGGCAAACACCAGGGTGGGGAAGACACCATTAGTAGGCCCTAACCACCAATTTTTAAAAACACAGCACTTAATGAGAGCCAGAAGGTTGAAGCTCAGCTTTATTCAGTTGAGGGCAAACACCAGGTAGGGGCAGACACCGTTAGTAGGCTCTAACCACAAATTTTTAAAATAACAGCACTTAATGAGAGCCAGAAGGTTGAAGCTCAGCTTTATTCAGTTGAGGGCAAACACCAGGGAGGGGCAGACACCGTTAGTAGGCCCTAACCACCAATTTTTAAAATAACAGCACTTAATGAGAGCCAGAAGGTTGAAGCTCAGCTTTATTCAGTTGAGGAAAAACACCAGGGAGGGGCAGACACCATTAGTAGGCCGTAACCAAAGTTGAAGGCCAAATGCAGTTTAATATCTGATACTATAGGTCGAAAGCCAGAAGGTTGAAGCTCAGCTTTATTCAGTTGAGGGCAAACACCAGGGAGGGGCAGACACCGTTAGTAGGCCGTAACCAAAGTTGAAGGCCAAATGCAGTTTCATATCTGATACTATAGGCCGAAAGCCAGAAGGTTGAAGCTCAGCTTTATTCAGTTGAGGAAAAACACCAGGGAGGGACAGACACCGTTAGTAGGCCCTAACCACCAATTTTTAAAATAACAGCACTTAATGAGAGCCAGAAGGTTGAAGCTCAGCTTTATTCAGTTGAGGGCAAACACCAGGGAGGGGCAGACACCATTAGTAGGCCGTAACCAAAGTTGAAGGCCAAATGCAGTTTCATATCTGATACTATAGGCCGAAAGCCAGAAGGTTGAAGCTCAGCTTTATTCAGTTGAGGAAAAACACCAGGGAGGGGCAGACACCGTTAGTAGGCCCTAACCACCAATTTTTAAAATAACAGCACTTAATGAGAGCCAGAAGGTTGAAGCTCAGCTTTAATCAGTTGAGGGCAAACACCAGGGAGGGGCAGACACCGTTAGTAGGCCGTAACCAAAGTTGAAGGCCAAATGCAGTTTCATATCTGATACTATAGGCCGAAAGCCAGAAGGTTGAAGCTCAGCTTTATTCAGTTGAGGAAAAACACCAGGGAGGGGCAGACACCGTTAGTAGGCCCTAACCACCAATTTTTAAAATAACAGCACTTAATGAGAGCCAGAAGGTTGAAGCTCAGCTTTATTCAGTTGAGGGCAAACACCAGGGAGGAGGTAGACACCGTTAGTAGGCCCTAACCACCAATTTTTAAAATAACAGCACTTAATGAGAGCCAGAAGGTTGAAGCTCAGCTTTATTCAGTTGAGGAAAAACACCAGGGAGGGGCAGACACCGTTAGTAGGCCCTAACCACCAATTTTTAAAATAACAGCACTTAATGAGAGCCAGAAGGTTGAAGCTCAGCTTTATTCAGTTGAGGGCAAACACCAGGGAGGAGGCAGACACCGTTAGTAGGCCCTAACCACCAATTTTTAAAATAACAGCACTTAATGAGAGCCAGAAGGTTGAAGCTCAGCTTTATTCAGTTGAGGAAAAACACCAGGGAGGGGCAGACACCGTTAGTAGGCCGTAACCAAAGTTGAAGGCCAAATGCAGTTTCATATCTGATACTATAGGCCGAAAGCCAGAAGGTTGAAGCTCAGCTTTATTCAGTTGAGGAAAAACACCAGGGAGGGACAGACACCGTTAGTAGGCCCTAACCACCAATTTTTAAAATAACAGCACTTAATGAGAGCCAGACGGTTGAAGCTCAGCTTTATTCAGTTGAGGGCAAACACCAGGGAGGGGCAGACACCATTAGTAGGCCGTAACCAAAGTTGAAGGCCAAATGCAGTTTCATATCTGATACTATAGGCCGAAAGCCAGAAGGTTGAAGCTCAGCTTTATTCAGTTGAGGAAAAACACCAGGGAGGGGCAGACACCGTTAGTAGGCCCTAACCACCAATTTTTAAAATAACAGCACTTAATGAGAGCCAGAAGGTTGAAGCTCAGCTTTAATCAGTTGAGGGCAAACACCAGGGAGGGGCAGACACCGTTAGTAGGCCGCAACCAAAGTTGAAGGCCAAATGCAGTTTCATATCTGATACTATAGGCCGAAAGCCAGAAGGTTGAAGCTCAGCTTTATTCAGTTGAGGAAAAACACCAGGGAGGGGCAGACACCGTTAGTAGGCCCTAACCACCAATTTTTAAAATAACAGCACTTAATGAGAGCCAGAAGGTTGAAGCTCAGCTTTATTCAGTTGAGGGCAAACACCAGGGAGGAGGCAGACACCGTTAGTAGGCCCTAACCACCAATTTTTAAAATAACAGCACTTAATGAGAGCCAGAAGGTTGAAGCTCAGCTTTATTCAGTTGAGGAAAAACACCAGGGAGGGGCAGACACCGTTAGTAGGCCGTAACCAAAGTTGAAGGCCAAATGCAGTTTCTTATCTGATACTATAGGCCGAAAGCCAGAAGGTTGAAGCTCAGCTTTATTCAGTTGAGGAAAAACACCAGGGAGGGGCAGACACCGTTAGTAGGCCGTAACCAAAGTTGAAGGCCAAATGCAGTTTCATATCTGATACTATAGGCCGAAAGCCAGAAGGTGGAAGCTCCGATTTAGACAGTGGAGGACAATTTGAATTAGGGACTGCAGACAGACTTAGTAGGCTGTCCCCTGTGGACCATGCATCCAACACATTAACCTATTGCGCCGTAATGGACACGTAATCTTCCGTGGCCATGCCTACAGGTCCATGCGTCTGTTGTCAGGTGCACTTTTGTACTCACAGATTGCCAGAGTGCATGGACAATGCGGTCTTCTACATGCTGGTGGAGGGTTGGGATGGCTTTTCTCGCAAAAGAAGTGTCGACTGGTTAGCTTGTAGCGTGGTACAGCGTAGTCCATCATGGCCTTATTAATAGTAAATAAAATATATAACTAGGCTCTATGAACTGAACTCCTCGTGTTCTCTCCCTCTACTAACCTACCTTTGCCCGACATTGCCATCTCTGTGTGCGGTTCCACCATTACTCCAAAGCAACATGCCCGCTGCCTTGGAGTCATCCTTGATTCCGAGCTTTCATTCACCCCCCACATCCGATCACTGGCTCGCTCTTCTTATCTGCATCTCAAAAACATTTCCAGAATTCGCCCTTTTCTTACTTTCGACTCTGCAAAAACTCTTACTGTCTCACTTATTCATTCTCGTCTGGACTATTGTAACTCTCTACTAATTGGCCTACCTTTTACCAGACTCTCCCCGCTCCAATCTGTCCTGAATGCTGCTGCCAGGATCATATTCCTCGCCAACCGTTACACCGATGCCTCTACCTTGTGCCAGTCATTACACTGGCTACCCATCCAATCCAGAATCCAGTACAAAACTACTACCCTCATCCACAAAGCACTCCATGGCTCAGCACCACCCTACATCTCCTCTCTGGTCTCAGTCTACCAACCTACCCGTGCCCTCCGCTCTGCTAATGACCTCAGGTTAGCATCCTCAATAATCAGAACCTCCCACTCCCGTCTCCAAGACTTTACACGTGCGGCGCCGATTCTTTGGAATGCACTACCTAGGTTAATACAATTAATCCCCAATCCCCACAGTTTTAAGCGTGCCCTAAAAACTCATTTGTTCAGATTGGCCTACCGCCTCAACGCATTAACCTAATTATCCCTGTGTGGCCTATTAATAAAAAACAACAACATAATCACGTTCCTCCATCATGTTCTCATACACTTTATGCAGTTAATAGCCTCTGTGTCTGTACTGTTACATACTTAGGCAGTTAACTGGTTCATGCAGCTTTACATGAACACCCGAGCCTTACACTATGGCTGGTCCAAATAACTAAAGCAATTGTTACCATCCACCTCTCGTGTCTTCCCTTTTCCTCATAGATTGTAAGCTTGCGAGCAGCAGGGCCCTCATTCCTCCTGGTATCTGTTTTGAACTGTGATTTCTGTTATGCTGTAATGTCTATTGTCTGTACAAGTCCCCTCTATAAGTTGTAAAGCGCTGCGGAATATGTTGGCGCTATATAAATAAAATTATTATTATTATTATTATTAAATAGGTTCCAGGGGTACACGGGCAGCATTGGTGTGGTCAGTGGAGGAGTATTGCAAGTAGGGGCCGCAGACAGGCTCACAAAGGCCTAAAATAACAAACAATAGGCTCATGGCAGTTTTATATCGGTTACATGGATACACGGGCAGGCAGCATTGTGGTCAGTGGAGGAGTATTGCAAGTAGGGGCCGCAGACAGGCTCACAAAGGCCTAAAATAACAAACAGTAGGCAGTCATGTCAGTTTTACATCGGTTACATGGATACACAGGCAGGCACTCCAGGCAGCATTGTGGTCAGTGGAGGAGTATTGCAAGTAGGGGCCGCAGACAGGCTCACAAAGGCCTAAAATAAAAACAATAGGCTCATGGCAGTTTTATATCGGTTACATGGATACACGGGCAGGCAGCATTGTGGTCAGCGGAGGAGTATTGCAAGTAGGGGCCGCAGACAGGCTCACAAAGGCCTAAAATAACAAACAGTAGGCAGTCATGGCAGTTTTACATCGGTTACATGGATACACAGGCAGGCACTCCAGGCAGCATTGTGGTCAGTGGAGGAGTATTGCAAGTAGGGGCCGCAGACAGGCTCACAAAGGCCTAAAATAACAAACAATAGGCTCATGGCAGTTTTATATCGGTTACATGGATACACGGGCAGGCAGCATTGTGGTCAGTGGAGGAGTATTGCAAGGAGTGTCTGACACAGTTAGTACTCCAAAAAAACAAATAGATGTTAATGTCTCGCAAAACAACTATAAGTAAAAAAAAAGGGTGGCATGCTTAGGTACAGGGGTGGGCTCATCTGCAGAGTTTATGACAAAGTAATTTGGCAGTAAATCAGTATTTACTGGTGTCAATATAGGACACTGACCCAGACTACTTTAACTAGCATCATAGATGCAAACAAATTTGTATTGTTTGTCAGTGCCAGGCATTGAATGATGTCAGTGCATAGACTACACATTGGTGGAGCTGTGCGAGATAAGTTTGCACGTGGTACAGCACAGTTTGAGCTGGGGGGGGGAACTCTCTTGTGGCCGGCGGTACCGCCCCAGGGCCCCTCATGTTACAACGGCGTGTCTGACGTTGGGTGCGCACCACCACCGCCAGAGACACTACATTGTACTATGAGGGACCCAGTGGCAATGCCGTCGACCAAAAGCGGGCACACCCGCCTCTTCAGACAATCAGCACTGTAACGGGTGCTTGCACCAAGTGGCGAGACAACGGCCCCGTGGGGGGATTTTTCCCATTGGGGGAGGTGTAAACATGTCGTATGCTGGACAAACAACTGCTGCAAATTAACAGATTGGAACACTCAGTAAGACCAGTCCACAAGCAAGACCTTTTTATAGGAAAGCTAGGTGTCAGCCGGAAAAGGTGGGGCAAAATAATTTGAAATCCAGGAGTGGTTCATTTTAATGAAGGTGAGATCATCCACATTTTGGGTAGCCAGACGAGTCCTTTTTTCGGTTAATATTGAACCAGCAGCACTGAATACTCTTTCTGATAGCACACTAGCTGCTGGGCAAGCAAGCTCCTGCAACGCATATTCTGCCAATTCAGGCCAGGTGTCTAATTTTGATGCCCAGTAATCAAATGGGAATGATGGTTGAGGGAGAACATCGATAAGGGAAGAAAAATAGTTAGTAACCATACTGGACAAATGTTGTCTCCTGTCACTTTGAATAGATGCTGCAGTACCTGTCCTGTCTGCGGTCATTGCGAAATCACTCCACAACCTGGTCAGAAAACCCCTCTGTCCAACGCCACTTCTGATCTGTGCACCCCTAACACCTCTGCCATGTAGCCCCCTGCAGCTTGTGTGAGAACCATCACCGGCGCTGTGTTTTGGGAATGCCTGAATCAAACGGTCTACAAGAGTAGCTTGTTTGGTTGCTAAGATTTGTTCGAGGTTCTCATGTGGCATAATATTTTGCAATTTGCCTTTATAGCGAGGGTCAAGGATGCAGGCCAACCAGTAATCGTCATCGCTCATCATTTTAGTAATGCGTGGGTCCTTTTTGAGTATACGTAAGGCATAATCCGCCATGTGGGCCAAAGTTCCTGTTGGCAAATCTACGGTTGTGCTGGTTTGAGGGGCAGTTACAGGCAAATCTACGTCACTTGTCTCCCTTAAAAAAACAGAACCCGGCCTTGCAACGCCACTAATTTCTGTTGGCCCAGGAGAAGCTTCCTCATTAAAAAAGTACTCATCCCCATCATCCTCCTCGTCCTCCTCCTCCTCTTCGCCCGCTACCGCGTCCTCTACACGGCCCTGACCAGACAATGGCTGACTGTCATCAAGGCTTTCCTCTTCCAAGGCTGCAGACGCCTGCTCCTTTATGTGCGTCAAACTTTGCATCAGCAGACGCATTAGGGGGATGCTCATGCTTATTATGGCGTTGTCTGCACTAACCAGCCGTGTGCATTCCTCAAAACACTGAAGGACTTGACACAGGTCTTGTAGCTTCGACCACTGCACACCTGACAACTCCATGTCTGCCATCCAACTGCCTGCCCGTGTATGTGTATCCTCCCACAAAAACATAACAGCACGCCTCTGTTCGCACAGTCTCTGAAGCATGTGCAGTGTGGAGTTCCACCTTGTTGAAATGTCGATGATTAGGCGATGCTGGGGAAGGTTCAAAGACCGCTGATAATTCTGCATACGGCTGGAGTGTACGGGCGAAAGGCGGATATGCGAGCAAAGTCTGCGCACTTTGAGGAGCAGGTCGGGTAACCCTGGATAACTTTTCAGGAAGCACTGCACCACCAGGTTTAAGGTGTGAGCCAGGCAAGGAATGTGTTTCAGTTGGGAAAGGGCTATGGCAGCCATGAAATTCCTTCCGTTATCACTCACAACCTTGCCTGCCTCAAGATGTACAGTGCCCAGCCATGACTGAGTTTCATTCTGCAAGAACTCGGACAGAACTTCCGCAGTGTGTCTGTTGTCGCCCAAACACTTCATTGCCAATACAGCCTGCTGACGCTTGCCACTAGCTGTCCCATAATGGCACACCTGGTGTGCAACAGTGGCAGCTGCGGATGGAGTGGATGTGCGACTGGGGTGTGTGGACGAGCTCTCGCTTCTGCATGAGGAGGAGGAAGAGGAGGAGGGGGGGGCGAACGCCTACAGCCAACTCTTTTCTTGCCCGTGGACTAGGCAAAACTGTCCCAATATTGCTGTCCCCTGTGGACCCTGCATCCACCACATTCACCCAGTGTGCCGTGATGGACACGTAACGTCCCTGGCCATGCCTACTGGTCCATGCATCTGTTGTCAGGTGTACATTTGTAGTCACAGACTGCCTGAGTGCATGGACGATGCGGTCTTTAACATGCTGTTGAAGGGCTGGGATGGCTTTTCTAGAAAAGAAGTGCCGACTGGGTAGCTCGTAGCGTGGTACAGCGTAGTCCATCAGCGCTTTGAAAGCTTCGCTTTCAACTAACCGGTAGGGCATCATCTCTAATGAGATTAGTCTAGCAATGTGGGCGTTCAAACCCTGTGTACGCGGATGCGAGGATGAGTACTTCCTTTTCCTAACAAGAGTCTCATGTAGAGTGAGCTGGACTGGAGAGCTGGAGATCGTGGAACTAGCGGTGGTGCCGGTGGACATGGGTGACTGAGAGAGGGTTGGAGATGGTATTCTTGCCGATGCCCTACATGCAGTGTTTCCTACTACTAACCTGGTGATTCCCTGACTGCTTTGGCCTGGCGACGAAAGCTGCACAGATACTGCAGGTGGTGTGAGAAATGGTCGGCTTACAGGGAGGGAAGGGATGTAGCGTTGCTGACTAGCTTCATTGGGCGAGGGTGCTGCAACCTTTAGGGACGTTTGGTAGTAAGTCCAGGCTTGCAAATGCATGGTGGATAAATGTCTATGCATGCAACTTGTATTTAGACTTTTAAGATTCTGACCTCTGCTTAAGGTTGTTGAACATTTTTGACAGATGACTTTGCGCTGATCATTTGGATGTTGTTTAAAAAAATGCCAGACTGCACTCTTTCTACTATCGGATACCTTTTCAGGCATTGCAGACTGAGCTTCTTTAACCGGATGGCCACGCTGTCCTCCAACTGGTTTTGGTTTTGCCATGCGTTTTTGGCCAGATACGGGCCCGGTAGATGGAACCTGTTGTGATGTTGATGCCTGCTGCGGCTCCTCCTCCTCCGCTTCAGAACTACTGCCGCCTGCACCCTGTTCCCCCAATGGCTGCCAATCGGGGTCCACAACTGGGTCATCTATGACCTCCTCTTCTATGTCGTGTGCGATTTCGTCTGTGTCACCGTGTAAGCCGGTGGTATAGCGTCCGTGACGGGGCACCATAGTCTCCGCTGGGTTTGATTCTGCCTCAGTACACTGTGAGGGCAATGTTCTGGTCTGAGTCAAAGGAATAGCATAGTAATCTGGCTGTGGCTGTGCATCTGTGCACTCCATGTCTGATTCAACTTCTAATGGACATGGCCTGTTAACTGTTTCACTGTCTAACCCAGGAACGGTATGTGTAAACAGCTCCATGGAGTAACCCGTTGTGTCTCCTGACACATCCTTCTCTCTTGTTCTGGGTGAAGAAGACAAGGAAGCGACTTGTCCCTGACCGGAGCATCCACTGACGATGCACTGCTCTGACATTTGGCACTTTCCGAGGAGGAGGCGAAAGAGCTAGAGGCAGAGTCAGCAATGAAAGCCAATACTTGTTCCTGCTGCTCCGGCTTCAAAAGTGGTTTTCCTACTCCCAGAAAAGAGAGCGTTCGAGGCCTTGTGTAGCCAGACAAGGAACCTGGCTCAACAACTCGAGACTTAGATGCTGTACTGCTTTTACCACGACCCCCTGATGCTCCACCACCACTACCATCATTACCAGCTGACAATGACCGCCCACGGCCACGACCTCTTCCACTAGACTTCCTCATTGCTTGCAAAACGTAACCAAAGTAACACTATTTGTTACTGTAAAACAACTTATAAGGTGAACTCAAACTTCTGTAGGATTTATATATACCTTTATAGGTGCCTGACACTCAAAGGAAAATCAGGCCCAATGTTACACACTAGGTTTTCTGTGGCCCAATAATTTGAGACAGATGGCACACACAGGCCCAGCACTCAAGCAGAAATGCCAATCTTAATCTCCCACTATTTTTTTTTTTTTTCTGGGAGAATTTACCCCCCCTCCCCAAAAAAAAGGCCCAGTATTACACAGTGTTTTCGGTGCCACACAATGAGATAGAGATGCCACACACAGCAATGTCACGGAGTCAGACTTGACAATATTTATCTCCCACTAATTTTTTTTTTGGAAAAGGGAGAATTTAGGAAAAAAAAAAAAAAAGGACAAGTATTACACAGTGTTTTCAGTGCCACACAATGAGAGAGAGATGCCACACACAGCAATGGCACGGAGGCAGACTTGACAATATTTATCTCCCACTAATTTTTTTTTGGAAAAGGGAGAATTTAGAAAAAAAAAAAAAAAAAAAAGGACAAGTATTACACAGTGTTTTCAGTGCCACACAATGAGAGAGAGATGCCACACACAGCAATGGCACGGAGTCAGACTTGACAATATTTATCTCCCACTAATTTTTTTTTTTGGAAAAGGGAGAATTTAGAAAAAAAAATAAAAAAGTACAAGTATTACACAGTGTTTTCAGTGCCACACAATGAGAGAGAGATGCCACACACAGCAATGGCACGGAGGCAGACTTGACAATATTTATCTCCCACTAATTTTTTTTTTTGGAAAAGGGAGAATTTAGAAAAAAAAAAAAAAAAGTACAAGTATTACACAGTGTTTTCAGTGCCACACAATGAGAGAGAGATGCCACACACAGCAATGGCACGGAGTCAGACTTGACAATATTTATCGCCCTGCAGTTATCTCAGAAAAGTATGGCAGGCAGCTGAAAAGGACTGCTGCACACAAAAGTGTGGACAAACACACAAGATAGCTGTGCAGAAAGGAAGGAAAAACAGGATTTGTGCTTTGAAAAAAGCAGTTGGTTTACACAGCGGCGTACACACAAAGCAACGCAGCTATCAGGGTCAGGGAGCCTTCTAGGGCAGCCCAATGAGCTACAGCGCTGAGGAAAAAAAAATGTAGCTTCCACTGTCCTGCAAACAAAAGGTGGTATTGGACAGTGGAAATCGCTACAGCACAAGCGGTTTGTGGCTTTATGTACCCTGCCTATCACTATCCCTGCTTCCGAAGAAGCTGCAGCAACCTCTCCCTACGCTCAGATCAGCAGCAGTAAGATGGCGGTCGGCGGGAATGCCCCTTTATAGCCCCTGTGACGCCGCAGAAAGCAAGCCAATCACTGCAATGCCCTTCTCTAAGATGGTGGGGACTGAGATCTATGTCATCACGCTGCCCACACTCTGCGTCCACCTTCATTGGCTGAGAAATGGCGCTTTTAGCGTCATTGAAACGCGACTTTGGCGCGAAAGTCGCGTACCGCATGGCAGACCCCACACAGGGATCGGCTCGGTTTCATGAGACGCCGACTTTGCCAAAAGTCGGCGACTTATGAAAATGAACGATCCGTTTCGCTCAACCCTACTGAGCAGTTGCACAGGTGTCACAGGTAACAAAAGAGTGGTCAGATGAGCAGAGTCAGAAACTGTCAGGAGCAGAAGTACCAGAGGTAACAGCAATGCAAGAAGTCAGAGACATGCCAGAAGTTAGAGCCAAACAGGAGCATGGTATCCAAAACATGAGACGTAAGATGAAGTTGGGGTAGAAGCCAGAAGTGAAAGCCGGTCGGGGAACGAGGTATCAGAGATGGAAAGCAAGAGGTGGGGTACAGAGATCAGGCCGAGTCATACACTGTAAGGAAAGCCACCAGACAAACACTAAGTCAGGGATAGGGAATGGGTCTCACACAAATATGGGAAGTCAGAGGCAGAAGGATCATCAGGCTATACGGGTCAGCTGCTCTAGCCTGGAAGAATGAACTATCACTGACATTGACCAGCAGACTGCAGAGGACTGGAAAAGCCCAGCCAGCTCCAAAAAGAGGCAGAGGGGGTTAAGCCCCACATGACCAGTCCAGAAAGAAGATAGCAGAAAACAAACTCTGGACTGGATCATGACATGTACCCAGACCATGTAATACTGTATGGCTGAGAAATGTAGCCCTACAAAATTTTTAAATGCTTTTTTCAGTTTTAGAGATCACAGCACTGTACCCAGACAATATAATACTGTATGGCTGAGAAATTTAACCCTACAAAATTTTGAAACACTTTTTCTCAGTTTTATACATCACTAAAATTTACCCAGAACAAGTAGTACTGCATGGCTGAGAAATGTAACCCTACTAAATTTTTAAGCACTTTGTTTTTCAGCTTTAAAGATCAAAGAAATGTACCCAGACCACATGATACTGTATGACTGAGAAATGTAACCCTGCAAATATTTAAACGCTTTTTCTCAGTTTAACCCCTTTCTGCCAGCTGACGGAATGGTATGTCAGCTGGCAGATCCCCCGCTTTGAGGTAGGCTCCGGCGGTGAACCCACCTCAAAGCCGCGACATGTCAGTTGTTTTTTGTACAGCTGACATGTGCGCGCAATGAGCGCGAGCGGAATCGCGATCCGCCCGCGCCCATTAACTAGTTAAATGCCGCCGTCAAGCGATGACAGTGGCAATTAACTAGCGCTCCCGGCCGCGCGGCCGGATGTGCTCGCACCGCTGACCCCCGTCACATGATCGGGGGTCAGCGGTGCATTGCCATAACAACCAGAGGTCTCCTTGAGACCTCTATGGTTGTTGATGGCCGATTGCTTTGAGCGCCACCCTGTGGTCGGCGTTCAAAGCAACCCTGCATTTCTGCTACATAGAGGTGATCTGTGCTTCACCTCTATGTAGCAGAGGCGATCGTGTAGTGCATGCTTCTAGCCTCCTATGGAGGCTATTGAAGCATGCCAAAATTAAAAAAAAGTGTTTAAAAATATAAAAAAATATAAAAGTTGAAATCACCCCCCTTTCACCCCAATCAAAATAAAACAATAAAAAAAAAATATCAAACCTACACATATTTGGTATTGCCGCGTTCAGAATCGCCCGATCTATCAATAAAAACAAAGGATTAACCTGATCGCTAAATGGCGTAGCGAGAAAAAAAATCTAAACGCCAAAATTATGTTTTTTTGGTCGCCGGGACATTGCATTAAAATGTAATAACGGGCGATCAAAAAAACGTATTTGCACCAAAACGGTATCAATAAAAACGCCAGCTTGGCACACAAAAAAGTAAGCCCCCACCCGACCTCAGATCACGAAAATTGGAGACGCTACGGGTATCAGAAAATCGCGCATTTTTTTTTTTTTTTAGCAAAGTTTAAAATTTTTTTTCACCACTTAGATAAAAAATAACCTAGACATTTTAGATGTCTATGAACTCGCAATGACCTGGAGAATCATAATGGCAGGTTAGTTTTAGCATTTGGTGAACCTAGCAAAAAAGCCAAACAAAAAACAAGTGTGAGATTGCACTTTTTTTGCAATTTCATCACACTTGGAATTTTTTTCCCGTTTTCTGTTACACGGCATGGTAAAACCAATGTTATTGTTCAAAAGTACATCTCGTCTCGCAAAAAATAAGCCCTCACATGGCCATATTGACAGAAAAATAAAAAAGTTATGGCTCTGGGAACGAGGAGAGCAAAAACCAAAAATTAAAAAACGGAAAAAGCTCCGGGGGTTAAGGGGTTAATAGATACCAGAAAAGTGATCCACACTACAGAATAGTGTATGGGAGAGAAACTTAACCCAGGAAAATGTTTCAATGATTTTTGGGTGCGCTATATAACACATAAAAAGGCCTCAAAGCAAATACTTGATGGATCAAAATATATTCAATTTTTTCAGCCCCCCCAAAAGTTGCAGCTATATATTTGCCAAAGGACTGCATAGCCCTGATCCCTGTCTGCAGACTGTATTCTGTCACTCTCTCTGCTCCTGTGATTCTCTCTCCCATCCTACATTAAATGCAGAATGTTTGTGATACAAACAGCAAAGCAAACAATTAGCCCTTAGAAGGGCTGTTAGCATGATGGCTCAGCTTCAGCACCAGTATCAACAACACTACAGGCCTCTGATTTGTTATACTATGCACACAAGAATAGACAGGCACTAATTCTCTCCAATACGAAGTGTCACAGAGCTGTGCAATGGCTGTTATGATCTGGTGACCTTGGAGCCGCATGAAACTTTCTCTGGAGTCGGTGGAACCTATACTGACCGCAATCCTGAACTAACACCGCAACTAGAAGTAGCCGTGGGGTGTGCCTAACTCTACCTAGACACCTCAACACAGCCGGAGGACTAAATACCCCTATAGATGGAAATGGGAATGCTATCTTGCCTCAGAGCAGACCCCCAAAGGATAGGCAGCCCCCACGAATAATGACTGTGAGTAGGAGAAGAATAGACACACGCAGGTAGAAAACAGGATTTAGCAAAAGAGGCAACTCTAGCTAAATAGGAAAGGATAGGACAGATAACTAGGCGGTCAGTATTAAAACCCTTCCAAAAATATCCACAGCAGAAAATACAAAAAGTTCCACAATCTAACTAAAGACATGGAATGTATAACTGCCACTCCAGAGAATCCAGCAAGACTGAGAAAATACTGACACAATCTAAGCTGGACAAGAAAACACAAAGAATAGCACTGAATTGTGAAGCACACAACATGTGTGCCACAGGGAAAAAGAACCAGACACTTATCTTTGCTGATTTGGCAGAAAGGCAGGAGGAACCAGGCAGAGGTCCTACACCTCCCAACAACAATTGACAACTGGCAAGGACTAATGAATCCTGCATGCCTAAATACCCCAGTCAGATCTGCAATCAGCAGATACACCTGACCAGGACTGCAACTCAGGGGCAACTGCATTACCACCTACAACCACCGGAGGGAGCCCAAAAGCAGAATTCACAACAGTACCCTACCTTGAGGAGGGGTCACCGAACCCTCACCAGAGCCCCCAGGCCGATCAGGATGAGCCAGATGAAAAGCATGAACCAAATCAGCAGCATGGACATCAGAAGCAAAAACCCAAGAATGATCCTCCTGGCCATAACCCTTCCATTTGACAAGGTACTGAAGCCTCCGCCTCGAAAAACGAGAATCCAAAATCTTCTCAACCACATACTCCAACTCCCCATCAACCAACACAGGGGCCGGAGGATCAACAGAGGGAACAACGGGCACCACATATTTCCGCAATAAAGATCTATGGAAGACATTATGGATAGCAAAAGAGGCCGGAAGCGCCAATCGAAAAGACACCGGATTAAAAATCTCAGAAATCCTATAAGGACCAATAAACCGAGGCTTAAAGTTAGGGGAGACCTTCATAGGAACATGACTGGAAGACAACCAATCCAAATCCCGAAGCCGGGAACCAACACACCGACGACGGTTAGCAAAACGTTGAGCCTCCTCCTGAGACAACACCAAATTGTCCACCACATGAGCCCAAATCTGCTGCAACCTGTCAACCACAGAATCCACACCAGGACAGTCAGAAGGCTCAACCTGCCCAGAAGAAAAACGAGGACGAAAACCAAAATTACAAAAAAAAGGTGAAACCAAAGTAGCCGAACTAGCCCGATTATTAAGGGCAAACTCGGCCAATGGCAAAAAGGCCACCCAATCATCCTGATCAGCAGACACAAAGCATCTCAAATAAGTCTCCAAAGTCTGATTAGTTCGCTCGGTCTGGCCATTTGTCTGAGGATGGAATGCGGAAGAAAAAGACAAATTAATGCCCAGCCTAGCACAAAAGGCCCGCCAAAACCTAGAAACAAACTGGGAACCTCTGTCGGACACAATATTCTCCGGAATACCATGCAAACGAACCACATGCTGAAAAAACAATGGAACCAACTCTGAAGAGGAAGGCAATTTAGGCAAAGGCACCAAATGAACCACCTTAGAAAACCGGTCACAAACAACCCAGATAACAGACATTCTCTGGGAAACCGGAAGATCAGAAATAAAATCCATAGAAATATGCATCCAGGGCCTGTCAGGGACTGGCAATGGCAAAAGTAACCCACTAGCACGGGAACAACAAGGCTTGGCCCGTGCACAAGTCCCACAGGACTGCACAAAAGAACGCACATCACGTGCCAGCGAAGGCCACCAAAAGGACCTACCAACCAAATCTCTGGTACCAAAAATACCAGGATGACCAGACAACACAGAACAGTGAACCTCAGAAATCACTCTACTAGTCCATCTGTCAGGAACAATCAATTTCCCCACAGGACAGCGGTCAGGTCTATCAGCCTGAAATTCCTGAAGAACCCGCTGTAAATCAGGGGAAATGGCAGAAAGGACCACCCCTTCTTTCAGAATGCCGACCGGTTCAAGGGCCTCAGGAGAATCAGGCAAAAAACTCCTAGAAAGGGCATCAGCCTTAATATTCTTAGAACCCGGAAGATATGAAACCACGAAATCAAAACGGGAAAAAAACAAGGACCATCGAGCCTGTCTAGGACTCAGCCGTTTGGCAGACTCGAGGTAAATCAAATTCTTATGATCGGTCAGGACCACAATACGGTGCTTAGCTCCCTCAAGCCAATGTCGCCACTCCTCAAACGCCCACTTCATAGCCAACAACTCCCGATTGCCGACATCATAATTGCGTTCAGCAGGCGAAAACATGCGGGAGAAGAAGGCACACGGTTTCATCAAAGAACCAACAGAATCCCTCTGAGACAGAACGGCCCTTGCCCCAATCTCAGAAGCATCAATCTCAACCTGAAGGGGAAGAGAAACATCTGGTTGGCGCAACACCGGAGCAGAAGTAAATCGGCGTTTAAGCTCCTGAAAGGCAGAGACAGCCGCAGAGGACCAATTCGCCACATCAGCGCCTTTTTTTGTCAAATCAGTCAAGGGTTTAACCACGCTGGAGAAGTTAGCAATGAAACGGCGATAAAAATTTGCAAAACCCCAAAATTTCTGAAGGCTCTTCACGGATGTGGGTTGAATCCAATCATGAATGGCTTGAACCTTAACCGGATCCATCTCCATAGATGAGGGAGAAAAAATAAAGCCCAAAATAGAAACCTTCTGCACCCCAAAGAGACACTTAGACCCCTTCACAAACAAAGCATTGTCATGAAGGATCTGAAATACCATCCAGACCTGTTCCACATGAGACTTACAATCATCGGAAAAAATCAAAATATCGTCCAAATATACAATCAAGAATTTATCAATATAAGTCTGGAAGATATCATGCATGAAGGATTGAAAAACAGATGGAGCGTTAGTGAGCCCGAATGGCATCACAAGGTATTCAAAATGGCCTTCGAGCGTATTAAACGCAGTTTTCCATTCATCACCCTGTTTAATACGAACAAGATTATATGCCCCCCCGAAGGTCAATCTTAGTAAACCAACTAGCCCCCTTAATCCTAGCAAACAAATCGGAAAGCAAAGGTAAAGGGTATTGAAACTTGACCGTGATCTTATTCAAGAGGCGATAATCAATACAAGGTCTCAAGGAGCCATCCTTCTTAGCAACAAAAAAAAACACTTGCTCCTAACGGTGAAGAAGATGGCCGAATATGCCCTTTCTCCAAAGACTCCTTAACATAACTCCGCATGGCGGTATGTTCAGGCACAGACAGGTTGAAAAGTCGACCCTTAGGAATCTTACTGCCTGGAAACAAGTCAATAGCACAATCACAGTCCCTGTGCGGTGGAAGGGAACTGGACTTGGGCTCATCGAATACATCCTGAAAATCAGACAAAAACTCTGGAATTTCAGAAGAGGAAGAAGAGGAGATTGACATCAAAGGAACATCATTACGAACCCCCTGACAACCCCAACTAGTCACAGACATAGATTTCCAATCCAATACAGGATTATGTACCTGTAACCACGGGAAACCCAGCACGATAACATCATGCAAATTATGCAACACCAGAAATCGACAATCTTTCTAAAGGGCTGGCACCATGTGCATGGTCACCTGTGTCCAAAACTGAGGCTTATTTTTAGCCAAAGGTGTAGCATCAATCCCCCTTAAAGGAATAGGGTTCTGCAAAGGCTGCAAGGGAAAACCACAACGCCTGGCAAACTCAAAATCCATTAAGGTCAAGGCGGCGCCTGAATCCACACACGCCATGACAGAGAATGATGACAATGAGCAAATCAAGGACACCGATAACAGAAATTTAGGTTGTACAGTACTGATGGTACCGATCCTCTTTGTCCGCTTAGGGCAGACTGAAATGACATGAGAAGCGTCGCCACAATAATAACACAACCCATTCTGACGTCTGAATCCTTGTCGTTCCGTTCTAGACAAAATCCTATCACACTGCATTGGCTCAGGAATTGGCTCTGAGGACGACGCCAAAGCGCGCACAGTTCTACGCTCCCGCAAGCGCCGATCAATCTGAATGGCCAGAGACATAGAATCACTCAGACCGGAAGGCGTGGGAAACCCCACCATAACATCTTTAACGGATTCAGAAAGACCCTTTCTGAAAATTGCCGCCAAAGCATCATCATTCCATTTAGTCAACACAGACGATTTTCTAAATTTCTGACAAAACAATTCTGCCGCCTCTTGACCCTGAGACAGGGCCAACAAGGTTTTCTCCGCTTGATCCACAGAATTAGGTTCATAATATAATAAACCTAAAGCCTGAAAAAAGGAATCTACATTAAGCAAGGCCGGATTCCCAGATTCCAGGGAAAATGCCCAATCCTGTGGATCACCATGCAGCAGGGAGATGACAATTTTAACCTGCTGAATGGAATCACCAGAGGATCGCGGTCTCACAGCAAAAAACAATTTACAATTATCTTTAAACCCCCAAAATTTGGACCTATCACCAAAAAACAAATCAGGAGTAGGAATCTTCGGTTCTAAAGCTGGAGTCTGAACAATATAATCAGAAATACCCTGTACCCTGGCAGCAAGCTTGTCTACACGAGAAGCTAATTCCTGAACATCCATGCTGGCACAAGACTCCTCAGCCACCCATAAATAAAGAGGGAAAAAAAGACAAAACAGACTGCAGAAAAAAAAATGGCTCAAAACTTTTCTTCCCTTCTTCTGAGATGCATTTAACTCATTATGGGCCAGTTGTACTGTTATGATCTGGTGACCTTGGAGCCACATGAAACTTTCTCTGGAGTCGGTGGAACCTGTACTGACCGCAATCCTGAACTAACACCGCAACTAGAAGTAGCTGTGGGGTGTGCCTAACACTCCCTAGACACCTCGACACAGCCGGAGGACTAAATACCCCTATAGATGGAAATGGGAATGCTATCTTGCCTCAGAGTAGACCCCCAAAGGATAGGCAGCCCCCCACGAATAATGACTGTGAGTAGGAGAAGAATAGAAACACGCAGGTAGAAAACAGGATTTAGCAAAAGAAGCCACTCTAGCTAAACAGGAAAGGATAGGACAGATAACTAGGCGGTCAGTATTAAAACCCTTCCAAAAATATCCACAGCAGAAAATACAAAAAGTTCCACAATCTAACTAAAGACATGGAATGTATATCTGCCACTCCAGAGAATCCAGCAAGACTGAGAAAATACTGACACAATCTAAGCTGGACAAGAAAACACAAAGAATAGCACTGCATTTTGAAGCACACAACATGTGTGCCACAGGGAAAAAGAACCAGACACTTATCTTTGCTGATTTGGCAGAAAGGCAGGAGGAACAAGGCAGAGGTCCTACACCTCCCAGCAACAATTGACAACTGGCAAGGACTAATGAATCCTGCACGCCTAAATACCCCAGTCAGATCTGCAATCAGCAGATACACCTGACCAGGACTGCAACTCAGGGGCAACTGCATTACCACTTACAACCACCGAAGGGAGCCCAAAAGCAGAATTCACAATAAATGGCGTCAGTGTGCCGAGCCAGGTGGCGCCTATTCTTTCATAACCCCTGAGGATGTCAAACGGCCAACCAATCACAGCAATGCCACCACCAAGATAGCTACGGCATTACAGTGACACGCAAGCAATCCCTGCATGTTTATTGGATGTATAACAGGCGTAAAAAATGCAGGACAGCGTTAAAAGTTTTAAATAGTGCACCCCCCATTATTCGCCGAGTGATGAGTACATCCGATCACAGTGATACCCGAGTAATAACCAAGTATAACTGAGAACATTCGCTCATCCCTAATAATAATCACTGGGTCGCTATGTATTCATAGGTACAATAAATAACTGGTATGCTTAACAGTAATTTCTCCCCCTCTGTACACTTTAATATACAAAGATGTGTCTTTGCTCCATATTATTTAAAAGATTTGACCCAACTCTACCTGAACTGTTTCTCTTTGCATTATGTCAGTGTGAATGTAAAAAAAAGAACTGTTCCTTAGTGAACTGCGCACTTACTGTTGATTTACAAATGAAGGCATGTTTCTTAATCTTTGTAAACCTGTTATGCAATGAACATGGGTTTCAAAACTCACGTATTATGTTCAAGTATCTGAGAACTATTTTAATCTGATAGCGTGCAATTAGTGATAAAATCTGATAACTTGAATACATTTATTGATATCGTGAATAGGTTTACTGCTGATCTGATAGTGTGAATACATTTGCTGATAGCCAGATAACACAATGGTATATACTCATATCTGAAAAGTTGAATTTAAAGTATTCCGAAACATGTCGGGGCTGGCGCCATCCCGGAGGCGTGTTCTTTTATGGGTATATGCACCTCTTTTTTATCAGGTCTATTAGCATTATTAACCTTCTTGTAATCTGTTCTTTGGCAACCATTATGCCATGCATGGCCAATTAGTTTCCTTTAGATGTTGCACTAACACTTTATTGTAAGGAATTTATTGTGGTTTTCAATTTATTTATTATGCACATTAATATTCAATCACATATTAATTCTTGTAGTTTTATATTTTCCACTGTGATTATTTATACGTGTTCTTGATTATGTATACTCTATTTTCTATTATAGTATGAACCATTTTCTATATTCTGTCTTTGATTGATTAATAAAGGCTTTTTTTACTTAATTGATTGCAGTGCTTTGCCCCCTTTTTTTGTCTGATGTACATGTCTTACGGTTGAGATTGGCAGCTGAAAGATTTTACTCTCAATCTAAAGCATTGCTGCCAGGGATCATAAACATCAGAGTCCATATTGACTTAATATCACTTAGATGTGTTTACATGTAAGTGGATCTTGTCTGACCTTGTCTGAAACCCAACACTGCTCTCAGCGCGAAGATGAAGAAGCGGTGGACACAGACATGGCAGAGTTAGAGTGAAACAAGTTACCAAACATCAGGTAGACAAGTCAAGAGTAGTGTTGAGCGATACCTTCCGATATCGGAAAGTATCGGTATCGGAAAGTATCGGCCGATACCGTCAAAGTATCGGATCTAATCCGATACCGATACCCGATCCCAATGCAAGTCAATGGGACGAAAATATCGGAATTAAAATAAACCCTTTATAAACTTGTAGGTTCATTCTACATGAAGGAAAACAACTAAGAATAATGTAGGATGTATTGGGGGACGTGGCGGAGACATTAAAGGCACAGAGGTTTAGCCCAAACAAATAGAAAAGCAGGTTTTTTTGTTTTTTTTTATGACGTTCGGTGTTAGAAAGATTTTGACTATGTTATTTATTTTTTTTTTTTTTCAGATATTGATGTTTCACTACTTCCACGTCCTTCACCTTCTTTTTTACTTCTCCCACACTTTCTTCTTCATTATCCTCATCATCAGCTTCTTTGACATCAACTATCTTCACCTTATTCATCTTCTTCTTCTACCTATTTTTTATTTTTTTTACATTGTTCATATTCTTTTCATTTAACTATTATCTTTTTCATATTCAACTTCTTCATCATATTCTTATTTGTGACAGGCATTCCCGTAGTTGTTATCTATAAAAGTTTGAAGATTACACCTTCCGTTCTGCCTGTCACAAAAGAGTTACATTTGTCCGCGTTCAGTTTGGCCTGCAGCATCAGGCTTTATCCAGGGGCACCACGAGGAGGAACGGACTCACCCCCATACACTGCTTAGTCTTCTTCTGCTTATAATTTAGATAATATCTTTTGCTCTGATATTTAGTCTTATGCTTAATGTTCTTCTGCTCTTTGTTCTGCAGCCTCTTGTTCTTCTGCTTCTCGGTCTCCCATGTCGTCGTCGTCTCCAGGGTCGTCGTCTCCAGGGTCGTCGTCTCCGGGGTCGTCGTCATCGGGGTGGTCTTCAGGGTCATCGTCTCCAGGGTCGTCGTCATCACGGTGGTTGTCGTCTCTGGTGTCGTCGTCATCTTAGGGGTGGTCTTCCGGGTCATCGTGTTTAGTCTCTTGAACTTGGAAATGTAGCAGAAGGTACAAGAAGGCTGAGAAAATGCCGAGAAACAGCTGATGGAACTGGAACTCGGATGGCTACCCGAAGGTCCAAGAGCCAATGGAACTACCGAGGACCAGCTGACGTTACTGGAACCCGGTTACTAAGCAGGAGGTACCCGTGCCTGAAAGCACTACCAAGGACCACCTGACGTTGGTGGAACTCGGATACCCAGAGGGAGGCACCTAAGCCAAAGGCTCTGCCCGGAACCAGCTGACGGTACTGGAACCAGGATGGGGAGCAGAAGGTACAAGAGCAAAAGACACTGCCGAGAACCAGCTGACGGTGCTGGAACCCGGATGGGTAGCCGAAGGTCCAAGAGCCAATGGAACTACCGAGGACCAGCTGACGTTACTGGAACCCGGTTACTAAGCAGGAGGTACCCGTGCCTGAAAGCACTACCAAGGACCACCTGACGTTGGTGGAACTCGGATACCCAGAGGGAGGCACCTAAGCCAAAGGCTCTGCCCGGAACCAGCTGATGGTACTGGAACCAGGATGGGGAGCAGAAGGTACAAGAGCAAAAGACACTGCCGAGAACCAGCTGACGGTGCTGGAACCCGGATGGGTAGCCGAAGGTCCAAGAGCCAATGGAACTACCGAGGACCAGCTGACATTACTGGAACCCGGTTACTAAGCAGGAGGTACCCATGCCTGAAAGCACTACCAAGGACCACCTGACGTTGGTGGAACTCGGATACCCAGAGGGAGGCACCTAAGCCAAAGGCTCTGCCCAGAAACAGCTGACGGTGCTGGAACCAGGATGGGGACCTATTCAAGCTTGTCTTCCTAGAGCCCCAACTAGCAGTGTTGGAGCAAAGGGTCAGCAGGAGGAGGAGATGGAGCAGAGTGTAGGCCGAAGCCTGCACTGGCGGCAGCTTTGGGTCTGTTGTGTCTGCGTGGCAGTTGCAGGACACGTTGCCGGCTGCACAGCAGGGGAACAGCTGGCGGTGCTGAACCCCACTGACACATTGGCTGGTGTTTTTCTCTGTGCAGCTAGCAGTACCGGGCCCCAACTGGCGGTGTTGGAGCCCGGGCTCTGCAGGGGGAGCAGAGTGTAGGCCGAAGCCTAATTGAACCAATTTCAAAGGTAACCTTTAACCCCCCCTCAGGTGTTACAAAGTAGAAGAGCCACAGCTTATGCAGCAGTAGTGCTGCACAAGTCAAAGGTTGCTCTTTTAATTTTTCTCCTTGCACACGCTGAATGAAACACGTATAACATTTAGCCCTTTATACAGTCAAACTGTGTTGGAGGCGCGAGTTCCCTTCGTAATGAGATGCAGCACAGATGTCAAGAATCCCACCTTGGTGCTGGGTGCAGCCTCCTGAGCGTTGTTATTTGCTGTACAGGAGTCTGCGCTGTCGTGTTATCCCCTGGCCTAGCGCTGTTAGCGCTGCCCATCTTCTGACATCATTTAATGTCGGCCGGTGCGGTTCGCGATGACCATGAATCCCAGCCCCGCAGTGTCTTAACATTGTTAAAACACTGCGGGGCTGGGATTCATGGCCTGGCGCAGCACATATGTTCGCCTCTCACACTCGGGTCCTTACACCCGCTTCAGACTGTGCGGCGTCAGCTGATCCCTTATCGCATGCCACGGCCATGAAGCCGCACAGTCTGAAGAAGGCGGAAGGAGATGAGGGACAGGCGAACTGATGCACTGCTCATGCCCATCAATCACACCCTCGCAGTCCCAATAAATAAGACACCGAGGGGCGTTGTGTGGGCCAGGGCGGCCGCAGAGGCGCAGGCAGCCAAACAATGATGCCAGAAGACGGGCAGCGCTACCAAGGGGGTTGCAGCGTGTCATTACAAAGGAAAGTCACACCACCGGGACGGTTAAATGGTCACACAGAGGACACATTTTAGACGTGTTTTCAGTTCCACATGTGCGAGGAGAATACGTTTATGAGCCACCTTGCACACATGCAGCATTACCGCTGTACAAGGTGGCTGTAAAACGTACAAACGCCTGGGGGAGGGGGGACAGGTTCCCTTCAATTTCAGTTCTTGTGTCTGCGTGGCTTTTGCAGGACACGATGCCGGCTACACAGCAGGGGAACAGCTGGCGGTGCTGAACCCCACTGACATATTGGCTGGTATTTTTCTCTGTGCAGCTAGCAGTACCGGGCCCCAACTGGCGGTGTTAGAGCCCAGGGTCAGCAGGAGGAGGAGATGGAGCAGAGTGTAGGCCGAAGCCTGCACTGGCGGCAGCTTTGGGTCTGTTGTGTCTGCGTGGCAGTTGCAGGACACGTTGCCGGCTGCACAACAGGGGAACAGCTGGCGGTGCTGAACCCCACTGACACATTGGCTGGTGTTTTTCTCTGTGCAGCTAGCAGTACCGGGCCCCAACTGGCGGTGTTGGAGCCCGGGCTCTGCAGGGGGAGCAGAGTGTAGGCCGAAGCCTAATTGAACCAATTTCAAAGGTAACCTTTAAACCCCCCTCAGGTGTTACAAAGTAGAAGAGCCACAGCTTATGCAGCAGTAGTGCTGCACAAGTCAAAGGTTGCTCTTTTAATTTTTCTCCTTGCACACGCTGAATGAAACACGTATAACATTTAGCCCTTTATACAGTCAAACTGTGTTGGAGGCGCGAGTTCCCTTCGTAATGAGACGCAGCACAGATGTCAAGAATCCCACCTTGGTGCTGGGTGCAGCCTCCTGAGCATTGTTATTTGCTGTACAGGAGTCTGCGCTGTCGTGTTATCCCCTGGCCTAGCGCTGTTAGCGCTGCCCATCTTCTGACATCATTTAATGTCGGCCGGTGCGATTCGCGATGACCATGAATCCCAGCCCCGCAGTGTCTTAACATTGTTAAAACACTGCGGGGCTGGGATTCATGGCCTGGCGCAGCACATATGTTCGCCTCTCACACTCGGGTCCTTACACCCGCTTCAGACTGTGCGGCGTCAGCTGATCCCTTATCGCATGCCACGGCCATGAAGCCGCACAGTCTGAAGAAGGCGGAAGGAGATGAGGGACAGGCGAACTGATGCACTGCTCATGCCCATCAATCACACCCTCGCAGTCCCAATAAATAAGACACCGAGGGGCGTTGTGTGGGTCAGGGCGGCCGCAGAGGCGCAGGCAGCCAAACAATGATGCCAGAAGACGGGCAGCGCTACCAAGTGGGTTGCAGCGTGTCATTACAAAGGAAAGTCACACCACTGGGACGGTTAAATGGTCACACAGAGGACACATTTTAGACGTGTTTTCAGTTCCACATGTGCGAGGAGAATACGTTTATGAGCCACCTTGCACACATGCAGCATTACCGCTGTACAAGGTGGCTGTAAAACGTACAAACGCCTGGGGGAGGGGGGACAGGTTCCCTTCAATTTCAGTTCTTGTGTCTGCGTGGCTTTTGCAGGACACGATGCCGGCTACACAGCAGGGGAACAGCTGGCGGTGCTGAACCCCACTGACACATTGGCTGGTGTTTTTCTCTGTGCAGCTAGCAGTACCGGGCCCCAACTGGCGGTGTTAGAGCCCAGGGTCAGCAGGAGGAGGAGATGGAGCAGAGTGTAGGCCGAAGCCTGCACTGGCGGCAGCTTTGGGTCTGTTGTGTCTGCTTGGCAGTTGCAGGACACGTTGCCGGCTGCACAGCAGGGGAACAGCTGGCGGTGCTGAACCCCACTGACACATTGGCTGATGTTTTTCTCTGTGCAGCTAGCAGTACCGGGCCCCAACTGGCGGTGTTGGAGCCTGGGCTCTGCAGGGGGAGCAGAGTGTAGGCCGAAGCCTAATTGAACCAATTTCAAAGGTAACCTTTAACCCCCCCTCAGGTGTTACAAAGTAGAAGAGCCACAGCTTATGCAGCAGTAGTGCTGCACAAGTCAAAGGTTGCTCTTTTAATTTTGCTCCTTGCACACGCTGAAAGGAACACGTATAACATTTGGGCCCTTACACAGTCAAACTGATTTTGAGGCGTGAGTTCCCTTCGTAAAGAGACGCAGTACAGCTGGCAAAAATGCCACCTTGGTGCTTTGCGCGGCCTCCTGAGCATCGTTATTCGTTGCACAGGAGTCTGCGCTTTTGTGTTATCCCTTGGCCTTGCGCTGTTAGCGCTGGCCATCCTCTGACATCATGTAATGTCGGCCGTTGCGCTTTGTGATGACCATGAATCTAAGCCCCGCAGTGTCTTAACATTGTTAAAACACTGTGGGGCTGTGATTCATGGCCTGGTGCAGTACATATGTTCGCCTCTCGCTTGGGTTCTTACACCCGCTTCAGACTATGCGGCGTCAGCTGATCCCTTATCGCATGCCACGGCCATGAAGCCGCACACTCTGAAGAAGGCGGAAGGAGACGAGTGACAGGCGAACATATGCACTGCTCAAGCCCATCAATCACACCCTCGCAGTCAAAATAAATAAGACACCGAGGGGCGTTGTGTGGGGCAAGGCGGCCGCAGAGGCGCAGGCAGCCAAACAATGATGCCAGAAGACGGGCAGCGCTACCAAGGAGCTTGTTGCGTGTCAATACAAAGGAAAATCACACCTGAGGGACGTTTTAATGGTCGCAGAGGACTCATTTTAGACGTGTTCAGTTCAACCTGGGCAAGGAGAATAAGTTTCTGAGCCACCTTGCACACATGCAGCATTACTGTCGTACAAGGTGGCTGTAAAACGTAGAAACGCCTGGGGGAGGGGGGACAGGTTTCCTTCAATTTCAGTTCTTGTGCCTGCGAGGCTTTTGCAGGACACGTTGCCGGCTACACAGCAGGGGAACAGCTGGCGGTGCTGAACCCCACTGACACATTGGCTGGTGTTTGGCTCTGTGCAGCCAGCACATCTGGGCCCCAACTGGCGGTGTTAGAGCCCAGGGTCAGCAGGAGGAGGAGAGGGATTACAGTGTAGGCCGAAGCCTGCACTGGAGCAAGTTGAAAGGGAAACTTTAACCCCCCCCCCCAAGCGTTTGTAGCTGAAAGAGCCATCGTGTACAGCACTAATGCTGGAAAAGGTAAACTTAGCTCTTTTAATTATGGTCCTTGCACATGCTGAACCTAACACTTATGAAAAGTGTCCCCTCCTACCGTGATACCGTCCGGTTGGTGGAACTGTCCTTTGTGATGTGACGCAGCACAGCCGTCATTCTTACCCCCTTGGCGCCGTGCGCCGCCTCCTCAGCGTTGTTTGAATCAGTCCCGGAGCCTGCGCTGTTAGGTTAGCCCTTGGCCATGCACACATTTTGCGCTGCCCGTCTTCTGACATCATTTGGTGTCAGGCTGGCTGCGCCTGTGCGGCCGCGCTGGCCGAGAGCCCGCCTCGTACTGTCTTCTGATTTAATCCCACCGGGGGCCTGGGATCCGTGGCCATGCGCAGTGCATATCCTCACCTCTCACTCCCCTCCCTACGGCTTCTTCAGACTGTGCGGTGTCACGGCCGTGGCATGCTATTAGGGACCAGCTGACACCGCACAGTCTGAAGAAGCCGTAGGGAGATGAGTGAGAGGTGGAGGTTCACATATGCACTGCGCATGTCCATGGATCTCAGGCCCCCAGTGGGATTAAATCAGAAGACAGTACGAGGCGGGCTCTCGGCCAGCGTGGCCGCACAGGCGCAGCCAGCCTGACACCAAATGATGTCAGAAGACGGGCAGCGCAAAATGTGTGCATGGCCAAGGGCTAACCTAACAGCGCAGGCTCCGGGACTGATTCAAACAACGCTGAGGAGGCGGCGCACGGCGCCAAGGGGGTAAGAATGACGGCTGTGCTGCATCACATCACAAAGGACAGTTCCACCAACCGGACGGTATCACGGTAGGAGGGGACACTTTTCATAAGTGTTAGGTTCAGCATGTGCAAGGAGCACCACGAAAAGAGGCACTTTTTCCCTTTGCATCATTACTGCTGCACAAGGTGGCTCCTTCAGTAACAAACGCCCGGGGGGGGGACAGGTTCCCTTAAATTTAACTTGTTGTGCCTGCGTGGCGGTCGCAGTACACGTTGCCGTATACACAGCAGGGGAACAGCTGGCGGTGCTGAACCCCACTAACACATTGGCGAGGTGTTTGGCTCTGTGCGGACAGCACTTCTGGACGGCAACTAGCGGTGTTGGAGCCCAGGGACAGGAGGGGGAGGTGGAGGTGGAGGAGATAGGAGGGATTGCCACACACACAGCTGGGGAACAGCTGACGTTACTGAACCCCAATAACAGAGGAGGGACTGTTGGGACTGTGCGGACAGCACTTCTGGATGGCAACTAGCGGTGTTGGAGCCCAGGGACAGGTGGAGGAGGAGGAGGTGGAGGAGGTAGGAGGGATTGCCACACACACAGCAGGGGAACAGCTGACGTTACTGAACCCCAATAACAGAGGAGGGACTGTTGGGACTGTACGGACAGCACTTCTGGACGGCAACTAGCGGTGTTGGAGCCCAGGGACAGGTGGAGGAGGAGGAGGTGGAGGAGGTAGGAGGAGGTAGGAGGGATTGCCACACACACAGCAGGGGAACAGCTGATGTTACTGAACCCCAATAACAGAGGAGGGACTGTTGGGACTGTGCGGACAGCACTTCTGGACGGCAACTAGCGGTGTTGGAGCCCAGGGACAGGTGGAGGAGGAGGAGGTGGAGGAGGTAGGAGGGATTGCCACACACACAGCAGGGGAACAGCTGACGTTACTGAACCCCAATAACAGAGGAGGGACTGTTGGGACTGTGCGGACAGCACTTCTGGACGGCAACTAGCGGTGTTGGAGCCCAGGGACAGGTGGAGGAGGAGGAGGTGGAGGAGGTAGGAGGGATTGCCACACACACAGCAGGGGAACAGATGACGTTACTGAACCCCAATAACAGAGGAGGGACTGTTGGGACTGTGCGGACAGCACTTCTGGACGGCAACTAGCGGTGTTGGAGCCCAGGGACAGGTGGAGGAGGAGGAGGTGGAGGAGGTAGGAGGAGGTAGGAGGGATTGCCACACACACAGCAGGGGAACAGCTGACGTTACTGAACCCCAATAACAGAGGAGGGACTGTTGGGACTGTGCGGACAGCACTTCTGGACGGCAACTAGTGGTGTTGGAGCCCAGGGACAGGTGGAGGAGGAGGAGGTGGAGGAGGTAGGAGGAGGTAGGAGGGATTGCCACACACACAGCAGGGGAACAGCTGACGTTACTGAACCCCAATAACAGAGGAGGGACTGTTGGGACTGTGCGGACAGCACTTCTGGATGGCAACTAGTGGTGTTGGAGCCCAGGGACAGGTGGAGGAGGAGGAGGTGGAGGAGGTAGGAGGGATTGCCACACACACAGCAGGGGAACAGCTGACGTTACTGAACCCCAATAACAGAGGAGCGACTGTTGGGACTGTGCGGACAGCACTTCTGGACGGCAACTAGCGGTGTTGGAGCCCAGGGACAGGTGGAGGAGGTGGAGGAGGTAGGAGGGATTGCCACACACACAGCAGGGGAACAGCTGACGTTACTGAACCCCAATAACAGAGGAGGGACTGTTGGGACTGTGCGGACAGCACTTCTGGACGGCAACTAGCGGTGTTAGAGCCCAGGGACAGGTGGAGGTGGAGGAGGTAGGAGGAGGTAGGAGGGATTGCCACACACACAGTAGGGGAACAGCTGACGTTACTGAACCCCAGTAACAGAGGAGGGACTGTTGGGACTGTGCAGACAGCACTTCTGGACGGCAACTAGCGGTGTTGGAGCCCAGGGACAGGTGGAGGAGGAGGAGGTGGAGGAGGTAGGAGGAGGTAGGAGGGATTGCCACACACACAGCAGGGGAACAGCTGACGTTACTGAACCCCAATAACAGAGGAGGGACTGTTGGGACTGTGCGGACAGCACTTCTGGATGGCAACTAGCGGTGTTGGAGCCCAGGGACAGGTGGAGGAGGAGGAGGTGGAGGAGGTAGGAGGGATTGCCACACACACAGCAGGGGAACAGCTGACATTACTGAACCCCAATAACAGAGGAGGGACTGTTGGGACTGTGCGGACAGCACTTCTGGACGGCAACTAGCGGTGTTGGAGCCCAGGGACAGGTGGAGGAGGAGGAGGTGGAGGAGGTAGGAGGAGGTAGGAGGGATTGCCACACACACAGCAGGGGAACAGCTGACGTTACTGAACCCCAATAACAGAGGAGGGACTGTTGGGACTGTGCGGACAGCACTTCTGGATGGCAACTAGCGGTGTTGGAGCCCAGGGACAGGTGGAGGAGGAGGAGGTGGAGGAGGTAGGAGGGATTGCCACACACACAGCAGGGGAACAGCTGACATTACTGAACCCCAATAACAGAGGAGGGACTGTTGGGACTGTGCGGACAGCACTTCTGGATGGCAACTAGCGGTGTTGGAGCCCAGGGACAGGTGGAGGAGGAGGAGGTGGAGGAGGTAGGAGGAGGTAGGAGGGATTGCCACACACACAGCAGGGGAACAGCTGACATTACTGAACCCCAATAACAGAGGAGCGACTGTTGGGACTGTGCGGACAGCACTTCTGGACGGCAACTAGCGGTGTTGGAGCCCAGGGACAGGTGGAAAAGCAGAGGAACACAATGTAGGCTGAAGCCTGATTGGAGAAAGTCGAAAGGGAACCTTTAACCCCCCCCCAAGGCGTTTGTAGCTGAAAGAGCCAGCTTGTGCAGCACAAAAGATGCAAAAGGAAAAGGTGGCTTTTTTCATGATGCTCCTTGCAAACACAGAACTAAACACTTATAAAATGTGTCCCCTGAAACCGTGAGACCGTCCCGGAGGTGGGACTTTCCTTCGTAATATGACGCAGCAAAGCCGTCATTCTTACCCCCCCGGCGCCGTGCCACGGCTCCTCAGCGTTGTTTGATTCCGTCCCGGAGCCTGCGCTGTTATGTTATCCCTTGGCCAGGCACACTTAGCGCTGCCCATCTTCTGACATCATTTGGTGTCAGGCTGGCTGTGCCTGTGCGGACGCGCTGGCCGAGAGCCCGCCTCGCAGTGTCGTCTAATGTAATCCCACCGCGGGCCTGGGATCCATGGCCATGCGCAGTGCATATCCTCGCCTCTCACTCCCCTCCCTATGGCTTCTTAAGACTGTGCGGAGTCACGGCCGTGGCATGCTATTAGGGACCAGCTGACACCGCACAGTCTGAAGAAGCCGTAGGGAGATGAGTGAGAGGTGGAGGTTCAGATATGCACTGCGCATGTCCATGGATCTCAGGCCCCCAGTGGGATTAAATCAGAAGACACTGCTAGGCGGGCTCTCGGCCAGCGCGGCCGCACAGGCGCAGCCATCCTGACACCAAATGATGTCAGAAGACAGGCAGCGCTAAGTGTGCCTGGCCACAGGATAACATAACAGCGCAGGCTCCGGGACGGAATCAAACAACGCTGAGGAGACGGGGCACGGCGCCAAGGGGGTAGGAATGACGGCTGTGCTGCGTCATATTCCGAAGGAAAGTCCCACCTCCGGGACGGTTTTACGGTATCAGTGGACACATTTTATAAGTGTTAAGTTCTGCGTGTGCAAGGAGCTAAACAAAAATAGCTACCATTTCCTTGTGCAGCATTACTGCTGCACAAGGTGGCTCTTTCAGTAACAAACGCCTTGGGGGGGGGACAGATTCCCTTACATTTCAGTTGTTGTGTCAGCGTGGCGGTCGCAGGACACATTGCCGGCTACACAGCTGGGGATCAGCTGACGTTACTGAAACCCAATAACACTGGGTCGTATGTTTTGACTGTGCAGACGGCACTTCTGAGCCTCAACTGGCGGTGTTGGAGCCCAGGAATTTAAGTTCAGGTGGTAGAAAGATGAACACAACAGGAGACCTGGATAACGTAGACAGTGACCTAATTATTTAATCAGGAAGAGGAGTGGCAAATTCCTGCGAGATCCAGGCCTTGTTCATTTTCAGGAAAGTAAGCCGGTCAACGTTATCGGAGGATAGTCGCATGCGACGGTCAGTTAGTACACCACCTGCAGCACTAAAGACACGTTCCGATAATACACTGGCCGCAGGGCAAGACAGCACCTCCAATGCATACTGGCTTAGCTCTGGCCATGTATCCAGCTTTGAGACCCAAAACTTGAAAGGGGAAGAGCCGTCTGGGAGTACAGCAAGAGGGCAAGACATGTAGTCTGTCACCATCTGACGGAACCGTTGCCTCCTGCTGACTGGAGCCGTCTGTGATGGTGTAGACTTTTGTGGCGGGCACAGAAAACTGTGCCACAGTTGGGCCATACTGGTCTTGCCTTGGGCAGAGGCACTGCTTCTGCTCCCTCTTTGTGCAGAGCCTCCACCACTGCCTGGACGCACTGAGCTGCTTTGGAATGCACTAGCAGCACTTCTCTCAGTTGGAATGGAGAAGATGATGGAATTCACCAGTGTGTCTTGGTACTCCCGCATTTTTCGCTCCCGGTTCAACGGTGTGATGAGGCTTTCTACGTTGTCCCGGTAGCGAGGATCGAGGAGGGTGAACACCCAATAATCAGACATGTTGAGAATGTGGGCGATGCGGCGGTCATTTCCCAGGCACTGCAGCATGTAATCCACCATGTGCTGCAGACTGCCAACTGCCCAAGAAACGCTGTCCCCTGCTGGAGGCGTGATCTCTGCCCGCTCGTCATCACCCCACCCTCGCTGTACACACTGAGTACTGGACAATTGTGTAACTCCCTCCTCTGGACGGATGTCTTCCTCCTCCATTGACTCCTCCTCATCCTCCTCACAAACTGTCCCCTGCCTACGCGTTTGTGAGGAACCACGTGGCGCTGACTGTCCAGAAGATGACGGAAATGCTGAATCCTCATCCTCCACCTCTTCCACAACATCATCCCTTAGCGCTTGCAGTGATTTTTCAAGCAGGCAGATAAGGGGGACAGTCATGCTGACTAGTGCATCATCTGCACTCGCCATCCGCGTGGAATAATCAAAGGGACGCAAAACCTGGCAGACGTCATTCATAGTGGCCCACTCTGTGGTTGTGAAGTCTGTACGGCGCTGACTGCGACTTCTTTGCGCCTGAAGCAGCTGATACTCCATTACAGCTTGCTGCTGCTCACACAACCGCTCCAACATATGTAACGTGGAATTCCACCTGGTAGGTAGGTCACATATGATGCGATGTTCCGGCAGGCGGTGTCGGCGCTGCAGAGCCGCAATGCGCGCTTTTGCCGTGCTGGAACGCCGCAAGTGAGCACACTCTAGGGGGACCTTGTGCAGCAGTGCATCTAGATCCGGATAGTCCCTCAAAAAACTCTGCACGACCAAATTGAGCACATGTGCCAGACATGGGATGTGAGTGAGGTTGCCGAGGCCCAGAGCTGCCACCAGATTTCGGCCATTATCACACACTACCATGCCTGGCTGGAGATTCGCTGGCACAAACCACACATCGCTCTCCTGCTTGATGGCATTCCAGAGCTCCTGCGCTGTGTGGCTTCGATTCCCCAAATAAATTAATTTCAAGACGGCCTGTTGACGTTTGGCCACGGCTGTGCTCATGTCGGTCGTAACAGGTAAACGTTCATCACGGGTCCATGTGGAGGTGGACTGTGACGGCTCCTGCAGCGATGATTCAGAGGAACTGGTGTAAGAGGAGGAGTCAATGCATACAGAATGGATTCCTGCAATCCTTGGAGTGGGCAGGACACGTCCTGCGCCACTCGCACGATCTGTACCCGGCTCAACGACATTAACCCAATGGGCAGTGAGGGAAAGGTATTGCCCCTGTCCATGTTGACTGGTCCACGCATCGGTGGTGAGGTGGACCTTGCTACTGACGGCGTTCAGTAGCGCGTGTTTTATGTGTCCCTCCACATGCTTGTGCAGGGCAGGGACGGCTTGCCTGCTGAAGTAAAAGCGGCTGGGCACATTGTACTGTGGGACTGCCAATGACATCAAGTCACGGAAGCTGTCAGTCTCCACCAGCCTGAATGACAGCATTTCCAGTGACAGAAGTTTGGCAATGCCTGCAGTCAGAGCCTGTGCTCGTGGGTGGTTTGACGAGAAAGGCCGCCTTTTCTCCCATGCCTGTACTACCGATGGCTGTAGACTGGGCTGGGAGTGTGTGGATGACTGGGAAAGTGGTGCTGCGGGTGGAATTACAGCGGGTCTCTGGACAACAGGGCCAGAGGTTCTTCCACGGCGATCCTGGGAGGAAGCCGAACCAGCTGCGTGTGAGCTGGAGGAAGAGGCAACACGAGCTGAAGAGATGGTAGCTGCCGCTGTTGGTTGGCCTAGCTCTTCAGTGTGTTTTTCTAACTCCGCCGGGTGCCTGGTGCGCACATGTTTCCACATGTTGGAGGTATTGAGGTTGCTGACATTTTTCCCTCTTTTGACTTTGTGATGACACACCTTGCATTTGACATAGCAAATGTCATCTGCAACTGTGTCAAAAAAGGACCAGGCACTGCAAGTCTTGGGAGCGCCCTTTTTTGCTTTTGGAAGAGACATGCTCCTAACGGGTGCCAAAGCGGAGGCTGCAGGATCCGCAGTCTTCCCCCTCCCTCTCCCTCTTTGGGCCGTACGGGGAATCTCTTCCTCAGAGCTGCTCCCACCACCTTCCTGTCCCTCACGCCAAGATGGGTCAAGGACCTCATCATCTACACTACCCTCTGCCCCCAACTGCTCCTCCTGGGTAGTCTCAGCAGCAGAGCACGCACCAGTAAGTGGCACCTGAGTGTCATCATCAGCTGATGCGGCCTGCGATGTGGTGAACGGAGGCACTGGCCCACCCGCCTCTTCAGAGGAAGAGAGAAAAAGCTGTTGGGCATCACTGCACCCTGCCTCTTCTTCCATTTCTCCAATGCTGCTTGGCTGGCCCCCTGTTTCCAAGCCAAGAGATTCAGAGAACAGAAGTAGAGACGGCTCCTGTCCTGGGCTCTCTGTCTGCCTGGGCAATTTGGCAGGTGGTGAAGAGACAGATGGCTGCTCTCCAGTGCTCTGTGTCTGAGAGGATGTGGCACTAATTGAAGTTGATGCATTAGCTGCCATCCATCCGACAACGGCTTCAATTTGTTCTTCACGCAGCAGCGGTGTACGGCGCTCTGCGACAAAGCTGCGCATGAATGACTGTTCCCTGGTGAAAGTGGGTGCTGATGAGTCACCGGTGCCCACAGCAGGCACAGAATCCCCACGTCCCCTCCCTGCTCTGTGCCCACGCCCACGCCCACGTGCCTTACTCACTGCCTTCTTCATCTTGGTTGACTGATAAAGATAAGCAGAAAAGTACTAACGGATTTGTGTGCTTATTCCTGAACAACTCCTCCTAACAGGTATAAGAAACACTAATTTTCTAAAGTGTGGACTAGACTTTAATATGAGCTAATGTGGCCTACACAAATGTAAAGTGGTGTCACTGGTGTGTTTGGTGAACTTTATTATTTATTTATTTTTTGGGGGCTGAACTGACAACAGATAGAGCTGCAGTCACACGGAGACCGTGCAGACAGACGTAAACGGCGCTGCAAGGCCCAAAAACCCTCCTCTACGTTATCCTATGTAGTGTTTTTCCACAAGTTAGCTGGAGACGGGTGGAAAGACACTAATAGGAATTTTTTGAAAAAATGTGCAGCAGCCTGCACTACTTAAAACAAAATGAAAATTGATTTTGCGGTATGACGCAGTGAAGAACCCTGAGCTGGAGACAACCAGGCTATGGCTGCTCACAGACTACAGGGCGAGCTGCAGTCACACGGAGACCGTGCAGACAGCCGTAAACGGCGCTGCAAGGCCCAAAAACCCTCCTCTACGTTATCCTATGTAGTGTTTTTCCACAAATTAGCTGGAGACGGGTGGAAAGACACTAATAGGAATTTTTTGAAAAAATGTGCAGCAGCCTGCACTACTTAAAACAAAATGAAAATTGATTTTGCGGTATGACGCAGTGAAGAACCCTGAGCTGGAGACAACCAGGCTATGGCTGCTCACAGACTACAGGGCGAGCTGCAGTCACACGGAGACCGTGCAGACAGCCGTAAACGGCGCTGCAAGGCCCAAAAACCCTCCTCTACGTTATCCTATGTAGTGTTTTTCCACAAATTAGCTGGAGACGGGTGGAAAGACACTAATAGGATTTTTTTGAAAAAATTAGCAGCAGACTACACTACTTGGGAAAAAAAAAAAAAAGAACAGTATGAGGCAATGAACCACCCTCCCTGAACTGAATACAACCAGCTATGGATGGCCTATGTGGCTGCACTCAGACTAGAGAGTGGGCTGCACTCACACACACACACACACAGACCTTGCAGATCGCTGTGAAAACAGCGCTACAAGGCAAAAGCAAGGTGAATAGTAGGTGAACACAGCGGTTGCTAAATTAGCCTTTGGAAAGCACAAAGAAGCAAATCGCTATCTCTAAACTGTCCCTCAGTCAGCAAACAGCGTCCTGTCACTAACTGAATTCACAGCAGAGTGATCGCAAAATGGCGCCAGCGACTTTTAAACTGCATCATGACATCATTTCAGCAGCCAATCACAGCCATGCCAGTAGTTTCATGCCCTCCATGCTGAACAGGATGTGCCCACACTTGGAATCATTCTCATTGGATGAATTTGTGCAGTTTGAATCTGTGAACTTCCGATTCCGGTATCCGATACGCGGCAAGTATCGGAATCCCGGTATCGGAATTCCGATACCGCAAGTATCGGCCGATACCCAATACTTGCGGTATCGGAATGCTCAACACTAGTCAAGAGTAACAACTACAATTACTCAGAAATGGCACAAGCATAATGTCTTACAATATTGTTTGCACAGATCTTGATGGGTGCCCATCAATAATGGGACACTGAGCTGGTTGTTTTCACACTAATGGGAAATGTCTCTTAGCTTGGCATTTATACTACTATAT
This sequence comes from Ranitomeya variabilis, assembly GCF_051348905.1. Classification (NCBI taxonomy): domain Eukaryota; kingdom Metazoa; phylum Chordata; class Amphibia; order Anura; family Dendrobatidae; genus Ranitomeya; species Ranitomeya variabilis. The sequence continues at coordinate 384,080,709 of NC_135232.1, read as the reverse complement.
GGTGGCTCTAAATAAGCCTGTGCTTGGCTCCACCGTCAAACACACAGCCAAGAAGCTGAGAGAGACAGGGCTTCTATCACTGAACACCTTGCAGGGTATCATAGCAGAACATATTAACTTTCTGAAGAACAGTATATAATGCACACTCAAAAATGGATTATGAAGCCATATTCATAGACATTAATTTCCTCAGCATATCTCCTGTCACTGACCACAGTTTTCAAGCTTTCACAGACCACAGAGGTTCAGAGCCCATGCCAGCAATAGTAATTGTATCAGGCCACAGCAGAGCTCATCATCACAGGCCACAGTCTCAGTGTTACAGGCTCCAGCTCCAATCAGTGTCAAAGGTGACAGTCGCTATCACTGACCCATGCCATGCTATCTCATATTAGTCAATATCAGGGCAAGTTGGTTGACATGGTCAATCATTGCATGTCTTTCGCAGTACTCACAAGAGTTAATAATTTAGGTAATCTGACTCACTTCTGATTGGGAAGTTGTCCATAATCACTCGTCAGTCCCAGAGTGACTTCACATTTTGCTCACTCTATTATAGTTGCAGCAACTTCAGCAGTTCATTCAGCATCTCATCACTAAACAACTAGTGATTTTGGCTGGCTGTGCCTAGTTTGACACTTTACTTTTTGAGGTTGTCCGGTCTTTTTCTAATGTCTATGGGGCTGCAGACTTCTGAATCTTCATAGCATGTGTACCGCACACATGCGATCAGGATTTTCTGGTGTCGATGGCAGTCATGTGACAGCAAGTATGCAATATGCAAAATGCCGGCAACATTCGAACTAGATGTGCATGGTGTAACTCAATTTACTTGTTTTGTCAAAGACATAAGAGAGTCCTAACAGGATAAGAAGCACATGCTGTGAGAATTCAGGATTCTGCAGTCTTTGAGCAAAAGACCCCATTACCCCTTTAACTAATATCAACTGAGGGTCTGAAGAGGGTATGAAATATAGTATGCATTTCGTTAAAGAGTGTTTTGACTGAGATCTAATAATCAAATCGATCAACAAACCAGAGGAGATGTTCAACCTCCACACCACAGGTTAATATACAGACTAGACAACTTGACCCTGATTTGTCCCCACCTGACCGCAGAGGTTGGCACTATAAAATTACGCCATGGCACCCCCACTCAACGTTCACTGGCCCTGAGTGTCCTTAACTCCACCCTCAACTATACAAAGAATGTAACCTAAAACAACAGAATGTGGTGCACACAGCCAGAGGCGGAGGAACAGGGCTAAGGACATGTTCACACAGCCGTACATGAAAGACGGAAAAGAATTAAACCCAAAATTGCCTTTGTTATACGTGGAGACCCTCAGACAAAAAATGGAAGAAAATTGGAAGAGTGCAAGGAAGGGGAACACACAACAAACTGCAGGAAAATCAATACAGAAAATCTCAGCAAGATAATCCTTAACTGGGCAGTGGGACTCCAAACATCCAACTAACTTGGAATATAGCCAGCAAAGACTGCATGTGCCAGGAGAGTATAAACAGTCCCTCCCAAGATGTGATGGGACAAACCAAAACAAGGAAATGAAAACAGCTGCATAGAAGCAACACAGCAAAGCTGGACAGAGACAACACACAGCCAGAGGTCACCGGATTAAGTCCGGAGTCTAGCCATAACAAAGAGCAACCAATGTTTTAATTTTTATTTCATATATCAATAGTACACTTAAAAATAAGCAACTTTGCAATATATCTTATCAGATAAACCTGCCTCTTTACCAGACTGTATTCAGTGAAGAAAGAATTTCCCATTACTGAAATAAGAGATGGCAGTTGCTGCATATATAATTCTATAGATCCTACAGTGAACTGGAATCAGATATCATGAAAGTGACAATCAGATTAATGGTAAAATGTAAAGACTTTATTTCTCAATTGTATAAAATATACATTAGTAGTGAACACTATATGATGAGTTAATGGTGAAGACACAAAAGAGCCACACAATGGGTTACAATATCTAGCAATATCAAGAACACTGGGCTTTGACCAGGGCCGGACTGGCAATGCTGGCAAATGCCAGAAGGGCCTGTCTGGTCGTGGGCTACCTTGTCTGCTCCATTGTCATCTGAATCTGCATTCTCAAAACCCCCATACTGTTAACAGTTGTGACAGATCACAAAATCACTGGCTTTGTCACTCTGCCTTGTGTTTGTGTCCTGCCCGAGGCCAGCACCAACATGGGACATCGGCAGTGCAATGATATCACTGCATCCACTGCGAGAATGGATAGAAGAGGAGTCAGATGCTGTGGAAGATGAGGTGTTTGGATTAGGTGAGCATAATTTTATTTTTTATTTTTGTGGAGGACAATCAGACTATATAAGGCTCTGTGAGTTGAACCATCATACTATATAAGAGGCTGTGGGGTGGACCACCATACTATATAGTGTACTGTTGGAGAGACAATCACACTACATAGGGGGCTGTTGTGAGGAGCATCAAACTATATGGGGGATTGTGAGGTTGACCATCATACTTTATAGGGGGATATGAGGTGAAACATCATACCATATAGGAACTGTGAGGTGTACCATAATACTACATGGGGGTGTTGGGAGAACATCATACTATATAGGGGGTTATGAGGTAAATCATCATACTATATAGGAGCAGTGAGGTGTACTGTTGTGAATTCTGTTTGTGGGCTCCCCCGGTGGTGTTTTATGGTAGTGCCACTTATTTGCCTTCTTCTATCCTTGATCACCTGTTGACACCCATTAGGGGAGTTTCCTATTTAAGGCTGCTTGGCTGCTGGTTCGATGCCGGCCAACAATGTATCAGTAGCATTCTGTTGCATTCTCCTGCCTCAAGATCCTGTTCAGCTAAGTTGAATTTTGTTTCTAGTTAATGCTATTTTTGTCCAGCTATTTGCTATGTGACTCTCTGTAGCTGGAAGCTCTCGTGGACTGAAATTGCCACTCCAGTGGCATGAGTTGTCACTGGAGTTTTAAAGTAATTTCAGGATGGTGTTTTTGAGTAGTGTTTTGAAGTTGACCGTGAAGTGACTCTTTCCTGTACTTCTGCTATCTAGTAAGCGGACCTCACTGTGCTAAATCTGCTGTTCATCCTACGTATGTCTTTTCCTCTTGACTCACCGTCAATATCTGTGGGGGGCTGCTATCTCCTTTTGGGGTTCATCTCTGGAGGTAAGGCAGGCCTGTATATTCCTCTGATAGGGGTAGTTAGATCTCCGGCTGGCGCGTGGTGTCTAGGGCATCGTAGGAAACACTCCCCGGCTACTTCCAGTGTCGTGTCAGGTTCAGGTCACGGTCACTTTAGTTCCCATCACCCGAGAGCTAGTCCGTTGTTATTTTGATTTCCCTGCCATTGGGAAAATCATAACAGTTTGGCCGGCCCACATGTGTTAAAACTATGCACTAAAGCAGGAAAGGATATGAAAAGGTTTTTTTTTCCTTCTGTGTTTGGAAAGTGCACCTTAGTGCTTATTTGTACTCCTTGCTTAAACTGCAGTCTTCAGCCTTTTTTTTTTTTCCTCTCCTCTTAATCTCTGAATGGCTTTGGTTACACCTGTTTGAATCATGGATCCACAGAGTTTGGTTGCAGGTCTGAATAACCTGGCTACAAAGGTCCAGAACTTACAAGATTTTGTTATACGTGCTCCAATGTCTGAACCTAAGATCCCTATGCCTGAATTTTTTACCGGAGACAGATCCCGTTTTTTGAATTTCAGAGAGAATTGTAAATTGTTTTTGTCTCTGAAATCTCACTCTGCTGGTGATCCTGCGCAACAGGTTAAAATTGTTATTTCTCTATTGCGGGGTGACCCACAAAGTTGGGCATTTGCATTGTCGCCAGGGGATCCTGCGTTATTAAATGTAGATGCGTTTTTTCTGGCTTTGGGGTTGCTTTATGAAGAACCTAATTTAGAGATTTTGGCTGAGAAAGCCTTGATAGCTCTTTCCCAAGGGCAAGATGAAGCTGAGATATACTGCCAAAAATTTCGTAAATGGTTGGTGCTTACTAAATGGAATGAGTGCGCTCTAGCAGCTAATTTCAGAGAAGGTCTCTCTGATGCCGTGAAGGATGTCATGGTGGGGTTCCCTGTGCCTACAGGTCTGAATGATGCCATGAAATTGGCTATCCAGATTGATCGGCGTTTACGGGAGCGCAAATCTGTGCACCATATGGCGGTATCTTCTGAGCAAAAATCTGTGCACCATATGGCGGTATCTTCTGAGCAAAAATCTGTGCACCATATGGCGGTATCTTTTGAGCAAAAACCTGTGCACCATATGGCGGTATCTTCTGAGCAAAAACCTGTGCACCATATGGCGGTATCTTCTGAGCAAAAACCTGTGCATCATTTGGCGGTGACCTCTGAAAAGGCACCAGAGCATATGCAATGCGATAGTGTATTGTCTAGAGGCGAACGACAGAATTACAGGTGCAAAAATGGGTTGTGCTTCTATTGTGGAGATCCAGCTCATGTTATATCAGCATGCTCTAAACGCATAAAGAAGGTTGATAAAAAGGTTGATAAATCTTTTTCTATGGGTACCTTGCAGTCTAAATTTCTTTTGTCCGTGACATTGATTTGTACTTTGTCATCTGTTACTGTGGATGCTTATGTGGATTCTGGCGCCGCTCTGAGTCTCATGGATTGGTCCTTTGCCAAGCGTTGTGGGTTTGATTTAGAGCCTCTGGAGGTTTCTATTCCCTTAAAGGGTATTGATTCTACACCTTTGGCTAGCAATAAACCACAATATTGGACACAAGTGACTATGCATCTTTCCCCAGACCATCAGGAGATTATTCGTTTCCTTGTGTTATATAATCTACATGACGTATTAGTACTTGGATTACCATGGTTACAAATTCATAATCCAGTCTTGGACTGGAGATCAATGTCTGTGCTGAGCTGGGGATGTCGGGGGATTCATGGGGATGCACCTTTGGTTCCCATTTCTTCATCTACTCCCTCTGAGATCCCAGCATTTCTGTCAGATTTTTATGATGTCTTTCAGGAGCCTAAAACTGATTCTCTCCCCCCTCACAGAGAGTGTGACTGCGCTATTGAGTTGATTCCCGGTAGTAAATTTCCTAAGGGTCGCTTGTTTAATTTGTCTGTACCTGAACATACTGCTATGCGGGAGTATATCAGAGAGTCTTTGGAAAAGGGTCATATTCGCCCCTCTTTGTCTCCACTGGGGGCAGGGTTTTTCTTTGTGGGTAAAAAGGATGGTTCATTGAGACCTTGTATCGACTATCGACTTCTGAATAAGATTACAGTTAAATACCAGTACCCGTTACCTTTACTGACTGATCTTTTTGCTCGCATAAAGGGGGCGAAGTGGTTCACTAAGATCGATCTACGTGGTGCGTATAATTTGGTGCGGATTAAGCAGGGGGATGAGTGGAAGACCGCATTTAATACGCCTGAAGGCCATTTTGAGTATTTGGTAATGCCTTTCGGTCTCGCGAATGCCCCTTCCGTTTTTCAGTCCTTTATGCACGATATTTTCCGTGAATATCTGGATAAATTTATGATTGTGTATTTGGATGATATTTTGATTTTTTCGGAGGACTGGGAATCTCATGTTCAACAGGTCAGGAGAGTTTTTCAGGTTTTACGAGCTAATTCTCTATTTGTGAAGGGCTCTAAGTGTATTTTTGGGGTTCAGAGAATTTCCTTTTTGGGATATATTTTTTCCCCTTCATCTATGGAGATGGACCCTGTTAAGGTTCAGGCTATTTGTGATTGGATACAACCTACTTCTCTAAAGAGTCTTCAGAAATTCTTGGGATTTGCTAATTTCTATCGCCGATTCATAGCGGGTTTTTCTGCCATTGCTAAACCTTTGACTGATTTGACCAAGAAGGGTGCTGATGTTGCTAATTGGTCCTCTGCGGCTGTGGAGGCCTTTCGGGAGCTTAAGCGCCGCTTTTCTTCTGCTCCTGTGTTGCGCCAGCCTGATGTTTCGCTCCCGTTCCAGGTTGAAGTAGATGCTTCCGAGATCGGAGCAGGTGCAGTTTTGTCGCAGAAAGGTCCTGACTGCTCTGTGATGAGACCATGTGCGTTTTTCTCTCGAAAGTTTTCGCCCGCTGAGCGAAATTATGATGTTGGAAATCGGGAACTCTTGGCCATGAAGTGGGCATTTGAGGAGTGGCGTCATTGGCTTGAGGGTGCTAGACACCAGGTGGTGGTCTTGACTGACCACAAAAATCTAATTTATCTTGAGTCAGCCAGGCGTCTGAATCCTAGACAGGCGCGCTGGTCGTTGTTTTTCTCTCGATTTAACTTTGTGGTTTCATATCTGCCTGGGTCTAAGAATGTGAGGGCGGATGCCCTCTCTAGGAGTTTTGAGCCTGACTCGCCTGGTGATTCCGAACCTACTGGCATCCTGAAGGATGGGGTGATATTGTCAGCTGTCTCCCCAGACCTGCGGCGCTCTTTGCAGGAGTTTCAGGTGGATAGGCCTGATCGCTGTCCGCCTGGTAGACTGTTTGTCCCTGATGACTGGACCAGTAGAGTTATTTCGGAGGTTCACTCTTCCGCGTTGGCAGGTCATCCTGGAATTTTTGGCACCAGGGATCTGGTGTCTAGGTCCTTCTGGTGGCCTTCCTTGTCTCGAGATGTACGTATTTTTGTGCAGTCTTGTGATGTTTGTGCTCGGGCTAAGCCCTGCTGTTCCCGGGCCAGCGGGTTGTTGTTGCCCTTGCCTATTCCTAAGAGGCCTTGGACGCACATCTCTATGGACTTTATTTCTGACCTTCCTGTTTCTCGTAGGATGTCCGTCATCTGGGTGGTGTGTGACCGTTTTTCCAAGATGGTTCACTTGGTACCTTTGCCCAAATTGCCCTCCTCCTCTGAGCTGGTCCCTCTATTTTTTCAGAATGTTGTGCGTTTGCATGGTATTCCTGAGAATATAGTGTCTGACAGGGGTACTCAGTTTGTGTCTAGATTTTGGCGGGCGTTCTGTGCCAGGATGGGCATTGACTTGTCTTTTTCGTCTGCATTCCATCCTCAGACTAATGGCCAGACTGAGCGTACTAATCAGACCTTGGAGACTTACTTGAGGTGTTTTGTGTCCGCTGATCAGGACGATTGGCTTGATTTTTTGCCATTGGCAGAGTTTGCCCTTAACAATTGGGCCAGTTCTGCCACTTTGGTTTCTCCATTTTTTTGTAATTCAGGGTTTCACCCTCGCTTTTCGTCCGGTCAATTGGAGTCTTCGGATTGTCCTGGAGTAGATGCTGTGGTTGATAGAATGCATCAGATTTGGGGACAGGTTGTGGACAATCTGAAGTTGTCCCAGGAGAAAACTCAACAGTTCTCTAATCGACATCGGCGTGTCGTTCCTCGTCTTTGTGTTGGGGACCTGGTTTGGTTGTCTTCTCGATTTGTTCCTATGAAGGTCTCTTCTCCTAAGTTTAAGCCTCGGTTTATCGGCCCTTATAGGATTCTGGAGGTTCTCAATCCTGTGTCCTTTCGTTTGGACCTCCCAGCATCTTTTACTATTCATAATGTTTTTCATCGGTCATTGTTGCGGAGGTATGAGGTGCCGGTTGTTCCGTCTGCTGATCCTCCTGCTCCGGTGCTGGTTGAGGGTGAGTTGGAGTATGTGGTGGAAAAGATCTTGGACTCCCGTGTTTCCAGACGGAAACTTCAGTATCTGGTTAAGTGGAAAGGCTATGGTCAGGAGGATAATTCTTGGGTGACAGCATCTGATGTTCATGCTCCTGATTTGGTTCGTGCATTTCATAGTGCTCATCCAGATCGCCCTGGTGGTTCTGGTGAGGGTTCGGTGCCCCCTCCTTAAGGGGGGGGTACTGTTGTGAATTCTGTTTGTGGGCTCCCCCGGTGGTGTTTTATGGTAGTGCCACTTATTTGCCTTCTTCTATCCTTGATCACCTGTTGACACCCATTAGGGGAGTTTCCTATTTAAGTCTGCTTGGCTGCTGGTTCGATGCCGGCCAACAATGTATCAGTAGCATTCTGTTGCATTCTCCTGCCTCAAGATCCTGTTCAGCTAAGTTGAATTTTGTTTCTAGTTAATGCTATTTTTGTCCAGCTATTTGCTATGTGACTCTCTGTAGCTGGAAGCTCTCGTGGACTGAAATTGCCACTCCAGTGGCATGAGTTGTCACTGGAGTTTTAAAGTAATTTCAGGATGGTGTTTTTGAGTAGTGTTTTGAAGTTGACCGTGAAGTGACTCTTTCCTGTACTTCTGCTATCTAGTAAGCGGACCTCACTGTGCTAAATCTGCTGTTCATCCTACGTATGTCTTTTCCTCTTGACTCACCGTCAATATCTGTGGGGGGCTGCTATCTCCTTTTGGGGTTCATCTCTGGAGGTAAGGCAGGCCTGTATATTCCTCTGATAGGGGTAGTTAGATCTCCGGCTGGCGCGTGGTGTCTAGGGCATCGTAGGAAACACTCCCCGGCTACTTCCAGTGTCGTGTCAGGTTCAGGTCACGGTCACTTTAGTTCCCATCACCCGAGAGCTAGTCCGTTGTTATTTTGATTTCCCTGCCATTGGGAAAATCATAACAGTGTACCATCATACTACATGGGGGTGTTGGGGGTAACATCATACTGTATTGTGGACTGTGAGGTGGAACAGCATACTCTACAGGGGGCTGTGATGTGGAACATCATACTACAGAGGCTGCAGTGGGGAAACCATCGTTCCATACAGTATTGGGGATATGGTGGATCTTCATAGTGTATAGGTGATCTATCATACTGTGTGGGGTGGCTGTGGGGGGGACGATCTTACTGTGTTGAGTGGTTGTGGTGGACATCATACTGTGCGCATGTGTCTGTGGTAGACATTATACTGTCTGGAGGTCTATGAGATACATTATACTATGTTGTGGGCTGTGATGGCCATCATAGTGTATAGGATGGCTATAGGGGACATCATAGTTAGTGATGAGCGAACGTGCTCGCCACTACTCGGTACACACCCGAATATCACTATTCTCGGTGTACTCGACAAGCACCAAGTATTTCTGGGATTATTCGACGGGAGCTCGGGTCTCCACCCTGCAATTCTGGGGCTCTTTAGAGCGCCAATGACAGTGCAGGGATTGTCAGCCATATACTTCAATGCAGCAGCCATTTTTGTTGTGGTATTACAGTGATTGGCTGGCCGCACAGCGTTATCAGGTCTATAAGACATGTGACGCTGCCCTGCTCGCCACATTCTGCTACAGACTTAGCGAGTGTAGGGAGAGCTGCTGCTGACACAGAGTCAGAATCGTGCTTTTAAGAGTTAGTGTAGGTGTGCAACTGTTCAGTCCACAACTCCTGAGAAACCAACAGTCCTTTTAAGGGCTAACTCAGGGGTCCCGAGATTGCAGCGCTAGGTAGGCTGGGGAATCTATGTGCACATATCCACATCAGTGCAAGGCCTGCAGGCACTGTATATAAGTACATAGCTGTCACTGCATACCTCCAAAAGCTCCATTACTGTCTGCTGCTGCTGCTTTTTTAATATTAATCTAGCTGAAGTTTTCTGTGGCTATTTTTTTCTTCACCCGATACCTGCTCCTTTTATTCTATAGCAATTCATTAGCTCCTAATTTTAACATTTATTTGTTTGTTCACGCTGCCTACTACAGCCAGGTTATTCAAATCGAAGAATGTGCAAATCTACCTTTTTTTTTCATACCAGTCACCAGTTGTGAGTGCGGCAAAAAAATCTTTTTTTTTTTTTTTTTTTAAAGTCGTGCCCAAAAAATCAAGGCCACATTTACATCAGTCTGTTATCTGAGGCTGACGGCAGGTGTATCTGTGGTGGAAAAATCGAGGCTTCGCAGGCATAATTTTCATAGTTCTGTCTGCTAGCCTTGTTCTACTCTTTTTTTGTTATTTTAAACATTCTCCAAAACCCCGCCAAAAAATTATACAGTCTGTTATGTCAGGCTGAGGCCTGTTGTATCTGTGGTGGAAAAATCATAGCTTCACATCCATGTTTCATAGTCCTGTCTGCTAGTGCAGTTGTACTCATTTTTAATTTTTTGCCAAATTTCACATACAAGAGAGAAAAAAATGGTTGCTGGTTGGATAGCGGATAATGCTTCCAGTCACTTAGCCACCAACACCACCACCTTGTCTTCCACATGGTCAAGTCTGAGTAGCCGTGAGTGTGGATCGGATATTCCTCACCCTGATCCTCCTTCCTCCCACCATGACTAGTGCCCTGAGACAACTGATCCCACACTTGGACACTCCGAAGAGCTGTTCACTTTTCCCTTCAAAGATTCCAGACTCTCGCTGGTCAACTTGACGTGGGGCCAGATGAGATCGCATATAGTGATGCCCAAAGTTTTGACCAGCCATGGTCACACGAAGGCGATGGTGGGAAAGTGTCACAAGAGGTGGACGATGATGAGACACAATTGCCAGAAAGTCAGGAGGAGGACCAGGGTGTGGATGTGGAAGATGAGGTGGTGGATGACACAGTGACTGACCCAACCTGGCAGGAAGACATGCAGAGCGAGAACAGCAGCACACATGGGGAAGGAGGCATATCACCCCAACAGGCAGGAAGAAGCAGTGTGGTCGCCACAGACATAAGGTGTGCATCTGTTCCCCGTAACACCCACCAACATGAGGGGAGTTGCCATTCCAACTGTTAGATCTTCCCGAGTCTGATTATTTTTTAAAGACTCTGCCGATAACCCCAAACAGGCCATTTGCAGCACCTGCCATGCCATGCATCAGCAGAGGTAGCAAAACTACCAGCCTGACCACCACCAGCATGATCAGGCACATGGCAGCAAAGCACCCGACTTTGTGGGCTGACTCCCAGGCTCCAGGTACACTGTCTGCAGGTGACACCACTGCTTCTTCCACCGTTTTGCGTTGAATCCAATCCCCAGTCCACCATGCATGTGAAGATGCCTCTAGCCCTGCACTTGTTGTTGCCCACAGTCAAACAGCACCATCATCAAGCCCGTCCACATCCTTGTCCCAGCCCAGCCCAGCCCTCAGTTGTCCCAGCCCCCAGTCATTGGAACGCAAGCGGAAATACCCATTCAACGCCCCACAGGCCACAGTCCTAAATTCTAACATTTGTCTTCTGCTTGCGCTCGAAATGTTGCCTTTTAGGCTCATTAAGATGGAAGCTTACCGCAACCTGATGGCGGCAGCCTTCCCAAGGTACTCGGTCCCCAGACGCCACTATTTCTCCCGGTGTGCCATACTGGCATTACACCAGCATGTGTCCCACAACATTACCTGTGCCTTCAAAAATGCTGTTACTGGGAAAGTCCACCTAACCAAGTACACGCGGACAAGTGTTTGTGGCCAGGGATGGTACATCTCACTAACGGCACACTGGGTTAACATAGTGGAAGCCGGGACCCAGTTGGACCTTGGGATGGAACACATCCTCCCCACGCTGAGGATTGCGGGCCCTACATCTATCAAGGTTGCCCCCACAGTCTACAGCTACTGCACCTCCTCCTCCTCTTCAGCCTCCATCTCTGAAATCAACACATCAGTCAGAAGCTGGAAGCACTGCAGCACTGCCTCAGCCAATCAACAACAGGCTGTGCTGAAGCTAATCTGCATAGGTGAAAAACCGCACAATGCAGAAGAGTTGTGGACAGCACTGAAAGAGCAGTCAGATATTTGGATGACACCGCTGAATCTACAGCCAGGCATGGTCGTGTGTGACAAGGGTCGGAACCTGGTGGCGGCTTTGAGGCAAGGTGAGCTCGCACCAATTATTGGGTATCAAAGCTGGACATGTGGCATGAACTGGCTCTCTACGCCTTGGAGGTCCTGGCCTTCCTTGCTCCTAGCATTCTGTCAGACCGGGTTTTTAGTGCCGCTGGTGGATTTTTAACAGATAAGCTCATCCGCCTGTCAACTGAAAATGCTGACAGGCTGACTCTTATAAAAATGAACAAGCGCTGGATTGGGAAAGACTTCTGCACACCATCAAGTGAAAACAGCAAAACATAACCTCTAATACATTCTCTTTTTTGGGGAGGTGTATGCTCATGCACCTCTTCACAACCACACATGGGTATACGCTTCCAGATTTGGTCTGTTTGTTGCTATCCTCCTCCTTATCCTCATCCTCATTATCCACAACCAGTAGATCACCTGGGTGAACAGATTCCGTGATGCCAAAGTCACAAGTTTTTTTGTGCAAGGGTGTTTTTATGATGCCCATTACTAATTGGAAACCAAAACAAATGTTACTCCCACAGATGGAAATGTCATAAAAAAAGAGATGTACATCCATTATTTACATTTATTCTTATATTTTCCATTTTCCCTATCTCTGGACAGTCCTCTAATGAGGTAGTGTATACCTCTACAATAGAAAATTATTCAAAGACTTTTATACTATATTTTTATTTATAGCCCTGTCTCTGAGCTGTTGCTAGGGACAAACATATCTCGTTGGACACATTCTGGATTCAAATCTATGAACCTGTGTTCACCCCTCCTTTTTGTTATTTACTTTCATCGGTGGAGTCACATTTTTTATTCATTTACTTGATTTCATTATGATTTATCTTTATGTCTCCTCATTCTCCACCACTAGATCACCAAGCTTAACATCTTCTGTGCTGCTACAGACAGTCAATTTTTGGTAAGTGTGTCTATGATGCCCATAGTATATTTTTTTAAAATTGACCCCCATGAGGAAATGTTTGTCAGCCTATGCACTGCGTGTATGGGCATTACAAGTCTAGGAGACACACTCCTTTACATTGGGCCTAGTTTTTAATGAGACCTTCAGCAATGTCTCTTCATTCTCCACCACTAGATCACCATGCTTAGTGTGTTCTGTGATGCTACAGGCAGAACAATTTTTGCCAAGCCTGTCTATGATGTCTATAAAAGACTTTTAAAAAAGGTACCCCCCATGGTGAAATGTTTCTCAGCTCATGCACTTCGTGTATGGCCGTTGCAAGCCTAGTAGATCTGCTCCTTATCAGTGGGCCTAGTTTTTAATCAAGCCTTCCTCCACCTCTCATCATTTTCCACCACTAGATCACCAGGGTTCAGGTATTCCGTGCTACTACAGACAGTCAATTTTTTGGGAGGGGTGTCTGTGATCCCAACTAAATATTTTTTTTACAAATGTATCCCCCATAGGGAAATGTTTGTCAGCCCATACACTTAGTGTATGGGCATTGCAAGTCTAGGAGACACGCTCCTTAACCTTGGGCCTAGTTTTTAATAATAACTTCCACCACATATCATCATTCTCTGTCACTAGAACACCATGGTGAATGTGTTCTGTGCTGCTACAGCCATTCAATTTTTGGCCACGGGCATCTATGATTCCTATAAATAATTTTTAAAAAATGTAACCCCCATGGGGAAATGTTTGTCAGCCCATACACTTAGGGGCATTACAAGTCTAGGAGACACACTCATTTGTAATGGAACAGTTTTTTTATGATGCCCTCCTCCATGTTTCTTCCAAAGGGGATTGGGGTGCGTGCAAATTTTGGTCAAGGTGGAACTTGCATTCAATGCACAAGGAAACAGCATGGCTGGACCAACTGAAGAATGTGAAGTGGGTTTTCCTATGGCCATCCAGTACCTGGGTTCAAAGTCTTATTGGGGTGCATATAATTTGATAGCAGGGCGGACCTTGCAGGTAATACATAAGAAAACAGTATGGCAGGACAAACTGAAAAATGTGAAGTGGGTTTTCCTGCGGCCATACAGTGCCTGGGTTCAAAGGCTTATTGAAGTGCGTAACTTGATAGCAGAGCAGGCCTTGCATTCAATGCAACATTTTTTCATTAAGCCCTCCTGTACCTCTCGTGAAAGGGGAGTTGGGGTGCATTGTAATTGTTGGCACCCCAGCCACTCACTTCATAGGCAATAACAGCATAGGAGACCCACTATTTAATAATGGCCCTTTAAGAAATTTAATGCCGCCTGATGCCCCTCTAAAAATAGGCTTTGAGACTTTAAGACTGAGTCCCTCTTTCATAAATGAAACAAGATGTATCTCCTTATGTGTCACACACCACATGGCCAGCTAGGGTTGTTAAATGTTACAATGACACTTCCCAGTGAATGCATTTGTATGGGTTGAAAGCAATGTTAAAGTTGAAAAACGCATTAAAAACGCTGCATGTGAACATAGCCCATGTAGTGGAGGAACTAAGGGTTTGTTATAATTTTAGGGGAAGCAAGGAGTCATTATTATTATTAAGGGGATGTTTTTATTATTATAAGGAGGTACAGGGTCATTATTATAAGAGGTTAATGGGGAGGACTATTGAAGGAGGCACAGGGGAATTTTTACAAGGTACCACAAGTTGTGGTTTGTGTAGAGGTGTTAGAATGTGAGAAGGGTCTGGGAAAATCAGTAAAGTGAAGATGTCTCTGTATTACATTTTGCAGGGATGATTTATGGATGGAATAAGAGTTCATGATGGTTTGGACCAAATGCAAAGGAAAATTGAAAATGAATGACAATAATCAGCGAGAACGTCACTGGTGAGAACCTGCACAACACATACATATATGGTCTACAGAACACTTGTGTAGACCTGATATTACCATTATATAGTCACTATATGGTGGTAATATCAGTCTTAGTATATATTAATAATATATTGATTAATATATTGATCCCTGTGGTAAAGTAATACACAACCATAGGCACTCTATACTTTAGGGGGTTGCATCAGTATGGTGTGATATCAAAAATATATTGATCCCTGTGGTAAAGTAATATACAACCATGGGCACTCTATACTTTGGTGAGGTGCATCAGCATGGTGTGATATCACAAATATATTGATCCCTGTGGTAAAGTAATACATAACCATAGGCACGCTATACTTTTGGGAGGTGCATTGGTATGGTGTGATATCACAAATATATTGATTCATGTGGTAAAGTAAAACACCACCATAGGCACTCTATGCTTTGATGAGGTGCATCGGCATGGTGTGATATCACAAATATATTGATCCCTGTTGTAAAGTAATACATAACTATAGGCACGCTAAACTTTTTGGGAGGTGCATTGGCATGGTGTGATATCACAAATATGCTGATTCCTGTGGTAAAGTAATACATAACCATAGGCACGCTATACTTTTGGGAGGTGCATTGGCATGGTGTGATATCACAAATATACTGATTCCTGTGGTAAAATAATACATAACCATAGGCACGCTATACTTTTGGGAGGTGCATTGGCATGGTGTAATATCACAAATATATTGATCCCTGTGGTAAAGTAATACATAACCATAGGCACGCTATACTTTTGGGAGGTGCATTGGTATGGTGTGATATCACAAATATATTGATTCCTGTGGTAAAGTGATACACAACCATAGGCACGCTATACTTTGTGGAGGTGCATCAGCATGGTGTGATATCACAAATATATTGACCCCTTTGGTAAGGTCATAAAAAACCATAGGCACTCTATATTTTGGTAAGGTGCATTGGCATGGTGCGATATCATAAATATTTTGAGGTAGATTTAGCAAAATTGTCTAAAATGATACTTATCTTTGTTGGCCATAGCACAGCTCAGCAATTTAAGAAATGAAAATTGTGCTCTGATTGGCTGCTTGATAAATTAAGCTTATTCTATCTCTAAAGTAATGGTTAAAGGAGAGAATACCTCAAAAAATTAGGAATACCTCTTTAAAATGGCATTTGGTGGATATATTTAATCTGTAGAAATCATAGAGTCTGAGCAATAAAAACCTGTAAAGCGTTGAATAACTTTAGATGCATAGAGCGATACATTGGGAGCCTGACCACAATACTGTAATTTAGTGTGTACCAGTACTTAGAGGAAGGGATAATCTGTTTTAAAGCCCATTCAAAACTTACTGATCTGAGAATCTAAGTTGAATATTTTTATTATATTAGCACTAACTACAATGCTATAACTTGGATATCAAGCTGGAGATTACCTTCAATAGAAATGTTTCAGTCGTAGATTTAATCTCCTACTCTGTTTTACTCTTTTAATATGGTCTTTCTGCTGTAGTAAACTATTCTGGCCCAAAGACTAAAAGCTAAACATCCTGCTCTTTTGATTCTGACTTTCTCTTGTTCACAGGGTATCCATACAGCACCTTTATTTTTTTTTTAGAAAAGTCTATGATCTAAACATTCATGAAACTGCTATTAATCTCTTTGTTGTAGACATAGACAATAATACATTTTAAGAACAATCAAAATCTATTATGTTAGTTAAAAATTGCCAAATATATTTATACTGAAAAATTTACAGTTATCCAAGTCACTGAAGCAAATCCATTACTACAATGGTGTTAGCAAAAATGTACACATAAAAAATATAGACTTGATGAGAAAATATCCAGCATTGAAAATCAGTATCTGAAAAATCAGTTGACCCAGAATATTGTCATGCGTGTCTAGTGAATAGCTTTTATTGGGAAAGTTGGCATGTACTATACCTAAATTTATTAGATTCATTTGGCGCCCCCAGTTATGCCATTGTTTTAAAATCAATTAAAAATGTTTAAAAACAAGGTATATATAAAAACAGATGAATAGAGGAAAGCCACTTCTACATTTTATTCTTTCCAACAAAATATAAGACATTCTGTATTTTGATTAGAACGCAGCATAAAAATACTTTCACAACATTCCTTAACAGCTTGAGTATAAAAGCAATTTCTTATTGAAGGTTTATTTCTTTTTTTTGCTTCATTATATTCAACAACAGCTCTTTTCCTTTTATGTTTTATTGGAAGTTTTTTGAATTTAGTACAAGGTGTACATTTTTAGATCCCCATCTTGGATTCCATATAAGCTATGGTTTAATTTGTTCATTTAACTTTTTCAAATGAATGAATTAAGAAATGTCATATATAAATATGTATGATATATATAACATAAAATAAAAGAATTGCTAAAGCACACAAAATGGACAACCATACTTAAAGCATGCCCTGTCAGGCATTATCACTGAACAGCTCAGTGGACCTTTATTAGGCCTCCGGCTACCAGTATAAAACTATAAAATTTAAAATGATGCTTAAGGGGTTAATCAGCTACAATTTTTGTCTATTTCTAGGCCATTAATAAGGGATGGTGGTTGTACGGTGTTTTGTTACTTGGCAGGAAAGGGATAGTATGCTGTCATTTATTATAGAGTGACCTAAAATTGAAGCAGATGTCAAACAAAATTCAGAATTGCTTATAGTGCTCTTCGTACACTTAAAGGTTAATATGTTTAGAAAAAAACATAAATTAAGCATTTTTTTAAATTAGTTAATTAAGTTATTTATTTATTTCAATTTTTGAAAAATAAAATGTCACCAATATAATTTCCGAAGCAAAAGACACAGTCTAAAAATACTGGAAAGTAAACAATATTGTTGTATGGTTTAGTGAATAATTTAAATAAAATAAGGTCAAACGTGAGCAAATGCACTGTCCTGTATATGTATATAATTCAGCTTTATAATAAATGGCCTGATTAGCAAATTATAGCATTTACAATTTCATTTTTCTTAAGACTGAACAGATATCTCTTTTGTTAAGCCTTTACTGTGCAGCTCTGTATAATAACAATTGCTCTAAAGTCAGTCAAACCTAATCCTTGCAGTAATCTTTACTAATTGAAATTTCCCAAACAAGTAACTTTCACATCTTGAATAAAGACTTGGTAAATGTTAGTTAAGGTTTGAAAAACAAGAAAGGAATAATTAAGAATAGGAATTGATTCTATGATCTCGCACATTTTTCTGTTTAGAAATCCAATCTAATGATAAAATAAATAAGAGCCTTCAGTAAAATGGATTCATTTTTAACAGGACCAAATATTTACAATCTCTAAGACAGAGACTAGATAGAGACCTTTGTTGTGCTGCTTTCGGATTATGTCCAGCGAGTAACAATTGATGTCCAAAGGACTGCACTACAGTATTAAATCCAGAGTATTTCCGGGGATGGTAGGTGTAGGTCGATCGTTAAAATGGAATGGTCATGCTACAAAAGTTATTCATGTAGTCTCAGCCTGAAGGCCCTCGAAAGGAACGAAAAAGGAAACTAAACAAATATTCAAGGAAGTATTTTTAAAAAAAGATAGATAGATAATATGATGTACTGTATTTAGAAATCTTAATTATACTGATACAGAGTAATTTGGTGTGGGCATCAAGTCCAGCATTTAGGAAAAGCTTTACAGTTAAGATTCACTTATTCTGGTTGATTTGTGCTAATACAGAATATAATTTTTTCATGAATTATGCTGATTCTCCATGTACATATTGTCCATTTTGCTAGTACTTTATACACATAACAGAGCAGCACATTCTAGACTCAATAAGAACTGTATACCTATAGCAGGGGCACTCAAAGTAGATGCTCCGCCATCACAAAATGTCATATAAACCGAAAAAGAGATGGACACCAAAGCTAAGAATAACAATTTTATTGAAAGATCATTAAAACAATACATAAATACACAGATGAGTATATAGATAAAAACGATGCAATAGAAAAATGAAAGGCAACACTAGTGCCACGTACGAAATAACCAGCTAACCAGCAAGAGAGGTTGGTATATACTTGTCCCACAGGGGTATACGAAAAATGTAAAGATTAGCTTATATAGGCCTTGAATATTAATGGTGACAAAACCAACCGGACACAAAAATAGAGATAATGCATATAGTAGCTTGCTGACAATAATCAGGTGCGGGGAGAAACCGAGTATTCATACAGATTAGAGTATAGATAAATAAAGTGCCCAATGCAACGAGTAATACGGCAAAAAAAACCTATACCGCCATGCTACCCTCAGCACAAGGGTGCACATATACAGGGAAAGTCCCAAAAGCGTACAAGGGTGATACAATATAATACTTACTGAATGATGGATGCACACACAGAATCCCCCCGCAGCCGTATGTGGACAGAGGAGCCCCGACGCGCGTTTCGCAAATGCTGCTTCCTCGGGGGGCGCTCTTATTAGTTCAATAAGAACTGCCAGTTTTTGGAAAGTAAACTCCAGGGGACATACAACAACCTCTTAGCATCTCCAAATTATGTACTAGATGGGTTCGTCAAATGATTGAGTACAGATTTGTTTGTTATCAATACCTTAGAAGAATTGTTCTAGCATTTCTCCACAAATGCATTATCTAGATCTTATATGTTTTATGTATAATACTCTCAATATCCTTAATAAGTAATAAATCCTGCATGCAAACTCTAGTATGATTTATTTATCCTTTTTAAATACTGAAAGACAAATGTATTTATTTATTATCGATGGATCCTTCTATCTTTTCATCTGTCTTGCCTCTAGTTCTTTTAATCTTTTTAAGTACTAAAACAGATCTCTCCCTTTTTCACTATCTACCTATATCATGTCTATTTAGATTTCTAGTTATTTGCATGAAATCTACAATTATACATTATCTTGTGATATTTTATGTCTCCTATTTTCATTGTTAAGAGTAAAAAGAGCAACACAATGCAAATTTAAATAAAAATTAATTAAACATAAAAATCATTGATTTCATATCTGGTCTTGCTAAATAATAGGCGTCTGGTTAATTAAGATACAATGCTAGGGCAACTAACATGCAAGACACAGTTTCAGATCCTATTCTGTCATTTATAACATAATTGAATATGTCTAATATGGTTTTACAAGTATAAACAAATGTGTACTTGAAAGTTGAAATAAAATTTACCTTAAAAAATATGGAGGTCACGTAATGTTGTTCATCTGCGGAGAACTGACTATGTAACATGCTTTTCATGCCATGCTGGGGTTGATTCTCATGATCCAGTTGTGAATGGAGCAATTTATTCAGCAAAGCAGGAGTAGCCAATAGAAGTTGTGGCACGTACCACTCATCCTGTTAACCATGAAATATGTATTGTCATCTTGACATGTTCACCATTTCTCTTCCTCCATCACCTCCATGCCAATCCACTCACTGCTTTTCTTTTGCAAATTCAGTTGAAAAAATAGTTACCTAGGAAATTTAGGAAGTCACTGGTAATCATTCTGCTATTAAGAAAAACTGATTGAGACTTTAAACACAGGGAATTCTGTAGATGAAACAAGTCCCAGTTACTGTTTGTCTTGAGCAATTAGTAAACCAAAAGAAGCTGAGACATATGTAACAAAAGACAAGCTCAAGAGTATGGAAATATCAGGGATCTATGTGAAGTTAAGCAACATTATGTCAAAAATGATAAATGTTATATAGGAATGATACAATTATGAGACAATTAAAATTGTTCTGGTTAACTAATAAATGCAAGTCACAGAAGGCAGATTTAAATATAATGTATAGTAACAATAGCTTAACATTTAATTATAGCAGTTGTCTTAGACTAGTAAAGATGTTATTTTTCCACCACTGAAAAGCCACAACTCTTGTTCTTGACTGTGTCTAGTATTACAACTAGCTCTCATTTTTTTGTGCTTTATAGTTGCAAAAATGACAATATTGTCCTTAAATGTGTCTGGTATTGTAACTCACTCTCATTGTACATTGCATGAATGACTCTCAGCAAGATGCTGGACAGACTAGTGCAGTTCAGTAATTTACCTGTAAAATCAAAATATAACCAACAGGCACAACTTAACATATTTAGTTAATGTTATTGCTATTGTCATATATCAGAATGTTGACTATCTAAACTGTAATGTGCTTAAAGCAGGCTGTACTGCAATAGGGAGTCAACATTCTCCTAGTTTTCATTGGTAACCTTGGCAAAGAGGTGTAGACTTTGCCAATAGTCATTGACAAATTGGTTCTGACAAATGTTTTTGTAAGGACCAATTCTTCCATAGGAAGATATGTATTGTGTCTGGTAGTGGCCTGAAGTGTCTCCCAGAGGACAACATTTTGTTACCCCCATAAGTGGGATTTGGCCTTTTTCCAAATCGGTAATTAAACCAACAGCTAACTTGGAGAACTTTTATATCTCCATCTGTCTCCTCTCTGTATTCTTTCAACACTTCCGGTGTCAAGGAAACGTAAAGCAGTATGATGAGGTCACCTGATCATGCTAATGACATCACTGCTATGTCACAGAAGTTGCGAATATGGCTGTAGTGGAGCCGAAGAAGCAAGTGATTTTTATTGTAGAAGAGAGGAAGTTAGCTTGAGGGCACAGTATGGAGAGATAGTACAGAAGAGGAAAAGTGTGACATAGCTCACAGAATAGAGAAGGAGTATTATGAAGTTATAGTATAGAGAGAGGGAGTAGTGTGGTGAGGGAGTGTGGAGAGGACAGAGTGAAAAGGGGGCATAGTATGGAGAGGGTCAGAGTGGGGGAGACAGTGTAAAGATAAAGACAGAATGTGGGTGGACAAGGTAAGGTGATAGTGTGAAAAAGAGGAACAATGTGAAGATTGAGCAATGTTGGTGGAGTATAGTGTGGATAGTATTGAGAAGTGGCAGCATGAAGGGTATAGTGTGAGGGACAGTTTCAAGTAGGAACAGCAAGTGGATCAGTATGGAGATGGGAACAGCATGAGGGGAAATAAGTGGAGACAGAACAGTGTGAGCTGGGAACAGTGTGATGGTTATAATTCATAATGGAGGACAGTGTGGCAGCTATGGTTCATAAGGACATTCGGTGTGGCAGTTATAGTTCATAAGAACAGACAGTGTGGCAGTTATAATACCTAAGTGAGATCAGTATAGCAGTTATAGTTCACAAGGGAGGACAGAATAGCGGTTATTGTTCATAAGCATGATGTGGCAGCTATAGTTCAAAATAGAAGACCCTGTGATGGTTATAGTTAATAGTTAATAAGGGAAGATATTGTGGCAATTATAGTTCAGAAGGGAGGACAGTGTGGAAGCTGTAGTTCTTAAAGGGCAGTATTGTGGTTATAGTTCATTAGAGCAGGCAGTGTGGTGGTTATAGTTCATAAGGAAGGACAGAGTCGCATTATAGTAAATAATGTCCTTGGTTCAAATCCCACCAAGGACAACATCTGCAAGGAGTTTGAATGTTCTCCCCATGTCTGTGTGGTTTCCTCTGGGTACTCCCGTTTCCTGCCACATTCCAAAGACATACTGATAGGGAGTCTAGATTGTGAGCCCCATTGTGGACAGTGCCAATAATGTTTGTAAAGCGCTGTGGAATTATTGACGCTATATAAATGAGTAAAATAAATAAATAATAAATAAATAAAAATGGCAGACAGTGTGGCCATTATAGCTCCTAAAGGTAGAAAGTGTGGTGGTTTTAGTTTAAAAGAGCAGACAATGTAGCAGTTATAGTTCATAAGGAAGGAAAGAGTTGTGTTAGGGTATGTGTCCACGTTCAGGTTTGCTTCAGGCTTTGGTCAGGATTTTATGCAGGTATAATCCTGACCAAAAATGCACCTGAGATCACTGGCAGGTCACCTGCGGTGTACCTGCGTGTTTTGTTCATTGTAGCAACATGCTGCGTTCTGGAAAAACGCAACGCATGTGCGTTTTTGCGGGAAAAACGCATGCGTTTTTTAATGCACAGTGGAGACGGGATTTCATTAAATCCCCTCCACTATGCTGTAACATCTGGACGCTGCGTTTTTGACGCTGCGGCTCAGCGCTGCGTCAAAAACACAGCGTTTCCTGAGCGTGGACACATACCCTTATAGCTCATAATTGCAGACAGTGTGACCATTATAGCTCATGAAGGTGTTAATAAGAGAAAAATGACTGGCGTATCCAAACTAGTGTGAATAGGTGCATACCAGGAGCAGCTACCTCCAATATACAAAAAAAAGTTTGGATGTGCCTGTCATTTTTCTGTTATTTTTGTGCTAGCTTACTGACTGAGCACTCCTCCCTTCACCATGTGGTTTTTAATTACAACTAATCACATTTGGTTCCGGCCAACCCATATATGAAGGCTTTAACCTCTTCATGACCTTGGGATTTTCTGTTTTTCCGTGTTCGTTTTTCGCTCCCCTCCTTCCCAGAGCCATAACTTTTTTATTTTTCCGTCAATTTGGCAATGTGAGGGCTTATTTTTTGCGGGACGAGTTGTACGTTTGAACAACATCATTGGTTTTACCATGTCGTGTACTAGAAAACGGGAAAAAAATTCCAAGTGCGGTGAAATTGCAAAAAAAGTGCAGTCCCAGACTTGTTTTTTGTTTGGATTTTTTGCTAAGTTCACTAAATGCTAAAACTGACCTGCCATTATGATTCTCCAGGTCAGTACGAGTTGATAGACACCTAACATGACTAGGTTATTTCTTTATCTAAGTGGTGAAAAAAAATTCCAAACTTTGCTAAAAAAAAAAATTAAGCCATTTTCCGATACCCGTAGCGTCTCCATTTTTCATGATCTGGGGTCAGTTGAGGGCTTAATTTTTGCGTGCCGAGCTGGCGTTTTTAATGATACCATATTGGTGCAGATATGTTCTTTTGATCACCCGTTATTGCATTTTAATGCAATGTCGCGGCGACCAAAAAACGTAATTCTGGCGTTTCGAATTTTTTTCTCGCTACGCCGTTTAGCGATCAAGTTAATGCTTTTCTTTATTGATAGATCAGGCGATTCTGAATGCGGCGATACCAAATATGTGTAGGTTTGATTTTTTTATTGATTTATTTTGATTGGGGCGAAAGGGGGGTGATTTAAACTTTTATATTTTTTTTATTTTTTCACATTTTTTTTTACTTTTTTTTTACTTTTGCCATGCTTCTATAGCCTCCATGGGAGGCTAGAAGCAGGCACAATGCGATCTGATGTTCGCTGCTATGTAGCAGAAATGCAGGTGTGCTGTGAGCGCTGACCACAGGGTGTCACTCACAGCTATCCGGGATCAGTAACCATAGAGGTCTCAAGGACCTCTATGGTTACAGTGTAGAAGCATCGCCGACCTCCGATCATGTGACGGGGGTCGGCGATGCGCCCATTTCCAACCGCCCGGCCAGAAGAGCCGGTTAAATGCCGCTGTCTGCGTTTGACAGCGGCATTTAACTAGTTAATAGGCACGGGCAGATCGCGATTCTGCCCGCACCTATTACAGGCACATGTCAGCTGTTCAAAACAGCTGACATGTCCCGGCTTTGATGCGGGCTCACCGCACATGGGGGCCGCGCGACCAATCACAAGCCGCGACGTCACCGCGACGTCACCGCAGGTCTTGGAAGGCTGATTCTAAGGAAGGAAGGTTCCCGGTTAGTACCAGGGCCCGTCAGAGTGTAAGTATAGCGATATTTTTTATTTTAATTCTTTATTTTACACTTAAATATGGATCCCAGGGCCTGAAGGAGAGTTTCCGCTCCTTCAGACCCTGGGAACCATTGGAAACCCAATGCACTGCATTGGGTTTCGAGTTTCGGCCGACCCCGACCCCGACTTTTTTATAGGATCGGCCGATTTCACTCGACCCGACTTTTGAAAAAGTCGGGTTTCGTGAAACCCGACCCGATCCTATAAAAGTAAAGGTCGCTCAACCCTAAATATGACTATGGGGTTAGTAATGGGGTGTCTTATTGACATCTCTCCTTTACTAACCTCAGTGACATCAACCCCCCCAACTATCACCTCACTTGTCACCGCTACAGGGCCAGTGGGAAAAGCGAGGCTAAGTGCCAGAGATGCGCCTTTTCTGGGGCAGCTTAGAGTTGATGTTTTTAGCCTGGGGAGCCAGTATCTATGGCCCCTTCCTAGCCTATTAATATAAGCCCACAGCTGTCTGCATAGCCTTTGCTGGTTAATAATTATAGGTGGGCCCCATGTCATTTTCTTTTTGGGTCCCCCATTTTAATAGCCAGTAAAGTCTAAGTATTCAGTTGTGAGCTGATATTAATAGCCTGGGAAGGTCCATGGGTATTACCCCCTTCCCAGGCTATAAGCATCAGCCCCCAGCCATTGGTTTTCCCTCTGCTGGGGGCTGATGTCCCTCCAACAAAATAATCTTTTATTATTTAAATACATGTACAGTCAGCTGCACACACACTGTATTAATTATATTTGTCACTGACATCTATATACACTACTGTTCAAAAGTTTAGGGTCACCCAGACAATTTTGTGTTTTCCATGAAAACTCATACTTTTATTAATCAAATGAGTTGCCAAATTAATTTAAAATCTAGTCCAGACATTGACAAGGTTTGAAAAAAAGATTTTTTATTTGAAATAATAATTTTCTCCTTCAAACTTTGCTTTCGTCAAAGAATGCTCCATTTGCAGCAATTACAGCATTGCAGACCTTAGGCATTCTAGCAGCTAATTTGCTGAGGTAATCTGGAGAAATTTCACTGCATGCTTCCAGAAGCCCCTCCCACAAGTTGGTTTGGCTTGATGGGCACTTTTTGTGTACCATATGGTCAAGCTGCTCCCACAAAAGCTCAATGGGGTTGAGATCTGGTGACCACTGGGTGGCGCTCACAGCTAGCCGGGATCAGTAACCATAGAGATCTCAAGGACCTCTATGGTTACTATCCTGATGCATCACGGGGTTGGCGATGCGAACGTTTCCGGCCGCGCGGCCGGAAGCACCGGTTGAATGCCGCTGTCAGCGTTTGACAGCGGCATTTAACTGGTTAATAGCAGCGGGTGAATCGCGATTTCACCCGCCGCAATTGCGCGCACATGTCAGCTGCACAAAACAGCTGACATGTTGCTCACCGCCGGAGCCCACATCAAAGTGGGAGACACGACATGTGCTGTACTAGTACGGGGCATGTCGTGAAGGGGGTAAAGTAATGATGGCCACTCGTTTTTCTTTACTTAGCTGCTTTTTTCTTGCCATAATACAAATTCTAACAGTCTATTCAGTAGGACTATCAGCTGTGTATCCACAAGACTTCAGCTCAACACAACTGATGGTCCCAACCCCATTTATAAGGCAAGAAATCCCACTTATTAAACCTGACAAGGCACACCTGTGAAGTGAAAAGAAAACCATTCCCGGTGACTACCTCTTGAAGCTCATCAAGAGAATGCCAAGAGTGTGCAAAGCAGTCATCAAAGCAAAAGGTGGCTACTTTGATGAACCTAGAATATAAGACATAATTTCAGTTGTTTCACACTTTTTTGTTAAGTATATAATTCCACATGTGTTAATTCATAGTTTTGATGCCTTCAGTGTGAATTTACAATTTTCATAGTCATGAAAATACAGAAAAATCTTTAAATGAGAAGGTGTGTCCAAACTTTTGGTCTGTACTGTATATATATATATTCTATGTGTATATATCTGCTCTATCTATTCTATTCTAACCTGTCACGCTGTGATTATACTGTGCACGGCACATGAATTGCCAGCTTTTCTTGTATCTATCTATCTATGCAATATAAATACATATATATGTGTGTGTGTGTGCCACTGACATCTACATACAGTATATATGTATTCTATGTGTATATATCTATTCTAATCTAACCTGTCATTGTGATTTTACTGTATGCAGCATGAATTGCTGGCTTTTCAAATGCGATTGGTGTGTAAAAATCGGACAGCAATCGCTTGGTCTCAGTGCTGTGTGATTTCTTTCTCCCGCCCATTGACTTCTATTGTGGAATGCGATCTGATTTCCGATTACAATCGCAGCATGCTGCAATTTTTTTCCAGTCTGATTGTGATCTGATCCGAGCTGTAAAAAAAAACCCTCAGATGAATACACAATCATAGAAAAACATTGGTCAGAATTCAATCCGATTTTTTATCGGATTACATTCGTCTGATTTCTTTGCAAGTGGGAATGAGCGATTGATGTATTGTTGGTGGGTCTGGTAATATTTTCTAGTACTAATGGTGGTTCTGGTCCTATATTCCTGTACTAATGGTGGTAGTGGTGCTGTGTTCTTGTACTGATGGTGTTCCTGATCTCAAATTGTCAGATGACATACTACATGGCTACATTAAAAAAGTCTGATAAGTTAAGGCTTAATACATCTATATTTATGTAAGGTACAGATGTGAATACTTTTCTGCCCAATGATGACAGAAGTATTCTAGGAGTGAAACCTTTATTGGCTAACCAGAAAATAATATGTTTGCAAGCTTTCAGAGCACAGTGGCTCCTTCTTCAGGCAAGATTACAAATAAATTAATAAGAAACAAGCACAACATTTAAAGAATACTACAGGAGGACATCAGGACTATAAGGTCATGGGTTCCTTTTCTTGTACATCCTCCAACGTGGTGTACATGATACAATGTACGAGATGCCCTGAAAGTATCTATATTGGGGAAACCATGCAAAAACTACAAACTAGGATGAATCTACACAGACACACAATCAGGAATGAAATGGACACACCTGTGGGAAAATATTTCTCTGGACCTGGACACAGTATGACAGACTTAAAAGTCTTAATGGATCACCCCCAGAGTAGGGCAATGGGGTACTCGGCACTAGGTCCTTCAGTTCAAGGGATGTCACGGTGGCTGACCCGGTCCGTGGCCCTAGGAGAATGTCCATTTGATAGATGGGGAAAGGTCTTTAAAGGGGAAATGTTTGTGACGCCACCTGTGTTATTCGGTCAGGGTGACCGACGCTGCTTAGGGGTCCGCTGGGTTGATGTGATGGCAGCTAGATGGTATACCTAGCCACAGGTGAAGTGTATCCCCAAGGCTTCCCAGAAGTGTAGGTGGTGATGGTGGATGATGTGAGGCACAGTGAATAACGAGGACACAAGTTTGCAGTCTCTTTACCTTTACTGGAGGCTTCAGCATCCACCGTACAGGGTACAGACCACAGGGTAGCCAGAGTCTAGCCGGACTGAAGGCAAATCCAGAGTCTCCTTATCCAGGTGGAAATCAGTAGCCTTCCCCTAGCACCTGTGTGTTGTAGTACCTCCCTGCTGAGCTTCTCCGTAAGGTCCTCACAACTGTTGTAGGTGTTCTAGATGTTATGTCTTCCTCTCTGTCCTCCAGATGGTATGGATAGGACAAACCCATATGACTGATGGCCTGAGGCTTTTTACAGGGACCCTAGAGATGCCCTGGCCCCCACAAGTTGCCACCATGCCTCCTAGGTATTAAGGTCGGGCAGCCAACGTGGAATTGACTGTCCTGCCGGTCTCTGGAGCAAGACTTGGAGACGGTTGCTCCCTCAGTGTTCTGGCCACCGGCTTCTGCGCCTCAGAAGGAGGCAGCCTTTTTCAGGGCAGGCAGAACTCCTTCTGGTGTTATCTCCTTGTGCTATGACTTTGTTTCTCACCCTCTACAACACAATTCTCTTCGTGTCCTTTCTTAGGATGCTGCCGCACGTGGGGCAGGCGCATCTCCGTAGCCTTCTGTCTAGGCCTCTGACAGGATCCCACCCCTGTCAGGGACCCTCTGTCTGCAGCTCAGATGTTCCTCCTTTCCCCCTGTCTGCCTGACAGGTGTTGCCTGGGCAAAGCCCAGTCAGCTTCTGACTAACTTTCTATCCAGCCCACCAGTTTTACCTAATTGTGAGGAGTGCCCTAGTAGAAAGCAGCAAGGCTCCCCCTTGTGGACTGGAGTGTGAAGTGTGGTGTATGGTTTGTGATACCTGGTAGGAAGATCGCCTTTATTGCCATCAGACATAATATAACTCCCCCTGGTGGAAGAATGACATTACTGCAACAACCAGGACTCTGGGGCGCTGCACTAATACTAAAAGGTAATTTTAAGGTCCACAGGGAAAGAAAAATTTGGGAATACAAACTAATGAATATGTTTAATTCGTTGACACTAGGACTCAATTTAACACCTAGATTTATGAGTCACTACATGGATACAATTCACACCTCCACCAGACAGACTCCAGATAACTAAGAACATTTTTCCCACTGCCTCTCCATTTGTAAGAAAATGCCTAATTTGATTACCTTGGCTTATCTATGGACTCATCACACTTCTTACCCCCTAACAAATGTCCGCCTGTAGTATTCTTTAAATGTTGTGCTTGCTTCTTATTAATCTATTTGTATTCGTGCCTGAAGAAGGAGCCACTGTGCTCTGAAAGCTTGCAAACATATTATTTTCTGGTTAGCCAATAATGGTATCACTCCTAAAATACTTCTGTCATCATTGGGCAGTAAAGTATTCACATTGATTTTTCTGGCTAACACGGTACCACAATACAATTTGTTATTGTACATCATGTAAGGTACAGGAAAGATATATATCTTGGTACCGTGTTAGCCAGTGGATATTTATTTATGTAAGGAGTAGTGTTGAGCGATACCGTCCGATACTTGAAAGTATCGGTTTTGGAAAGTATCGGCCGATACCGGCAAAGTATCGGATCTAATCCGATACCGATACCCGATACCAATACAAGTCAATGGGACACCAAGTATCGGACGGTATCCTGTATGGTTCCCAGGGTCTGAAGGAGAGCAAACTCTCCTTCAGGCCCTGGGATCCATATCAATGTGTAAAATAAAGAATTAAAATAAAAAATAGGGATATACTCACCCTCCGACGCAGCCTTGACTTTACCGCTGTAACCGGGAGCCGTTGTACCTAAGAATGCACGCTTGAAGGGCCTTAGATGAGGTCACTGCGCTCTGATTGGTCCGTAGCGGTCGCGTGACCGCTACGCGACCAATCACAAAGCAGTGACGTCTTCTAAGGTATTTCAAGCGCTTGAAAGACCTTAGGTGACGTCACTGCTTTGTGATTGGTCGCGTAGCGGTCACGCGACCGCTACGGACCAATCAGAGCCCAGAGACCTCATCTAAGGCCCTTCAAGCGCGCATTCTTAAGTACAACGGCTCCCGGTTACGGCGGTAAAGTCCAGGAGCCGCCGGAGAGGTGAGTATATCCCTATTTTATATTTTAATTCTTTATTTTACACATTGATATTAATCCCGATACCGATTCCCGATACCACAAAAGTATCGGATCTCGGTATCGGAATTCCGATACCCGCAAGTATCGGCCGATACCCAATACTTGAGGTATCGGAATGCTCAACACTAGTAAGGAGCATTAAACTTTTGTATTTAGAAACCTCAGTTGTTGCCCTTTTGGCTCTCTTCTTTCAAAGGCTGAGCTTCATAGAAGACCATGATTTGTTCTATAAACTGTAATACTGTCTAACTGTGACAGGAGCTGCAGCTACTCAATGAGATGCAAGCATTGTGAAAAGTGAGGTGAGTAAAAGTTAAAACTTACTTCCTCTACCTAAAGATGTCTGTACACTTACAACAGTTGAATGATCATGAAAACTACAGCTATTACACAGCAGTGTGTCCATGTGGAGATTCATACTGAGAGAGAGAACAAGGGATTTAATACATTAAAATCCAACATGACTGATCCTTATTACTACTAATATTGGCCATTGGCAAGTTAAGACATCACAAAATACATAAGATAATACACAAATATTTCAGAAATTGTCAAGTTTAGCTGACATTTACGGAATGTGTATGTCCACTTTTAGTTCAATAGTAAATGCTGCCATCTAAATGCATCAGCTATCTTTTACATTTTCTCTGTCATGAGACAAATCCTTTGTCTCAAGAATTTGATCTTTTTTGACTTGAATGACCCTTATCTCTTCACAATAGAATTATATAGTCTATTAACCAGTCCTGTGTAATGCATCCATGAGATGAATAGGACTCAACATGGAGTCAGTTGTGTAACACTTGACATGCAGTTAGCTACAGGATTATAAGACAAACCTGCTGGGTCAGCACACAATGCACATCTATGGGATAGCCAAATAGTGATAGCGGATGATTGGTGCTACTTTAGCATTTACTGGCATAGTTCACAATTCAACACATGCTATGTTGGCAATGTTTTTCATATTCATTTGAATGTTAAAGGCTAAAGTGAATAAAAATAGTTCAAATACAGTTTATAAAACATATAAGCACAAATTAGAATTACAAAGAAGAAATTTAAGTCCCAATGAAAACTAATAGCCAATTTAATTACTATAAATTTGATTTTATTAAAAATAAACTACCGTAATAAACCTTTATTCAGAATATTTATGCTCCAGAATAAATAAACGAAATGCAATACGGTTGTCAACTTATGCACCTCATTTTCCTTGAAGCACCATTCCATCTTTTTTTTAGAGCTGGGGTGGTGCTTAAAAACTGAATAAAAAAGTAAAGGTGTGTTTTTTTTATTTCAAATAAAGGACTTTAGTCTGGTAGTGTTCATTTACAATATAACTATAGGATTAACATTGGAGAGGGCAATGAGCCATGGGCTTTTGTCACCGGACAAATAAAGTCCTATGCTCGAAAATGGTACCAATAAAAATGTCAACTTGTCCCTCAAAAAAACAAGACCTCACATGACTCTGTGGACCAAAATATGGAAAAATTATAGCTCTCAAAATGTGGTGATGCAAAAACTATTTTTTGCAATAAAAATCGTTTTTTAGCATGTGACAGCTGCCAAACATAAAAACCCTCTATAAATAGTAAATCAAACCTCCCTTTATCACCCCCTTAGGAAGGGAAAAGTAATACAGTTAAAAAAATGTATTTATTTCCATTTTCCCATTAGGGTTAGGGTTAGGGTTGGGGCTAAAGTTATGGTTAGGGTTGGGGCTAAAGTTAGGGTTGGGGCTAAAGTTAGGGTTAGTGATGGTGCTAAAGTTAGGGTTAGGGTTGGGGCTAAAGTTAGGGTTGGGGACAGAGTTGGGGTTAGAGTTTGGATTAAGTTTAAGGTTGGGTTAGGGGTGTGTCAGGGTTAGGGGTGTGGTTAGGGTTGGGATTAGGGTTAGGGGTCTGTTGGGGTTAGGGGTGTGTTGGGGTTAGGGGTGTGGCTAGATTTGGGATTAGGGTTAGGGGTATGTTGGGGTTTGGTTTGGAGTTATAATTGGGGGGTTTCCACTGTTTAGGCACATCAGGGGCTCTGCAAATGCAACATGACATCCGATCTCAATTCCATCCAATTCTGCATTGAAAATAAAAAATTGTGGGTGAAAAAAATCATTTTTGTGAAAAAATATGATTTTTTATTTTTACGGCTCTACATTATAAACTTCTATGAAGAACTTGGGGGTTCAAAGTGCTCACCACACATCTAGATAAGGAGGTGTACTTTCCAAAATGGTGTCACTTGTGGGGGGGGTTGCACTGTTTAGGCACATCAGGGGCTCTCCAAACGCGACATGGCGTCAGATCTCAATTCCAGACAATTTTACATTGAAAAGTCAAATGGCGCTCCTTCCCTTCGGAGCTCTGCCATGCGCCCAAACAGTGGTTTACCCCCACATATGGGGTATCGGCGTACTCAGGACAAATTGCACAACAACTTTTGGGGTCCAATTTCTCCTATTACCCTTGGTAAAATAAAACAAATTGTATCTGAAGTAATTTTTTTGTGGAAAAAAAGTTAAATGTTCATTTTTTTTAAACATTCCAAAAAGCACCTGAAGGGTTAATTAACTTCTTAAATGTGGTTTTGAGCACCTTGAAGTTTTTAGAATGGTGTCACTTTTGAGTATTTTTTTTTATCATATAGACCCCTGAAAGTGACTTCTAATGTGATGTGGTCTCTAAAAAAAATGATGTAAAAATGAGAAATCTCTGGTCAACATTTAACCCTTATAACTCCTTAACAAAAAAAATTTGGTTCCAAATTTGTACTGATTTAAAGTAGACATCTGGGAAATGTTACTTATTACGTATTTTCTGTAACATATCTCTGTGATTTAAGGGCATGAAAATTCAAAGTTGTAAAATTGTGACATTTTCAAAATTTTTGCCAAATTTCGGGTTTTTTCACAAATAAACGCAAGTAATATCAAATAAATGTTACCACTGTCATGATTTACAATATGTCTTGAGAAAACAACGTCAGAATCACCAGGATCCGTTGAAGCGTTCCAGAGTTATAACCTCATAAACGGACAATGGTCAGAATTGTAAAAAATGGTCCAGTCATTAACGTGGAAACCACCCTTGGGGTTAAAGGGGTTAATACAACTTTCTAGCTTTTATTTCTTTTTATTGAAAAGCTGGAATGCTTTTAAGATGTGAATGAATTTCCTTTTGGGTGGTTGATTCAGAAAACCACATTTTTTTTCAAAATTTACAATTGAAGATGATGCATTTATATTTATTATATTTCAAGACTTCTATCTAATATGAAGCATTTTAATCACTGACCTACAAAGCCATCTATAACCTTCCTCCTCCGTACATCTCCAAACTAATTTCCCAATACGCTCCCTCACATAATTTCTGGTCCTCCCAAGACCTTTTTCCCTCCTCCACTCCTACTCGTTCCTCACCCAATTACCTCCAAGACTTCTACTGAATATCCTCCATCCTCTGGAATTTTGTACCCCAACACGATTGATTAGCCACCACATTTGGACAGAACCTGAAAACCCATCAATTCAATAAAGCTTTCAAACTACATTGACCACCCTGCCACCTCAACACCCCCGGAGCCAGTGAATCCCCCAACCTACTGCCTCCTTCCCCATCGTCCTGTAGAATATAAGCCCAAAAGTGCAGCATCCTCTTCCCTCTGTATTTTTATTCTGTATGTAACCCCTTCTCATGAACAGCACCATGGAATCAATGGTGCTACATAAATAAATAATAATACTTAAAATGCATTATTTATTTAGTATGCTTTTCGTATTTATTTGTAAAATGTAAAATAAGTGACTGATTAACTTGTCTTCCCTTTACTGTGTTTTTTTATCTAACTCTCCAAGACACAAGAAGGAGATCTGACAGGTAACTAAGAAGTAAAATATTGTCTGCTTGTATTATCATAGCTGTACTTAGTCTAATGAGGTCAGCTTTTTACTAGCCACTGTAGAAAGGAAATGAAGCGATGGGATGAATCAGGTTAAAGGAGGTGTTATGTGACAAGCTTAAGTGTGACTTGATTGAGTTCTAACCATTGGAGACATTGAGAGAAAAGAAGAATAAATTAGAGTAAAATGGCAAAGCTGTAACTAAAATGAAAAGTTAGTTTAAACAGATAAATGTATATTTGGAACATGTTGCTAGAACTAGATATAGCAGATGAGATGTTTACACGATGACTTGCAAAAACCTTTCACACAATAAAAACCTTTAGCACAGTAACAGTCAATGATTAGCCCAGAAGCTTGTCTTACTTACATTCCTCAGCATTTTATGTGTACAGCATGCTGCTGAATTAATTTTTGTTTTAGAAAATACAAGTTTTAGAAGCAATGTGTCTCCTAAAGTATCATGTATGAAGTACACGACATCAACTGAATCATCTGTAAAATTACTGCTTATGTATTTCATATGATGCATGTGTAGATAAAAGATAATTGAAGGGGTTGTCCACTTCTGGGACAACCCCTTCTCACCATGACCCCTTTACCCCTTGTTAAAGGGAACCTGTCACCCCCAAAATCAAAGATGAGCTTAGCCCACCGGCATCAGAGGCTTATCTACAGCTTTCTGTAATGCGGTAGATAAGCCCCCGATGTATCCTGAAAGATGAGAAAAAGAAGTTAGCTTATACTCACCCAGGGGTGGTCCTGCTGCGGTCCAGTCCGATGGGCGTCACAGTCCGGTCCGGGGCCTTCCATCACCCAGGGCGTACTTTTGTCTGCCCTGTTGAGGGCAGAGCAAAGTACTGCAGCGCGCAGGCGCCGGGAAAGGTCAGAGAGGACCGGCGCCTGCGCACTGCAGTACTTTGCTCTGCCCTCAACAGGGTAGACAAAGTACCCCTACGCAGGGGCCGCAGCATGAAGTGAAGAAGAGGACGTCATCCTATGAAGATGGGAGGCGCGGGACCGGACCGCGACACCCATCGGATTGGACTGCCCCCCAGGTGAGTATAATCTAACCTCGTTTTCTCATCTTCAGGATACATTGGGGGCTTATCTACAGCATTACAGAATGTTGTAGATAAGCCCCTGATGCCGGTGGGCTTAGCTCATCTTCGATTTTGAGGGTGACAGGTTCCCTTTAAAATAAAAGCACAAATACTCACGTCCGATGCCAGTGTCATCTGTTGTGAATTCCGTTCTCGGGCTCCCTCCTGTGGTCATGAGTGGTATTGTGTGAGTTCTGTTCTTGGGCTACCTCTGGTGGCCTTTAGTGCTTACTGCAGGTCTGTAGCTGGAATCCAGCTGCCTCGTTTTCTGCTAGTCTGGCCTCTATTTAACTCCACCTGGACCTTCACTTTTTGCCTGCTGTCGTTGTATTCAGTACTGGTTCTGATCTCTCTGGACTTTCCTTGTGACCTGTCTCCTCCTGAGAAGCTAAGTCTTGCTAGTTCATGTTTGCTCATTATTTCCTTGAAAATGTTTCTCTGTATATGATGAGTTCTGTCCAGCGTGCTTATATGTAATATTCTCGCTTGATGGAAGTTCTGGGGTGCAGAGTTGCGCCCCTCACATCGTGAGTCGGTGTGGGGGTTCTTGTAATCTCTGCGTGGATTATTTTTGATAGCATTTTATACTGACCACACAGATCCTTTGCTGTCTTCTGTCTTTTTAGTGTTAGCGGGCCTCATTTGCTAAAAAACCTGTTTTCATTTCTACGTTTGTGTTTTTCCCTTAACTCACCGTTATTATTTGTGGGGGGCTGTCTAAAACTTTGGGGTGATTTCTCTGAGGCAAGTGAGGCTTGCTTTCTCTCTAGGGGTAGCTAGTTTCTCAGGCTGTGACGAGGCATCTAGGATTTTAGGTAACGCTCCACGGCTGCCTATAGTGTGTATTGATAGAATCAGGGTTGCGGTCAGTATAGCTCCCACATCCCCAGAGCTTGTCCTAAGGATTTCTGTTACTTAACAGGTCAGTTTGCGATCCTTGCCATCAGGATCATAACAGTCGTCCCAGTGGTGCAAGCACTTTAATTCCCGAGGCTCATGTGAGGTTATGTCATGTGATCCTTTTGTCCAATCAGCTCTGGCATCACTTTACCTTCCTTCGGACATATATGCAATCAAAAGGAAGTGAGAGCTGCAGCTGGTCGCTCACTTCCTTTTGATTACT
Organism: Ranitomeya variabilis; assembly: GCF_051348905.1. Lineage (NCBI taxonomy): Eukaryota > Metazoa > Chordata > Amphibia > Anura > Dendrobatidae > Ranitomeya > Ranitomeya variabilis. The sequence continues at coordinate 384,044,819 of NC_135232.1, read as the reverse complement.
TATCAAAAGGAAGTGCTCAACGGACGGAGCACAATGCTCAGCCTCCTATGCGCTGCTTGTCCACACCAAAAATCGCAGCTGTTGTACCCGCTTTCTTTTAAGCTGACCCTCCTGCCTCTAGGTCACCGGGTCTGTCTGCTCTAGTTCGTCGCAGTGCCACAGTGTAGGCCACAAATAGCTCAGCCATCTGACAGTGATACCAGACTGTTCAATACATGGCCTATATATTTTAATTACTGACCCCAAAATTGTGTTTTGAGATAGGGTAACACACAGCAAAAAAAGGTAAATGGAAGCACACTTTTGAGCCTCATCATCGTCCACCTCTTGTGACACTTTCCCACCATCGCCTTCATGTGACCGTGGCTGGTCAAAGCTTTGGGCATTGCTACATTCGATCTCATCAGGCCCCACTTCAAGTTGACTGGCCCAGAGTCCAGAATCTTTGAAGGGAAAACTGAACAGCTCTTTGGAATGTGCAAGTGTGGGATCAGTTGTCTCAGGGCAGTCGGCATGGTGGGAGGAAGGAGGATCAGGGTTAGGAATATCCGGGCCACACTCAAGGTTACTCAGACTTGACCGTGTGGAAGACATGGTGGTGGTGGATAAGTGACAGGAAGCATTATCCGCTATTCAGCCAACAACTGTTTCACACTGCTCTGGCTTCAATAGTGGTGTGCTGCAGTCCCCAGGAAGGTCGAGTGAGAAGATGTGGGTCTTTGTTGTGGCCCACTTTCAGCCTGGCCACGGCCTCGTCCTCTGCATGTGATGTCCATCAGCATCACTTCCCCGTCCCTTGCCCCTTTCATTGCCCATTTTAAATGGACTACTAAACTATTTCAAAAGTTCAAGACAAATGTATTTATTTGGAGCAAAATTACATCTGATCAGTATGCCTGCAAAGCTACAATTTTTCCACCACAGATACACAAGGTCGCAGTGACAGATAATACTGTAGACTGTATAATCTTTTTTTCTGTTGTATGTGAAATTTGGAAAAAAATAAAAAATGAGCACAACAAGGCTGGCAGACAGAACTATTCAACTTATGCCTGTGAAGGTATGATTTTTCCACCACAGATACAACAGGCCTCAGCCTGACATAAAAGACTGTATAATTTTTTTTTCTGTTGTTTGTGAAATTTGGAAAAAAATGAAAAATGAGTAGAACAAGGCTAGCACACAGAACTATGCTATGTATGCCTGCGAAGCTACGATTTTTCCTACACAGATACACCAGGTCTCAGCCTGACATAACAGAATGTATAATTTTTTGCTTTCTTTTTGGTGAATTTTTGAAAAAAACCAAAACAGTAGAGCAAGGCTAGCAGACAGAACTATGCAACTTATGCCTGCAAAGCAATAATTTTTCCACCACAGAAACACCAGGCCTCAGCCTGACATAACAGATTGTATAAATATTTTTTTGTTTTTTTGTGAATTTTTGAAAAAAAAAAAGTAGAACAAGGCTAGCACGCAGAGCTATGCTACATATGCCTGCGAAACGACAATGTTTTCACCACAGATACACAAGGCTTCAGCCTGACATAACAGACTGTATATATTTTTTTGTTTTTTTTTGGTGAATTAAAAAAAAAAGTGGACCAAGGCTAGCAGACAGAACTAGGAAACTTACGCCTGCGAAACTACGATTTCTCCAGCTCAGATACACCAGGCCTCAGCCTGACATAACAGACTGCATAAATCATTTCTAAGTTTTTTGTGAATTTTTGAATTAAAAAAAAAAGAGTAGAACAAGGCTAGCACACAGAGCTTTTTTATGTATGCCTGCGAAGCTACTGTTTTTTCAACACAGATACACCAGGCCTCAGCCTGACATAACAGACTGTATACATTTTTTTTTTTTTTGTGAATTAGAAAAAAAAAAGTGGAACAAGGCTAGCAGACAGAACTATGAAACTTATGCAAGTGAAGCTACAATTTTACACCAGCCATCAGCGTGAGATAACAGACTGATCTAAATGTGGCCTTGATTTTTTGGGCACAACTAAATTGTGTCAACAAGTTGGCTATGACACAAAAAAAGAAAAAAAATATTTTGGCCTACTCACATCTGGTGCCTGGGAAAAAAAAGTCTTAGATTTGCTTGCTCTTAGATTACAATAACCCGGCTGTAGTCTGCAGCGTGACCAAGCAAATAAATATAGAAATAAGGGGGCTATGGATTGCTTTAGAATAAAAGTTTAGTATAGGGTGAAAAAAAATAGCCACAGAAAACTGCAGCTAAGTATACATTAAATAAGCAGCTGCAGCAGACAGTAATGGAGGTTTTGGAGGTATGCAGTGAGAGCTATGTACTCACATACAGTGCCTGCAGGCCTTGCACTGATGTGGATATGTGCACATAGACTCCCCTGCCTACCTAGTGCTGCAAACTCTGGACCCCCGAATTAGCCCTAAAAGGACTGTTGGTTTCTCAGGAGTTGTGGACTGAACAGTTGCAGACCTACACTAAAAGGAAGATTCTGACCCTATTTCAGCAGCAGCTCTCCCTATACTTGCTAAGTCCGGAGCAGAATGTGGCGAGCAGGGCGGTGCCAGGTCTTTTATAGACCTGATGATGCTGTGCGGCCAGCCAATCACTGTAATACCACAACAAAGATGGCTGCAGCATTACAGTGCATGGCAGACAATCTCTGCATTGTCAATGGCGCCTGCATTGTCTAAAGAGCACCAGAATTGCAGGGCAGAGACCCAAGCTCCCGCCGAAAAATCACAGAAATACTCAGTGCTTGCCGAGTACACCGAGCATAGTGATACTCGGGCGAGTACCAAGTAGTGGCAAGCACGTTAACTCATCACTAGTGTTGAGCGATACTTTCCGATATCGGAAAGTATCGGTATCGGAAAGTATCGGCCGATACCGTCAAAATATCGGATCCAATCCGATACCGATACCCGATCCCAATGCAAGTCAATGGGACGAAAATATCGGAATTAAAATAAACCCTTTATACACTTGTAGGTTCATTCTACATGAAGGAAAACAACTAAGAATAATGTAGGATGTATTGGGGGACGTGGCGGAGACATTAAAGGCACAGAGGTTTAGCCCAATGTAATAGAATAGCAGGATTTTTTTTTTTTTGGATGACGTTCGGCATTAGAAAGAATTTGACTATGTTAATTTTTTTTTTTTTTTTATGCCACATATTGATGTTTCACTACTTCAACGCCCTTCACCTTCTTTTTTTCTTCTCCCACGCTTTCTTCTTCATTATCCTCATCATCAGCTTCTTTGACATCAACTTCTTCACCTTATTCATCTTCTTCTTCATCTTCTACCTATTATTTTTTGGGTTACATTGTTCATATTCTTTTTATTTTACTATTATCTTCATCATATTCTACTTCTTCATCATATTCTTATTTGTGACAGGCATTCCTGTAGTTGTTATCTATAAAAGTTTGAAGATTACACCTTCCGTTCTGCCTGTCACAAAACAGTTACATTTGTCCGCGTTCAGTTTGGCCTGCAGCATCAGGCTTTATCCAGGGGCACCACGAGGAGGAACGGACTCACCCCCATACACTGCTTAGTCTTCTTCTGCTTATAATTTAGATAATATTTTTTGCTCTGATATTTAGTGTTATGCTTAATGTTCTTCTGCTCTTTGTTCTGCAGCCTCTTGTTCTTCTGCTTCTCGGTCTTCCAGGTCGTCGTCGTCTCCAGGGTCGTCGTCTCCAGGGTCGTCGTCTCCCGGGTCGTCGTCATCGGGGTGGTCTTCAGGGTCGTCGTCTCCGGGGTCGTCGTCATCACGGTGGTCTTCAGGGTCATCGTCTCCAGGGTCGTCGTCATCACGGTGGTTGTCGTCTCTGGTGTCGTCGTCATCTTAGGGGTGTTCTTCCGGGTCATCGTGTTTAGTCTCTTGAACTTGGAAATGTAGCAGAAGGTACAAGAAGGCTGAGAAAATGCCAAGAACCAGCTGATGGAACTGGAACTCGGATGGCTACCCAAAGGTCCAAGAGCCAATGGAACTACCGAGGACCAGCTGACGTTACTGGAACCCGGTTACTAAGCAGGAGGTACCCGTGCCTGAAAGCACTACCAAGGACCACCTGACGTTGGTGGAACTCGGATACCCAGAGGGAGGCACCTAAGCCAAAGGCTCTGCCCGGAACCAGCTGACGGTACTGGAACCAGGATGGGGAGCAGAAGGTACAAGAGCAAAAGACAGTGCCGAGAACCAGCTGACGGTGCTGGAACCCGGATGGGTAGCCGAAGGTCCAAGAGCCAATGGAACTACCGAGGACCAGCTGACGTTACTGGAACCCGGTTACTAAGCAGGAGGTACCCGTGCCTGAAAGCACTACCAAGGACCACCTGACGTTGGTGGAACTCGGATACCCAGAGGGAGGCACCTAAGCCAAAGGCTCTGCCCGGAACCAGCTGACGGTACTGGAACCAGGATGGGGAGCAGAAGGTACAAGAGCAAGTGTCTGCGTGGCTTTTGCAGGACACGATGCCGGCTGCACAGCAGGGGAACAGCTGGCGGTGCTGAACCCCACTGACACATTGGCGAGGTGTTTTTCTCTGTGCAGCTAGCAGTACCGGGCCCCAACTGGCGGTGTTGGAGCCCGGGCTCTGCAGGGGGAGCAGAGTGTAGGCCGAAGCCTAATCGAACCAATTTCAAAGGTAACCTTTAACCCCCCCTCAGGGGTTACAAAGTAGAAGAGCCACAGCTTATGCAGCAGTAGTGGTGCACAAGTCAAAGGTTGCTCTTTTAATTTGGCTCCTTGCACACGCTGAATGGAACACGTATAACATTTAGCCCTTTATACAGTCAAACTGTGTTGGAGGCGCGAGTTCCCTTTGTAATGAGACGCAGCACAGATGTCAAGAATCCCACCTTGGTGCTGGGTGCAGCCTCCTGAGCGTTGTTATTTGCTGTACAGGAGTCTGCGCTGTCGTGTTATCCCCTGGCCTAGCGCTGTTAGCGCTGCCCATCTTCTGACCTCATTTAATGTTGGCTGGTGCGGTTCGCGATGCCCATGAATCACAGCCCCGCAGTGTATTGACATAGTTAAAACACTGCGGGGCTGGGATTCATGGCCTGGCGCAGTACATATGTTCGCCTCTCGCTTGGGTTCTTACACCTGCTTCAGACTATGTGGCGTCAGCTGATCCCTTATCGCATGCCACGGCCATGAAGCCGCACAGTCTGAAGAAGGCGGAAGGAGATGAGGGACAGGCGAACTGATGCACTGCTCATGCCCATCAAACACACCCTCGCAGTCCCAAGAAATAAGACACCGAGGGGCGTTGTGTGGGTCAGGGCGGCCGCAGAGGCGCAGGCAGCCAAACAATGATGCCAGAAGACGGGCAGCGCTACCAAGGGGGTTGCAGCGTGTCATTACAAAGGAAAGTCACACCACCGGGACGGTTAAATGGTCACACAGAGGACACATTTTAGACGTGTTTTCCGTTCCACATGTGCGAGGAGAATATGTTTATGAGCCACCTTGCACACATGCAGCATTACCGCTGTACAAGGTGGCCTTAAAAACGTACAAACGCCTGGGGGAGGGGGGACAGGTTCCCTTCAATTTCAGTTCTGGTGTCTGCGTGGCTTTTGCAGGACACGATGCCGGCTGCACAGCAGGGGAACAGCTGGCGGTGCTGAACCCCACTGACACATTGGCGAGGTGTTTTTCTCTGTGCAGCTAGCAGTACCGGGCCCCAACTGGCGGTGTTGGAGCCCGGGGTCAGCAGGAGGAGGAGAGGGAGCAGAGTGTAGGCCGAAGCCTGCACTGGCGGCAGCTTTGGGTCTGTTGTGCCTGCGTGGCTGTTGCAGGACACGTTGCCGGCTGCACAGCAGGGGAACAGCTGGCGGTGCTGAACCCCACTGACACATTGGCGAGGTGTTTTTCTCTGTGCAGCTAGCAGTACCGGGCCCCAACTGGCGGTGTTGGAGCCCGGGCTCTGCAGGGGGAGCAGAGTGTAGGCCGAAGCCTAATCGAACCAATTTCAAAGGTAACCTTTAACCCCCCCTCAGGGGTTACAAAGTAGAAGAGCCACAGCTTATGCAGCAGTAGTGGTGCACAAGTCAAAGGTTGCTCTTTTAATTTGGCTCCTTGCACACGCTGAATGGAACACGTATAACATTTAGCCCTTTATACAGTCAAACTGTGTTGGAGGCGCGAGTTCCCTTTGTAATGAGACGCAGCACAGATGTCAAGAATCCCACCTTGGTGCTGGGTGCAGCCTCCTGAGCGTTGTTATTTGCTGTACAGGAGTCTGCGCTGTCGTGTTATCCCCTGGCCTAGCGCTGTTAGCGCTGCCCATCTTCTGACCTCATTTAATGTTGGCTGGTGCGGTTCGCGATGCCCATGAATCACAGCCCCGCAGTGTATTGACATAGTTAAAACACTGCGGGGCTGGGATTCATGGCCTGGCGCAGTACATATGTTCGCCTCTCGCTTGGGTTCTTACACCTGCTTCAGACTATGTGGCGTCAGCTGATCCCTTATCGCATGCCACGGCCATGAAGCCGCACAGTCTGAAGAAGGCGGAAGGAGATGAGGGACAGGCGAACTGATGCACTGCTCATGCCCATCAAACACACCCTCGCAGTCCCAAGAAATAAGACACCGAGGGGCGTTGTGTGGGTCAGGGCGGCCGCAGAGGCGCAGGCAGCCAAACAATGATGCCAGAAGACGGGCAGCGCTACCAAGGGGGTTGCAGCGTGTCATTACAAAGGAAAGTCACACCACCGGGACGGTTAAATGGTCACACAGAGGACACATTTTAGACGTGTTTTCCGTTCCACATGTGCGAGGAGAATACGTTTATGAGCCACCTTGCACACATGCAGCATTACCGCTGTACAAGGTGGCCTTAAAAACGTACAAACGCCTGGGGGAGGGGGGACAGGTTCCCTTCAATTTCAGTTCTGGTGTCTGCGTGGCTTTTGCAGGACACGATGCCGGCTGCACAGCAGGGGAACAGCTGGCGGTGCTGAACCCCACTGACACATTGGCGAGGTGTTTTTCTCTGTGCAGCTAGCAGTACCGGGCCCCAACTGGCGGTGTTGGAGCCCGGGGTCAGCAGGAGGAGGAGAGGGAGCAGAGTGTAGGCCGAAGCCTGCACTGGCGGCAGCTTTGGGTCTGTTGTGCCTGCGTGGCTGTTGCAGGACACGTTGCCGGCTGCACAGCAGGGGAACAGCTGGCGGTGCTGAACCCCACTGACACATTGGCGAGGTGTTTTTCTCTGTGCAGCTAGCAGTACCGGGCCCCAACTGGCGGTGTAGGAGCCCGGGCTCTGCAGGGGGAGCAGAGTGTAGGCCGAAGCCTAATCGAACCAATTTCAAAGGTAACCTTTAACCCCCCCTCAGGGGTTACAAAGTAGAAGAGCCACAGCTTATGCAGCAGTAGTGGTGCACAAGTCAAAGGTTGCTCTTTTAATTTGGCTCCTTGCACACGCTGAATGGAACACGTATAACATTTAGCCCTTTATACAGTCAAACTGTGTTGGAGGCGCGAGTTCCCTTTGTAATGAGACGCAGCACAGATGTCAAGAATCCCACCTTGGTGCTGGGTGCAGCCTCCTGAGCGTTGTTATTTGCTGTACAGGAGTCTGCGCTGTCGTGTTATCCCCTGGCCTAGCGCTGTTAGCGCTGCCCATCTTCTGACCTCATTTAATGTTGGCTGGTGCGGTTCGCGATGCCCATGAATCACAGCCCCGCAGTGTATTGACATAGTTAAAACACTGCGGGGCTGGGATTCATGGCCTGGCGCAGTACATATGTTCGCCTCTCGCTTGGGTTCTTACACCTGCTTCAGACTATGTGGCGTCAGCTGATCCCTTATCGCATGCCACGGCCATGAAGCCGCACAGTCTGAAGAAGGCGGAAGGAGATGAGGGACAGGCGAACTGATGCACTGCTCATGCCCATCAAACACACCCTCGCAGTCCCAAGAAATAAGACACCGAGGGGCGTTGTGTGGGTCAGGGCGGCCGCAGAGGCGCAGGCAGCCAAACAATGATGCCAGAAGACGGGCAGCGCTACCAAGGGGGTTGCAGCGTGTCATTACAAAGGAAAGTCACACCACCGGGACGGTTAAATGGTCACACAGAGGACACATTTTAGACGTGTTTTCCGTTCCACATGTGCGAGGAGAATACGTTTATGAGCCACCTTGCACACATGCAGCATTACCGCTGTACAAGGTGGCCTTAAAAACGTACAAACGCCTGGGGGAGGGGGGACAGGTTCCCTTCAATTTCAGTTCTGGTGTCTGCGTGGCTTTTGCAGGACACGATGCCGGCTGCACAGCAGGGGAACAGCTGGCGGTGCTGAACCCCACTGACACATTGGCGAGGTGTTTTTCTCTGTGCAGCTAGCAGTACCGGGCCCCAACTGGCGGTGTTGGAGCCCGGGGTCAGCAGGAGGAGGAGAGGGAGCAGAGTGTAGGCCGAAGCCTGCACTGGCGGCAGCTTTGGGTCTGTTGTGCCTGCGTGGCTGTTGCAGGACACGTTGCCGGCTGCACAGCAGGGGAACAGCTGGCGGTGCTGAACCCCACTGACACATTGGCGAGGTGTTTTTCTCTGTGCAGCTAGCAGTACCGGGCCCCAACTGGCGGTGTAGGAGCCCGGGCTCTGCAGGGGGAGCAGAGTGTAGGCCGAAGCCTAATCGAACCAATTTCAAAGGTAACCTTTAACCCCCCCTCAGGGGTTACAAAGTAGAAGAGCCACAGCTTATGCAGCAGTAGTGGTGCACAAGTCAAAGGTTGCTCTTTTAATTTGGCTCCTTGCACACGCTGAATGGAACACGTATAACATTTAGCCCTTTATACAGTCAAACTGTGTTGGAGGCGCGAGTTCCCTTTGTAATGAGACGCAGCACAGATGTCAAGAATCCCACCTTGGTGCTGGGTGCAGCCTCCTGAGCGTTGTTATTTGCTGTACAGGAGTCTGCGCTGTCGTGTTATCCCCTGGCCTAGCGCTGTTAGCGCTGCCCATCTTCTGACCTCATTTAATATTGGCTGGTGCGGTTCGCGATGCCCATGAATCACAGCCCCGCAGTGTATTGACATAGTTAAAACACTGCGGGGCTGGGATTCATGGCCTGGCGCAGTACATATGTTCGCCTCTCGCTTGGGTTCTTACACCTGCTTCAGACTATGTGGCGTCAGCTGATCCCTTATCGCATGCCACGGCCATGAAGCCGCACAGTCTGAAGAAGGCGGAAGGAGATGAGGGACAGGCGAACTGATGCACTGCTCATGCCCATCAAACACACCCTCGCAGTCCCAAGAAATAAGACACCGAGGGGCGTTGTGTGGGTCAGGGCGGCCGCAGAGGCGCAGGCAGCCAAACAATGATGCCAGAAGACGGGCAGCGCTACCAAGGGGGTTGCAGCGTGTCATTACAAAGGAAAGTCACACCACCGGGACGGTTAAATGGTCACACAGAGGACACATTTTAGACGTGTTTTCCGTTCCACATGTGCGAGGAGAATACGTTTATGAGCCACCTTGCACACATGCAGCATTACCGCTGTACAAGGTGGCCTTAAAAACGTACAAACGCCTGGGGGAGGGGGGACAGGTTCCCTTCAATTTCAGTTCTGGTGTCTGCGTGGCTTTTGCAGGACACGATGCCGGCTGCACAGCAGGGGAACAGCTGGCGGTGCTGAACCCCACTGACACATTGGCGAGGTGTTTTTCTCTGTGCAGCTAGCAGTACCGGGCCCCAACTGGCGGTGTTGGAGCCCGGGGTCAGCAGGAGGAGGAGAGGGAGCAGAGTGTAGGCCGAAGCCTGCACTGGCGGCAGCTTTGGGTCTGTTGTGCCTGCGTGGCTGTTGCAGGACACGTTGCCGGCTGCACAGCAGGGGAACAGCTGGCGGTGCTGAACCCCACTGACACATTGGCGAGGTGTTTTTCTCTGTGCAGCTAGCAGTACCGGGCCCCAACTGGCGGTGTTGGAGCCCGGGCTCTGCAGGGGGAGCAGAGTGTAGGCCGAAGCCTAATCGAACCAATTTCAAAGGTAACCTTTAACCCCCCCTCAGGGGTTACAAAGTAGAAGAGCCACAGCTTATGCAGCAGTAGTGGTGCACAAGTCAAAGGTTGCTCTTTTAATTTGGCTCCTTGCACACGCTGAATGGAACACGTATAACATTTAGCCCTTTATACAGTCAAACTGTGTTGGAGGCGCGAGTTCCCTTTGTAATGAGACGCAGCACAGATGTCAAGAATCCCACCTTGGTGCTGGGTGCAGCCTCCTGAGCGTTGTTATTTGCTGTACAGGAGTCTGCGCTGTCGTGTTATCCCCTGGCCTAGCGCTGTTAGCGCTGCCCATCTTCTGACCTCATTTAATGTTGGCTGGTGCGGTTCGCGATGCCCATGAATCACAGCCCCGCAGTGTATTGACATAGTTAAAACACTGCGGGGCTGGGATTCATGGCCTGGCGCAGTACATATGTTCGCCTCTCGCTTGGGTTCTTACACCTGCTTCAGACTATGTGGCGTCAGCTGATCCCTTATCGCATGCCACGGCCATGAAGCCGCACAGTCTGAAGAAGGCGGAAGGAGATGAGGGACAGGCGAACTGATGCACTGCTCATGCCCATCAAACACACCCTCGCAGTCCCAAGAAATAAGACACCGAGGGGCGTTGTGTGGGTCAGGGCGGCCGCAGAGGCGCAGGCAGCCAAACAATGATGCCAGAAGACGGGCAGCGCTACCAAGGGGGTTGCAGCGTGTCATTACAAAGGAAAGTCACACCACCGGGACGGTTAAATGGTCACACAGAGGACACATTTTAGACGTGTTTTCCGTTCCACATGTGCGAGGAGAATATGTTTATGAGCCACCTTGCACACATGCAGCATTACCGCTGTACAAGGTGGCCTTAAAAACGTACAAACGCCTGGGGGAGGGGGGACAGGTTCCCTTCAATTTCAGTTCTGGTGTCTGCGTGGCTTTTGCAGGACACGATGCCGGCTGCACAGCAGGGGAACAGCTGGCGGTGCTGAACCCCACTGACACATTGGCGAGGTGTTTTTCTCTGTGCAGCTAGCAGTACCAGGCCCCAACTGGCGGTGTTGGAGCCCGGGGTCAGCAGGAGGAGGAGAGGGAGCAGAGTGTAGGCCGAAGCCTGCACTGGCGGCAGCTTTGGGTCTGTTGTGCCTGCGTGGCTGTTGCAGGACACGTTGCCGGCTGCACAGCAGGGGAACAGCTGGCGGTGCTGAACCCCACTGACACATTGGCGAGGTGTTTTTCTCTGTGCAGCTAGCAGTACCGGGCCCCAACTGGCGGTGTTGGAGCCCGGGCTCTGCAGGGGGAGCAGAGTGTAGGCCGAAGCCTAATCGAACCAATTTCAAAGGTAAGCTTTAACCCCCCCTCAGGGGTTACAAAGTAGAAGAGCCACAGCTTATGCAGCAGTAGTGGTGCACAAGTCAAAGGTTGCTCTTTTAATTTGGCTCCTTGCACACGCTGAATGGAACACGTATAACATTTAGCCCTTTATACAGTCAAACTGTGTTGGAGGCGCGAGTTCCCTTTGTAATGAGACGCAGCACAGATGTCAAGAATCCCACCTTGGTGCTGGGTGCAGCCTCCTGAGCGTTGTTATTTGCTGTACAGGAGTCTGCGCTGTCGTGTTATCCCCTGGCCTAGCGCTGTTAGCGCTGCCCATCTTCTGACCTCATTTAATGTTGGCTGGTGCGGTTCGCGATGCCCATGAATCACAGCCCCGCAGTGTATTGACATAGTTAAAACACTGCGGGGCTGGGATTCATGGCCTGGCGCAGTACATATGTTCGCCTCTCGCTTGGGTTCTTACACCTGCTTCAGACTATGTGGCGTCAGCTGATCCCTTATCGCATGCCACGGCCATGAAGCCGCACAGTCTGAAGAAGGCGGAAGGAGATGAGGGACAGGCGAACTGATGCACTGCTCATGCCCATCAAACACACCCTCGCAGTCCCAAGAAATAAGACACCGAGGGGCGTTGTGTGGGTCAGGGCGGCCGCAGAGGCGCAGGCAGCCAAACAATGATGCCAGAAGACGGGCAGCGCTACCAAGGGGGTTGCAGCGTGTCATTACAAAGGAAAGTCACACCACCGGGACGGTTAAATGGTCACACAGAGGACACATTTTAGACGTGTTTTCCGTTCCACATGTGCGAGGAGAATACGTTTATGAGCCACCTTGCACACATGCAGCATTACCGCTGTACAAGGTGGCCTTAAAAACGTACAAACGCCTGGGGGAGGGGGGACAGGTTCCCTTCAATTTCAGTTCTGGTGTCTGCATGGCTTTTGCAGGACACGATGCCGGCTGCACAGCAGGGGAACAGCTGGCGGTGCTGAACCCCACTGACACATTGGCGAGGTGTTTTTCTCTGTGCAGCTAGCAGTACCGGGCCCCAACTGGCGGTGTTGGAGCCCGGGGTCAGCAGGAGGAGGAGAGGGAGCAGAGTGTAGGCCGAAGCCTGCACTGGCGGCAGCTTTGGGTCTGTTGTGCCTGCGTGGCTGTTGCAGGACACGTTGCCGGCTGCACAGCAGGGGAACAGCTGACGGTGCTGAACCCCACTGACACATTGGCGAGGTGTTTTTCTCTGTGCAGCTAGCACATCTGGGCCCCAACTGGCGGTGTTAGAGCCCAGGGTCAGCAGGAGGAGCAGGGGGAGCGGAGTGTAGGCCGAAGCCTGCACTGGAGCAAGTTGAAAGGAAACCTTTAACCCCCCCCCCAGGCGTTTGTAGCTGGAAGAGCCATCGTGTACAGCACTAATGCTGGAAAAGGTAAACTTAGCTCTTTTAATTATGGTCCTTGCAGATGCTGAACCTAACACTTATGAAATGTGTCCCCTCACAACGTTCAACCGTCCGGTAGGTGGAACTTTCCTTTGTCATGTGACGCAGCACAGTCGTCATTTTTACCCCCTTGTCGCCGTGCGCCGCCTCCTCAGCGTTGTTTGAATCTGTCCCGGAGCCTGCGCTGTTAGGTTACCCCTTGGCCATGCACACATTTTGCGCTGCCCGTCTTCTGACATCATTTGCTGTCAGGCTGGCTGCGCCTGTGCGGGTGTGCTGTCCGAGATTCAGCCTCGCGGTGTCGTCTAATGTAATCCCACCGCGGGCCTGGGATCCGTGTCCATGCGCAGTGCATATCCTCGCCTCTCACTCCCCTCCCTACGGCTTCTTAAGCCTGTGCGGTGTCACGGCCGTGGCATGCTATTAGGGATCAGCTGACACCGAACAGTCTTAAGAAGCCGTAGGGAGGGGAGTGAGAGGCGAGGATATGCACTGCGCATGGACACGGATCCCAGGCCCGCGGTGGGATTACATTAGACGACACCGCGAGGCTGAATCTCGGACAGCGCACCCGCACAGGCGCAGCCAGCCTGACAGCAAATGATGTCAGAAGACGGGCAGCGCAAAATGTGTGCATGGCCAAGGGGTAACCTTACAGCGCAGGCTCCGGGACAGATTCAAACAACGCTGAGGAGGCGGCGCACGGCGACAAGGGGGTAAAAATGACGGCTGTGCTGCGTCACATGACAAAGGAAAGTTCCACCTACCGGACGGTTGAACGCTGTGAGGGGACACATTTCATAAGTGTTAGGTTCAGCATCTGCAAGGAGCACCACGAAAAGAGGCACTTTTTCCCTTTGCATCATTACTGCTGCACAAGGTGGCTCCTTCAGTAACAAACGCCTGGGGGGGGGGGGGACAGGTTCCCTTAAATTTAACTTGTTGTGCCTGCGTGGCGGTCGCAGTACACGTTGCCGTATACACAGCAGGGGAACAGCTGGCGGTGCTGAACCCCACTAACACATTGGCGAGGTGTTTGGCTCTGTGCGTACAGCACTTCTGGACGGCAACTGGCGGTGTTGGAGCCCAGGGGCAGGTGGAGGAGGAGGAGGTTGGAGGAGGTAGGAGGGATTGCCACACACACAGCAGGGGAACAGCTGACGTTACTGAACCCCAATAACAGAGGAGGGACTGTTGACTGTGCGTACAGCACTTCTGGACGGCAACTGGCGGTGTTGGAGCCCAGGGACAGGTGGAGGAGGAGGAGGTTGGAGGAGGTAGGAGGGATTGCCACACACACAGCAGGGGAACAGCTGACGTTACTGAACCCCAATAACAGAGGAGGGACTGTTGACTGTGCGTACAGCACTTCTGGACGGCAACTGGCGGTGTTGGAGCCCAGGGACAGGTGGAGGAGGAGGAGGTTGGAGGAGGTAGGAGGGATTGCCACACACACAGCAGGGGAACAGCTGACGTTACTGAACCCCAATAACAGAGGAGGGACTGTTGACTGTGCGTACAGCACTTCTGGACGGCAACTGGCGGTGTTGAAGCCCAGGGGCAGGTGGAGGAGGAGGAGGTTGGAGGAGGTAGGAGGGATTGCCACACACACAGCAGGGGAACAGCTGACGTTACTGAACCCCAATAACAGAGGAGGGACTGTTGACTGTGCGTACAGCACTTCTGGACGGCAACTGGCGGTGTTGGAGCCCAGGGACAGGTGGAGGAGGAGGAGGTTGGAGGAGGTAGGAGGGATTGCCACACACACAGCAGGGGAACAGCTGACGTTACTGAACCCCAATAACAGAGGAGGGACTGTTGACTGTGCGTACAGCACTTCTGGACGGCAACTGGCGGTGTTGGAGCCCAGGGACAGGTGGAGGAGGAGGAGGTTGGAGGAGGTAGGAGGGATTGCCACACACACAGCAGGGGAACAGCTGACGTTACTGAACCCCAATAACAGAGGAGGGACTGTTGACTGTGCGTACAGCACTTCTGGACGGCAACTGGCGGTGTTGGAGCCCAGGGACAGGTGGAGGAGGAGGAGGTTGGAGGAGGTAGGAGGGATTGCCACACACACAGCAGGGGAACAGCTGACGTTACTGAACCCCAATAACAGAGGAGGGACTGTTGACTGTGCGTACAGCACTTCTGGACGGCAACTGGCGGTGTTGGAGCCCAGGGACAGGTGGAGGAGGAGGAGTTTGGAGGAGGTAGGAGGGATTGCCACACACACAGCAGGGGAACAGCTGACGTTACTGAACCCCAATAACAGAGGAGGGACTGTTGACTGTGCGTACAGCACTTCTGGACGGCAACTGGCGGTGTTGGAGCCCAGGGACAGGTGGAGGAGGAGGAGGTTGGAGGAGGTAGGAGGGATTGCCACACACACAGCAGGGGAACAGCTGACGTTACTGAACCCCAATAACAGAGGAGGGACTGTTGACTGTGCGTACAGCACTTCTGGACGGCAACTGGTGGTGTTGAAGCCCAGGGGCAGGTGGAGGAGGAGGAGGTTGGAGGAGGTAGGAGGGATTGCCACACACACAGCAGGGGAACAGCTGACGTTACTGAACCCCAATAACAGAGGAGGGACTGTTGACTGTGCGTACAGCACTTCTGGACGGCAACTGGCGGTGTTGGAGCCCAGGGACAGGTGGAGGAGGAGGAGGTTGGAGGAGGTAGGAGGGATTGCCACACACACAGCAGGGGAACAGCTGACGTTACTGAACCCCAATAACAGAGGAGGGACTGTTGACTGTGCGTACAGCACTTCTGGACGGCAACTGGCGGTGTTGAAGCCCAGGGGCAGGTGGAGGAGGAGGAGGTTGGAGGAGGTAGGAGGGATTGCCACACACACAGCAGGGGAACAGCTGACGTTACTGAACCCCAATAACAGAGGAGGGACTGTTGACTGTGCGTACAGCACTTCTGGACGGCAACTGGCGGTGTTGAAGCCCAGGGGCAGGTGGAGGAGGAGGAGGTTGGAGGAGGTAGGAGGGATTGCCACACACACAGCAGGGGAACAGCTGACGTTACTGAACCCCAATAACAGAGGAGGGACTGTTGACTGTGCGTACAGCACTTCTGGACGGCAACTGGCGGTGTTGGAGCCCAGGGACAGGTGGAGGAGGAGGAGGTTGGAGGAGGTAGGAGGGATTGCCACACACACAGCAGGGGAACAGCTGACGTTACTGAACCCCAATAACAGAGGAGGGACTGTTGACTGTGCGTACAGCACTTCTGGACGGCAACTGGCGGTGTTGAAGCCCAGGGGCAGGTGGAGGAGGAGGAGGTTGGAGGAGGTAGGAGGGATTGCCACACACACAGCAGGGGAACAGCTGACGTTACTGAACCCCAATAACAGAGGAGGGACTGTTGACTGTGCGTACAGCACTTCTGCACGGCAACTGGCGGTGTTGAAGCCCAGGGGCAGGTGGAGGAGGAGGAGGTTGGAGGAGGTAGGAGGGATTGCCACACACACAGCAGGGGAACAGCTGACGTTACTGAACCCCAATAACAGAGGAGGGACTGTTGACTGTGCGTACAGCACTTCTGGACGGCAACTGGCGGTGTTGGAGCCCAGGGACAGGTGGAGGAGGAGGAGGTTGGAGGAGGTAGGAGGGATTGCCACACACACAGCAGGGGAACAGCTGACGTTACTGAACCCCAATAACAGAGGAGGGACTGTTGACTGTGCGTACAGCACTTCTGGACGGCAACTGGCGGTGTTGAAGCCCAGGGGCAGGTGGAGGAGGAGGAGGTTGGAGGAGGTAGGAGGGATTGCCACACACACAGCAGGGGAACAGCTGACGTTACTGAACCCCAATAACAGTGGAGGGACTGTTGACTGTGCGTACAGCACTTCTGGACGGCAACTGGCGGTGTTGGAGCCCAGGGACAGGTGGAGGAGGAGGAGGTTGGAGGAGGTAGGAGGTATTGCCACACACACAGCAGGGGAACAGCTGACGTTACTGAACCCCAATAACAGAGGAGGGACTGTTGACTGTGCGTACAGCACTTCTGGACGGCAACTGGCGGTGTTGGAGCCCAGGGACAGGTGGAGGAGGAGGAGGTTGGAGGAGGTAGGAGGGATTGCCACACACACAGCAGGGGAACAGCTGACGTTACTGAACCCCAATAACAGAGGAGGGACTGTTGACTGTGCGTACAGCACTTCTGGACGGCAACTGGCGGTGTTGGAGCCCAGGGACAGGTGGAGGAGGAGGAGGTTGGAGGAGGTAGGAGGGATTGCCACACACACAGCAGGGGAACAGCTGACGTTACTGAACCCCAATAACAGAGGAGGGACTGTTGACTGTGCGTACAGCACTTCTGGACGGCAACTGGCGGTGTTGGAGCCCAGGGACAGGTGGAGGAGGAGGTTGGAGGAGGTAGGAGGGATTGCCACACACACAGCAGGGGAACAGCTGACGTTACTGAACCCCAATAACAGAGGAGGGACTGTTGACTGTGCGTACAGCACTTCTGGACGGCAACTGGCGGTGTTGGAGCCCAGGGACAGGTGGAGGAGGAGGAGGTTGGAGGAGGTAGGAGGGATTGCCACACACACAGCAGGGGAACAGCTGACGTTACTGAACCCCAATAACAGAGGAGGGACTGTTGACTGTGCGTACAGCACTTCTGGACGGCAACTGGCGGTGTTGGAGCCCAGGGACAGGTGGAGGAGGAGGAGGTTGGAGGAGGTAGGAGGGATTGCCACACACACAGCAGGGGAACAGCTGACGTTACTGAACCCCAATAACAGAGGAGGGACTGTTGACTGTGCGTACAGCACTTCTGGACGGCAACTGGCGGTGTTGGAGCCCAGGGACAGGTGGAAAAGCAGAGGAACACAATGTAGGCCGAAGCCTGAGAAAGTCGAAAGGGAACCTTTAACCCCCCCCCCCAAGGCGTTTGTAGCTGAAAGAGCCAGCTTGTGCAGCACAAAAGATGCAAAAGGAAAAGGTGGCTCTTTTCATCATGCTCCTTGCAAACACAGAACTAAACACTTATAAAATGTGTCCCCTGCAACCGTAAAATCGTCCCGGAGGTGGGACTTTCCTTCGTAATGTGACGCAGCACAGCCGTCATTCCTACCCCCCCGGCGCCGCGCACCGGCTCCTCAGCGTTGTTTTATTCCGTCCCGGAGCCTGCGCTGTTATGTTATCCCGTGGCCAGGCACACTTAGCGCTGCCCGTCTTCTGGCATCATTTGGTGTCAGGATGGCTGCGCCTGTGCGGCCGCGCTGGCAGAGAGCCCGCCTCGCAGTGTCTTCTGATTTAATCCCACTGGGGGCCTGGGATCCATGGACATGCGCAGTGCATATCCTCGCCTCTCACTCCCCTCCCTACGGCTTCTTAAGACTGTGCGGTGTCACGGCCGTGGCATGCTATTAGGGACCAGCTGACACCGAACAGTCTGAAGAAGCCATAGGGAAATGAGTGAGAGGTGGAGGTTCAGATATGCACTGCGCATGTCCATGGATCCCAGGCCCCCAGTGGGATTAAATCAGAAGACACTGCGAGGCGGGCTCTCTGCCAGCACGGCCGCACAGGCGCAGCCATCCTGACACCAAATGATGCCAGAAGACAGGCAGCGCTAAGTGTGCCTGGCCACGGGATAACATAACAGCGCAGGCTCCGGGACGGAATAAAACAACGCTGAGGAGCCGGTGCGCGGCGCCGTGGGGGTAGGAATGACGGCTGTGCTGCGTCACATTACGAAGGAAAGTCCCACCTCCGGGACGGTTTTACGGTATCAGTGGACACATTTTATAAGTGTTAAGTTCTGCGTGTGCAAGGAGCTAAACAAAAATAGCTACCTTTTCCTTGTGCAGCATTACTGCTGCACAAGGTGGCTCTTTCAGTAACAAACGCCTTGGGGGGGGGGGGACAGATTCCCTTACATTTCAGTTGTTGTGTCAGCGTGGCGGTCGCATGACACATTGCCGGCTACACAGCTGGGGATCAGCTGACGTTACTGAAACCCAATAACACTGGGTCGTATGTTTTGACTGTGCAGACGGCACTTCTGAGCCTCAACTGGCGGTGTTGGAGCACAGGAATTTAAGTTCAGGTGGTAGAAAGATGAACACAACAGGAGACCTGGATAACGTATACAGTGACCTAATTATTTAATCAGGAGGAGGAGTGGCAAATTCCTGCGAGATCCAGGCCTTGTTCATTTTCAGGAAAGTAAGCCGGTCAATGTTATCGGAGGATAGTCGCATGCGACGGTCAGTTAGTACACCACCTGCAGCACTAAAGACACGTTCCGATAATACACTGGCCGCAGGGCAAGACAGCACCTCCAATGCATACTGGCTTAGCTCTGGCCATGTATCCAGCTTTGAGACCCAAAACTTGAAAGGGGAAGAGCCGTCTGGGAGTACAGCAAGAGGGCAAGACATGTAGTCTGTCACCATCTGACGGAACCGTTGCCTCCTGCTGACTGGAGCCGTCTGTGATGGTGTAGACTTTTGTGGGGGGCACAGAAAACTGTGCCACAGTTGGGCCATACTGGTCTTGCCTTGGGCAGAGGCACTGCTTCTGCTCCCTCTTTGTGCAGAGCCTCCTCCACTGCCTGGACGCACTGAGCTGCTTTGTAATGCACTAGCAGCACTTCTCTCAGTTGGAATGGAGAAGATGATGGAATTGACCAGTGTGTCTTGGTACTCCCGCATTTTTCGCTCCCGGTTCAACGGTGTGATGAGGCTTTCTACGTTGTCCCGGTAGCGAGGATCGAGGAGGGTGAACACCCAATAATCAGACATGTTGAGAATGTGGGCGATGCGGCGGTCGTTTCTCAGGCACTGCAGCATGTAATCCACCATGTGCTGCAGACTGCCAACTGCCCAAGAAACGCTGTCCCCTGCTGGAGGCGTGATCTCTGCCTGCTCGTCATCACCCCACCCTCGCTGTACACACTGAGTACTGGACAATTCGGTAACTCCCTCCTCTGGACGGACGTCTTCCTCCTCCATTGACTCCTCCTCATCCTCCTCACAAACTGTCCCCTGCCTACGCGTTTGTGAGGAACCACGTGGCGCTGACTGTCCAGAAGATGATGGAAATGGTGAATCCTCATCCTCCACCTCTTCCACAACATCATCCCTTAGCGCTTGCAGTGATTTTTCAAGCAGGCAGATAAGGGGGACAGTCATTCTGACTAGTGCATCATCTGCACTCGCCATCCGCGTGGAATAATCAAAGGGACGCAAAACCTGGCAGACGTCATTCATAGTGGCCCACTCTGTGGTTGTGAAGTCTGTACGGCGCTGACTGCGACTTTTTTGCGCCTGAAGCAGCTGGTACTCCATTACAGCTTGCTGCTGCTCACACAACCGCTCCAACATATGTAACGTGGAATTCCACCTGGTAGGTAGGTCACATATGATGCGATGTTCCGGCAGGCGGTGTCGGCGCTGCAGAGCCGCAATGCGCGCTTTTGCCGTGCTGGAACGCCGCAAGTGAGCACACTCTAGGCGGACCTTGTGCAGCAGTGCATCAAGATCCGGATAGTCCCTCAAAAAGCTCTGCACGACCAAATTGAGCACATGTGCCAGACATGGGATGTGAGTGAGGTTGCCGAGGCCCAGAGCTGCCACCAGATTTCGGCCATTATCACACACTACCATGCCTGGCTGGAGATTCGCTGGCACAAACCACACATCGCTCTCCTGCTTGATGGCATTCCAGAGCTCCTGCGCTGTGTGGCTACGATTCCCCAAAAAAATTAATTTCAACACGGCCTGTTGACGTTTGGCCACGGCTGTGCTCATGTCGGTCGTAACAGGTACACGTTCATCACGGGTCCATGTGGAGGTGGACTGTGACGGCTCCTGCAGCGATGATTCTGAGGAACTGGTGTAAGAGGAGGAGTCAATGCGTACAGAATGGATTCCTGCAATCCTTGGAGTGGGCAGGACACGTCCTGCGCCACTCGCACGGTCTGTACCTGGCTCAACGACATTAACCCAATGGGCAGTGAGGGAAAGGTATCGCCCCTGTCCATGTTGACTGGTCCACGCATCGGTGGTGAGGTGGACCTTGCTACTGACGGCGTTCAGAAGCGCGTGTTTTATGTGTCCCTCCACATGCTTGTGCAGGGCAGGGACGGCTTGCCTGCTGAAGTAAAAGCGGCTGGGCACATTGTACTGTGGGACTGCCAATGACATCAAGTCACGGAAGCTGTCAGTCTCCACCAGCCTGAATGACAGCATTTCCAGTGACAGCAGTTTGGCAATGCCTGCAGTCAGAGCCTGTGCTCGTGGGTGGTTTGACGAGAAAGGCCGCCTTTTCTCCCATGCCTGTACTACCGATGGCTGTAGACTGGGCTGGGAGTGTGTGGATGACTGGGAAAGTGGTGCTGCGGGTGGAATTACAGCGGGTCTCTGGACAACAGGGCCAGAGGTTCTTCCACGGCGATCCTGGGAGGAAGCCGAACCAGCTGCGTGTGAGCTAGAGGAAGAGGCAACACGAGCTGAAGAGGTGGTAGCTGCCGCTGTTGGTTGGCCTACCTCTTCAGTGTGTTTTTCTAACTCCGCCGGGTGCCTGTTGCGCACATGTTTCCACATGTTGGAGGTATTGAGGTTGCTGACATTTCGACCTCTTTTGACTTTTTGATGACACACGTTGCATCTGACATAGCAAATGTCATCTGCAACTGTGTCAAAAAAGGACCAGGCACTGCAAGTCTTGGGAGCGCCCTTTTTGGCTTTTGGAAGAGACATGCTCCTAACGGGTGCCAAAGCGGAGGCTGCAGGATCCGCAGTCTTCCCCCTCCCTCTCCCTCTTTGGGCCGTACGGGGAATCTCTTCCTCAGAGCTGCTCCCACCACCTTCCTGTCCCTCACGCCAAGATGGGTCGAGGACCTCATCATCTACACTACCCTCTGCCCCCAACTGCTCCTCCTGGGTAGTCTCAGCAGCAGAGCACGCACCAGTAAGTGGCACCTGAGTGTCATCATCAGCTGATGCGGCCTGCGATGTGGTGACCGGAGCCACTGGCCCACCCGCCTCTTCAGAGGAAGACAGAAAAAGCTGTTGGGCATCACTGCACCCTGCCTCTTCTTCCATTTCTCCAATGCTGCTTGGCTGGCCCCCTGTTTCCAAGCCAAGAGATTCAGAGAACAGAAGTAGAGACGGCTCCTGTCCTGGGCTCTCTGTCTGCCTGGGCAATTTGGCAGGTGGTGAAGAGACAGATGGCTGCTCTCCAGTGCTCTGTGTCTGAGAGGATGTGGCACTAATGGAAGTTGATGCATTAGCTGCCATCCATCCCACAACAGCTTCAATTTGGTCTTGACGCAGCAGCGGTGTACGGCGCTCTGACACAAAGCTGCGCATGAACGACTGTTGCCTGGTGAAAGTGGGTGCTGATGAGTCACCGGTGCCCGCAGCAGGCACAGAATCCCCACGTCCCCTCCCTGCTCTGCGCCCACGCCCACGCCCACGTGCCTTACTCACTGCCTTCTTCATCTTGGTTGACTGATAAAGATAAGCAGAAAAGTACTAACGGATTTGTGTGCTTATTCCTGAGCAACTCCTCCTAACAGGTATAAGAAACACTAATTTTCTAAAGTGTGGACTAGACTTTAATATGAGCTAATGTGGCCTACAGAAATGTAAAGTGGTGTAACTGGTGTGTTTGGTGAACTTTATTATTTATTTCTTTTTTGGGGGCTGAACTGACAACAGATAGAGCTGCAGTCACACAGAGACCGTGCAGACAGACGTAAACGGCGCTGCAAGGCCCAAAAACCCTCCTCTACTTTATCCTATGTAGTGTTTTTCCACAAATTAGCTGGAGACGGGTGGAAAGACACTAATAGGATTTTTTTAAATTAATTAGCAGCAGACTACACTACTTGAAAAAAAATTAAAATTGATTTGGCGGTATGACGCAGTGAACAACCCTGAGCTGGAGACAACCAGGCTACGGCTGCTCACAGACTACAGGGCGAGCTGCAGTCACACGGAGACCGTGCAGACAGCCGTAAACGGCGCTGCAAGGCCCAAAAACCCTCCTCTACTTTATCCTATGTAGTGTTTTTCCACAAATTAGCTGGAGACGGGTGGAAAGACACTAATAGGATTTTTTTAAATTAATTAGCAGCAGACTACACTACTTGAAAAAAAATTAAAATTGATTTGGCGGTATGACGCAGTGAACAACCCTGAGCTGGAGACAACCAGGCTACGGCTGCACACAGACTACAGGGCGAGCTGCAGTCACACGGAGACCGTGCAGACAGCCGTAAACGGCGCTGCAAGGCCCAAAAACCCTCCTCTACTTTATCCTATGTAGTGTTTTTCCACAAATTAGCTGGAGACGGGTGGAAAGACACTAATAGGATTTTTTTAAATTAATTAGCAGCAGACTACACTACTTGAAAAAAAATTAAAATTGATTTGACGGTATGACGCAGTGAACAACCCTGAGCTGGAGACAACCAGGCTACGGCTGCTCACAGACTACAGGGCGAGCTGCAGTCACACGGAGACCGTGCAGACAGCCGTAAACGGCGCTGCAAGGCCCAAAAACCCTCCTCTACTTTATCCTATGTAGTGTTTTTCCACAAATTAGCTGGAGACGGGTGGAAAGACACTAATAGGATTTTTTTAAATTAATTAGCAGCAGACTACACTACTTGAAAAAAAAAAAAAAAAAAAAAAAAAGAACAGTATGAGGCAATGAACCACCCTCCCTGAACTGAATACAACCAGCAATGGATGGCCTATGTGGCTGCACTCAGACTAGAGAGTGGGCTGCACTCACACACACACACACACACACAGACCTTGCAGATCGCTGTGAAAACAGCGCTACAAGGCAAAAGCAAGGTGAATAGTAGGTGAACACAGCGGTTGCTAAATTAGCCTTTGGAAAGCACAAAGAAGCAAATCGCTATCTCTAAACTGTCCCTCAGTCAGCAAACAGCGTCCTGTCACTAACTGAATTCACAGCAGAGTGATCGCAAAATGGCGCCAGCGACTTTTAAACTGCATCATGACATCATTTCAGCAGCCAATCACAGCCTTGCCAGTAGTTTCATGCCCTCCATGCTAAACAGGATGTGCCCACACTTGGAATCATTCTCATTGGCTGAATTTCGGAATTTTGAATCTGGGAACTTCCGATTCCGGTATCCGATACGCGGCAAGTATCGGAATCCCGGTATCGGAATTCCGATACCGCAAGTATCGGCCGATACCCGATACTTGCGGTATCGGAATGCTCAACACTACTCATCACTAATCATTTTGCTTTTTCCCATTTATATTTGCTTTTTTTACTTTTACATTTTGTTTCAAATCAAATGGAAAGTTGGTAGAGGAGGAGGCATGGCTGGGTGTGGCCTGTAAATTCATCATGATTTTTGCTACAAACATATGATGCAAATGTACTCTAGACCCTGACTGGTGTAGACTGGAGTACTTTATGCTTATGAAAAAAAAAATCCTGGCTTTATTTTTGGCAAGTACCCTAACAGAGGTGTTATATACAAATTCAAAATACAGTATCTAGCAATGTGTGGCAATTTTTTTTAAAGATATCTGCTTTATTACACATGGCAACAGCAGACACATGAAAAATAGAGATAAATAGTCATGCTTGTGTATCTCTGCAGGCTTTGAGTCAGTCGCACAACACATAAATAAAGATAAGCTGTTTATTAAACCAATAGAAAATGCATAGGCTTGTGCAGATTAGTCAATGGCACTCCTGTCTCTTTCTCTTGGAGAGGCTGCTTCTAAATGAGATGAGGCTTGTACATGTTCCTGACATTGGTTTCAGGCCTGACAGGCTGACCACAATACAGGCCCTCCGTTGCATACACTGTATTCCAAATTTAATTCTAATGCTTTTGATGTCTGGTAAAATCCAATTTACTGACATTGATCATACAGGTCTCCCAACTACCGTATTATATTCACCTTACAGTGGCTTCACCTTCTTTGACAGTTGTTCCATTGGGATCCGGTGGCAAAAAATGAACTGTGGAGCTTACAAAATGCAGGTTTAACAGCACCTGTGTCATGTCGGACGCTGTTCAGACCAGGTCGTTCGACAGACAGCGGTAATTCCGCTTTTGACCACTATGCGCTCATGGGCGTTGGCTAGATTTTATCTAGCTGGTCCAGGGTTAAATTACCTGGTGCTCGGATTGGAAGCTGGGCCACGCCCACTGCCTTTAAATAGTTCTCCTGAACATTGGGCGTCGCCGATTATAGCTTCTGTCTTGTGCATGTTATCTCGGTCTGGAGTGGTGAGCTAGTAGTTGGAGTATCGTTGCTGGTGGTGTATTTCCCTGTGTCTTATTTACTCCTTCCTATATTTGTATTTATTTTGCCCTGTGCATTTATAGTGTATTCCTGAGTGACTGCGGCGTGGTGTATATTTTCCGTTATCCTTGTCTGTGCTAACTGTGGGTATTGGTGTATGATCTCTTCACTGGGTGGTGGTTTCAGCCTAGGGTTGAAACAGGAGACAGGGAGAGGGTGGAGGCCTAGACATGCACACCATCAGTGTAAACTCTAGGTAGAGGGTCAGTCAGGGTTTCCCTAGTCTGAGGGAAATTGCAGGGGCCCGGGTTATTAGCTCTTGCCCACCTAGGCTTCCCGTGACATTATAATCGGCCAACATTATTTCCATGGATCCCATGATTTCCATAACCTGCCAGTTGAGGGCGCTGTTCCTACAGGTCACTGAGTTGAGGGGGCAGTGCAGCAACAGGGACTAGCAGTGTCAAATGTGCAAGCCGGAGTTACAGGTAAAGTTGCTGAGCCTAAGTTTCCTTTGCCTGAAAAATTTGCTGGGGAATGCAGTAAATTTGTTTCTTTTCGTGAAGCTTGCAAACTGTATTTCCATATGCGCCCGATCTCCTCCGGTAATGAGGCTCAGCGTGTGGGCCTGGTGTTGTCATTATTAAGCGGGGATCCCCAAGCATGGGCGTTTTCTTTGCCATCTGATTCTGCTGCATTTGACTCTGTGGAGAGTTTTTTTTCCTCTTGGAAACATTTACGATGAGCCTGACAGAATGGCTCTAGCAGAATCTAAGATACGCACTATTCGCCAGGGGGAGCGTGTTGCAGAGGATTACTGTTCTGAATTTCGCCGCTGGGCGGTCGACACACAGTGGAATGAGTTTGCGCTGCGGAGTCACTTTATTCATGGAGTTTCTAATAGGGTTAAAAAAGCCCTCCTGATGTACGAGACTCCTGCTTCACTAGATTCCGCTATGAGTCTTGTTGTCCGCATTGATCGCCATTTGCGTCAGGGGGAGCATGAGACGCTGCCTGTGGGTGAAGGTTTAGGTTCACGTGAGGTTGCTGCAGGTGAGCCCACGGAACCTATACAAATCGCAGGGGTATCACATGTTAAGAATCGAGCCCCTGTACTCAGGAAGCAGGGAGCCTGTTTTTTCTGCGGTAAAACTGGTCATTTTATTAATATCTGTCCTCTGCTGTCAAAGAAAGACGCAACGGCGGAAAAACTTTTAAGCTCAGAGGGTGTGGAGGAGTCCAATCTGAGCTTATGTATATCCTCCATGATGGTTTCTCAGTGCATGCTCCCTGACAAAGTTGTTGTCGCTGGCAGAGAGCTGCCAATCACTGTTTTTGTGGATAGTGGTTCTGCCACATATCTCATTGATGAGGAGTTTGCGTGCACTGCTGGTTTTAGGATTGAAAAACTGCCTCATCCTAACCGTGTGGTCACCATCAATTCTGCTCCTCTCCCACAGGGGGAGATTACTGAGTTTGTGGCTGAGGTTAAACTCCACATTGGGGTTCTTGATTTCAAGCAGGTTACATGTAAAGTGCTCAAGAGTCTTCTGGCACAATTGGTTCTGGGTTTCCCATGGTTGTCTACACACAACCCGGTTATTGACTGGAAAACTCAGGACATAATTCAGTGGAGTGACTTCTGTCAGGAGAATTTCTTGGCCACATGTGTTTCTGCTGTGACTCCAAGCGTTCCTGAGTCACTTTTGGATTTTGTGGATGTGTTCTCTGAGAAGGGTTTTTCAGAGTTGCCACCACATCGCTCTTATGACTGTTCTATCAGGTTTAAACCAGGGGCCAAGTTGCCTAAAGCAAGGATGTTTAAGGCTACATTCACATTTGCGTTGTTGTGTGTTGCATCGGCGACGCATCGGCGACGCAACGCACAACACATGCAAAATGCATTGTTTTGTGACGCATGCGTCCTTTTTTTGCTTGATTTTGGACACACAAAAAATGCAAATTGCTGCGTCCTCTGCGCCCTGACGCGTGCGCTGCAGTGACGCATGCGTCACAAAATGCAAGTGCAACGCATGTCCATGCGCCCCCATGTTAAATATAGGGGCGCATGACGCATGCGTCAACGCAGTGGCGCCCAACGCTGCGTCGCACAACGCTAATGTGAACGTAGCCTTACATCTCCGGTCCGGAGAGACAAGTGCTAAAGAATTACATTGCTGAAAGTTTGAGCAAAGGGCACATCAGGCTTTCGTCCTCACCAGTGGCAGCAGGCTTCTTCTTCGTTAAGAAGAAAGATGGTGGACTATGGCCATGTCTGGAATTCAGGGAGTTGAACCAGATTACGGTTTGTGATCCATACCCCATGCCATTGATACCGGATTTGTTCAACCAGGTGGCAGGTGCTAAGTAGTTTACCAAGCTTGACCTCAGGGGGGCGTACAACCTCATAAGAGTCCGTCAAGGTGATGAGTTTAAGACGGCTTTTAATACCCCTGAGGGTAATTTTGAAAATGTGGTGATGCCATTTGGGTTGACAAACGCACCAGCAGTGTTTCAACATTTCATAAATGATGTGTTCTCGCATGTTTTGGGGAAATTCGTTATTGTATACCTAGATGACATCCTCATATATTCTTGCGACTGTGATACTCATTTAGATCATGTCAGGCGGGTGTTACAGCTCCTCAGAGAGAATAAGCTGTATGCAAAATTGGAGAAATGTGTATTTTCGGTACAGGAGTTGCCTTTCTTGGGCTATATTGTGTCTGCTTCTGGTTTTAAAATGGACACCGCCAAGGTGCAAGCGGTGTTGCATTGGGAATGGCCTGATAACCTAAAAGCACTTCAGCGGTTCCTTGGGTTTTCTAACTACTATAGGAAGTTTATCAAGGATTTTTCTGTCATTGCTAAACCGCTAACTGACATGACTAAAAAGGGTACCAATTTCTCCATTTGGCCTGAGGCTGCTGTGTGCGCATTTGAATCTCTTAAAAACAAGTTTGTTTCGGCTCCCATTCTGGTGCAACCAGATGTATCGAAACCTTTTGTTGTAGAAGTTGATGCGGCTGAGGTTGGTGTGGGGGCGGTGTTGTCACAAGGCTCCTCCTTGAGCGGTTTGCGTCCGTGCGCCTATTTTTCCAAGAAACTGTCGCCCACCGAACGTAACTACGATATCAGCAACAGAGAGTTGTTGGCAATCAAATTGGCCTTTGAGGAATGGCGACACTTCTTGGAGGGGTCGGTTCATCAGGTTACTGTTATTACCGACCATAAGAATTTGCTTTGTTTGGAGTCTGCCAAGCGTCTGTCTCCCAGGCAGGCTCGCTGGGCATTGTTTTTCACGCGGTTCAACTTTGTGGTCACTTACAGACCTGATTCTAAAAACACTAAGGCGGATGCTTTGTCCAGGTGTTTCCCGGGGGGAGAGCCTCGGGAAGATCCAGTACCCATCCTCCAAAAGGGTGTTGTGGTTTCGGCTCTCACTACTGAGGTTGAGGCTGAGATTGCCGAGGCCCAGGAGGAGGTACCATCTGAGCTTCCCGTCAACAAAACGTTCGTACCGCTTCATCTCCGCTTAAAGGTTTTGGCGGAACATCATGATGCTGTCCTGGCTGGCCATCCAGGGGTTAGGGGTACCTTGCAGTTGGTGTCACGTCGGTTTTGGTGGCCCAAGATCCGACAGGACGTGATCTCATACGTGTCAGCTTGCACCACGTGCGCTAGGACTAAGACGCCCCGCTCCCGTCCTGTTGGCACACTACTTCCTCTCGAGGTACCTAGTAAGTCATGGACGGAAATCTCCATGGATTTTATCACTGACTTGCCCTCCTCAGCTGGGAACATGGTCATCTTGGTGATTGTTGATCGGTTCTCAAAAATGTCGCACTTTGTGTCTTTGCCTTCGTTGCCTAACGCTAAGACTCTGGCTCAGGTATTTGTGCAGGAAGTGGTCAGACTTCATGGGGTTCCGTCTGACATCGTTTCTGATAGGGGGTCTCAGTTTGTGGCAAAATTTTGAAAAGCATTTTGTTCACGGCTGGGGATCAAGTTGTCTCATTCTTCGGCGTTTCATCCTCAGTCAAATGGGCAGACCGAGCGTATAAGTCAAAATTTGCAACAGTACTTACGCTGCTTTGTTTCAGATAACCAGGAGGAGTGGTCGACGTTCCTTCCTTTGGCTGAGTTTGCCATCAATAATCACCATCAGGAGTCTTCTGGGGAGTCTCCGTTTTTTGTGTTTACGGGCTACATCCTCAATTTTGTACTTTGAGTCAGAGGGACTCTTCCGGCGTTCCGGAGGAAGACCAGTTAGAAACACAATTGTCATCAGTCTGGAGGAGAGTTAAACAGCGCCTGTTGAGTGTGGGTGCTAGGTACAAACGTGTGGCTGACAGTAGGCGTGTGCCAGGTCCGGACCTGAGTGTGGATGACTGGGTGTGGTTATCCACAAAAAACATAAGACTCAAGATACCATCCCTTAAATTGGGTCCACGTTTTATTGGTCCATTTAGGGTCAACGCCGTCATTAACCCAGTAGCGTACCGGTTGGAGCTTCCTACGGTGTATAAGATACACATCGTGTTCCACAGGTCTCTTTTAAAGAAGGTGGTGGGTTCCGTGGACGCGGCGCCTATGCCACCTCCAGTCTTGGTGGATGGTAATTTGGAATTTGAAGTCTCCAAGGTGGTTGACTCTCGTGTGGTGCGCCACATTTTACAGTACTTGGTACACTGGCATGGTTATGTGTTATGACCTGGTGGTTAGGAGCACCCGAAGTGACCTGATGGTTAAAATAGAAAACCTGGGACAAGCTCTGAGGAAGTGGTAACTCTACTGACCGCAATCCCTAATCCTATCACACACACTAGAAATAGCCGTGGAGCGTACCTAACTCTCCCTAGACGCCTCTTCACAGCCTAAGAGCTAACTACCCCTAAAGATAGAAATAGTAGCCTACCTTGCCTCAGAGAAATTCCCCAAAGTAAAGGTAGCCCCCCACAAATATTAACTGTGAGTTAAGAGGGAAGTGACAAACACAGGAATGAAACAGATTTTAGCAAAGGAGGCTGAATCTTCTCTAGAAAGACAGAGGATAGGAAAGCGAACTATGCGGTCAGTATAAAAAACTACAAAAACCACGCAGAGTGTGCAAAAAGACCTCCACACCGACTCACGGTGTGGAGGTGCAGCTCTGCACCCCCAGAGCTTCCAGCTAGCAAGGAAATATCATAATAACAGGCTGGACTGAAACATAGCATGTACTGAAAAATATATACAAAAACCAATAAACAGCAAATGACTAGCAAGGACTTAGCTTCTGCTGGAGTAGTCAGGTCAACTGAGAATTCCAAGAGAGATCTGAACCAGTACTGAGACATTGACAGCTGGCATGAACTAACGACCTGGGCAGAGTTAAATAGGGAAGTGAGCAGAAGCAATAAACGAGGGCAGCTGAGAAAGCCAACCTCAAAGATCAGCAGTTCCACTCAAAGCCACCAGAGGGTGTCCAAGGACAGAACTCACCAAGGTACCATTCATGACCA
Source organism: Ranitomeya variabilis (assembly GCF_051348905.1). NCBI lineage: Eukaryota > Metazoa > Chordata > Amphibia > Anura > Dendrobatidae > Ranitomeya > Ranitomeya variabilis. The sequence goes on along the minus strand of NC_135232.1, from coordinate 384,014,250 downwards.
CAGGAGGGAGCCCGAGAACGGAATTCACAACAGTACCCCACCCCTTGAGGAGGGGTCACCGAACCCTCACCAGAGCCCCCAGGCCGATCAGGATGAGCCAAATGAAAGGCACGAACCAAATCGGCAGCATGGACATCCCAGGAATTATCCTCCTGACCATAGCCCTTCCATTTAACCAGGTACTGAAGCTTCCGTCTCGAAATACGAGAATCTAAAATCTTCTCCACCACATACTCCAACTCCCCCTCAACCAACAGCGGAGCAGGAGGATCAATGGAAGGAACCATAGGCGCCACATACCTCCGCAACAACGACCTATGGAACACATTATGGATGGCAAAAGAAGTTGGAAGGACCAAACGAAACGACACAGGATTGATAATTTCAGAAATCTTATAAGGACCAATGAAACGAGGCTTGAACTTAGGAGAAGAAATCTTCATAGGAACATAACGAGAAGAAAACCAAACCAAATCCCCAACACGAAGTCGGGGACCAACACAGCGACGGCGGTTAGCAAAACGTTGCGCCTTCTCCTGAGACAACGTCAAATTGTCCACCACGTGAGTCCAAATTTGTTGCAACCTGTCCACCACAGAATCCACACCAGGACAGTCAGAAGACTCAACCTGCCCTGAAGAAAAACGAGGATGAAAACCAGAATTACAAAAAAAAGGCGAAACCAAAGTAGCAGAACTAGCCCGATTATTAAGGGCGAACTCGGCCAATGGCAAGTAGGTCAACCAATCATCCTGATCAGCAGAAACAAAGCATCTCAGATAGGTTTCCAAGGTCTGATTGGTTCGTTCGGTTTGGCCATTTGTCTGAGGATGGAACGCTGAAGAAAAAGACAAATCAATGCCCATCTTAGCACAAAAGGACCGCCAAAACCTAGAAACAAATTGGGAACCTCTGTCCGACACAATGTTCTCCGGAATGCCATGCAAACGAACCACATGCTGAAAAAACAATGGAACCAAATCAGAGGAGGAAGGCAATTTAGGCAAGGGTACCAAATGGACCATCTTAGAAAACCGATCACAAACCACCCAGATGACAGACATCCTTTGAGAGACAGGAAGATCAGAAATAAGATCCATGGAAATATGTGTCCAGGGCCTCTTCGGGACAGGCAAAGGCAAAAGCAACCCACTGGCACGAGAACAGCAAGGTTTGGCCCGAGCACAAGTCCCACAAGACTGCACAAAAGAACGCACATCCCGTGACAAGGAAGGCCACCAAAAGGACCTGGCAACCGAATCTCTGGTACCAAAAATCCCAGGATGACCAGCCAACACTGAACAATGAACCTCAGAAATAACCCTACTAGTCCATCTATCAGGGACAAACAGTTTCTCCACTGGGCAGCGGTCAGGTCTATCAGTCTGAAAATCCTGCAGCACCCGCCGCAAATCAGGGGAGATGGCAGACAGAATCACCCCCTCTTTAAGAATACCAGCCGGCTCAGGAACTCCCGGAGAATCAGGCAAAAAACTCCTAGAAAGGGCATCAGCCTTCACATTCTTAGATCCCGGAAGGTATGAGACCACAAAATCGAAACGGGAGAAAAACAGTGACCATCGAGCCTGTCTAGGGTTCAACCGCTTGGCGGACTCGAGGTAAGTCAGATTCATGTGATCAGTCAGGACCACCACGCGATGTTTGGCTCCGTCAAGCCAATGTCGCCACTCCTCAAATGCCCACTTCATAGCCAACAACTCCCGATTGCCGACATCATAATTACGCTCGGCAGGCGAAAACTTTCTAGAAAAGAAAGCACACGGCTTCATCAAGGAGCCATCAGAACTTCTCTGAGACAAAACAGCCCCTGCCCCAATCTCAGAAGCATCAACCTCGACCTGAAAAGGGAGAAAAACATCTGGCTGACGCAACACAGGGGCCGAAGTAAAATGACGTTTAAGCTCCTGAAAGGCCTCAACGGCCGCAGGGGACCAATTCACCACATCAGCGCCTTTCTTCGTCAAATCAGTCAAAGGTTTAACCACACTAGAAAAATTAGCGATGAAGCGATGGTAAAAATTAGCAAAGCCCAGGAACTTCTGAAGACTCTTCACAGATGTAGGTTGAGTCCAATCATAAATGGCCTGAACTTTGACAGGATCCATCTCGATAGTAGAAGGGGAAAAAATGAAGTCCAAAAAGGAAACCTTCTGAACTCCAAAGAGGCATTTAGAGCCCTTCACAAACAACGCATTAGCACGAAGGACCTGGAACACCATCCTGACCTGCCTTACATGAGACTCCCAATCATCCGAAAAGACCAAAATATCATCCAAATATACGATCATGAACCTATCCAGATACTTCCGGAAGATGTCGTGCATAAAGGACTGAAACACAGATGGAGCATTAGAAAGCCCGAATGGCATCACCAGGTACTCAAAATGGCCCTCGGGCGTATTAAATGCTGTTTTCCATTCATCGCCCTGTTTAATACGCACAAGATTATACGCCCCTCGAAGGTCAATCTTGGTAAGCCAACTAGCCCCCTTAATCCGAGCAAACAAATCAGACAACAGAGGCAAAGGGTACTGAAATTTGACCGTGATTTTATTGAGAAGGCGGTAATCTATACAGGGTCTCAGAGAGCCATCCTTCTTGGCCACAAAAAAGAACCCTTCTCCCAACGGCGACGAAGACGGGCGAATATGCCCTTTCTCCAAGGACTCCTTTACATAACTCCGCATAGCGGCATGTTCTGGCACAGATAAATTGAACAGTCGGCCCTTAGGGAACTTACTACCAGGAATCAAATTAATAGCGCAATCACAGTCCCTATGAGGAGGTAGGGCCCTGGACTTGGGCTCATCAAATACATCCTGGTAACCCGACAAAAACTCAGGGACTTCAGAAGGAGTGGAAGAAGAAATTGACATCAAAGGAACATCACCATGTATCCCTTGACAACCCCAACTAGACACAGACATTGATTTCCAATCCAGTACTGGATTATGAACTTGTAACCATGGCAAACCCAACACGACAACATCATGCAAATTATGCAACACCAAAAAGCGGATATTTTCCTCATGTGCGGGAGCCATGTACATGGTCAGCTGAGTCCAGTACTGAGGTTTATTCTTGGCCAATGGCGTAGCATCAATCCCCCTTAAGGGAATAGGACTCTGCAAAGGCTCCAAGAAAAATCCACAGCGCCTGGCAAACTCCAAGTCCATCAAGTTCAGGGCAGCGCCTGAATCCACAAATGCCATAACAGAGTAGGATGACAGTGAGCAAATCAGAGTAACAGATAAGAGAAATTTAGGCTGCAAAGTACTAATGGTGACAGACCTAGCGAACCTCTTAGTGCGCATTGGACAATCAGAGATAGCATGAGAGGAGTCACCACAGTAAAAACACAGCCCATTCTGATGTCTGTGTTCTTGCCATTCAGCTCTGGTCAAAGTCCTATCACATTGCATAGGCTCAGGCCTCCGCTCAGAGGACACCGCCAAATGGTGCACAACTTTGCGCTCGCGTAAACACCGATCAATCTGAATGGCCAAAGACATTGACTCATTCAGACCAGCAGGCGTGGAGAACCCCACCATAACATCCTTAAGGGCTTCAGAAAGACCCTTTCTGAAAATTGCTGCCAGGGCACACTCATTCCATTGAGTAAGCACAGACCACTTTCTAAACTTCTGGCAATATACTTCTGCCTCATCCTGACCCTGACATAGAGTCAGCAAGATCTTTTCTGCCTGATCCACAGAATTAGGTTCGTCATAAAGCAATCCAAGCGCTAGAAAAAATGCATCCACATTAAGCAATGCAGGATTTCCTGGCTCAAGGGAGAATGCCCAGTCTTGCGGGTCACCACGCAACAAAGAAATAATAATCTTTACTTGATGAATGGGATCACCAGAGGAGCGGGGTTTCAGAGCAAGAAACAGTCTGCAATTATTTTTGAAATTCAAAAACTTAGATCTATCCCCAGAAAACAAATCAGGAATTGGAATTCTAGGCTCTAACATCGGATTCTGAACTACATAATCTTGAATACTCTGTACCCTAGAAGTGAGTTGATCCACACAAGAGGACAAACCTTGAATATCCATATCTACACCTGAGTCCTGAACCACCCAGAGGTTAAGGGGAAAAGAAAGACAAAACAAGCTGCAAAGAAAAAAAAATTGACTCAGAACTTCTCTTATCCCTCTTTTGAGATGCATCAACACTTTGTTGGCCAGCTGTACTGTTATGACCTGGTGGTTAGGAGCACCCGAAGTGACCTGATGGTTAAAATAGAAAACCTGGGACAAGCTCTGAGGAAGTGGTAACTCTACTGACCGCAATCCCTAATCCTATCACACACACTAGAAATAGCCGTGGAGCGTACCTAACTCTCCCTAGACGCCTCTTCACAGCCTAAGAGCTAACTACCCCTAAAGATAGAAATAGTAGCCTACCTTGCCTCAGAGAAATTCCCCAAAGTATAGGTAGCCCCCCACAAATATTAACTGTGAGTTAAGAGGGAAGTGACAAACACAGGAATGAAACAGATTTTAGCAAAGGAGGCTGAATCTTCTCTAGAAAGACAGAGGATAGGAAAGGGAACTATGCGGTCAGTATAAAAAACTACAAAAACCACGCAGAGTGTGCAAAAAGACCTCCACACCGACTCACGGTGTGGAGGTGCAGCTCTGCACCCCCAGAGCTTCCAGCTAGCAAGGAAATATCATAATAGCAGGCTGGACTGAAACATAGCATGTACTGAAAAATATATACAAAAACCAATAAACAGCAAATGACTAGCAAGGACTTAGCTTCTGCTGGAGTAGTCAGGTCAACTGAGAATTCCAAGAGAGATCTGAACCAGTACTGAGACATTGACAGCAGGCATGAACTAACGACCTGGGCAGAGTTAAATAGGGAAGCGAGCAGAAGCAATAAACGAGGGCAGCTGAGAAAGCCAACCTCAAAGATCAGCAGTTCCACTCAAAGCCACCAGAGGGTGTTCAAGGACAGAACTCACCAAGGTACCATTCACGACCACAGGTGGGAGCCCGAGAACGGAATTCACAACAGTTATGGGCCTGAGGAGAGGTCCTGGGTACCAGCCTCGGACGTTCATGCGGATCGGCTGGTCAGGTTTTTTCACCGCCGCCATCCGGACAAGCGTGGTCCTATATGCCGTGAGGGCCCTGGGGTCCCTCGTAGAAGGCGGGGTACTGTCATGTCGGACGCTGTTCAGACCAGGTCATTCGACAGACAGGGGTAATTCCGCTTTTGACCACTATGCGCTCATTGGCGTCGGCTAGATTTTATCTAGCTGGTCCAGGGTTAAATTACCTGGTGCTCGGATTGGAAGCTGGGCCATGCCCACTGCCTTTAAATAGTTCTCCTGAACATTGGGCGTCGCCGATTATAGCTTCTGTCTTGTGCATGTTATCTCGGTCTGGAGTGGTGAGCTAGTAGTTGGAGTATCGTTGCTGGTGGTGTATTTCCCTGTGTCTTATTTACTCCTTCCTATATTTGTATTTATTTTGCCCTGTGCATTTATAGTGTATTCCTGAGTGACTGTGGCGTGGTGTATATTTTCCGTTATCCTTGTCTGTGCTAACTGTGGGTATTGGTGTATTATCTCTTCACTGGGTGGTGGTTTCAGCCTAGGGTTGAAACAGGAGACAGGGAGAGGGTGGAGGCCTAGACATGCACATCATCAGTGTAAACTCTAGGTAGAGGGTCAGTCAGGGTTTTCCTAGTCTGAGGGAAATTGCAGGGGCCCGGGTTATTAGCTCTTGCCCACCTAGGCTTCCCGTGACAACCTGTTGGCCCTCTCCTAATTGTCAGAGAGGGGCGCATAATAACATGGCGGTGGACATGGCAGGCAAAGCCCAAAATTCAAATGGCCATTTTAAAGTGATGGGGAATATGTATTCCACTATCTTGCTAACTATTTGGCATGAGGGATGGACCTCCCAAATGTAGAAGTGAGAGCTCTCCCAAATGTATGATACAGGGCCACCTGAGAGCCCTTCCCAAACTCAGGTTTCACGGCACCTGCTGGCACTCTGCTAATTGTCAGTGAGGGATGCATAATAACATGGCGATGGACATGGTGCTGGGGGTGGCAAAGCCCAAAATTCAAATAGGCATGTTTGAAATGGCATTGTAAAGGGATGGGGAATATGTATTCCACTATCTTGCTAACTATTTGGCATGAGGGAGGGTCCTCCCAAATGTAGGAGTGAGAGCCTTCACAAATGTTAAAGTAAAAAATAAAGTCAAAATGCTCCATGTGAACATATGCTAAAGGGGAGATATAATTTTTTTTACATTATATATTATTAAGGAGATAATGTTTCTGAGCATCTTTCCCTTTAAAAAAATCTTTGGTTTGGTAGGTCTTTTTAAAAATCCGTAAAACCGGCACAATAGTCTGACAACATTATTCACATGTACCATATGTGAGTCAGAATGGCATGCAGGCATCTTCTCCATGCTGTTACCACTTAGTTTTATCTCTTCCCATAAATGTCAGCTTTTTTCCCATGCCCCCAGACCTGTTTGCTGGGTCCATTAGCATGAGCATTGAAATTATTCGTGCCGATTTTACCGAATGCAAATATTTCACTTTGATCATCGCTAATAACTAACAAAAGTTGCACTATATAGCGCTATAGCATGCGAACATGAAATATATGAAAATGAAATTGGGTTACTGCTCTAAAATGGATGTGGCTCATCTTAGTTAGCACCTGTTTACACCTTTTATGTTTGGAAGTCTTTGATATTTGTATACATAGGCCCAAGTACTACACACATCAGCATATGGCGGTTTTGATCAGAGCAGGTTCCTACCTTTTCATATAATTGTAAGCTATTAGCGCAGGAGAGGAATCTTATTAGGGTAGGTTCCCAACAAAGAAGATTGTGTTGTTGTGGCTGCTGGGCATAGATGTATTGGCCAATTTATGCGCTAAGTGTCTTCGATTTTTCCTATTTTATAGAGTAGCAATGCACTTCCAATTTCATATATTTCATATGTGCATGCTATAGTGTTACAGAGCGCAACTTTATGTTAGTTATAAATAGAGATGTAGTTGTAAGGGTTGGTAGATTGCACTAAATAAAATAAAATATAAAGTGCAATGGCAACCTGGGGTCCACTGTGCAGAGATGTTGAACGGCTGCTAGTGAGCTATCACAGAACACCCGGTGAGAGATTACTTGTACACACTGGGTAAATGCCACTCAGTGTGAACAGGATGCTGAGTTCCAAAAAGGAACGGTACAAGCGAGTACTAAGTGCTCTATCCTATTAAACGCCACAGGACAAGCACGTGAACTGAACTTGCACACAGAAACAAAACAGATGCACTGCACCTGAGCTGTTTCATTTGCACGCAGAAACCAAACAGGTGCTCTGCAACTGAGATGAGTTACTCGCACACTGAAATGAAACAGGTGCTCTGCCACTGAGCTGTGTCACTCACACACAGAAATGAAACAGATGCTCAAAGCAAAATACCCTGACTAGAGTTGAGCTTGCTCTGAAACTCTACTGTGCTAACCGCCCACATGTAGGTAACAGATGCTAAGCCAAATGGCTAATTGCCCCCACTAATGCTAGCTGCCTTCCTAAGTGCTCTGTCCCAAAGATAGACAGACATATGACATTTGCAGACAGATTGGTAGGGTCTTCACTCACATAGCCACAACAAAATGATACTTTTATACTTATATACTTTTATACAAAAGGCTCCGCTCCAAACTCTCATGCCCAGTAGGCCAAGACATCGCTTGCTGGCCAATCGAGAGCTGCCACATCACCAGAGCAGGAGGCGTCCGACCACCAATAGGAAGATGCCACATCACGGAATGCTCAGTAAGGTGATTTCTGGATTTAGCCTCCAGAGCGTCAGGATTCAGCTGCCTATCACTGATTGCCATAGACTTGGCTGGAGAGCCAGCAGTAACCAAAGGAACACTGAGCCTGAGCAAGACGCAGGGACCGACGTCTATCCTGAGCGGCACCCACAGCGGCTGAGTCCGAATGGGAAACCACAGAGGCAGATAAAGCTTGGGATCTAATCCGTGCAGCGGGGGAATCCCCATGCCTAACAGTAGTAATTCTTAGCTTTGTAGGCAACAGAATAATTAATTAAGCATTAACGTTAGCATTAACATGATTGCTACATGAGTGAATCAGAACCAATAAGAGTATCACAATCATCTGTACATTAGTACTGATCCAGAACCAAAACACAGCACTAGGACCACCTTAAGTACATGAATACAGCACCAGAACCACCATCAGTACCAGAATATAGCATCAATTCCATCATCAGTATACAAATACATCACCAGAATTAACATCAGTACATGAATACCTCACCAGAACCACCAAAAGTACATAAATACAGCATCAGTGCCATCATCAGTACAGGAAAGATATATATCCTGGTACCGTGTTAGCCTTACACAAACTAAAAAAAATCATAAATGCATAAATACAACTCCACGGTTGGTAAAGCAAATAACTGCATTCAAAGGACGGCCCCATATACATTTGTTTAGCATGATCCTATATCTTTCAGATTTGCAGATTTCCACCTTTTCTGGATTTCTGCAGCACATTTTGACATTGCCACCCAGCTAACTGCACCCAGGGCACATGCTTCACCTGCCTGTACCTCCCTCTCCCACCTAGTTATGCCCTGCTCACATGTCTATGTCGACAGAAAAATGAAAATGCTATGGCCTTGCAAAGAAAAGGAGCTTACAATGAAGGTGCACAAATGGAAAATAATATGGCCATGAAGGGGTTAAAGAACTGATTGCCAGGGGTATTGAGAGTTAGACTAAAGAGAGGTTATAAATCTCAAAGCAGGATAAAGAAAATAAGACGTTGTGTGAATGCAACTTCCATGCTTATAACTGAGTTTGCTAGATCCTTTTACATTAATAATACACCTGTGCATGTGTATTCTGTCATAGAAAAAAATAGATTTCTTTCTAATTCATCAACATCTTGCACTTGATCCAAAACTGCCAAAATAAATGTTCTAAATGCTGGGTGCTGTAATCTCTGATTTGTATTTTCTCTCCAGAAGATTTAACTTTGCCATCACAATGAATATTGTATCCTAAAAATGGATTTCTATTGTGAAGATACTAAAACACTGACATATGTCATGAGTTGACTAAAAATGACAGAAAACTTATTATGAAATATGTTGCCAGTATCAAGGGCTAATTTGAATAAGGTATGCAATCTGACATCCATAAGCTGCTGAGATCTACAATGTATTAAGAACTCGTCTATTTGGCACTCGTAATGGAAAATATTGCGAAATCATGAAAAAATGCAAGATTGGCCGCTTATTAATGACAGATAGCTCATCATGGGGTTATAACAGTTCAGAAACAAACTTTGAGAAAGTCAGTATAGTTTCTCCATGTTAAGAAGCTTCTGCTCATATTTACCACCTGTATCCCTAATGTTTGCCTAAGCACACAGTTTATTAGCAAACAAATTCTCTTTTCTTTGAAGAAAACTCATCAAAACATCAAAGTCTGGGAAGGGGAAACAAAATCTTTACACAATGCTTGATAGGCAATAATTTCTCATGTACTAATTACAGTACATATTGTGGGCTCTTTCCTGTCTACTAAACTGCTTAACTGGCATTCCTTGACCTTTTTTTAAGAAACAGTGTCACTGTCACAGTTGTCTGCGTGGCTGCCTCTGGTATTGCAGGTCAAACACCCAAACAGAAAAGTGAACAGGTGCATGTTAAAAAATGTTGTCCCTGGCTGTTGGTCTCACACAAACTGGCCAATTTGTGTGCAAAGTGCCTTCATTTATAACATGTTTTCTACAACAGTAATGCAGTTCTAATTTCTTCTATTCAAGGTTTACATATTATGCAGCTTTCATTTGTTAGCTCTATATAATGGCTGTAAGAGATTGCACCTGTTAACACTTGTCTTTATCTGTATTGGCATGCCTGATATTTGATATTTGTAGGACAAGCCCTGTAACTGAACACTCCTCCCTTTAGCCTAACGTGTTTTTAATAGAGCGTGATCCTACCGGCCCACATAATTGTAGGCTTTAAGTCAGGGGGAGGCATAATGTTACATTTAAAGCCTCAACAAAAGGGTATGCCTTGTCACTGGCTGGTGGGATCACACAAATTGGTTAATTTGTGTGCTAAGTAACTTCATTTTTTTAATATGCTTTCTACAGCAGTTCCAAATTCATACTGTACTCTCAATGTTTACATATTATAGATAGGGATGAGCAAACTCATGGATGTTCGAGTTCGTCGGATTCGACCAAGCTTTAGTCCAAAGTTCGGTTTGAGTACCAGAACTCTACTCACACTTGAACCTGAATCCGAACACCATAAATGTCAATAGGGGCCTGAACTTTGATGCTATAAAAGGGCTGAAAAATGGTTGTTTTAAGGACAAGTAGGCTGCCAATGTAAGCAAACTGGGGATAAGAGGATAATTACCCTTCAAAAAAATGTGGATAGAGAAATTACTTAAAATAACAGAATAAAAAAAAATTTAAAATAATAATCTTGAAGCACCACGACACAGCAGGCACATCCCACATGGAGTCCCACTCGTTGGTCATGAAGAGGTGTTGTTCCGCAGAGTGACTCACCCTCGTGTGCTATAGTTGAAGCTCCACTATCGCCTGCTGCTGTTCGCACAGTCTATCCATGATATGCAAGGTGGAACTCCACCTTGTGTATACGTTTAAAAAGAGACCACGAGTAGGAAGGCAGAAGTGACTTTACAGAGCAGAAAGGTGAGCAGCATCAGTGTGAGAATGCCAAAAGTGCACACAGATGACCCCCCACTTTCTGCAGCAGCTCTGACA